>NC_140591.1:451520352-452151185 GCF_964204655.1 Triturus cristatus
CCCTGTTCCCGTATGTATTTTTTTTTCTTTGTTTGGTGCTCCGTGTTGGGTAATAGCAGCCACAACACAATAATAATAATAATAATAATAATAATAATAATAATAATAATAATTCTTCTTTTTATTCTTCTTCTTTTACTTCTTCTTTTCTCTCTCTCTCTCTCTCTCTCTCTCTCTTCCCCCCCCCCCCCCCCCGCCCCCGCCCATGGATTTCTGAATGCGTGGAGGGTTCGTAAATTAATGATTGATATCTCTAAAATCTTACCTCTTCAAGTCTAGACTGGAACACTTTTTAAATTCTAATTTCTCAAACTACTGTTACACCACACTAAACAAATGCACTTACTCCCGTGAGTAAAGTTCCATTTGCATGGCAAGTTTGGTGTAATTCTGTTTATCCGTGTGTCCTGTACCTAGGGGAGTTAAAATTAGAAATATCAGTTTTTGTTTTGGCCCTCAATAAACAGATCTGCACCCAGCTTGTCATAAAGAACCAAAGTGGAATACATTTAAGCCCAGATTTGTTGACTGATGTCAGATTCATTAAGAAAGCAAAAAATGCCTTTAACCGGAAACCCTTACCTAATCATAACTACAGGCACTAACCTCTATAATATATGAACACACCACTGAAGTACCCGAACTACATGTAATCCAGGCACTACAAGTCACCAAGGAGTATCATGATGACAGTGGAATTCCAGAGTCCCTTGCTGTAGTATCTCAGTAATGCGTATGATATGCCATTTCACTCCTTAAATTCAGACCGTTTAAATAAAGAAAAGTATGCAAACTTTATGGGCACCGCCATTGTATAGTTTTGAACACTCACTAATGGAGAACAATATACGAGGTCTACCCATTTTCTAACATAAAAAGCTGAAGCAGAATGACAGCTACAGGTGTTTGTTGTTGTGGACGGCTGTCAAAATGTAGCTCCTTCTTCATGTTTACCTGACACATGTTCTCTGACCGACATATATCTCCCTTGTTTTAATGCTTCTCTAACCCACTCCCTTTGTGTATTTATTTATAAAAAAGGCGCATTTTCTGATCTTATCCATACCCAACCATTTTACAGGCTTGGAGTGCCCCATAGATTATGCACACAAAAAATAAGAACCCTGAGTAGTTCCAGGTTTTAGGTGGAGTGCAGCTCCTTCATATGGAACACTCTCAAACTACTCACCTCAAATGCCTTTTTTTCCAGCAGAGTTTGTAAGCATAAGATTAGCATAGTGCCATCTACGCCGAGCTTGAAAATTGACGGTCTTTTGCCATTTTTGCAGGAAAGTCTTTAAGCATAGTTGGTGCCATCCACGTTGAGCTGAAAAATGGCAAAAGCCTTTTACCACTCCACATACTGCCCATCATCTCACTTTGTTATTGAGGGAGGACAGGAAAAGCTATGTGCCAGTGGTGCTTGTGGATTAAAAGTGATGCCTCTAGTAACCTATCATTAAATGCTGCATACTACATATGATATAATTTGCTTTTTCCAAGCGAATTATGAAATTAGAACAAATTCGTTGTAATAAGAACATCTGTGACCGTCGATCACAGGGAGATTATTTTCTCTCGAGTTTACCTCTGACTCCCTTATGTTTTCTTTCTATTTTTAATAACACCCTACTTTTTAATCTTTCTTTTTCTCACACCAGTGAAACGCTGTCTCCAATCTACCTTATTATAACTTTATCCCCATGTATGGTAATGCTCCTTGCATTGTATCATGTCTGCCCCATAGGTCGCACCATGTATGTGATTCCGTACAGCATGGGTCCTATTGGATCTCCCCTCTCTAAGATCGGAGTCCAGGTCACAGACTCGCCATACGTCGTTGCTAGTATGAAAATAATGACACGGATGGGGTCCCGTGTGCTGGACACTCTTGGGGATGAGGAGTTTGTGAAGTGCCTACACTCCGTGGGACAACCCCTGCCATTGCGAGGTAACTAAATGCACCCACTAAGTAGCTTCATAGCCATCTGAGATGGAGCTCCAGTCCGGAGAGCCAGAGGTTCACTAAGAAGTGGTAGCGTATCTCCCATCTATCCAACGTAGCGTTTTCCTTGATATGTTGAGTTAGGTTTTTTCCTGATTATGGACAGAAGAAGCAGTGTGGCTTGTTGTGTAGTTTTGGGGAGAGGAGTGGATTATCAAGTAACTGGCTGTGTGAAGTGTTACACGACTGTGGGGGCTGTGGAGTATTGTGTCACTTGGATGGTATTTGAGTGTCTTGTTTAGTATTACAGGGTGTGGAGTGGCTGATGGGAGTGTTGTACTGAATGGTTGGTTGGGAATGGCTGGAGGGTGGAATAAGTTGTATCCCATAGCTGGGTGGAGACATTTGCTTGCGACTGGTATTGGAGTGTCTCCAGAGTGGGGGTTCAAGGGAACAAGTTTGAAGAGTTCCACCACTGACCAGCATCGCTGGGGAGGAATTTCTTTAGTGTGAACAAGCGCTAGTATGGGGGTTTGAGGGCATGACATTTGGGCATAAGCTTCGTTCTTTCAGCCTGGTCAGACTGTACTTTTGAAATTCATGTATATGGGTCCCCTTGCCTCCTACAAAGCACCGCTTACCAATGGCTGGCCTTGTAATCCTGAGAGCACCCTGATTGCCCACGTGCCAGATCGGAGGGAGATCTTATCCTTTGGCAGCGGTTACGGCGGCAACTCTCTGCTCGGCAAAAAATGCTTCGCACTGCGCATTGCATCCCGCATTGCCAAAGATGAGGGATGGCTGGCTGAGCACATGTTGGTAAGTACAGCAAACATGTGAGAGGGGTAAAAGGGCCAGAGAAGGGAGGCATGGGAGATGGCCATAGGATGCTCAAGGCTAAGCGATGATTGGTTAATCACACGCTAGTGAGCAGAGTAAAACTGCAGAGTAAGAACGATGTGAAGAATGACTGGCAGAGCTGGGCATAGAGAGATGGATTGGCTTCATATTTTCATAAATGTCTTTCTCACCAACTTCTTCCAGATTTTAGGAATCACGAATCCTCAGGGACGGAAGAAGTACATTGCAGCAGCTTTCCCCAGTGCCTGCGGGAAAACCAACCTGGCCATGATGAGCCCCTCCCTGCCTGGCTGGAAAGTGGAGTGTGTTGGTGATGACATTGCGTGGATGAAGTTTGACGCTGAAGGTGACAATCCTTCTTACAAGCTGCTCTCTTCTGCTAGCTTCATGTGTGAAACCTCCTCTCATTTCTCTCTCTCGACTCCCTCGTTCGACACATCTGCATTTCCTTCCCTGATGCTCCCCCTTTCATCTCCCCCTAACCCTTTGTTTCTGTCTCCTCTGCAGGGCGCCTCCGAGCCATCAACCCTGAAAATGGCTTCTTTGGCGTAGCGCCAGGTACCTCCATGAAGACTAATCCCAATGCCATGAGGACCATGCAGAAGAACACTATCTTCACCAATGTGGCAGAGACCAGTGAAGGTGGCGTCTACTGGGAAGGCATCGATGAGCCTCTGCCTTCAGGGGCTACGGTCATGTCCTGGCTTGGCAAACCATGGAAGCTGGGTGAGTGCCTTTGAGGGGAGCAATGGAGGATTCCGTTTAGTAATCATATCATGTCTATGCCCCCTGACTTGTGGCCCTTTTAGTCTTTGTTACAATTCATACAGGCATACCCAAATCCTGACCTGCTTAGCAGGGCTATAGAGCACAGACCTGGTGGTCTGTCAAGCATGTCCCCATCACCTTTTGTATCCGAGGCAAAAGGGAATTGTGAGATCCATCAAGAAAATAGAAATGGTCTGTCAGGTGTGCTCTTATGGCACACACACAGAAAGCACTTCGAGTACATCAAGCCTGTCAGTTTTATGCGGTATGACAGATGCAGTGAAGACCCATTGGCCATTCCACATTGCATAGTGTTACAATGAGACAACATGACACCATGTTTAGTACTTGATGTTGACATTCCCTGTGAGCTGCTTGTCACAAGTTAAAATTCTGACCAGGCTAACTTAGTTTTCCAGCCTTCCATTATTCCATTATTATCCTGTCTCTCAACTTTGCTTCGCATATAACTATCCCTACTCACTCCCATGGGCATATACTCAACCAGGTCTGGTCCCTCAACCTCCCAGTGGCTTCGGCAGCAGTCACTCCCTGCCCCTGGTCTGACCATGCCCTCATTTCCCTCTCCATTCTCCGCAACCCGGTATCAAAAACTCCGCATGCCAAAAACACCTGGGCACGGAACTGGAACAAGCTGGATTTTCCCTCCCTGACCTCCCTGCTTCGTAACTCCACTCCCACCCTCTCCGGCTTATCATCTACCTCTCAAGCCAAGGCCATAAACACCTGACTGGCTGGTGGCTGTGATTCAGTGGCTCCCTTACGTCGCATTTCCATCCGTCGACCTAAGGATTCCAACAGATGGTTTAACGACCACCTGAAAGAGCTTAAACTGAGCGTCCGACGGGCGGAGAGGCAATGGAGGAAAAATTACTGTCTTTTATCAAAAACTCACTTCCTCACATCACTGGCCAAATATAAAATAGCAATTCTCGCCGCAAAAACCACCCATTTCTCTGCAAAAATAACGTCCGCTGAAAATAAACCCAGGGAAATATTTGGCATAGTGAATGACCTGGCATTCTCAGATCGAACCTTACCCCAAATCCCCCCCTCCCAGCCTCTTTGTGATCAACTTAACGCCTACTTCCTGGATAAGATTGTTACCATCAAGGCCAACATTCCACCACCTTCACCTGCATTCGTTGAGCCTTCCCCTCCCACCGTTCAATGCCCTCTCACCTCCATTCCCCCCCTTTCTCAGGAATCATTTCTGGAGATCCTTCCCAAAGTGAAGTCGGGGTCTCCGGCGGATGTCTGCCCGGCACGTATTCTGCAGCAAATTTACTCCTGCTGTTCTGAACCCCCCATCGCCTTTCTCAACAGCTCCCTAGCACAGGGTGTAGTGCCCCCCGCGCTAAAGGCAGCTACTATAGTACCCATTTTGAAGAAACTTGGCGCGGACCCTTCCATCTCGGCCAACTATCGCCCCATCTCCTTGCTGCCCTTCTTGGGCAAGGTGATGGAACGCCACGTCACCGTGGTACTCAGCGCCCATATTGAGACCAATGGGGGGCTGGCATCTCGCCAGGCCGGTTTCCGTCCCAGACATTCGACTGAATCGGTTGTGGTCTCAGTCCTAGACAACCTCAGAAAGGGTATGGATGATAACAAACACCAGGCACTGGTCCTCCTTGACTTGTCCGCCGCCTTTGACACGGTGGACCATACCATCTTACTGTCCCGTGTCAGGGCGGCTGGAATCGGGGGATCAGCCCTGGTTTGGCTCTCCTCCTTTCTGAGGGACCGCACCCAGGCAGTGCGGCTAGGCGTCTTCTCTGCCACTCCCCTCCCTGTCACTTGCGGCGTTCCCCAGGGATCCTCTCTTTCCCCCCTGCTTTTTAATCTCTATATCTTCCCTCTTATCTTCGCGCTTCAGCAGCTGGAAGTCACCGTGTACAACTACGCGGATGATCTCCAGCTCATCTTTGATCTGTCCCCCTCTCCCCTTTCTGTCTCTAATTTCCAGTCTACCATGACATTCATCAGGGACTGGATGAACCACAACCACCTTAAGCTGAACCCGGATAAAACCGAGTTGGTTCTCACCGGTGGTTCATCCAGCCCCTGGAACTCTCTTTTTTGGCCCCCCTCTCTAGGGCCCGCACCTTCCCCCTCAACCACGGTCAAAACACTGGGTGTCAAAATGAATAATCAGCTCACCCTTCATCCACAAATCAGCTCCGTGGTCTCCTCTTGTTTCCTCACTCTCCGCACCATCCGCTCTGTTTCTCGCTTCTTTTCCCCTCAGGCACTCAAGATCATCATGGCCGCCCTGGTGATATCAAAGCTGGATTATGCCAACGCCCTCTATCATGGCATTCCAGCTTACAGCCTGCGAAGACTTCAGTCGATCCAGAACCAGGCGGCCCGGCTGGTTTACGGCCTCCCACGCCATCACCATTCCACCCCCCTTCTCAGGGAGCTTCACTGGCTTCCCGTAAAAGAACGCTCCCTTTTTAAGACGGGCTGCATGGTCTTCCAGGCCCGCCAAGGCACTGCCCCCGCCTTTATCTCTTCTTTAATAAAACCCTATGTTCCCACAAGAGACCTCCGGTCTTCCTCTAAGTCCCTTCTTCAGATCCCCCGCTTTACACGTAAAAAGTGGGGTGGGGCCAACTTCTCCACCTTGGCTCCAACATTCTGGAACTCCCTTCCTGACCATCTCCGTTCTGCTACCCAGTACCTCTCTTTTCGCAAAGATTTAAAAACCTTCCTCTTCAATCAGGCTTTCCCCGCTTAGCTCTTCATTCTTATCACTCCTGTCTTTTCCCTCAGTCGCCGATCCTGCCTACTAGCGCCAAGAAACCGCATGGTGTACGCTGCGCTTTAGAAATGTTTTAAATTAGAAATTAGAAATTAAGATGAGTACTGGAAGGAATGCAATCTTTTCGCTGTGTTCACTCCTTTCCTGTGGACATCCGGTATTTTGATCACAGTGGGTGCTATAACCTGCTAATTCGGCACAGCCACATTTGGTATGTTCCAAGGATAGACTTTTTTTATTTCCAAAGTGCCATCACTGTCACTCTTGCAAGAGAGCTATCTCTGCACAGCTTGCACAGGGACAGACATGGCTAGTACGAGTAAAAGATATATTTGCCCCACCTGCTTCTAAGACATATCATTTTTAGTTTCATGTTTCCCTAATAGCCTTTACTGAATGATGTGTCTCCACCTATATCAAAAGTACTGTGGCTGTTAATTTGTAAACGTTGATGTAGTAAACTGTATCAAAAACATATTTACAGCATGGAGGTAATCTATGCTGAAATGCTCAGACCAAGTTTAAAGTTAAATCCCAAACACCAATTATCCCTGCAGCGGTTATGATACAGAAAACAACATTTTCTTGGGCTTCACTGAAGTGCTGTGACTTCCAGTGGCATACGTACTTCTGGCTGGGCTGGAGTGACTTTGCTATACTCAGGATGGGGGGGAGAAGCCCACTGACGGCTGGCAAGTAGGATATCTGAGACTTGATGCAATTTTCTGAAGAGATGAAATGGTTCTCACTGGGGCCTTTGTCCACCTGGACGCCTGGGCCAGATGTATACTTGGGTGCTGAGATTTGTGATGCTCGGGGAGCTGAACTGTGAGGGTCAGTGGTAGAGTTGGGAGGCATGGAGAACTGGGTTCGAGGCACATCGAGAGAGGGAGTAAACCCTGTGATAGTTATGACACCAGAAACTAGATAGCCACCTACAATTTCTAAGTGGATAATGCAGGGTAAGAAGGGACACGTGTTCCATTTTTAGGTCTCGCCTGAGCCAGCGCTTTAGCGCTGCTCTGGTGAGAGCTTTAGTAAACGGGGGGATTTGGAAGTGCAAACGAGTGCTTTTCAGGCCTCCAAATACAGTGCATGTGTGCCGGGCGCGCGCACCATTTGTCAGCCTGCCGATTGACTTTCGCGGCCACTTTGATGTTCTCAGTGAGCCGCGCGGCCACTGAGAACATCAAAGCGGCCGCTAAAGTGCTCACCATTTGCCACCCCCTCCCTTATCCCACTTCCTGCTTGTTTTTTTGGGCTTACACTCTCCATGCCCTCTGGCTCCTTCGTGCTGCTTTACCCTTCCCTCTGCTTGTGCTTCCTATCTCCTCCCACTCCTGCTGTTCTTTCTTTTTTTTTTAAAGTCATTTTACTAAGCGCCAGCGTGAACTGAAGGTATCGGAGCGTTTTACATGAGCACCAGTTGCATTACAGACGGACGCATTCATTTTCATGGATGTACAGCCAGTAGGTGTGCAGGGGCGGGGATCTCATAGCAGCGGTTCTCAGAATACTGTACAGTCAGTACAGTGAGGCTCAGTTCTGCAAGCCTCTCGCCCTGTTGCTCATCTTGCTGCCAGCCTTTCTTGGAGGGTGGCCTTCAGGCTCACACACCTCGCACCTAGCCACAAACCATAGAGGTCGAGCATCCTTTGAACTGGTCTCTAATTAAAGAAATGACCTAGAAACCAAAGGCATTTCACAAGTCATCGTGCCGCAGACCATGCGCACGTAGAGTACTGTAAGCACACGGCTCCCAAGCCAGGAACTTTATTATGAGATCCGCCTTATATTAGAATGATTCAATTCAGACCTCTCAGTTTCGGACCGGGTGAATGTTTTAGCGATTTAGCAGGCAGACAGACATTTGCATTTCTTCAATAAAACAAGAGCGAAATGGGCTTTGACTCATTAAACTAGGGAGGTCCGCCCCTTAACAAGAAAATCCATGCTTTAAATGGACAGTTATTAGGTAGCTGCACTTTTTAATTTGAAAGGCACAGTTCCGTATTTTTAACTAGCAAACTTTTAATGATAGCGTATCTGCACTTCTACGTTGCAACCAGGTATCCTGGGAGTCAGAGTACCTGAACTTTAATGTTTAATTTTTAATCAATGACTGAATTGATGACGTGTATGCCCAGGTGTGCCACACTTGTTGTTGTTGACACCAAAAGCTCCGGGGGGACAATGCAAACAGTATTCAAGCATTAACAAAAATTAAATGCATAAAATGTTAGACAAGTAGCAGGAGACAAAATATGCAAAATGGCCGTGATGCAAACAAAATGAAAACGTGAGAATGACATCTATCCAGGAAATGATGCATGGCTAAAGAGAGAGTTTGGTTATGATTTGACTGATTTATACTTTTTTCAACGCACAATACATATAAGGGTCTCTTGGCAGGGGCTTCGTACTTCCTGGAAATAACATTTCAAAGGAGCCAGAATTACCGGGTTTTCTCTAAAACATATCAAACCAGTCCGGTTCGAGGTTTAGTGCTTCAGTGAACGCTGAACCTCATTTGCCAGATAATCACCGATTGCGAGTAACCCTTCTAAGAAAGGGAAATTACAGGATCCTATTGCACAAGCCATCTGTGTTGTCAGGTTTCACCGGCACAGCGCTTGCGCAGTACCCATGGCAAAACAGCCAGTTTATGTGTGCAGGTCCGTCATGCTCCTTTTCCGAGAAAGACCTAAATAAGCAAATTTGTGTAAATGCATGTTAGTCTGTGTGGACCTGGGGGAACTGGGTTCGAGCCTCGGTAACGACGCTGAACATCCTGTGATTCTGGGCAAATCACTTAATCTCCCTGTGCCTAACAAAACAAGCATTTGCAATGCAATAGGTCTCGCATTTACACACGTTTAAGCTATTGGCATTGTAAATGACAATGCCTTTTAGTTATGTTTTTAAAAATGAAAACAAAAATAAAAGGGATTGTCATTTGCAATGTCAATAGCTCAAACTCGCGTAAATGCGAGACCTATTGCATTGCAAATGCTTGTTTTAGGGCTTGTGCCTTGCCCGAATGTAGCTCTTCACTCGTACCGAGGGCCTCGGGGCGCTAGCTTGTGCCTAGGAGAGCAATTCAGCAGCAGAGTGAACACCCTCGGAAGTCCTCGTGAGAGCAAACCCGACATCTGCACTCACATGCATGCACCCGGAGGCTGCAGGGAGGCGCTATGAATTATAGATCACTCACTATCCCTCAGTGCAGCTGGGGCTTCAGTGGGCGGAAAGTGGTCAGCAGGAAGGGTCGGGCGGAAGAGGGCATCCTTTCTGCGAAGTGCAAAGCTTTAGGGAGCAGTGGTCACCGGGCTTTGTGTTGGCAGCGTTGTGGTGCACTGCACACACTGTGGTATGTTTTAAATCCTGAGCTTGTGCTTCCCCAGACCAAACACTTTTAAAATATACTGCCTATTGTTATGGACGGCATGTGATTCCTACACCTTGTAATCCTCATTGTCTTATGTAACATTTCCCATACGCTGATTTGCACACTTATCATTCACTATCTGTGTATGATGTGTGTGATGTAGAGTGATCTGACATCCTACACGGGTCTGAGTAGTGTAATAAAGCGAATAAAATGAATCTTATGGAGGAGTATGGAGAGAGGAGGGGCATTGTTGGAGGGTGGTAGCGAGGGAACTTGTGACAAAGGAGCTCATTAGAAAGGGGCCACCCAAAAATATTGACGCACATGGCGCCACCAGTGCTAAAGCATTCCCTGCTTGCAAGAAACAGCAGACCACCAGGCCACTATGATTGTCTTTGCATTTCAAAACTGAAAACTTCCATTTGTTTAAAAGCAGCAATTTCCCTAAAGGAAACGGAGCTTCTTTAAAAACAAAATAAACTTTACATTTTTGAAAAACTTCACTGAGATTTTCCGGTTGCCCCATGGACCACTGCCCACTCCACCTGAAGCTGGCACTCCAATTCGCAAAAGGAATGTGGGTTCCAAAGGGGAGCTATCCCCCCAAATTGGGAGTCAGTAATTTAGTCATGGTTGTGGAATGGAATTACGGTTACAAAGCATTGGTTCCTAGGGTCCTGATTGCGATATATAAGGACTCCCTAAACACGTGCCTTGCAATTTGCGATTTGGTGTCCAATTCTAAACCATTCGGAATCGCTAAATGGGTTTAGTGCATTAGAAAAAAGGTTGTAGCTTTCACACGCCCCTTCATTTACTGAATCGGAGACCTTACGAATGCTAAACCCCTTCACACATGTGGGCCATAGTGCCTGAATGTAAAATCTGTGCATTTTAATACAAGTGTGTTATGTTTACCTTGCGGCAGGGTCTCGCTTGTTTCTTTCCACATTTCTGCTAGTTTGAAGTATTAATAAAAACTAATCTCAGTTAAAATATTTGAACAGAAATTATTAAGCCATAATGAGCACCTTTATTATAAGGGTTCATTCACACTATGTAACATGTACGTGTGTTTTAAGACCGTGGCCCTCCGTGCTGATGTGTTTTGTATTACAAGCGTCTGTCTCCGAGGGACCCCAAACGGGACGTGTCACTTCGGGTCGGTTGCCAAGACACCGACAGCACTTTTGTGTGTGTGCAGAGGTGACAGACACTGACAGGCTGCGGATGAGCAACAGGCGAGGGGCCGCGCTGCCCACTCCTACCACCTCCACAGCCCATATATCTCCTGCCTCCATCCTTGTCACGGAAGGGGCTGGCCGCGCTGCAGCCGTGAAATGACTGTCAGAGGCATAAAAGAAACAAGTGTTCCTTAATTCCGAATAGGAACAACAAACAAGCACCCCGTTGTGTTTGCGGGGGATTGGTAGCAGCGGAGAGGCAGATGTGTAACTCATCTCTGCTTGCGAGCAGGCACGCCGGCCGCCACTGGGAGCTAATGGTGCGTGCAGACCCCTGACAAGACAGCCCCTAATTGTGGTCTTTACCTAATCCAGCCAGCCAGGGGGAACATCTGTACCGACAGGGCCTGCAGCGAGCGGCAGGGGAGTGCCTACAATTAAAGGCGGATTGCCCCCAGAGTCAGCGTTTATTCAGAGCAGGCAGCAAGTTTTCGAAAAAAATTGAGATTGCAAAGTCATGACACCAAGCTAGGATGAGGAAAGACGTGATAAAAAAAAGAAACAAGGGTCAAAGCGGCGAAAGTGAAAGTAATCGAGCAGAGCATCAAAGGACTGGGTGAGAAGGGAGGGGGGAATGCAATTAGCAGAGGAGCAGCTGTGCACGTGCATGTGATCTCGTGCACTCAAGGTTTAGGCCAGCGAAAAAACTGTGGGTAGCACTTTGAAAATCCCACATATAAAATGTCTCTTCGAGCCTTTGGCTCCTGAGACCTAACAAGGTTTAGGCCAGCGAAAAAACTGTGGGTAGCACTTTGAAAATCCCACATATAAAATGTCTCTTCGAGCCTTTGGCTCCTGAGACCTAAAAATGAATGTGTGTCCTCATGTAACGTAACTGGTGCTATGTAAAGCGCTCTGATACCTGATTGGATTCGGGTCAAGTTTGCGCTATATAAAACTCTGTTAAAAAAAAAAAAAGAGCTCCTTTCAGGGGGAGTTCCTTGGACTGTCAGATCCAATCTGCACTCTAAAGGATCATTTGTTACACGCCCTCATCCGCTCTCCCTGTCACCGAGCCACCTTTCACACTCCTGGGCGACATGAAACTTTAGCAGACACCGTGGACCGCACAACATCCCAAAAATTAACACGCATTGGCATAGCCAATAGGTCTCGTTTTTGGGACCTTTGTAAGTATTTAGTTATGCAGCACAATATCCTTGGTGCAACAACACCAACTGTTGCATGGCTAAACACTTATAAGGTCCCAAATGCGAGACCTATTGGCTATGCCAATGCTTGTTGGTCATGGAGACCATTCTACTTGCAAGGTGGAGGGGGCGGAGTGTTATCGTCACATAGTCTCAGGGATGCTTGATGTCTTCTTCTCCCCCCCCCTTTTTTTAATACATTTTTGTTTATTTATATTAACCCTCAATCTGTTCCCTTCTGTTTTCCAGGTGACAAGGAGCCATGTGCCCACCCAAACTCCCGTTTCTGTGCTCCCGCAGGGCAATGCCCCATCATGGATGAAGCCTGGGAGTCGCAAGAAGGAGTGCCCATTGAAGCAATCCTCTTTGGGGGCCGGAGACCCAAAGGTAAGTCCAGTTAGTGGTATACATGAGAGAGGGGGGCTAGTGATGCCATCAGCTGCTGATGAAAGGTGATGGAGCACTGCTTGTGGAGGAGGTAGGGTGATATTTATCAGTGAAATAGTAAATTTCATAGGGTTTTCCCCATCTTGTTTAATATACGCATGGTGGGTATTTGATGCCCATAGGCATTCACCATTGTTGATAACCCGAAATACATGAAAGTTGTTGAGAAATATATAGCCACCATTGCTAACACCAGGCTTGGAATTTTATTGATCTTAGCCTTTTTTTTTTTCCTTTTTCCTCGTTTGTACTCTGGGCCTGAGGCTTCACTGCCTGTTTTTAAAATTTTTATTTTACAGAGTTTTATATAGCGCGAACTTGACCCGAATCGGGTATCGAAGCACTCTACATGAGCACCAATTGCATTACATTTTTGTTAGGCAAAGGGAGATTAAGTGATTCGCCCAGAATCACAGGATGTTCAGCGTCATTGCCGAGACTCGAACCCAGTTCCCCAGATTCGAGGTCGACCGCCCTAGCCGTTAGGCCAACTCCTCTCCCCTGGAAACTTTCACCTCCATTTATACCCCAGGCCTTGAGATTTACTGCTCCTAGGTCTTCACCTCCATTACGATCTTCCTCAGGGGGTGTCTATAGAAGATAGTTTTCACCTCCAGTGTTTCTTTTCAGTGCATACTATTATTCAATAAAATGCGGGGTCATGGCGTTTTTTAAATGTCTATTAAAATCTTAGAGGGTATATTCTGCCTATTGCTTTTCCCATCATTTATATCACCATTATACATCCTTCGGGATTAGAATGCACAGCCCACAGCATTTCAGCTCCATTATTACCACCCAGGAGTGGCAGTAGCGGCTCCTGGTGGGAGTGCTGCGGAGCGGTGAGGCGGGGCGGAGGGGGTAGAAAACCACAGAATACGGCCGAACGGAGGTAAGTACATTAATAAATAAATAAAACAAATCACATTGCGCACGCCGCAACGCCAAATGTGCGTAATGTAATTAGTTTTATCTATTTATGTACTTACCTCCATTTGGCCGTATTCCGTGGTTTACTACCCCCTACCCTGCCCCTCCCCCGTCCCGCCGCAGCACTCCCACCAGGAGCCACTACTGAGGAGTGGGAATTTATTACCTGTAGACAGTCACCACAATTATTACCCCGCAGGGCTGGTTATTTAATATCCACAGCCATTCACCCATACATAGCTCCATGGGGGCAGGTATTTACTGCTCATAGCCTCTCTCATCACTTGGCTCTCACTCTCAATACTTGGCTGTTTACTTCAGTAGCTTTTCCCCTCAGTGAATACCCATGTGGGGTGGATCTTTACTTCCCACATGCAAGCCCCACCCCCATATCTTTTCCCACGATCTTCCAATTATGGTTTTATAAATGGGATTTGTGGTGATCTGGTTATCTTGAGGCGCACAACTTATTTAACATGGCCCTCCCTCCATTGTCTCTGTCTCCCATGTCACATCGCACATGAATCAGGTTATGACCTCATCATCTAAACTGCAGAAGTAATCTTTCCATTATTTGTATTCCAAGTCATGTTGTGGGTCCCCTTACCTTGCTGCTTAAAATGATCCCTGTGAATCTCAGGGAAGTCCACCCTGGAGCCTCAGGACCTGTTGAATCTTGCTTTTGGAAATGCCTTAAGTAGTGAAAACCCCTGGGGCACTATTTGGGTATCTGGGAAACATTCAGCAGGTCCCATGATCAGTTTCAGTCTGTGATGACGTCCTCTTGTTATGCACATGCTTCAAACTCAATTTAGCCCAGTTATTAAACGCAGCATATCTGATAGTGACATTTTTATTGTGGAGCAGTAGCTTCGAGGTTTGCTGTGAGGTACCACTTAAAGGTCACCGACTAACTCTCAGGCCTCCCGCCTTACCCCTTAAAACCCCATCAGTTTCTTTACGGTGTTGTGACCTCTGCCATCTTTCACTTCTAGGAGTGCCTTTGGTGTACGAGTCGTTCAGCTGGCGGCACGGGGTGTTTGTCGGTGCCGCTATGCGATCAGAGTCCACGGCAGCAGCTGAACATAAAGGTAAGACCTGTGCCAAACCCAATCTGCATTGGACAGCTGTGGGAATGCCTCCATCAACTTGTTTGGCAGAAGCATGGGGAGAGTCACCCAACATGGGGCCTTTGAGAAGTGGATGCCAAGTGTTAAGTGCCTTTCAAGGTTAGAGGTATGCCAGCCCACTCATTGTGGTCTGAAAGTAGCTTGGCAGAGACCTTACCCAGTGAGGTCTGAGATGCAGGATCCTTGCCCATCATGGCTTCACTGTGAGTAGTAGGGTCTGCCTAGTATTGTGTAAAAAATAAAAAAAAGCAGATCAGCAGCGTTAACCTAAGATGGGGTGTGTGTGTGTTTGACCTCTACGTAACCTGACATGTGTAAGGGCTGTATAGTAGTTACATCCATTACTGGACATGAGCTAGGTCTCTAGATGAGGGACGTACAAGAGGCTGTTGGGCATTTTCAGCATGGTAGGCATACAATCAGTTTTAGAGATGCAGTCGCTCTACAAAGTGGTGGGATTGAATGGTGAAAGGCCAAACCCTTGAGATGCCATGGCTAAAGATAAACCCTTCTGAGGTCATGAGCCTGCAATTCAGGGGTTACTTGCCTGTGTAACCTGTAACGACTGTTAGGATTTCACCAGGCCCTTGCTCCTCATCATGCATTAACTACAGACCACTAGGGTCTATAGAGGCAAATCAACAAACAGTTTAGTATAAACGCTCTCTATTGTCTTTCTCACTGTAGTTTGTCATTTGTACACTTTTTTCTCTCTATTTTTCAAAACTTTACACATATCTAGATTAAGGACAAGATTTTGATTGGGGCTTACATATTACTCCCTTTGAGCTAACAAATGCTACCGACCTATAGAGGCAACACTAGGCAGAAACTCATTGACCAGTACGGAGAACATAGGACTACTTTATTTCATCATGTCAGACTCAACTTT
The DNA here is from genome assembly GCF_964204655.1 of Triturus cristatus. Lineage (NCBI taxonomy): Eukaryota > Metazoa > Chordata > Amphibia > Caudata > Salamandridae > Triturus > Triturus cristatus. Next base: position 451,535,900 of record NC_140591.1, read on the forward strand.
TTAACCTTGGCGAAGGTAGCAAAAAAGTTATAAATAAACTACTGTTTATCTCCAGGTGATCCTCAGTCACCTCTTACAAGCCCTTTCTACATATCGCCTAGGCAACCCATCCACTAAGCGCTCCATCTTTCAAGCCTGTTGGGACTTGCTCAACGAGGAGCAGGACCAGAGGATGAAGCACTCATTCTTAGTGGGTGAGGGTCCTTGTTATCTAAAAGTAAGACCTCCATGAATTTAGGTAGAACACAATTTTCTGCACTACACCCCAAGGGAATTTACACTGCGTTGTTTAGTTATTGTATCTGTCAGGATGTATGGTGGATCAATTGCATTCCTCTCCCACCCCCTTTCTGAGTGTTTGAATAACGATAAACCCAGCCTCATCCTGAAGCAAGGTAAAATGGATACATTTGCGAAGTTAGATGGCATAGCACCGATGGACCCCGGGTTTGGCTGTGTCACAACAATGCAGGTGCAAGCCACCTTGACTCATCAGTCTCTGCAGAATTCATTCAGTGATGATCCAGTTCTCATGCTCATCTCCATAGATCAATATTAGGGAAGTGGGCATGGGTGTGGTGCTCCCCCACCAGGATCGAAGAATACAGTGAATCGAGTCAATGAAGCTCAGGACTGAATATCCAAACTTGAAGTGGTTAAGGAGGTGCAAGCCAACAAGTCTGTATCTTCTAAATAGATGAAGTAGAGGATGCAGCGGGACGAGCCCGCCACATCAGTCTAAAATGCGTGGGCTTCGCAGAGGGTATGAAGGGCAATCATCCCGAAGCCTTCCTAGAGCCAGTGGCGTACTATCTCAGACGGTTGGTTTTCTTGTTTTGAGGTAGAGCCTGATCATTGATCCAAAAGCCTCCTCCAGAGATCACAGTGGGGTAAACTTCAATTGAGTGATATAACCCATTAATAACAGTCATGGCACACTAGACTCCAATGGAGGACTTTGTTGCAGCTGCTTTGTGACGGCATGTAGCTTACATTATGCATGGCAGCACTGCCATGCCTACAACCAATAATACACCTTTTTTTCAAGAGTGCACAGATCCATTTCTAAGTTCTATTTTTTTTATTTTTTTTATTGAATGTGAGAATGGTAACCGAGGTAGACATTTTAGCCACAGGGCTTTCAAAGTACACCCCAATTGGCTAAAGACTAGAGGGAGGGGAGGCAAGGTTTAGCAAACCAACATGTAACGACTTAATGCTTGGGGTTAAAAAAACACTAGTCTTAGCAACACTAGTCTTAGGATGGCCCTACAAAAAGAAACCGAGAAATTCCATTGACTTAACAAAGGTTCCATTGATTCCCCAGCAATATTATGGAAAGCATTTTAATCTGTAGTGAGAGGCAGGGCTGTAGACTACATCTTGAAAATAAAACATGGCAAGCAGGAGGAAATCTGTGCTGCAGAGTTGGTACTCCTTAACGTGGAGGGACTATACAGAAAGCAACGCCACTGAGATGCTCCTGCTTGAGATTAAGAATGGCAAATTGCAGTATCGACAGCTTCTCACAGAAGAGGCCAAAGTCTGTGGTTATTGCCCAAAGCCAGTTTTACGACCAAGATGATAAAACTGTAAACTTATTCTACGGACTGGGGACTAAAAAGGAAAATATACACCATTTCGTATACACCTGAAATACGGAAGGGCAGAGAGTTACAGACCCAGCAGCAACCGGAGCACTGAGTTCTAGCAGGGAGGGCGCTCTCAAATAGTGTTACCCTGAGGCCTCCGTAGCAGATCTTTAACTGAAGAGCCTCACTGACATGACGAGCGACCCTATTGACTACCCCATTACCGAGGAAAAAGGTGACTGGCGCTATTGGGCAAATGTCCTCATAGAAAGCCCTGTGAACTAATGGATTCTCCGTAGAATTAGTAAAGTTACACTCCAGCATACTGGACCATATCTATTGACCACGCACACAGCTGCAAGGGAATTGGGTGAGATACCGCAAGACTCCATTGAGGTGGACATAACCACAGTGCGTAAACCTGAGTGTCCAGTCAACTGCTGCGACAATTTCATTTATGTTGAAGCTATAATATATGTGATGTCACAAAAGTCAATGTATATCACGACTAACAGCACTATAACCATGGCCTGGTACTAGCAGTCCTTCAGATAGACTTTGACAAGACTTTAATAATCTGAAATGGGAGCACATTTTTGCCCTCATATGACTGAATCCAGGCCAGGTCTTCCTTGCATACCATAGCTGCATTGTGGCTGAGACTAGCACTGAGCTTAACCGCCAACCAGATACATTTAGCACCTGTGACAGGAATGGATCAAATTAGAGACCATGCAAAGTGCATGGTCTCTGGTTTGATCCGCTCCTGTTATGATTGCTTAGAGAAGTGAGGGTACCATTTTTATCAGGAGAAGTGTGGAAACGCATGGTGATAGGAACTTGTGGAACACTACACATTCCGGAAGTTTCTCTCAAAAATATGTCAGGGAAATAGGTGATTTTACCCAAAGTTTGGGGTTTCCATGGCATTCTGAGTAAGAAAACTTAGTGGGAGCCATGCAAGTCGCGCCAACCTGGACTCCATTGGGTGTTTAGTTTTCAGAAATGTCTAAATTCAGAACGGTTTCCTGGTTGTTGGCTGACCCAGAGTCCGAATAGTGCTGCCATTCAGCATGGCAAGTGACGGGAAATTGGGATTTAGCTCAATTGTGAAAACCATATGCCAAAACTACGCCTAAAAGAATGCAGATTTCCTTTTGCTTGCCATGGGAATGCTCTGGTCCTCATGGGGGATCAAATAATGTTAGGGGTATATGATGTCAAGACAGCCCCCATCCCATTATTTCTTTAAGAAATATCCCTGGCATCAGTGTGCTTTCTGCCACCTCCCGGGAAAGATTCGGGGCAAATTCTCCAGTCGTCCCCCGGAAAGGGGGACACAAAGACTTCTGGGTAGTCTCCTGGGTTGGAGGCTCATAAGGATGCCAGGGCTTACTGCGGGTAACTCCCGCCTCCATTTACCACCAGACTTCGGGGTGGGGGAGTTCTGCCCCCAATGGGGCCAGTAGGGTATAAACTACTGGGCCCTTTCTGGCTTGTCCTGATTCTTGGGCGAACCGGCCCGATCTCTTCTCTTTTGAGAGGGGGATCACATTGATGGCTTAACCATGGCTCAATCCTTCCTATGGAATAGTCAAGCTGCCAGATTGGAACTGACCTGGTATTGTAAATCGGTCTTTGACAAGGATCCAGGCATGGCAGATTTTATGGCATACTACCAAGCGTTTTACTTAGCAGTCATTACTGACTGTATGTTTGTTACCGTGGAATACTCTGAGCGAGCTTTGGGTGATGAATGGAATAACACCTATACATGACATCTGTGGGGGCTGGGTGGGGTAGGTGTCAGCAGTGATGATCTACCAGCCACTAAGATAGTACTGGTAAGAAGGAGAGACACCTTGCATGCCCTGGGGTGGACAAATAAGCTAACAAGAGAAACCCATCCCTGTGCAGGGATACTCCCAACATAGTGTTGCAGCTGTTGAGGGTTTCCAGGGCTGGGGTGTACTTGACATCTTTATAATAGGGATTGTGGTCAATTGTAAGTCTACAAATTCATTCACAACCGTGAGGAAGGAGTTTGGACTTTTATAGCCCCAGTTCTTCTGCTGCTTACAGCTCCGCCATGCACTAACACTCTACCAAACCATTCTTGAGGAGCTCCCCCAATCCACCCATTAGTGGTGAAACTCACCATGTCTAAACTCACAGATAAAAAGATAATGTGAATGTTTAAAGCAGTGGTGATGCATACGCCAGGCACCTTCTCAGTACTAATAGAGGCATAGGAGGCTTGCGTTGGTCCCTTGGATGTAGTGGAGCGGCTTACTGCACTGATGGCCCCTAGCCCAATAGCCATATCATCAGCCTACAAGCTTATCCAATTTAAATATTCACGCCATGTATACTTCACAAGAATAAGACTCTGGAATATTGGTAGATACTCTCTCGCAACAAACGCCCTCGCCCCTCCCACCCCATCTCCCCCCGCCCAACATGTATGAAATATCAGCGAATGGTGACTTTCATTAGGGGCTTCTGGGATGCAGTGCTGGAGTTACTGACAGCATATTAGGGCACCGAGCAGTCCTCAAGCCCCAGCCCCCCTTGTGCTACTAAACGGTCTAGATTAAATGGATTTAAACAGATGTTGCCTTACTTTTAGGGACCTAGACTTGAAAGACGCTAAAAGGGAGACTGATCGGCACAGGAGGGAGGCGGAAGCTCTAAGCCTGCTTAAGCAGGGATAGACAGGTGCAGAAAGCTAGAAAAAACAATAAATGAGGCTCAGAGCCACCCACAGAAGCACAGCAAATGGTGGGAAACGAACAATATTGAGATGCCTCCAACTAATGCACCCCATTGTGTTTATAAATGTAGTAATTGTTCTTGCTATGTTGCACTTTGTTATATCCAGTTTTATATGCTGTGTATCTAATGTCTGCTCTCTGTGTCTATGGTGTCTGTGAGGTGATGTAGAACCCTGGTGTGCAGTAGATGCCACCAATCAGACGGAGGAGCTCAGAATGGCTAGGCCTGAGCTGATGCCAACATGCTTCTGGTGGGGTGCTATTAAATATAACTTCCCTCAATAAATCAACTTAATGCTACAATTGCTTTGGACTTCTTTACTTAATAACCTACTTCAATCCACTTTTACGTACAGATAGGACTAATGTGCTTGGTACTCGCAAATGGGGGGATGTCACTGTTCCATGCCCCCTGACATTTTCTTCTCCTGTTGATTGGTACATTAATAGCTAGTAAAACAGTTTATTAAACAATGAAGTCTAAGAACTTTGTAACAGCGCCCCCTAAGGAGTCTCGGAGTGGCCCACTCATAATGGTGTTTTTGAGATATATGGTAGCAAACCCACCATGTTATCATTAGGAGAGACACACCGGATGTAGTGTCTTTGAGAGCTTTTTCCTAGTTGGGGTCTGTGAGAGCCACAACTCAAACGGTCTCTAAGAACTATGTGAGTCTGACCCAACATGGTGTCTATAAGGACTTGGCAACGTTACCCAAAATATACAACTGTTTACCGTCTTCCCTTCTTTCTTGTCTCCCAGGGAAAGTCATCATGCATGACCCCTTCGCCATGCGCCCATTCTTTGGATACAACTTTGGCCACTACTTATCACACTGGCTGAGCATGCAGAACCGTCCATCTGTCCACCTTCCCAAGATCTTCCACGTCAACTGGTTCAGAAAGGACTCCGAAAACAACTTCCTGTGGCCCGGCTTTGGGGAGAACTCGCGAGTCCTGGACTGGATCTTCCGTCGTGTGGATGGCGAACCTGGTGCCCGGGTTACACCCATTGGTTATGTGCCTGCAGAAGGAGCACTGGACTTGCAAGGGCTGCCCCCAATTGATACCAATGAGCTCTTCTCCCTACCCAAGGGATTCTGGGAGCAGGAGGTAGGAGAGGTCAGGCACTACCTGACTGAACAGGTGAACCAATACTTGCCTGGTGAGGTAGTTAGTGAGCTGGACGCACTGGAGGAACGGGTGAAGAAGATGTGAGTGTCTGAAGGAAGAAGGTGCAAGTCTTTACTGCCTGGCTGCTCTGTTAGTGAGGGAGTAATGGTTAGACTCCTACAACGGGTGAAACTGTGAAACATTCCATTGTTTACATGATTTTTTAAGGACAAAAATCAGATTATTTTTCAGGGAAGACACACTTCATCATGAACCATAGACAGCTTTCTGTGGGGAGGAAGGGGAGGGAAATAGGGATTGGGTTGGATCTTTCCGGTGTTTTTTGCCTTTTAACTATCTTTGTACAGAAATAAATTGAGGGAAGTGTGTTTTCTGTACTCGTTTAAGAAAAATAAAGAACTATGCTGCGAGTTTGGATTACTAGACTCAAGTCTGTTTGCGAAAAATGTTGGAGGTTTGTTCTTCTGTCCTATTGCAATAACTGGTCACTAAGGAAAATCAGTGTGGCTCATTCATTTAGCAAGGTATCCAAGAGACTAAGGTTATGTTGCACTCCAGTTGAATAACCACATTACTATATTTAGGAGTTTGACTGTTTGGGAGCAGCCACATTGACAAGTAATAAACTCCAGGTCCAGTCAGAACAGCTACTTTTGTAAATACAATATTTCCTATTTACAGGGAGGTTTAATAAGCCAGCTGAAATTAATTTATAGACAAAAACAAAGAAAGGCAATAGGTTCTGATTCCCAGATACGATCCAAGACTTCTGTACAGCGACTGATCACCCGGGGGCTAGATCTAGGCTGACCCTGGTTTCCCCTACGGGAACTGGGCAGGGAAGGTATAGGCTTGTTACACTTGCTGTCCTAAATTGTACTGCATCCCTGCAGTTAGGTTTTGGGGATTCTGGCCTGACAAGTCCTTGTGTCTCTGGTCGGATTGTTGCAGCGCAGAAACCTGCGTAACGGGAATCAAGGCAAAACCCGTACCTAATATCATCCCTTTATCACAGACCAGACATCACGTTAACACATTCACTCATTCAATCACTGGTGGGGCCCATAACACCAACATTCACACTTCACTTCTTACTGTGAAGAAACAGGCTGAATTATGCCTGTCGGCGCAGGGTACGCCTGAAATTTTCTGAGTTCGCCTTCTAAATGTACAGCGACACGGAACACTCTGTTGCCATAGGAACTTCAATTTATTAGCTGCAGCTAGGTACAGTTGTCCTAGAAGTACATCAGTGGTAGGTTCTCAGGAGACTGCCACTTCAATCCGTGGCTCACAGTCTTTTATAGCGCTTGAATCCCCTAAAGCAACAACCTCCTCAATGTGCAATAAAAACGAACAAATCATCCACTAGCAAACATTCTTTGTACAAGATACAGGATAATAGGTATTAGAAATTCCTTCCCTAGGGCCGTGTTCTCTACCTGACCCTATAGGCCAGGTGGCATGAGCATTCCTAAGTTAAATTAGTGTTTGCGTGTTGCAGGTGGTGATTTGTAAAACAATTGGAGAGGCAGAGAAAGATCACCAAGGGTCAATAGATGGTTATCACGGGAATTAGTTGCTTCGAGCCGGGTCTCAGAATGTACTTTGCTCAGAGAGACAGGAAAAGGTCGTTTAACATGTTACAGTACAGAGTATGAAAGAAACGCTACGAAGGTTGTCGGTGCCTGAGTGAGGGCAACATCGCAATGGTGTCAATACGCAAGATGGAGCCGTAATCAAATTTCCTCAGACCCTCCTTTTGCCATTACTCAGGCAAAAACACTGAGGCTGTTGTTAATCAGAATCGACTTCAATAGCCATGAAATCTACAAGCTGTTGTTGCAGCATTATCTTCGTGTTGTCTGCTTTCTGAGATACCGGATTTGGAACACACAGGGTGGCGCAGAGCCCGCATATAGCGGGACCACATTGTAGGCAAAGGCAACATGAGAAGAGAATAGCCAAAGTTGCTCCGACAAAGGTAAGAATCTTCCATCCCCATGTAGACAGAAGTCCCCAAAACCATCCCATCAGAGACCAATTCCCTTCATCCTGGTGAACTGACTCAGCGATCTTATGTAGTCTAGAGATGGCTTGGTATACTGTAGGGGCGTTGTCTGGAATATAAATACAACAGCTAGATCCGATCAATTTGCATACGCCCCCATGGTCAGCAAGAATAATATCTAATACCATCCTGTTCTGAAGCGTGACAAGGCGGTCAGCTACGAGTTCTGCAGTGAGATTACACAAAGCTCCAGCTGTTTCATTGACAATGGCTTCTACAACTCGGATTAGTTGTCTTATGTCTCTACTGTTGGCTATTGGACCCCAGAATGGAAGAAGTCCTTTCAAGACATCCCCGACTTCTTGTCCTGACGTATCCTGGTCTGACGCCACCCTTCTTTTCTGTAAATGATGCTTGGCATCTGCTATATATGTAGGGGGCAACAACCAAGCGATATAACAAGTGCCTCTCCAATTACCAGGTAGAGCAGTGTAAGCCTTATTTCCACACACGAAGTATGTATTACGTGAGGGAACCATGCAAGGCCAATCTGTCCCATTCAAGGTCACAATAGGTTGGCATTTGCTTGTACCTTTATATTCTAACCCTCCTTTCCTAATACAGAATGGTGCTTGTCCAGGTACCACTAGAAAAGTTTGTCCTTTTCGAGAGGTTTTATTAGAGGGCAGGAAATACAAATCCGTAGATCTGGTTTGGCGATCAGCATATTCTGACTTCGGAATCCAATCGGATCGGCTCCGGACGCGGCCCATGGAAAGGACACCTTTTAAGAAATGCCCCCAATGTGGAGCCAAATTTCCCCACAGTGATCACCACGAGGTCTGTAACCTCTGCCTCTCCCCTGATCACAATGAAGCCAGCTGTGCAGCCTGCGCCGCCTTCCGGTCGAAGAAAACCATCCGGGATCCGAAGAGCTCGACGCCATATCATGGCTAAACCGGTCCCAGAACCAGAAGACATCTTTGCCCAGGATGTCCCTGACGACGATTCCGAAGACTACCACATCGTGTCCGAGGAGGATGACTCCGATGACCTCCTCACTCCGGGGCAGCATGTGAGTACCAGCCCCCCTACCCCAACCCCACCAAAACAGCCAGTGGTCAAGACTCTCCCAGCTGGGCCCAGTCGCGACCGAAAATCCTCTTCAGAAGCCCCGCCCTCGGGTCCGGCTCCGAAGAAAAACGCCTGTAGGTGGCTCGGGCTCGAGCAAACCTCACATTGTAGTGCCTGCAATACCTTCGGCACCGAAACAGGCTCCGAGGCCGAAATCTCCATCGGCTCCGACACAAAAAAGGCCTTCGGCACCGAAGTCTCCACCGGCGCCTAAAGGCTCCTCGGCACCGAAAACTCCGTCGACACCGAAAGGTTCATCGGCACCAAAAACTTCACCGACACCGAAAACTTCTTCGGCACCAAAACCAACCTCGGTGCCGAAAAAAGTCCAGAAAGACACTTATACCTCAAAATCAAAATCGGACCCGAAAACATCGGCGCCACTGTCACCTTCGGACTCTGAGGAACTTTTCCACCCAGATCCTGCACAAAAAAGGATTTACATCAATCCTAAAACTGGACATGTTATGGCTGTGCCCTACAAGAAGAGGAAGCTGGACACATCACCTACTCCACCTCCTCCAAATAAGAAGGACTGTGCCACTTCACCCATACGTCCTTCCTCTCCTGTCTTATCTTCTATTCCATCCCCCCACCCCCATCTCCTTCTCCTCTACCATCTCCTTCTCATACACCACCCCCACAGGATGATGATGATTTCGGGGGAGGGGGAGACCCGGAATTATTTGGAGATCCTACTGATCCGTTCACTCTCCCAGACCCAACACCCATAGATGACTGGGCTTAACCTATGCCTGACATACCTGATCCCACTACATACCCTTCCAAACCCTCCCCTCCAGATGACCATTTAGAGTTTGGTCAGTTGATAAACAGGGCGGCACTGTTCCATGGCATCCCCATGCACACAGACACACCCGAGGAGGACTTTCTCCTTGATACTTTTGAACAGTCGCAGAAAACTGTTCATATACTGCCCATGATTAAGGGTGTCATAAAGCATGCTACAGAGGTTTTTAAAGACCCTGTTAGGGCCAGGGTTCTTAACCCCCGAATAGAGAAAAAATACAGACCAGCCCCACAGGACCCCGCCTATATCAAGGCGCAGCTCCCCCTAGACTCTTTGGTCGTGTCAAATGCCAGAAAGCGGGCTAACTCCCAAACAACTGGAGACACACCGCCCCCAGACAAAGAGTCGAAACTCTTAGAGGCTTCAGGTAAAAGGGTTGCCGCACAGGCGGCTAACCACTGGCGTATTGCCAACACGCAAGCCCTATTAGCTCGATATGACAGGGCTCATTATGATCAATTAGAGGACCTTTTGCAACACCTACCTGATCCATACAAAACCCAAGCCACTGACCTCATCCAAGAGGGCAAATTGATCTCAAATGCTTCCATCAAGTGTGCATTAGACGCGGCAGACACCGCCTCTAGGGCAGTCAATACAGGCGTATTACTCAGACGACATGCATGGCTCCGTATTTCCGGCTTTAAGCCAGAAGTACAAACAACCATTCTTGCTCAACCTTTTAATCAGGAGCAACTATTTGGCCCCGCAGTAGACACTGCCTTAGAGAAGATGAAAAAGGATAATGAGACTGCCAAATCTATGGGAGCTTTACAGTCTACTCAACCCAGAGGCTCCTTTCGCCGCTCCTTTTATAGAGGAGCCTCCAAAAATGTGGAAACTGACACCTCTTCCACCTTCAAAAACTCAGGACAATCATCCCCTAACAGAGGATATTTTAGAGGAGGTTACAGGGGAAACAATACTAAAGGCCGAGGGCGGGGCAATAACAACACCCGCACCTCTACAGCCACTAAACAGTGACTTGCCCCCACTTCCCCCAGACCATTCCACTCCAGTCGGGGGTTAGACTCCAACAATTCCTACCTGTCTGGCAATCCATCACAACAGACAGGTGGGTAACACAAATTATCCAGTCTGGCTACTGCCTTGAACTAATAAACACCCCCCCAAACATACCACCCAAACACCGTCCCATGTCGCCTCAGCACCTCACGCTCCTCAAACAAGAAATTCAGTCTTTGCTTCAAAAACACGCAATAGAACCAGTTCCACTTCAACATCAGGGCACAGGAGTATATTCTCTATACTTCCTCATTCCCAAAAAGGACAAAACCTTACGACCCATACTGGACCTAAGACTCTTAAATCAGTATATCCAATCAGATCACTTTCATATGATCACTCTCCAACAAGTCCTTCCATTACTTCAACAAGGCGACTTCCTGGCCACCTTAGACCTCAAGGACGCATATTTTCACATCCCTATGCATCCTGCGCACAGAAAGTATCTAAGATTTGTGGTAGACGGGCAGCACTATCAGTTTACAGTTCTCCCATTCGGAGTAGCTACTGCACCCAGGGTGTTCACCAAATGCTTGGCAGTAGTCGCAGCATATCTCAGGAGACAGCAAATCCATGTCTTCCCCTATCTGGACGACTGGCTCATCAAAGCCAGTACTCTCCAAAAGTGCGTTCTCCACACTCACCTCACTATTCAAACCCTACACGACTTGGGATTTACCATCAACTACCCCAAGTCTCAACTACGACCCTCCCACGTACATCAATACCTGGGAGCCACCATCGATACATCCAAAGCCTAGCTTATCCCAACACAGTCAGGATAGCCAACATACAAAATCTCATTCAAAAATTTCAAACCCAACACTCTCTTCCAGCAAGAGTGTTTATGCAACTGTTAGGCATGATGGCCTCATGCATCTCCATAGTGCCCCACGCACGCCTTCAAATGCGTCCCTTACAGGAATGTCTAGCACAACAGTGGAACCAGGCTCACGGACAACTTACCGATCTGGTGTTGGTGGACAGCCGCTCACTTCGCTCACTGAAATGGTGGAACACCATCAACCTGTCCAAAGGGCGGCCGTTCTTAGAGCCTCTTCCACAGATTGTACTGACCACCGACGCATCTCTCACAGGATGGGGAGCCCACCTCCTTCATCACACCACTCAGGGCAGGTGGACCACTCAACAAAAACAACTCCACATCAATCACCTAGAACTCCTAGCGGTGTTCCTAGCGCTCAAATCCTTCCAAATGCATCTAAAAAACAAAACTGTCCTCATCCGCACGGACAACATGACCACAGTGTATTACATAAAAAAGCAGGGGGGGACACATTCTCTCCAACTGTCCCAACTTGCACAGCAAATTTGGAGATGGGTAATTCCCCAAAACATCTACCTGCTTGCAGAACACCTCCCAGGGGTTCAGAACCAGGTGGCCGACCTTCTCAGTCGCCACACACAACAGATACACGAATGGGAATTACACCCAAAATTCCTACTCCCATTCTTCCAAAAGTGGGGACAACCAGACATAGACCTGTTCGCCACACAAGAAAACGCAAAACGCCCAACCTTCGCTGCCAGGTTTCCGCACCCACAGTCAAAGGGCAATGCACTATGGATGAACTGGTCAGGCAGATTTGCGTACGCTTTTCCGCCTCTCCCACTCATTCCATTTGTGATACGCAAACTGAAACAGCAGTCGCTGACACTCATCCTAGTAGCTCCCACTTGGGCACGCCAGCCCTGGTTCACCACACTTCTCGAACTATCTCTAGTTCCACATCAAAAATTACGCCTCTTCCCGGCTCTATTGACCCAGAACCATGGAGAAATCAGACACCCAGATCCTCAAACACTGAACTAGGTCTTAGAGTTCGGATACCTCAAACTACCTCCAGACTGTATGAATGTCCTTACAGAAGCCAGAAGACCTATACTAGGGCGTGTTATGCGGCAAAATGGAAAAGATTTGCCATTTACTGCGCTAACCATGACATACGTCCACTAGATGCTTCCATTCAAAACATCATTTGCTATTTATTACACTTGCAAAGATGCAACTTAGCGTATTCCTCAATACGTCTACACCTGGCGGCATTAGCAGCCTACTTGCAAATTAGACAACACCTGTCCCTTTTTAGGGTACCAGCCATTAAAGCATTTATGGAAGGCCTCAAAAGAATTATTCCTCCAAGGTTACCACCTTCCCCTGTATGGAACCTTAATATTGTTCTAACAAGGCTCATGGGTCCTCCATTTGAACCAATGCACAAATGCGAACTGCAGTTTCTAACATGGAAAGTGGCTTTCCTTGTCGCAATCACATCCCTACGTAGGGTAAGTGAAATACAAGCCTTAACTCTTGAAGAACCCTTCCTACAACTACACCGTAACAAAGTGGTTCTTAGGACAAACCCAAAATTCCTTCCTAAAGTCATCTCCCCTTTTCATCTCAACCAGTCAGTAGAACTGCTAGTCTTCTTCCCTAATCCAGACTCAGTAGCTGAAAGGGCACTTCACACCTTAGATGTCAAAAGAGCCCTACTCTATTACATTGACAGAACCAAACCTTTTCGAAAAACCAAGCAACTGCTTGTTACTTTCGCTCCACCGCATAAAGGCAACCCTATTTCCAAATCCGGTATAGCCAGGTGGATAGTTAAATGTATCCAAATATGTTACCAAAAAGCTAAACGCACTCTTACAGTTCCCCCTAGGGCGCACTCCACGCGTAAAATAGGGGCTTCTATGGCATTCCTAGGGAACATCCCCTTAGAAGATATTTGTAAGGCAGCTACATGGTCTACTACACACATCTTCACTAAGCACTACTGTGTTGATGTGCAAGCAAAACAACAAGCTTCAGTAGGCCAAGCTGTCCTAAAAACTCTATTCCAAACTGCTGCAGCGGATACAGGTGACCACCGCTAGGGGAGGCACTGCTGTATAGTCTATCCTACAGTGTGTGGTCTGCAGCTCATATGCCTCGAACGGAATATGCTACTTACCAGTATGCATCTGTTCTTGGCATGTAGAGCTGCAGAACCACACACGCCCACCCGCCTCCCCGGGACCTGTATCTGCTCCAGCATTGTCTTAATTAGACACTACACATGGACATCCTTTCTCTTTATTTCTTATATACTCCACCTTTTCCCATCATGGCGAAAAACAATCTGAGGATGGAGTGGATGCCCATGCGCACTGTTGTCCAGAGGAGGAGTCACCTATCTCGTGACCAAAGGCTTCTTCCGAAGACAACAACAACCTGCAAACATCCGAGCCCAACACCAGATGGCGATCTTATCCTACAGTGTGTGGTTCTGCAGCTCTACATGCCAAGAACAGATGCATACTGGTAAGTAGCATATTCCTTACCAATTGGCCATGCTGTATCTTAGTGCCATGGGATGTGAGAAACCCTCTTTCCTTCCACAGGCGGCCAAAACTATGGGCCACCCCAAACGCATACTGACTATCAGTATACACATTCACCCTTTTTCCTTCAGCCAACACGTAAGCTCTAGTTAGTGCTATCAATTCAGCTGCCTGGGCTGAATTATGCATAATACGCGCTGTTTCCACAACAGTGTACAAGGTAGTGACTGCATAGGCTGAGTTTGTTTCACCATTGGGAAGCTTAAAACAAGAACCGTCCACCCATAGGATCTCATCCGGATCCGGGAGTGGAGTATCCTTTAAATCAACTCTGCCTCTTGTCTCTTCCTCCGTGCGGAGGAAGCAATCATGCTGCTCCTGAGTACCATTTTCTACTGGAATTGGCAGCAATGTTGCCGCGTTCAGGGCATTACATCGCTTAATGTGTATGTGGCTAGCCAAGAGCGTCAATTCGTACCCCGAAAGGCGTGCACTCGTGAGGTGTTGAGTCTTTGTTCTATTTAGGAGGGTGTCTACTGCATGCGGCACCATGACAATGAGGGTATTATCTAATACCAATCCAGCAGACTGGCGAATGGAAACTGCCGCTGCTGCTGTAGCCCTCAAACAGCTAGGTAATGCCTTGGCCACTGGATCTAACGTGGCCGAAAAATAGGCACAGGAACGTTGCTTGTCCCCAAATCGTTGCGTTAAAACTGATAATGCGCAACCTTCTTTCTCATGAACATAAGTGTGAAAGGCTTACTGTGATCAGGAGTTCCTAACACAGGAGCAGAGCATAAGGCAGTACGTAAATCAGTGAAACTTTTCTGACATTCCGCAGTCCATGGGAGAGGGTACGGTGTATCTTTAAGAGTAAGTGCCAACAAGGGTTTTGCCAGGAGGGAAAAATTGGGGATCCATTGTCTACAATAAGAGGTAATACCTAAAAAGGCACGCACCTTTTTGCGTACATGGAATAGGCATTTGGGCAATTGCTTGGATACGTTCTGGGGTCAATCGCCGTCCCTCCTTTGACAAGAGATGACCTAGGTAGGTAACCTCTTGGCAGCAATATTGCAATTTTGATGGTGAAACCTTGTGGTGGTGGTCAGATAAGTGGCGTAACAGTGAAATGGTAGCCTTTTTACAAGTGTCCTCAGAATCTGCTGCAACCAACAGGTCATCCACATATTGAATGAGAGTGGCCCCTGGTGGTAAAGACAAAGTATCGAGCTGTGATTTTAATGCTTGACTATAAATGGAGGGGCTCTCGCAATAACCTTGAGGAGCCCGCTTGAACCGGAAGCTTCGGCCTGCTAAGGAGAAGCCAAAAATATCCCTACTTTCCTCAGCAATGGGAATGCTGAAGAAAGCATTTTTGAGGTCAATGACAGAAAACCAGGAAGCTGAGGCGGGTATCATTGTCAACAGGGCATTAATATCCGGGACAACAGGGAATTGAGGTACTACGATCTTGTTGACCTCTCTGAGATCAATCACAAAACGATAGACAGGTGGCTGAGAAGGGTCGGTTCGTTTAAAAACAGGCAGAACAGGGCTATTGCATACATTTCCCCTAGTCTTTTCAACCACACCATTTTGTACCAAATCATGAACTATAGTCAAAAGAGCTTTTTCGCCGTCACTGGAAATTTTATACTGTGGAATGCGAGGAAATTTAATATTAGGCTTGAGGGTTACAATGTAGGGCGGGATTTGCAGGAGGCCCACATCATTGGGGCCGGTGGCCCAGATGGTGGCGGGAAGAGATTGTAATTCAGGGGGAAGCTGGTTTTTAGACAAGTACATCGGTGAGGTCAATTTCTTACCTAAGGTAAGACGTACACCAGAAGGTGAACAGTGTAATGTCGCATACAATCTCTTCAATAAATCCAAGCCCAACAAATTTTCACCACAACCAGTTGTTAAAAGGAGCGTGGCCTCCAATTTGTAAGAACCTATTGAAATGGTCAAAGGGCGTGAAACTGGGTTTTGAACTGGGGCGCCAGAAAAACCTACCGAAACATTCGTACAGCCAGACAAAGGTGCCCCAGGGAGTTTAGAGTGAATCATAGAGCTCTTCGTCGCACCAGTGTCTAATAGGAATGGCTCTGTAACACCTAGTGCTACCACATCAACATAAGGCCCGCTTTGGTCCACTGTAACTGATACTACTCCCTTACTTTGTCCATGGCTGTCCTAGCTAGATTGGGAATTCTTGCTCTCATCCTCGGTATAATAATCATCATTGTAATAGTTGGTAGACTGAACATTTTGCTGATCAAAATAATTTGTGGAGTTTCCAGGGGGCATGGAACGTTGGTTATTAGGCGGCGTACCCCGTCCTCTACCCCTGGGTGCTGACTGATAACCACCCCGGCCTCGTGACCCGGGAATGCCGCTCGTGCGCTGTAACAAAACCGGGCAATTATACTTTAAATGGCCTTCTTCTTTACAGTAGGCGCATTGATTCTGGCCCAGTGGGGGTCGGGGAACAAAAGGTCCAGACCTCTGTAACTGTCTCTGAAATTGTGGAGGCGGCTGATATTCACGTTGGGCAGGGCGAGGAGGATAAGCTTGTTGCAAAAGAACTTTTGTTTTCAGCTCTTTAGTCTTTTTATCAAGTTTCTCTCTTTCCTCTTTATCTCTATTTTCATAATACTGAGCAGTAGCCAATATCTGGGCCGAAGAGGAGACCGCCCACGCACTTTCGGAATTCTTCAATTTATTAGATATTTCCGGAACCAAATTTGACACAAATTTGTCTACAAATAGTCGTTGGCCACATTCCGTGCTCATATCCTGACCACTATGATCGATGAACGTCTCCTCAAAACGAGTGAAGAAATCAGAGACGTTTTCATCCGCTTTCTGCTTACAAGCTGCTAACTTATCCCAATTAACTCGCAGAGGGGGCATCATAGTTTTCAGTAAGGCAATGATCCTAGCTGGGAGTTCTGTAATTAAAGCCTCAGGTTTGGCACCACCCACTTGGAGTCTGTCCGCGGCAAGTATGGCACCCCAATCACCCCCCAATTCCCCGGGATGGTCCTCCTTTCGAATCCTAGCCCATAATGGTTGTGGGACCACATTACCCATTAGCATGTCTATATCAGCCAAATTCATAATACATGCATCGACAGTTTGGGACAACTCTTTGTAGTACCCAGCAGGATTTTTACGGGGGTCCGGTAAGGACTGTTTAAGGGCCAACACCTCAGATCGTTTCCAAGGAACGTGTACCCACACACGTTGAAAGTGAGCAGGTATAAGAGGATTACCACCCTGAGCTGCAACCTCCTCTCTCCACACTGGGGGAACCTCTCTCATAGGATAGTGTTTTAATTTTCGTCTAACAAAGGAATCGCGTTTTGGCAAAGACCGGCAAGCAAACATCATTCTAAATGTGACAAGCGTCCTTACCGCATCCTCAACCTCTGCGCCCACAATCAGCCCTTTATCAAACTCGGCCTGAACATCTAGCAGGCCCTGAGGGGCTGGTCCCAATCCCATATCCTCCCACTCTTGACCTAAAATGTTACACATAGTATCAAAAACATATCTCTGCGTTGGTGCCTCCCACTGTTGAAAGGTGACCATAATGTCTTGCACACTATATCCACCTTCGGGCAAGGAGATCTAGCACTTCCCGTTCATCTGGACCTGGGAGCTGACTACGAGTTTGTCTACGAGGAGGAACAGGGGTCATTTGAAGTGTCCCAAAGAGAGGGGACAAAAGGCCAGAAACGATATCAACCATTCGCCTCCGAGCGGAGGGAGAATTTGTCATTAGGACAGGAGACAGAATATTAGGCGGGGCAGAAGAGGGAGTAATAGGTACAAAGGGAGATGAAGGTAGGGGAGAGCTCGGTAATACCGGAAGAGGCTGTGATGGGGGTGCAGGAACCGATTGCGGAGGTGGAACAACAGGTGGAACAGGTGGGGCAGGTGCTAATAATAAAGGTGCATTCGCTCCCGGGGCAGGCGGTAGTGCAAAAGGTATATTAGCCCCCTGCGCATAGGGCGGAGGTAATCTCAGCAGATGGGACATTAAAGGATCCTTCTCAGGGTCCACATTTTTCTCTGTAGGAGAAGTTGGCAACACTGGATAACATTTATCTACCGCCATACGATGTTGCCTATCTGATCTCTCAATCGCATGATCGGTCTCATTATTTTTAAACTGTTGGGCAGCTTGTAAAATAGACATATCCCTCCTATATCTTTTAGCTTGTTTTATTTCTTTCTGTTTGGCCTCCTTACGCCATAAGCGAAAAGAGTCAAACGTAGCCGGCCGGGCTTTTCGTTTAAACAAAGTGTCCTCCAAATTATCTAAGATATTGAGCTCAAAACTGCCATTCTGCGGCCACCGTAAAACACCATCTTTCCTAGTATAGCGAACCCACGCCTCATTAAAGGCTATGGGGCCAATACCATGTTTAGAATATACTTCATAAGTGGGAGTCCCGGCCGGAGGAATTGGACAAGAGTCCTCCAGTCGGGAATCCCTATCGCAGCTACAACAAAACCATCTTCCAAACTTACTGAAACCAGGCATCGCTACCACACTAGTTTCTTTACAAACTTCAAGGGGTTAATTAATCACTTTATAGTACAAAAACTGCACTCACCCCTCGGTTTCGGCTTTTGCAAAAGTCGAACAAAGACAAAACAAAGACAAAGGAGTGGCCACTATACTTAACTTAACCAGATGTTTTCTTACGCCAACAGAGGTCCGTCTAATGTCTCGCAATACCAATCACCAAGGGAGCCAAAGCGTGGCGGCAGTCAGGGCAGCAGGTCTTCGCAGCCGTTGGAAGGGAGAAGCCACACTGTAAAAACCTTTGGTCCACTTACGACATGCAGGGGTCGATCACGTGGTGCGCGTCCTCCAGAATTTCCTTGCGGGGCTCCTCACGATCCTCGGGCTGGACCCACGACCTCTGAAGCCGCCTCACAGAGGGCACCATTTGAAGAACCAGACTGAATTAAGCCTG
This sequence comes from Triturus cristatus, assembly GCF_964204655.1. Lineage (NCBI taxonomy): Eukaryota > Metazoa > Chordata > Amphibia > Caudata > Salamandridae > Triturus > Triturus cristatus. Next base: position 451,554,730 of record NC_140591.1, read on the forward strand.
GCGGCGCAGGGTACGCCTGAAATCTTCTGAGTTCGCCTTCCAAATTACAGAGACACGGAACACTCTGTCTGGTATAGGAACTTCAATTTATTAGCTGCAGCTAGGTAGAGTTGTCCTAGAAGTACATCAGTGGTAGGTTCTCAGGAGACTGCCACTTCAATCCGTGGCTCACAGTCTTTTATAGCGCTGGAATCCCCTAAAGCAACAACCCCCTCAATGTGCAATAAATAAAACGAACAAATCATCCACTAGCAAACATTCTTTGTACAAGATACAGGATAATAGGTAATAGAAATTCCTTCCCTAGGGTCGTGTTCTCTACCTGACCCATTAGGCCAGGTGGCATGGGCATTCCTAAGTTAAATTAATTTACAACAGGACGTGTTTGCGTGTTGCAGATGGCGATTCGTAAAACAATTGGAGAGGCAGAGAAGGATCACCAAGGGTCAATAGATGGTTATCTCGGGAATTAGTTGCTTCGAGCCGGGTCTCAGAATGTACTTATGCCGGGGTCTAATCGCGACGCGAACCAAACCCCCACGCTGTGCTGCCAAAACATGGGAAGGGGTCCCCGAACTCCGCACTCCTTTTGAAATGCGCATCGCCATCGCCTCGGGTGGGCAGGGTTCCATGGGGGTATGACTACCAAGGGGGCGCACAGCGTAAATGCCACCGGAGTTCACACCAGAGCCGCCATCATTTGTGCCATCCGGACGGCGCCCCCGGTTGCACCCGTCGTGGCAGCCATCTCAACTGCCCCCCGGGAGGTCTCATCTGCGCCACCCAGTGTGTCCGAACGACTCCAGATCACCATGCAGCAATCTGCCCCGATCAGCCGAATGGAAATTAATTGACAATTTGGATATCCAGAAGCCATTGTTCGCATTTAAGAAAGGCAGAAACATCAGACAACACCTAGTGCGGGCTTCAAGAACCAATGAACCTCAAAGAAAAGACCTCAGGGGACTCTTAAGTCTCCCACCAGTTGTGGGACACTTTAGATGCCAAAACTGTGTGGCATGCAAAATGACTAGCGATTCGAAACACATAATCATTAATGGTTCTAAACATGAACAGAAAGTGTTTTCGAATTGTAACACTAAAAACATCATATATTGTGTTAAGTGCCCTTGTGACAAGTTTTACATTGGACAAACGACCCAACCGGCGAAGAAACGGATCTTGCAACACAAGTCCAGGATTAAATGCAAGACACAGGGGGCCCCTCTAGTCCAACATTTTCTCTCGCATAACCATACAGAAAATGATTTACATTGGTCTGTTTTGTTGGTTCTACAGGACTCTAATAGAGATACTCTTCAAATGAAACTCAATAGAGCAGAGGCAAGACTGATAGAGAAGTACCATACAATAACACTAGGTCTTAATGATAGGGACGAAATGTGGTCACTGATTCAGGATCCCTAAGATTTTGGGTCAGGATAGTCCCTACTAAGCAACATTTGTCTATATTCTTGTCTCTTGCCACCAGCAGGTGTAAATGCTCGATTGTGGTTCTGCCTCATTTATCTGCGTGTAAGAATTTTGGATTGTAGATAATATGAGCTATAATGCATGTTATTACATTATGAAATTCAATGGGGAAAATATTATGGCATCATTGATGTTCGTTGTGCAGCCGGTGTCCGGCTATGAGCTATACTGTAAGGAGTGGCAGTCCAGTTCACATTAGGTGTTATCTTTATTTTTTAATTATTATTCTTTCTATTTATTTCTACCTTTTCCCTTCTGGGTTGGTATTTTTCTTTTCCGATTCATTTCCGCTCGTCTATGTCTATTGTTAGACATGAGACACCGCTGATTGGCGTGTTAGGAGTCCGTTCTCAGTTTTGGGTATTTGAGTCTCCGCGGTCTCCGATGACGTGATTCCTGTTTGGAACCGTTAGGAGAGTCGGAGCATCCACGAGGAGATTTCTCAGTTTACAAGGTGCGTTAAGCCAGTGTATATTTTATCGGTCTACTTAATCAGGGCATTTTCCCATTAGTTATCCCTTTCTTACTATTTGTGACGCTGTGTCCCTTCCGCATTAGATCTGTAAAGAAATAACGGATGAGTGTACAGCGACAGGAGACAGTGGTCCAGCGCGCATTTACTTGACCCGATACACTGTTACCCAATAGGTAAGAGTAGGTTCCCGTTCTTTGAACGTAGTGTCATGGTTTTCATGCTTTGCATACTGATTGAGTTTCCCGGTGTTCACCTAGATTTCTCGCTTTATAATCGGCTGCTTTCTATGTTCGACTGCATTGGATTGATACAGATGTGACTGCGGCACAATTGGTAATTATACAGCACCTAATAATAGGTTTTCACACGTGCCTATATACCAAACACTATTGATTTGGGGTGATCGTTAGTTTTCTACATCACCACCTCCCTGGATAGTCAGGAGACTTGCACCACACGGGGGTTAGTGCTTGCTCGGTGGTTGGTTCTTTCTTTCTTTTTTGTATAAACCATTTTTTTATATACCATTTCTTGCTTTAAAAATGGGACTTGGTGTTGATTCTTTGGTACTGCCATTTCCAGAGAGGTTCTACATATCTGTGTGATTTTACTTATAGAATTGTTGTATACATTGTACATATATATATATAGGTAGCTATGCATATTGTAAAAAAGCGTTTTTTATTTTTAGATGTTGCTCCAGGAGTTATTTCCTAATATTCCCTAGTCCTGATGAGGCCCCCAAGCAAGTTGGGCTGAAACGCGTCGACTTTTGTTAAACATCAAGAGCCCCGGACAAATTCAAATTAGTGGTTCATTCGAGAGATACATAGTACTCATAAGTTGTGTCAGGGGTGTAATCATTTTTACCCCCACAGTACTATCTAATGGGGCGACTTTGAAATAATGGAATGCTCATGATAATAGAGATAACATCCATTAGTTGTGTAGGGGCATAAGGAATGGACGTTTAGTCCATAGTTGTATATGTCTGTATTTTTTTCTCTTTTGTTTTGAATAATAGACGGATGTTCATTCAATTATATGTAAAATGAATGTGTGAAATTGTATTCGGTATATTGGTATAAAAAGTTTTTCCAAACATTACTGTGTCCAAACAATGATAAGATTGACAGATGATTGATTTCTGCATATAAATAATTTTGTTGTGAAGGAATAATTTATGGTGTCCTTCATATTTTGGAAATGACTTTTGTTTGATCTATTCCTTCGCATCATCCTGTTTTTTGTTTCTCTTACAGCATGAGACAGGCACTATGGCTCCTTTATTAAACCTTTTTCTTAATTTTTTTCCATTTGTCCATGCTGAACACTGTCTCGCTGAAGCTGCACAGCTCTGTCAAAGAGCATTGACACAGTCAATATGCCACAAAGGTGAATCATAATGGCTTTGACAATGCTTGTTTTTTCGATGCGGGACATCAACTGTCAAGTGTTTCGACCTTCACATGTCAATCATGTGCTGTAAATTAAGAGCCACTTGTGGCTGTGCAGACCATTCTCATAGCACCAAACGGGCATCGTAGTCCTGGAACAGGGGGCCAAATGTCCGAACGTTTTTATCGGTCACAAAATGAGAATCGGGCCGTTTGCGACTGCTAAAACGGCTGTCAGCATGCACCAACCCAATTTTGTGAGTCGGTAGTAGGTTACCGACTCGCAAAATAGAATTTGCGAGTTGGTATTAGTAAGGGGCATGCCAAAGGCATCCCATCCTAATAGCGAGTCGCAGGGGTATGCATAAATGTTTTGCCACTGGAATGAGGTCGCAAAACATTCATATTTTACCGACTGAGTGAAGGAGGTGGTAACCCATTCACAAATGGAAAGGGGTCCCCAAGGGACCTCTTCTTGTTTGTGAAAGTGGGCACAGATATTTATTTTAGAGCAGGCATTGGCCCCACGGACCACTGCCTTTTCTTAAAAAAATGAGAAGGTAGCTTTACATTTTCATTTCTGAAATAAATCCTGTTTTTCTTTAAGGAAAAGGGGCTGCATTTCAATTTAAAAAAATTGCTTCATTTAAAAAGCAATCACAGATATGGTGGTCTGCTGATCCCAGCAGGCCACCAGACATGAGATTACAGGCCATTCCCAATGGGTTACAAATTGTGATCTGTCTCATGAATATTGATGAGGTAGGTCATTTGCAACCCCATTGGGAATCGTTAAATGTGCCCGAGACACATTTGTAAATCGCATTTTGCGAGACCTTAATTACGAGTAGCAAAAAAATCGCAATTAGAGTCTCACAAAATGAAAAACCAGACACGTGGCCCTAAATGCAAAAAATCTCCTAAACAGAATGCTGCCTCTGTCATTGTACTACAAATCGGGAACAGGCTCACAACGCTGCATGGGCAACATGTAAACCCGCAAGAAAAATTTGGCAAAGCCAACAAGTCTGAGTTATAACGGAGAATGCAAGAAAGAGCTTTTGGCTTTGCCAATGTTTGTTTGTTTTGGGGAGACCTCCCCAAGGAAGGCTGTGGCTGTTTAAAGTACGCTCCAGTGGAGTGAAAAAAGAGTTATACTTGATGTTCAATTATATCAACGGGGGTTCTGAGGTGTATAATGACGTCATTTGTGATTAGTTGTCCGGTTCGCCCCTGCTTCCCTCGGCTCTTAGCTGGAGTCAGTGTGTGGGGTCTGAATAATTCTGCTTTTCGTACTGCACGGGATCCGTCCGCTCACTTAGGTTTAATGTCTTACAGGGCGGAGCTCATTTGTACGATATTTGAAATATTTCTTTCAGTGAATCCCCCACCGCAGAGGCGCTTTACTAGCGTTTCTTCCAGTTACCGTAGAAGCGCCGAAGTTACCCAGAGCAGCACCTCGTTTATAGGGCTCTATCTTTAGCGCATAGAAGGCACATGAGGCACTACATTATAAAGTGAGGCACAATCTCACTGGCCAGATATACCACAGGGCAGGTTAGGAGAGGGCCTGGAAGACACAGGACAGTAACAGAGCCCCCCCCCCCCATGCAAGTAACATGGAGTCAGAGTACGAGAAAACAATGGGCAGCTGTTCCCGGGTCACAGACCAGTGGCGTAACGAAACTTGAGGGGGCCCCCCTGCAAGGTACGTGGAGGGGCCCTCTCCTGTAGTGGCGGTTGGTGACATTTGAAAGTGGTGAGCGTAAAATTTGTTTTGCAATGCATCGCAGCGAGCGAAGGGAGCGAGCCCGAACAACCTAAGGAGGGTCCATGGAGGTTCTCACCCCGAGAAAAGTTTGGAAAAAGAGTGGGCAAATGGTGCATTTCAAGCAAATATGAGAAAGCAAGAAGGTTAATAAAGCATTTGTGAAAGTACAGTTATTACATTAATAAAGAGATCTCATATAATAACATAGGTAGCTGCTTATTCAGTATAACCACAGCGCCTTATAACAGACTTCGAGATACAATGCTGAGTACCTCACAGATTTTATTTATTTAACAACCAACCAACTAAACAGGTCACAAACTAGCAGCATTCAGGAAGAACTTTTAGGATTAACGTATTGCCTGCCTGGTGATGATGGTGATATGATATTCTACCTGGCAAATACCATGCCATGGAGGGAGGGGTGAAATAAGAGAAGATATGCATATTGTGGACTCATTTAGTTCACCATTCAAAAGACCACAGCAGGAGTCACACATCCAGACAAGAAATATAAAAGTGTACAAAACTGATGCAACGACTTGAACGTCTGAGCATTGAAACCATTGTTGGGGGCTTTCAGAGTCTGGGTATTGTGATGATTGTGACAGCAGGATATACATAGGTTAACATACCATCGGTCTTCACCTTTACTTCACTTTGAAATATATAACGCCTTCGCAGTCGCCTTAGCCTACACTACAACTACAGTGTACACACTACACACGGCAGTATAAAACAGAATTGCATGAGAGAAGGGCTATGGAGAGATAAGGGGCAATGTTGGAGTGTCAGTGTGGTAGTGGGGGGAATCTGTGGAGAAGGGTTTTTTGTGCCAACAAACAATATTTCCCCAGGTGCCATCAGTGCTAAAGCAGGCACTCTCTCTGATCTTGTCTCGTCAGTTGTGCCCAATGCCCAGTTGATTCATACCAGAAAAATCTAAAATCCCCTCATAAAGCACCAAGCTGGCTTGAAATTTTATAGTAACTTTACAGGTAGAAAAATGTGTATCTAACATTTTCAATTGACCTAATGTTACAACTGGATTCCATAACTTCCGCTTAGCTTGCTTCACATGTGGATTTGTGAAAGCTGCAGTTAAAATCAACAAGCATTTGCAATACAATAGGTCTCGCATTTACGAGAGTTAGAGCTATTGGCGTTATAAATTACAATGTCTTTTACCTATCTATTTTGGCATGGAGCGTGATGGGTGCATGTAAGGTTGTGACTAAGTCAGTGTAACGGGGTAGGGGACATGACTGAGATGGACTCACCTGTTTGGCCCTATTGGACAAAAGACCCCACTATACCCCTTTGTGTTCTCACACAGGCTGGCGAGGAACCAGATAGACGAAGGAATGGGCTTCCTACTCTCCGCGAGACTGGATGACAGAAGAGGTACAGGGTGCCTTTAAGACGAGAATCCCGTGGTACGAGACTCCTCCCCTGAATGACGTTTCCTGTAGCGGGACTTCAAAGGGAAGCAAGATCAGGAAGTTGGCGGACGGCGTTTCCCCGGAGTTGGAGGACGAGTTGGAGTGGAGGAGAAGAGCTGTGGTGAGAGAAGTGGATTGCGGGAAAGCGGAGGAGAGCGTACGGGAGTGGCGGAAGGAGCGGCGAGAGGAGCGGACGGAGGAAACGAGAACAGACACCGACGAGGCTGCGGGAGCTGAAACCGACAAGCCAGGAGGCCAACGTTCCGGCGAGGCGCCCTGCCACGTTCCCAGGGGAGGAGCGTGGCTGGAGCAGGTACGGGGGAAAGTCGCAGGCTGGGTGGGGAAGGGAAAGGTCCTGTAGACAAGCACGGATAAAGTCAGAGACCCGTCAACACTCCCGTCTTACCAACCCTTTCCCTGAACACTTAGACACGTAATAGTACTCCTCTTCACGGTGTCCCCTCACTCCTGGCCCCTTCATATCCTCTTGTTGGGCAGCACGCCTAATACTTGCTTTCCTTTTCATTTTCGGAACGCCGGTGAAGAGAGACCAGACCGGAACGGCGAGTCGGAAGCCACTAAAGAAGGGAAACCCTGCAGTACGGCTACTTTCCTGACCACATCAGACCTCCTCCTGTTCCTTGTACGATAAAGACTGTGAACCACCTGGCAATAAACATACCCCTAAAGTACATACCCGCCTTGTGTAACGTCTCTGTCGACCCGAACCCACCACAGTCAGTTACCTATAAAATAGTTTACTTATAAACAACCAGTTAGGGTGAAGCAGCCAGTGTTAAAGGCCATAAGTCACTGGGTCTGCAAGAATAGTTAACCATGTGTTAGATGTTAATGGTAAACTGATAGATGATAGGCTTGGTTGGGGGGAGATAATCATACCTGCGACTGCAGCGTAAGAGCCTTATTTCTGTTAATATACTTAGAGAAAAAACAATGTTGAGAGCAACAGAAATTACACAAATTCACGTATGCGCACTGGGATTTCCTGACAGCAATTTCATTATTGGTAAATCCAATCAACAAGTTCTGTATTTCCCTATAAATGCAAATATGAAACATATGAAAAAATGGAGTTTAAAAAAGGTGGAGGACAAAAAGCAATGAGGGTTGACAGTTCAAGGGTGCTAGTGGCGAGTCGAGGAGGTCATGAGAGATATGAAGACAAAAACATGGAAGGAAAATAGTTGAATAGAGAATGGAGGGGAGATTTAACAAATACATTGGATGCTGGATGGGAAGGAGGACTGGGATTCAGAGTGGGCAAAAAAACAGATGTGTGGATGCAGGATCAAAGACAAAACGTTTTGAGAATATTCAAGGAAGACTGGTTTTTAGATTAAACAAAAGGCATGCATGTAGTCAAAAGTTGAGGGTGGCTGGAGAAGAAAGTAGCTAGAATTAAAAGATAAAAGCGTGTAGGGTGGTTGGCATGGAGAAGCATGAACAATGGTCAAGAACTCACATGGTTGTTAATTTATTCTTAACAAAGGAAGCATAATAAAAATTCCCACAGTGTGCCTTGCCTTTAAAATGTGCGTTTCCAGTTTTGGTCATGTTTGGATGAGACGGCACAGTAGAGGTTTGCGTCAGCTTCGCCTCATCCATTTATTTAACTAAGCTATATGAAACAGTGCAGTGCTGTTGCCTGCCATGTACACAGGTCTTGTCTAGTGTCCTGGTCCTGGCTTTGCACATGTAGTGGTTGGTTTCACAGCTGTAAAGAAAGCAGACAGCATGAAGCTTTGGATGCAAACCTCACATTTGCTGCACATGGAGCACCATGAGGAGGAGTCACTCTCATAGATCGTTGTGTGACATGTAGCTCTTTACGCCAAATGCCATTGGACTGCAACATCTGTCACCTTTACACACACGGTACACTCATGTTATCACTCTTGGGAGGATGAAGGTCTAAGTCAGTCCTGAAGGTATTCAGACCATAGCCTGGAGATTTAATGCAGTGTTCTACTGATACTTTAACCCACTAAGTTACCCTACAAGAAAAGCAAGGGACACCTGGAGTTCTGGTGACACCTAATTCAAAATGGAGCCAATGTGTCTGTAGCGTTACACAAGCATGCCCCTGGAAGGAATTCATTAAGTGTTACATGACACCACCTCAAACATAAGCACAAGTATCAGCACTAGAAAAACTGTGCCATTGCAGGGATTTTCAGCTTTGGTGTGAAATGTTTTACGGAGCACTGCTTCCCAAATCACTTCAGTCCAGGAGCGATTTTTAGCACAGCGAGTGGTTTGGCAGATGGGAGGAGGAGGTTTGCCATGGCAGAGATTGAGGGTGAAAGGCAATGGGAAATGGGACAGGAGGTTGTGACTCCTGCATTTTCATGTCTGAAGTCAAGGCAATTTCTTTCTGAAATGCATAGGCGTATACACTGAGCATATGTGCCTGGGTGAGAGTTTAGGAACGACCCGAGTGTAGCAGCAACATGTATTTAATAAACTCTGGGCCTTCACAGATTTTTTTAAAATTTACAATCTCCACAAAACTATGAGACTTTTAATTGTGATCCTTCGATGTGCCTTACAGTTCCATATTCGAGCTCCAAAGCCCCTTTCAGTGCGGAGGCCCTTTCTGAATAAGGCCCAGAGTTCTAATACTGGCTTCACCCTGCCACCCTTTCTGCACCCAGGATGTGATGTTAAGGCCAGAGGTGCCTATTTAGGAACTGGAGAACCAGGTGTAATTCTTACTTGAATTGTCTGCATTTCTGGGTATATCAGTTAATTTCACATCAATCAATCAATCAATCAGTCATTTGTAAAGCGTACTACATACCCGCGAGGGTCTCAAGGCGCTGGGAGGGGAGGGCGCTACTGATCGAACAGCCAGGCCTTGAGCATCCTCCTGAAGGTCAGCAGGTCTTGGGTCTGTCGTAGGCTCAGTGGGAGGGTGTTCCAGGTCTTGAGCATCCTCCTGAAGGTCAGCAGGTGTTGGGTCTGTCGTAGGCTCAGTGGGAGGGTGTTCCATGTCTTGGCGGCGAGGTGGGAGAAGGATCTCCCGCCGGTGGTTGTTCTTCGGATGCGCGGGATGGTGGCGAGTGAGAGGTTGGCAGAGCGTAGCTGGCGGTTGGGGATGTAGGAGAGCCGTCTGTTGAGGTAGGCTGGGCCGGTCTTGCGGAGTGCCTTGTGTGCGTGGATGAGGAGCTTGAAGGATATCCTTTTGCTGACGGGGAGCCAGTGCAGGTCCTTCAGGTGGGGGGTGATGTGGCCGTGGGGTGGTACGTTGAGGATCAGTCGTGCCGAGGCGTTTTGGATGCGTTGTAGTCGTTTGATGAGCTTGGTCGGGGCTCCCGCGTAGAGGGTGTTTCCTTAGTCGAGTCTGCTGCTGACGAGGGCCTGGGTGAATATTTTTCATGTATCTGTCGGGATCCATCTGTAGATCTTGCGGAGCATGTGCAGGGTGTTGAAGCAGGAGGAGGAGACGGCGTTGACCTGCTTGGTCATTGAGAGCGTTGAGCCGAGGGCGATTCCCAGGTTGCGTGCGTGGTCGGTGGGTGTCGCGGCTGTTCCCAGTGCCATCGGCCACCAGGACTCGTCCCAGGCTGAAGGGTTGAAGCCGAGGATGAGGACCTCCATCTTGTCCGAGTTCAGCTTCAGACGGCTGATCTTCATCCAGTAGGCAACGGCCTTCATTCCTTCGTGGAGGTTGGCTTTGGTGGTGATGGGGTCCTTGGTGAGGGAGAGGATCAGTTGAGTGTCGTTGGTGTAGGAGATTATGTTGAGGTCGTGCTGTCAGGCGACGTGTGCGAGCGGGGCCATGTAAATGTTGAACAGTGTCGGGCTGAGGGAGGATCCCTGGGGAACGCCGCAGATGATCTCGGAGGCTTTGGACCGGAATGGGGGGAGGCGGACGCTCTGGGTTCTGCCGGAGAGGAAGGGGATGGCCCATTCCAGAGCCTAGTCTCGGATCTCTGCGGCGTGGAGGCGTGCGCGTAGTGTGCAGTGGCAGACGGTGTCGAAGGCGGCGGAGAGGTCTAGGAGGATGAGTGCTGTGGTCTCGCTGTTGTCCAGCAGGGTCCTGATATCGTCGGTGGCCGTGATGAGGGTGGTCTCGGTGCTGTGGTTGCTGCGGAACCCTGACTGGGAAGGGTCCAGGATTCTGTTTTCTTCGAGGTATCGGGTTAGCTGTCTGTTGACGATTTTCTCGATGACCTTGGCCGGGAAGGGGAGCAGAGAGATGGGTCGCAGGTCCTTGAGGTCTCTTGGGTCAGCCTTGGGTTTTTTCAATAGGGCGTTGATCTCGGCGTGTTTCCAGCTCTCTGGGAAGGTCGTGGTCTTGAGGGAGAGGTTGATGACGTTGCGCAGGTGGGGTGCGATGGAGCTGCTTGCTTTGTTGAAGACATGGTGCGGGAAGGGATCTGACGGAGAGCCGGAGTGGATTGTGCTCATGGTCTTGATGGTGTCATCGATGCTCACGCTGGCCCAGGCTAGCAGGGGGTCGTGGTCGATGGTGTGCGGTGGGTCTGTTGTGTTGCTGTCTGTTGAGTCTGTCACGGTGTTGAAGCTGTCGTGGATGTCTGCTATCTTGCGGTGGAAGAAGGTGGCGAGGGAGTCGCCAGGGCTTGTGACGCTGGGATGTCGTTGGTGTTTGAGCTGGGGTTGGAGATTTCCTTCACGATGTTGAAGAGCTCCTTGCTATTGTGTGCGCTGTTGTCGTGGCGGTCTTTAAACGAGGTTCTCTTGGCGGCCCTGATGAGGTAGTTGCGGATGGCGTCCTTGTGTGCTGCGCGGTTGTCCGGAGTTTGTTCGCTGTGCCATTTCTTCTCTAGTTTCCGGCAGGCTTGGTTGGAAGCTAGGAGTTCTGGGGTGAACCAACTAGCCCTCTTGCTGGTGTCTCTGCGGGGTGGTTTCTTCAGCGGGGCGAGGGTGTTGGCGCAGTCTTCGATCCAGCATCTGAGGCTGTGGGCAGTGTCGTCGGTGTTGGAGGGTTCGGTGGCTGGGCTGAGAGTGAGGTTTGCATGTAGTTAGTCTTCGGTGATTTTGCTCCAGCAGCGGCGGGGGATCTGTTGGGTGCGGTGGTGTGTGGTGGGTTTCTGGAAGGTGAAGTAGATGTAGCAGTGGTCGGTCCAGAGGAGTTCGGTGGTGTGGTTGATGGAGACGTGCGGGCTTGAGGAGAAGACTGGGTCGAGCGTGTGGCCGGCAGAGTGGGTGGGCGTTGTGTCTATAATAAATAAATGTGACCTTGTGTAATGAAACTGGTGCTCATAAAGCGCTCTATTACTTTGGGTCGAGTTTGTGGCATATAAAAACTGCAAAAAGAGATTGAAAACAAAGCCTTAACATAATGAATGACAAAATTTGGTGGCCGATTTGTACTAAGCGAAACCAGAAAATATTGATAAATCACGGCTACCCCACTTAAATGGTGTGATCTTAGGCAAATATTTTATTTTACCAAAACTCAATTTTCTTCATTATCATATTATGCATGCACTTTTAAATATGTGAGGTCAGAATATCAGTTGTACAAAAGGTGTGGCTAAAAAAGCCAAAATATTATGAAAGCTTTACCGTCAGGTAGCTACACATAAAATAACTTGCAACTTAGTTTTTTTTTTTTTTTTTTAAATGATAGTGGCAAATGTACTGTAGTACATTATGAAAGTCTATTAGTTAATACACTGCCGAGGTCTGTGTGTAACCAGAGAGCCACAGAATTACATCTTAGTGCAGTGGAGAATAGTTACTTGTGTATTTCTAGTGCCACGAGGTCAGTCTGTCACAGAAAGCACTGAGATTATGTAATTCACTTTTTTAAACTTGCAGTACACACAGTAGAAGATATACTGCTACAAAATGCTTAAAAGGTTAGGATAAAATGGTGTTTCCAAAATATATATTTTAATAATACTGAGACTGTACGTAATTTTTTTTTTTTACATTACTATCCCTTGAACACAATGCCAATTAAAAACACTCACTGCACAACTCACTTGTTAACTCTTTGCACTACCACTCAACAAGAATTTCTTTGCCATCACAAACCTGTGATCAATGAAAGCCAGTACACCTACTAACTCCCAAGCATCCTTTACATTTGCATATTAACTAGTAGGCCCCATTTACATTTCTTTCAGGCAGAAGGCACACTGTCTGCCAGGCTTTGGGGTTACAGCACAGGAGACGTGCTCAATGACACTTCAGTTAAAGCACTTAATTCAAACCAGTTGAATGAATTGTTCCCACTGCTGCTACTCGAGAGGGAATAGAGGTTAAAGTAGAGAGCGACAGGCCAAGGGCAGTGGGGGAAAGGAAGAGAGGAAGGGGTTTAGGGAGGGAAAGTGAAGCAGACACTCCGACACCCAAGGAGGACTAAAAGCACTCACCCGTCACTAGTAGTCACGTTGCCAAGGAGCGACAGGCCAAGGGCAGTGGGGTAAAGGAAGAGAGGAAGGGGTTTAGGGAGGGAAAGTGAAGCAGACACTCCCGACACCCAAGGAGGACTAAAAGCACTCACCCGTCACTAGTAGTCCTGTTGCCAAGGAGCGACAGGCCAAGGGCAGTGGGGGAAAGGAAGAGAGGAAGGGGTTTAGGGAGGGAAAGTGAAGCAGACACTCCGACACCCAAGGAGGACTAAAAGCACTCACCCGTCACTAGTAGTCATGTTGCCAAGGAGCAACAGGCCAAGGGCAGTGGGGTAAAGGAAGAGAGGAAGGGGTTTAGGGAGGGAAAGTGAAGCAGACACTCCGACACCCAAGGAGGACTAAAAGCCCTCACCCGTCACTAGTAGTCATGTTGCCAAGGAGCGACAGGCCAAGGGCAGTGGGGGAAAGGAAGAGAGGAAGGGGTTTAGGGAGGGAAAGTGAAGCAGACACTCTGACACCCAAGGAGGACTAAAAGCCCTCACCCGTCACTAGTAGTCATGTTGCCAGGTGTCGGTGTCTCATCAGAACAGTCCACGGTAATTCTTTTTAATGGGGCCCAGCTGCAAATCCTGAAATCGCCTCTCAATTACAGCTCTAAACAGAATACACGAGCACAGAAGCATGCGCCGTGTAACTGTTACGAGCACATGACCGCTCTGACGTCATGCCATTTTCCATTTTTCTAATGGTAATTGCTTTTGTAATTACCATCCACATCTATATAGCGCATCATAGCTGCCAAGGTTTCAGATTTCTATGTGTGACATTTTCATAATTTCAGCGGAATTAAGAGTGACATTTCAGCAACTACGAGTGACACTTTTCCATGTGAAAAAGTCAAGCAATTAGGACAATTGAAACATATTAATTTAACCAATTTGAGCAATGAGAAACTTTAAGAAGATTTTAAAACTGTTGCAAAGCACCATAAATAGAGGGGCACTTAGGAAGCAGAGGTGGCAAGGAGCATGCTGGGTGGGAAAGAAGCATTCAACCGCCCTGGTGGAAAGACTGAGCAGCATGGATAATGCACGACATCGAGTGCCTGCTTCTAAGCACTAACATTGGACACAAAAAACAGACCAGAGCCTGGGGGAGTGTAAGGCGATCGGAAATAGCTGTTTTAGAGGTGTATTTTTTAGAAATACATTTATCCAATTGGTGGGACTCAGCTGAGAGGTGCGCACATGGGCACTCCTCGTCATAAAACTTGATGTGAATCAAGGATTAGTGGTAAATCTGCTGCGTCGTGTATGAGAATAAATTACACGCATACTTTTAAAATACATTTTGTAAAACATGTCTCAGGTGTGAATACCCGTTTGCAGTAAAAGATTCGGGTTGGCAAATATATTGCGCTCGGGATTGAAAATGAGAAGGAAATAAATAGCGTTCTGTAAGATGCAGAGTGACCTTGCTTGCTTCAATGCGCCCGGCATCTATGCCTAAATCCTCTCACCCCCGGATGATGGATGCAATGTGAGGGACCTTCGTGTTTTAACCGCAGGTCAATTATTATTTTATGGCAAGACCGAAGGCTCCTATTATGCTTTCTTTTCTTGCGTTTATTCAAATAGCAGCAAGACAAGTGAAACACTACACTCCCCAGAAGGCTGCAGGAGAAAACTACTGGTAATCCAATCAGGTCAGGCTAACCATATAAGGACCTATCTGACCGCAAGCAGTCCTCTTTTCTTGCTGCTTGCAGTCAGATAAGTCGCTTATTTTATTCTCCTTGGGTTAAGGAAGTGTTTTTCTATTTAAATTTATGAAGTTTTATTAAATAACTGCCGCTAGCGTTGCGATCTGTTTAGCATGCTGTGTCTGTTAGCGCTTTCCGAGTGGTTGCGCATTCAGTATTCTCCCCCCTCGGCTCTGAGGGTTTAGCGCGTCTGCCCTCGCGCGCGCCTTTGTTTACTTTACCGGCGCTTCCCCTTCGCTCGCCTTCTCCTCAGCTGACGCCTCGCTTTGCCGGGCTTCAGCGCTGCCTTCCGCCTCTCAACCGTCGCCGGTTACAAGGTCTCCTCAGCACGACTATCTGCAACCTCAACACACTCGTTTTTTTCCACCGGCAGGCTAGTTTGTTCACGCCCCTTTTTGTTTCCTGTCACTGTTAACCCCTTGCTTCCCAGTTCCTCGCCAGCAGTGAAAATGGATATTTCCAGCTCTCCTGAGCTTGACAATGAGGAAAGCGATAATTTTAAAACTGATTTGAGCCAGTTTATAAATTCTTCAGTGGAAACTGCTGTGGAAAACTCCATGCAGAGAGTTTCTAGAAATATGGAAAACTCTTTAATTAGTATTATGACCAAAGCTTTGGCCCAGTCTGCGGGGGAAAGCAGAAAACGTAAACTGGTTCCTGCCACTGTCTTAACCAAAAAAGTGTCACATGTGGTTAGCGAGGGTTCCTCGCGCAAGAATGAGGATTTTATTCCTCCCAGGCCTCAGTCAAAGGAGGGGTCTACTTTGACATCTGGCAAAAGCAAAGCCAAAATTAAAAACGTGGAGGTTCCTAAGAAGCTGGTCATTGATACAGTTTATGATACGGATGATGATTTGGGTGACACGGACGATGATAATCTCTTTGATTTACTTGGGGGCAGCGATTCTTCGCCCAAGAAGCAAAAAATGTCCCCTTTTGAATCCGACCCTATCCTCGACTTGGAGGGGGTGCCTATGTTCGACCCTGCATTGATTCGGCACCCGAATTCCTCTGAATGGTTTCCAATTCCCCATGTGGGGGAATACATCTCTTCCAAACTCAGACAACCTCTGGATAAGTCAGTCAGGGCTAAGTTAAAATCTGAATGTCCTAAACCTTCCTTGGCCTCTCACATCACTGTTACCCCTTCTATTGACCAACCGCTTCTCACCTTCTTCTCAAAGTTCGGCAAGGACCCTCGCAAAGGGGTTGACAGAGCATGGTCCTCTTGCCAGGATAAACTTCTGGATATGGTGGGTCCCCTTGCCCGCATTCTTGATCTGGCGGAGACGGCGCGTTCAGGGAATTTAGTCCTAAACCCTGAAGATATTTCACTTTCTACCCAACGTACCTTTTGTTTATTGGGCAACGCCATCACCCATGAAAGACGCAAAGGTCTCCTTATCAAGTTAGACCCTAAATTAGCCAATTTGGCGACTCAGGACCCTGGAGCAAAGGCGAACGGTCTTCTCTTTGGTGACTCGTTGGTCAAGGATCTTTCTAGATTTGTTTCAACTTTCACTTCTCTGGATAAGGCACAACTTTCCATTAAAAAAGTCTTCGCCCCTCAGGTTTTTGGCAGGGCCGGCAGAGGCAGGGGCCGCTCTTCCGGCCGTTTTTCCTCCAATCAAGGTTCCAGAGGAGCTTCCAATACCGGCTATCAAGAGTACAAGCCACAATTCTATCCCCAACGTGGCCGTGGCTTCCGGGGCCGTGGACAGAGGGGCCACAGGGGCAACAACAACTCCAACTATCCCCAGCAAGGTAAGCCTGTCTTCTGGCTCTCCGGTAGGAGGGCGTTTAGCTCTCTTTCTAAGCAAATGGCAAACTGTAACTTCCGACCCTTGGGTTCTCAGTTTTGTCCAAGGCTTTCTCATAGAGTTTTACGCTCCTCCTTTCCAGGATACTTTGCCTCCACCTCTGGTTTTTTCCGCCGACGTTTCTCTCTTGATCTCTCAAGAAATTCTTTCCCTGTTGGCAAAGAAAGCTATCCAAAAGCTCCCTTTCGATCCCTCGGGCATTCTGAGCACTTTGTTTCTTGTTCGCAAAAAGAACAAAAAGATGCGACCTGTAATCAACCTCAGGGTATTCAATCAGTTTGTCGTTTACAGACATTTCAAAATGGAGACCATTATCCATTTAAGAGACACTCTGCGAACCAACTATTGGATGGTCCGCTTAGATCTTCAGGATGCTTATCTTACAGTTCCTATCCATCCCTCTCATTCCAAGTTCCTCCAGTTTCAATGGCTGGGCGTAACTTATCGGTTTTGTTCGCTCCCCTTCGGTCTTTCTTCAGCTCCTTGGTGTTTCACCAAAATCATAAAGCCTGTAGTAGCTTATCTTCGTGCCTTGGGAATTCGTCTGATCATCTACCTAGACGATATTCTTCTTATGAATGCGAGCAAGCCAGGTCTTTTACAAGACCTTCAGGTGGCCCATTCCCTTCTTCTCGATCTGGGCTTCCTGATCAATCTGGAGTCCATGTTGCTCCCCTCTCAAAGTGTAGAGTTTCTGGGGTTTCGCGTAGATTCTCCCTCCGCGTCTCTCTTCCTTCCTTCCCAAAAGATCGCATCTATTCGTTCAGAAATTTCTCAAGTTCTTTCTCTTTCCCGAATTTCCCTTCGCTCCCTCGCACGGATAGTGGGGCTTCTCTCCGCCTCCATTCAAGCCATCTTTCCAGGCCCTCTCCATTATCGGGCCCTTCAACGCTTAAAAATAAGACTTCTGCGTCAGGGACTCGCTTACTCAGATCTTATCCTGCTGGACCAAGACTCGCGTTCCGAGCTGCAATGGTGGATTATTATTATTATTATTATCATTGCTTATAAAGCGCTGCTGACACCCTATGGGTAACCTGGAGCTATGTTAGAGTGTGTGCTAGATGAAAGAGCTCCTGCCAAACGGAATTAGCGGGAGACATGGTGGAAGGCCTGAGGATATAGCCAGGTTTTGATTCTTTTTCTGAACTCCGTCAGATTGTCTGTCTGTCTAATATCCAGTGGGAGTGTATTCCAGAGTCGGGGAGCTGCTATACAGAATGCTCGACCTCCTGACTTAACTTTCCTAACTCTCTGCACCCTCACTAAATTAGATGAGGAGGAACGGAGCAGCCGAGGTGGGGCATACCAACTGAATTTTTCCTGCAGAGATTTTGGCCCTTGTCCATGCAGAGCTTTAAACAAAAGGCAGAGGGCCTTAAATTGGATTCTCTGGAGGACTGGCAACCAATGTAAATCCGATAGGGCCTGCGAAGTAGAGGAACGGCGTGGTCGTCCCAAGGTTATCTTTGCAGCCATAGTCTGTATTCTCTGCAATCACTCAATCAGGTACTGTGGAGAGTTCAGCAGCAGAGCGTTACAATAGTCTAGTCTACCGAGGATAGTGCTTCGGACTATCAATATCCTTGCCTCTGATGAGAACATTGGGAACATTTTTCGGAGAGCTCTTATCAGGCTGAAACAGCTCCCAGCTATCTTATTGACATGCTTCTCCAGCGTCAGTTTATTATCAAACATAACACCCAGGTTGCGCACAGCAAGACTAGGAGTTAGTGATGCGCCAGCTGTAGTTGGCCAAAAGTTAGATGGGAGCGGAGGAGGGATTCTTCCTGTTGCACAATATAGGATCTCAGTCTTCTCGCAGTTAAATTGAAGGGAGTTCTCCCTAAGCCAGACTGCTATATCCTGCAAGCAGGCATGAAAATGTGTTACAGGGACCGAATCCTCGCCTTCTGAGGACAGGATGAACTGAGTATCATCTGCGTAGTTGACTACATTAACGTTATGAGATCTTATAATTGTAGGTAGGGGACTCATATATATATTGAAGACACTCCTCTCCTGAGGCGGAAGCCGGGAGAAGCTCGTTTTAACTTTTTAACAATTTAATGTGATACTGTGATTTTACTTACCCGATCCCTCTCCCAGGGCATTTACTCTTTGAAATCACGAAGTAGACATCCCCGCACAGCGGATTTTAGCGCTGCCGCGGGATACAAAACTTGTTGCCGCCATTTCCAGTGAGTCCTCAGGCCATGCCCACTACCTGAGGCCACGCCTCCCCGCCGAGATATTTAAAGACGCACTGATTACAAGTGCCAGTCAGAAGACACTCATCTCCTGAGGCGGAAGCCGGGAGAAGCTTGTTTTAACTTTTTAACAATTTAATGTGATACTGTGATTTTACTTACCCAATCCCTCTCCCAGGGCATTTACTCTTTGAAATCACGAAGTAGACATCCACGCGCAGCGGATTTTAGTGCTGCCGCGGGATACAAGACTTGTTGCCGCCATTTCCAGTGAGTCCTCAGGCCACGCCCACTACCCGAGGCCACGCCCCCCGCCGAGATATTTAAAGACGCACTGATTACAAGTGCCAGTCAGAAGACACTCATCTCCTGAGGCGGAAGCCGGGAGAAGCTCGTTTTAACTTTTTAACAATTTAATGTGATACTGGGATTTTACTTACCCGATCCCTCTCCCAGGGCATTTACTCTTTGAAATCACGAAGTAGACATCCCCGCGCAGCGGATTTTAGCGCTGCCGCGGGATACAAAACTTGTTGCCGCCATTTCCAGTGAGTCCTCAGGCCACGCCCACTACCTGAGGCCACGCCCCTCCCCACGCTCCCCCTTTCCTATAACCTATGTGTATAACCAGGACGCGCAGCGGACGAGCGCAGCGGGCGCGCCGTCTGCGCGCCCAAGGCGCGCCTAAGGCAAGCCCGTCTGCGCCCGTCCGCGCCGGGCCCAGGGCCATACCCCCTGTCCAGAATCATACTGATAGAAGAAATCGGACCTACACCAGCCAGGAACTCCTATCACTAAGACCTTGCGTCACATGTACTCCGATCAATCTACATAAGGAAGGTAAAAATTGTCCATCTTGCTCACATGTTTTTGCTTTTTCACGGATTAGAGCTTTTAATATGCCCCTAAACCAACCTAAGATACCAAGCTATAGAAACTCCTCTATTAAAGCAGGTCTAATTAATGTCAGGTCTATGGTCAAACACAATGTCCACACAGCTGAGTTAATTGAAAGCCAAAATATCGATCTTCTATTTGTCACCGAGACGTGGGCAGATGAAGCGTCTGACGCTGATCTGACCCTTGCAATTCCCGAGGGCTTTTCCATCTTTAGAGCCGACAGAAAAATGAAGCACGGGGGAGGATTAGCAATCATAGCTAAAGAAGAATTCAAAATTAAAAGTTCCGATAAAGGAAGCAACCCGGATTGTGAAACATTGACCTTTCAAATTAAGATTACGAACAATTATACGTTTAAAGGCCTACTAATATATAGACCACCTAATGCCAAGACGCCTTTAATTGAGCTATTAAGCCCATTTTTAGAATCAAGCGTCTCGAGCCTTGACTATACAATTTTAGGAGACTTCAATATACACTTGGAGAAAAGTTCCGACCCCAAGGTAATCTCATTTAAAGATGAAATGGCAAACTTTGATATAGAACAAAAAGTACATTTAAATACACACTGTGCAGGCCATACCTTAGACGGGATCTTTACATCATGTCAGAACCTAAATAACATTGATACGCTTATGATCCCATGGTCAGATCACAAGATGGTCTCCTTTTCATTAGAAGTCGCACAAGAGACAGGAAGACCCATAGAAGTCATAAAAAAAACAACATACCCGGACTGGTCTAAGGTTCAACCCCAAGCCTTTATCGACACCCTCTGCTCATCCTATCCAACTCTCGATGCAGACAGCAACAAAGCCTGTAAACAATTCAACGAGTGGTTGGAGGGCGCAGTCCGTCTTACTGTCCCACAAAAGAAAGTCACGTTTAAAAGAAAGACCCCCTCACAACCATGGTTCTCTGAAGTTCTGAAGGAACAAAAACAGTCGTGTAGAAGAGCAGAAAAAAAGTGGAGATCCAACTATGACGCCCGGCAAAAAAATTATTATAAAGCAGCCCTAACCAGCTATAGAAAATTAATAAAAACAGAGAAAAGCAAATACTTTGTCCAAAAAATTAACGAGTCAAAAAACTCCAGTAAAACCCTCTTCTCTACTGTTAAAAAACTTTCAAAAATTGAAAACAGTACGTTAGAAGAAATGTCATCAGATTTCTGTAATACACTAGGTGATTCCTTTGTAAACAAAGTATCTTCAGTTTACGAATCTTTCAAAAGCCATAACATAGACATGGCAGATCAGGCTGATCAGGATACCTCACAACTTATAAATCAGGGGAACAATCAGCTCATTCTACATTGTTCCAATTTAGTACTCCAACAGTAGATCAAATCCAGAAGGAATTACTCACCACTAACTCAGGTAGCCCATTGGACCCTTGTCCACCCAAAATAATGCAAATCTGTGCAGAACAATTGAGCCTGGTATTAGAAAAATTATTCGCTCAAATACTTGGAACTAATACCTTTCCAGATGACTGGAAAAAGATATCAATCAGACCACTTTAAAAAAAAAAAAATCTGGACTGTGAAGAACCAAGTAATTACAGGGGCCTATAGCTAGAATACCTTTTTCTGCAAAGATTTTAGAGAAACTTTTAAACAAACAGCTATCCCCTTATTTGATGGATGGAAACTGGTTAGACCACTCTCAGTTTGGTTTCCGTGAAGGACATGGAACAGAAACCGCCTTAATCACAGCTGTGGAAGAGCTTAGGAAACTGCTGGATAACGGAACGAAGGCTGCCTTGATATTACTCGACCTATCGGCGGCCTTCGACACGGTCAGTCACGAGATTCTCCTAACTCGTTTGAAAAATGCAAAATACACGACTTAGCATGCACCCTCATAGCATCCTATCTAGTAAACAGAACTTTTTCGGTAGAAGTAGGAGAAGCAAAATCTAAATCCTTTAATTCACAATGCGGGGTCCCACAAGGGTCCTCGCTGAGTCCCACCCTTTTTAACTTGTACGTGGCCCCCCTTGCAGAAATCATAAGAAGCTGTGGTTTTACTCCAATATCCTATGCTGACGACACCCAAATTGTGGGGTCCATCAGCAAGGATGTGGAGGACACAGCAGAAAAATTTCAATTATGTATGATACAGGTGAGACAATGGATGGAAAGAAATTGTCTGAAGCTTAATGGAGACAAAAGAGAGGTGATGATACTAGGGGGTGACACAAACATCTGGTCGCCCGCTTGGTGGCCTAATGACTTGGGTAGATGCCCAAGTTCATCAGAAAAAGTGAAGAATCTGGGCGTCACCCTTGACACCAATCTATCTTTTGAAGCCCAAGCCAGCAAGCTGTCATCAACACTCTGGTATATTTTAAAAATGATAAAAAAGATACTGCCTTATCTACCACAGGATTCGCGTAAGACAGTAGTGACAGCCTTAGCTCTGTCAAGACTGGATTACGGAAATGGTTTATATGCCGGAGCTACGAAAAAAATCATAGCTAAACTACAACGCCTACAAAACGCAGCAGCCAGATTGGTTTTAGGCATACCTAAGTTTGAACCAATCAGTCACAAACTAAAAATCCTGCATTGGCTGCCAATTGAAAAAAGGGTGAAATTTAAATCACTCTGCCTGACCTACAAGGCACTTCAGGGAATAGGATCACAATTTCTAAGATCTCATTTAAAAATATATGAACCAATGAGACATCTCAGATCCGGCCAATTAAAACTAATTAGTGTCCCCAGATTCAGGCGAGCTAACTGGGGTGGAAGAAGCTTCCTTGTACATGCAGCACGAACCTGGAATCAGCTGCCTCTTGCCATAAAAACTTGCCCATCTCTGAAATCCTTCAGGAAGGAAGGAAAAACCTGGCTATTCTCTGCATAACTGTAGAAACCGTTCCTATGAGATGAGGATCTGTCATAGCGCCAAGATGCCCACGGGCATTCGCGCGCTCTATAAGTTGACAAATCAATCAATCAATCAATCATTAAAAAGGATGGGACTTATTGCCGATCCCTGTGGGACACCTTGTGGTATGTTACAAAAGTTGGAGCGGAAGGGAGGAAGAGCAATTGCCTGCTGTCTGTTAGAAAGATAGGAGTGAAACCACTTAAGAGCAGTACCCGTCACTCCCACCTCTTCCAGTCTGGACAAGAGGATCCCATGGTTCACCGGATAGACCATTTAGATGCGTGGAACGGAAGAACTATCTTCGCCACGGCCCCAGATCTTGTGTTAGAATCAGATGCCAGTCTGGCGGGTTGGGGCGCCCGTTGTGGACCAATCTCGACTGGAGGTGCCTGGTCTCTAGAGGAGTCCTCATTGCACATCAACTGTTTAGAGATGCTGGCAGGCTCCTTTGCAATCCGCAGTCTCGCAAAGAACAAGGTAAGTTGTTCCATTCTTCTCAGGATGGACAATGTTTCTGCGGTCCGTTTCATCAACCGTCTCGATGGCACAAGATCCAAACCCCTCGCGGAACTCGCCAAGAGTCTTTGGCACTTTTGTCTCCTTCACAATCTCTCCCTTCAAGCCGAATATCTCCCCGGCGATCTCAATTCCATCGCGGACTGGCACTCTCGGTATCTCCGGGATTCCAGCGATTGGAGATTACTTCCCTCCGTATTTCATTCTCTCTCTCTCAAGTGGGGCCCTTTCTTCATCGACCTATTTGCGTCTCGCCTCAACTCTCAGTTGCCTCGTTTCTACAGTTGGCGCCCGGATCCGCTAGCATTAGCGACCGATGCGTTCCTTCAGGATTGGTCCCTCCATCTCAATTACGCTTTTCCTCCCTTTCTTATGATCAACAGGGTCCTCGCCCAGATTTGTCATCAACAGACGTCTCTGGTCATGGTGGTGCCCTTTTGGCAATCCCAGATATGGTTCCCTTCGCTCCTGGAACTAGCAGTAGATTTTCCTGTCCTCCTCCCTCATTCGAGGGACCTTCTCCTGGACCCTCGAGGTTTCCCTCACAACCTCATTCTGGATCGGTCTCTGACTCTATCGGCCTGGAAGCTGTCCGGTCTCTCTCTTCTGACCAACTCCTTTCTCAAGAGGCTTCGATCTTTATCAGCCGGGCCTGGGCTCCCGGTACTTCCAGGGCATACATATCCGCTTGGTCTCTTTGGTCAAGCTGGTGTTTGGCACGGTCTATCGATCCCTTTTCAGCCTCTGTGAATTTTGTGATTAATTTTCTGGCCTCTGAGGCCAGCGCTGGTAAGTCTTATCGCACAGTGAACCTGTACAGATCAGCTATTTCGCTTAATCACTGCCCCATCGACAATAAACCGGTCGGATCTCATCCGCTGGTTTGCCGTTTGATACGAGGAGTTCGCTTTTCCAAACCTCCGTTGGCTAAGTATTCTTCTTTATGGGATGTTAATTTGGTTTTCAAACTGTTTATGGATTGGCCTGACAATACTGCTCTCTCCCTGAAAATTTTGTCTGCAAATCTTACTATGTTGTTGTGTTTAATATCCATTAAACGTGTTTCTGATGTTAGGGCTTTAGATCTTTCCTCAAGACAGTTTTCTCCTACTGGGGTGTTGTTTCAAGTGCAGAGACGTACAAAAACAAATTTACAATCAGTGTTTTATCCTTATTTTCCAGCTCAGCCGAAGTTATGTGTAGGTCGTTGCTTAAAAGCCTACGAACAAAAATCTGCTGACTTTAGGACTTCTTCCCATTCGCAATTGCTCATTTCTTTCCGCAAACCCCATCTCCCTGTTTCTTCTGCTACCTTGGCCCGTTGGGTCCGTTGGATCATGTCTCTTGCGGGCATCGACGCCTCTCTTTTTGGTGCTCACTCTACCAGGGGTGCCATGGCCTCTAAAGCCTTTTCGACGGGCTCGCGTCTGGAGGATATCCTTAAGTCAGCAGATTGGTCTAATGATAATGTGTTTAAGACTTTTTATTGCAAGCCTGTGATTACTGCTTCTTCTTTGGTTGTTAATATGCTTTGATCCAGCATAATAGGAGCCATCGGTCTTGCCATAAAATGTAGATTTTCCTAATAAGTTATGACGGAAAGTCTCAATTTTATTAAAGACTCGGAGGCGAGTATTATCCCTCCACAACAGCTCTAATTCGTTCTGTTTTTTCCCCCCCCCTTTAGGAACTCCAGCACTACCACCGGCTTCCTCGTGAGATTTGTCCTGCCTCATCGGAGTTCTTGCCTTTGACGTCCATCTGTCCTCCAACATGGCTTCCTTAGGAGGTTTCGACCATGGTGTTCCTGGGTCAAGAACTGTTTACCTGAATTTTGACTGTTTGCATCTTATTGTTTTTGGTTCCTTTGTTGTCGACTTCTTCCTAACTCGCACAAGAAAAGAGGACTGCTTGCGGTCAGATAGGTCCTTATATGGTTAGCCTGACCTGATTGGATTATTGTGTTTTATCGTTCTCCCCATTGGCCAGTAGTTTTCTCCTGCAGCCTTCTGGGGAGTGTAGTGTTTCACTTGTCTTGCTGCTATTTGAATAAACGTAAGAAAAGAAAGCATAATACTCGCCTCCGAGTCTTTAATAAAATTGAGACTTTCCGTCATAACTTATTAGGAAAATCTACATTATTGTTTAATTGTTTTGCAGAAGTATTTTCAATCCAGCGAGTTGACTTAAGAAAAAGACCTAAATGTTCCCCCTTTAGAAACAACGAAGTGGATGATTCTA
Organism: Triturus cristatus; assembly: GCF_964204655.1. Lineage (NCBI taxonomy): Eukaryota > Metazoa > Chordata > Amphibia > Caudata > Salamandridae > Triturus > Triturus cristatus. The sequence continues at coordinate 451,580,008 of NC_140591.1, forward strand.
TGCCTCTTAATGACGCCCCCATGAATTAATCAGGAGCTCGACATCCGAGCACTGTGCTGAGGGGACCCCTGGAGCTTGGGGGTCCTCCGCACCTCAGGGGCTGTGAGGGTCTGAGTTACGCCCCTGGTTACCGGCTCTGACACACACGACTGCAACACCCCTTCCCCCGCCCCCCCACACCAGAAAATACAGGGGACATACAGGATGCAGCCCTATAGTAGGACAGTGACCCCACAACGCAGCGCCCAGAATAAAGCTATTCAGGATCCAGCCCCCCCTCCCCCGGAGAAAAGACCACGACCCCCTCAAGAGAGGACTGTACCCTCTCCCCCAGTGATCTCCCCTCATCTGCTGGGGGGGTCTCTTCTCCCCTCATCTGCTGGGGTCTCCCCCCTCTCACTCCTGCCCTGTCCCAGGCCGGACCCGCAGCGCCCCCGCATTCCTCCCTCCATCCTTGAGACCTGGCATGAAGTAGACCCCGACCCCCTCAAGAGAGGACTGTACCCCCTCCCCCAGTGATCTCCCCTCATCTGCTGGGGGGGTCTCTTCTCCCCTCATCTGCTGGGGTCTCCCCCCTCTCACTCCGGCCCTGTCCCCGGCAGGACCCGCAGCGCCCCCGCATTCGTCCCTCCCTTCTTGCAACCTGGACAGAAGAAGGGCCGCAGGGTGGGGGGGAAGGGGGCCCTGGAGAAGGTGAAGAGCAGAGACCGGTCAGTCACATTGTACACGGAGAGCCCGCCCGCCTCATAGTCCATGAAGAGACCCACAGCCCTGGGGGGCACACGGGGGTCAGGAGGGTGAGGGGAGGTGGCAGCTTTGTATTCACCATCTCTGAGATCCACTGTCCAGTATCCATCCTCGGGTGATGCTGTGATCTCCCCCTTCCTGCTCACAGCCTCGTCACACACCCCCAGGTCCCACTCCGTCTTGTCCCCCACCGACCTCCACCTCCCAGTAATGCCTCCCGGAGTTCAGCCTCTCTCTCCCCAGGACAATGAGGCCAGGATCGAATCTCTGGGGCGTGTCGGGCCGACCCTGGTCTCTGTCTCCCAGCCTCACGCTCCTTCCGTCCTCGGACAGGATGAGCCTCCGATGAGCGGTGTCCGGATCCAGGGTCACCGCAGCTGCAGGAGAGAGAAGCAGAGGTCAGAGGTCACCACCAATCACAGCAGAGAACAGCACTTCACATTTCAACCTCCTACAACAAACATCTGAAATAATAAACAAACACTGGCAAAGCTAACAATACTTTTCTGCCCGTCTGTGCCCACACGTGAGATACCAGGACACGGTGTCAACCTTGTGCCAGACAGAATGCCGCTGCCCGCGTCCCACGCAGGGGGACATCAGCAGGGCAGCTCTCTAGTGGCCACCCGTCGGAGCCTCCCCCCCCCCCCTGTTCCACCTCTCTCGAGGCCGCGCCTTGGGGAGGGGAGGCCCCTATGGGCATTGCCGGGGGAGGCGGGCCGCTGGGCTGGGCGGGGCCAGGCCCTATGTAAGCCTCCCGCCCCCGTAGATCGCCCTCTGCTTCCGGTGTTACACTCCTGGCCGCACGAGATCTTCGTGGTCGTCTCCGTCGTGGCGGCGTCGCGTTGGACTGTGGTCGGCGGATTTGGTGCGGCGGGGCGCGGTGCGGAACGGGATCCTGAGGTGAGGTGTCTGGGGTCGGGGGAGCGTGTGGTCGCTGCCGGTGGTTGGCGCGGGGAGGCGTGTGCACTTTGTCCGGCCTTTCCCCGCGCTAGGTGCCTGTGGTTGCGTGCGCTCCCTGGGCAGCGGTGTCTGGCGCCTCCCTCAGGGTTTCTGGAGGTGCGGCGAGTAGCCTTGTGGCTGCTTGTGTGCCCGGGGGGATTCGCGCTGTGTGTTCGGGGGCGCATGGAGCCAGCACACGGGGCCGCGGTCCCTGGCCCTGCTCCTGCAGCGGCCCCGCCGACTGTGGGGCGGCGGCGCGCTTTCATTCGGCGAGTCTTTGGCTCGTTGAACTGTTTTTCCTCCCGGCGTTGTCCGCCATGTTTGACTGCTTTGTCGCTGAACGCCCCTCGGCAGTTGGGGGGCCTGATCCGCACAGGGCCAGCCCTCCTGTGTTTTCCACTGCGGCGGAGAGAGGACGGTGAAGGGGGGATCGGGTGATGGCGTGGGAGTCTGTGGGGGCACGAGTAAGGAGGGGCCTGGCTGCAGGAATTCCGAGTTCACTTTCCTTTACCGCTGAAGAGATTTGACACGGAACAGTGGTGTAGGTTTTGCCCCCCCACCCCGGAGGGAAGGACACTGGTGTTTGCTGTGCCACGCCTTGTTCGGTTGGCGCGGGGTTCGGACGGGTGGGGCGCGAGGAGCGGGGCTGAGTGGTGTGATGGCCTCGGGACCCTCGGCGAGGCGGGGGGGCCCAGGGGGGTGGACTTTTCCCCTTGGTTTCACGTGGGATACAACCGGAAGTTCCTGGACTCTTCCGAAGGTGCCATGCTCTTTCTGTGGCCCTCTAATGTATTTTGTTCAATGCTTCTCGGAGAACAATTGGAGACACTGCGCACGGGTCTTACACCCAAGCGCTCCGTCAGTCAGGCATGCAGAGGCATTTTCTCAGCGTCTGAGAGATGTGCGCTTTGCTGCAGTTGGCTGGATGAAATATTGACAGGGGATTGGCTGGTGCAGTTCGACGGGTTTTTCATTGGCTGTGCCCCCTTTGATCGAAGTGCAGGGAGATTGTTGGTTCCGTTGCTGAGGTGCTCTGAAGAATCTTGGTGCAGGAAGAGAGCGGTGGGTCGTGTGAATTGTGGGACTGCTGGTGGGTTGTCTCGCCACAGGGGGGCCCAGTCTGCGTGTCTCCGGTGTAACGACGTTGCAACGTTTTGTGCGCGGCCCGCTGCTGGGAGCCACCAGGGCTTTGCTCATCGCACTGGGTGCGTGGCCCCGGTTTCTCTCTGTCCCCATCTACACGTGTGCCTGTCCTGGTTCAGCTGTCAACACTTCACCGCACAGCTCTGCAGTGATTGTTAGAAGTGGCTAAATGTGGGCGTTCCGGTTTTGATCTGCATTGTGGTTCCACACCGCTGCACAGTTGCTTTTGCCACATGGTGGAGGTGGGAACATCCGCATAGTGCCTGTGTTTGTGGTGTGTGATGTACCCGTGGGCGAAAATGTTGTGGGCCCTGGTCCCCCCGTCACTTGCCGGTCTCTTTTGTTCGGCCTGCGATTGGTTCGGGAGTGGGCAGCGTCGACACAGTAATCAAAAGTGGTTTTGATGGGAGATTGGAAGTTTATTATGCTTTGAAGCACTGGATGCTGCGTTTCTTTCCGCGGCAATTCCAGGCCTCACATAAATGTCAAGATAACTCGGGTGATTCGTTATCTTCCTGGAGAGAGATCAGGAATTTGTATAGTGGAGGTTTTGACTTCGGTGTAGTTAGTGCAGAGGGTTAAGATGCCCGCTGCAAAGAACGTGTGCCAAGTAGATTCCAGAGTGCGTATGATGTAAATGGGTCAGCGGGTGACTGTGTTCAAAAGAGGCATCCTTTTGTTACTTGCAATGTATATCTTAAAGCCCTAATAGTCAACAGTGAGCTACGAACGCTCATCCTAGAGCGGCATACACACTGCGAAACATACATTACTAGAACATTGATTAATGTTGCAAAGAGGGTTAATTTGGCTAGAAATCGACTGAGCTTGTGCTTCTCTACACCAAGCAGCCTTAAACTATACTGCCTGCCAGTAGGGACATGAGTCTCCTACACCTTGAGTCCTTTGGCTCAGGTGACATTTCCTATACACTGATTCACATGCATATGATTGATTGGCTCGGCGGTTTTTTGTGTGAGATGTAAAGTTCTCGGACACCCTACACTGGTAGGAGTGGTGCTACACAACTAATTCGATGCATCTGAGAGTGTGGTTATGGAAACTTGGTCAGTATTAACTTTTGGTATTTCTTGCCCTGCGCAAATGAGTTCATTTCTCTCCAGTTCCCTGGGAAAGGTTTGGGGGCCAGGTTGATCTATGATGAGTCTGTACTCATTACGGTTTATGGTAAGCGTTTTGAGAAACATATGGCTAGCTAGGGCTGCAGGCAGACAGCATTCCTTCGTCCCAGAGCATTTCCAATGTGCATCTCCTGTGCAATTCTTCCTTGGGGGCGGCCAGGAATATTCAGACAATGTGGTGGGGCTCTCGCATTGCTGTTGCAATTTAGGCATGACAAGCATTGGGAAGCACAATGGGTCTAGCTTTTAGTAGTTTTAGCTTTTGGCCAATGGTAGTTTTTGTTAGCCAGATTCGGAATAGCTGATTGCAGGACACTGGAGGCGGTTGTGTGTATGTCCAAGTTGGGGAAGGTTTTCTTGTGATACAGGCAAGCTTGCATTTTGGTGCACCAGTGCCAATTGCCTTCGGGATCGGCCCGGCATCATCGTGCATAGGCACGCACTTAATAGGAATAAAAACCCACATTTCTTATGTCCTGATGCAGTGTCGTTTGAGGGCTAGTGGTTTTATACAACTTCAAGTCATGATGTTGATAATTTTAGAGACTTTTATGGGCAACCCCCTTTATGCAGAACTCAGCAACCAGTCTAATACCTACATGAGACTCCTGCGCCACTGGCAATACATCAGCTTTTCATATGTACACATGTAGGGCTTCATCTTTGTGTTGTCAGTTAAATTAAATTTTGAGGGGCTGTGCTGATTAAATGATTAAATGAATAAAGTCGCACGTTTTAGCTCAAACAGAGCAACAGTTACTAATCGCAATGACATGGGTTCACACGCACTGGAAGGCCCTTTACATAGGTTCTCTGGTATCTTTGTCCCAAAATCCAGCATTTATTAAGGTTATCCGGTACTAGGGGGGAATCTCTTTGGCAGTAGTTCCATGCCTGTAGGTACGAAGTGACGAAGTTAGGTGTCCCAAGTGGTGCAACAGGATAAGGGAGGGTATATATATATATATATATATATATATATATATATATATATATATATATATATATATATATATATATATATATATATATATATATATATATATATATATATATATATATGTTATCTTGGTAGCAGGAGTACAAATATGTCAAAGGTTCAGCCTAAAACCCAGTCTCAACCATAATGCAATGGTCAGCTTGTAGAAAGGTGTAACACGGAAATTCCTCTACCAATGTTATTATTGTGAGTTCCACGCTTGAGTCAAGAGATGCTGCTGTCTGTCATCTTTGCCTTGCTATTCGGAAACAGCTGGTGTAATGCTTTCTTTCAATCACAGTCATAGTGGCAGCTTAGTCTATACAGAAAACTCAGCAGCCGGAGCTGTTTTGAGACAAGCTGAAGGCCTGGGTCTGTGTGTCATACATAACATCTTGAAGGTATTTATTAGTGTGAGTTCCACGCTTAAGTCAAGAGATGCTGCTGCCTTTCATCTTTAGCCTTGCTATTCGGAAACAGCTGGTGTAATGTTTTCTGCAGCTCACAGTCATAGTGGCAGCTTAGTCTAGACAGGACAGTCAGCAGCCTGAGCTGTTTTTGAGACATGCGGAAGGCCTGGGTTTGTGTGTCATACTTAACATCTTTAAGGTTATTCTCCCTGTTCCACAGGGAGGCAAGGGAAAGCCCAGAGTGACATGGTCCACCGAGACTTAGCCTGGCTTGCCTCTTCTGCGACCTTTTGAAGTTTGTTTATTTATTGTATGAAGGTGACAGAGGCTGTCACAGTTGTTTGATAGGCACCAGGGCCAGATGACATTAATGGGCATTGTGTGTTGGAAACTAAGGAGCGGGTCCATTTTAGTAAGCACAAGGAGCTGTAATTATTTGGTGTCGCTCATAGATGCCCTGTGTTGGGTGGATGATATCTGAGAGCTGTACTCCTTCGAAAAGGACATTGCCAAATAGTCAAGCCAATGGCACATCAAGTGGTTATGGTAAAGAATCTCGAAAGTAATTTTGTTTTGGAATCAATACTGCTCTCTTTTATCCATCCTACGATATGAATGTGGCGACGTGAAAGGTTCACCTTGGCCACGTCACGACCCCCAAGATTAAAACTACATGTGGTGTTCCCCAGGGATCCTGTAAATGGAAACACTTTGGGGGAACAAGGTTTATCGCACTAGGTCCCAGATATTGGAACCCCCTACCTCCAGAGATTAGGTCCTGCACAGACCCCATGGCTTCCCGCAAACTCCTTAAACATGCCTAGTTAGACAGGTAGATTAGTAACATACCACCCTAACCGGTTTCAGAGTAGCGCCAGGAAACCAATCTGATACGTGTGCCCCACAAATTTAGTATAACATAACATATCAAATGTGGGATTGGATTTCATAATCTTTTAGGAGCAGAACATAATGTGTTTGTGCACTACTGAGAGATTCGAAAACAGAGCTTGTGGAACCACACAGGATGTTTCACAAGGTGACAGCAAGCCATACTGTTGAAATAAACAATTATAAAAAAGAAATTAATTTTAAAATTAATTAAACAGAAGTCAACAAGTTAACGATATCTTGGACTAATAGTTATGGTTAAAGGTGAGATAAGGTTACCTCGTTTTGCGAAATCAATTCTAAGAAATTGCATTTCAATTTGTATCAGTCAATAACATTAACTAACAACATTATATAACAAACATTAAACAAACGATAAATAATTTAGTGCCTGTATTGAAAGAAAAAAAAAAAGGCATTTGCACATAGGTTCATAATCGTTGTGGTTAGCATTAGGTTTTGCATTAGGGAAGGAGGTGTTGAAAGAATATTCAATAAAACCTGTATTATCTGGTTAGTTAGGATAGACCCCTAGAATGCTAGGTCATTATTGGCAGTAGAAAGGCAAAAACAAGGAGATTTTGCCGAGATATTTGTCATTTGAAGTACACAATAGGACAATAATACAATGTGAAAGGAAGCAAAAGTAGGGAGTTAATGGCCGGAAAGGTAAATACGGCAGAGTTAGCTGTTTTATCGATTTTCATTGATTTGTATTAGCATGCTGTAGGAAGGTGAGATTATCTCAACGAATCATTTGCCAATAATGCTGTCACTAGCTAAGGTTGTGGCATTAACCATTCTGTGACAGTGACATGTGGCAGCCAGGGACAGTGAGCTTAATTTTCCGTGTGCTGGGTGTGAGTAAGACAGAGGCTGTTGCCCCCCTACTGTCTGATGTTCACAGCTTTTAAGTGCCCATCCCATCAGTAGATACCCGTGATGTCAGCTTGTGTTTATAAACGTAGGGAAGGCAGTTAACTCACACGTACCTTCACCTTGCTTGATTGTGCTGTAGCTGTTGGAAACACACTTCTAAGCCAGAAAGGACCCTAATTTGGCCCAATTGAAAAATCACATTAGGATTTCATGTCCATAAACGCCAATTTCATCAATGCCGTTGCCATATTTCCCAGCCTGAAAAACAGATTTAGGTGTTACTCTTCTTCACTCAGTCTTTCCTTGTAGCCTAGGGAGTTTGAAACGTTCACAAATTTTGGTCCTCGAGCTGAAAGATATGTATCCTTCAGAAGCAAATTCGTAACTTTTAGTCAGCCAGTCATATTGGCTTTATCCGGAGTCATGAAAAAGGCGTCTATACAAGCAGTCAGCTTTAAATATTTTGCCCTGCCTAGAAATCATGCAAACTTCGAAGCAGCAGTAATTCGGGGACCATAAACACCATCAATCCAGCACCTTTTTAGACAAAGTTAAAAAGGAAACCTTTTTCGTGCTAGGAAAGAAACGCTGCTTTCCAATAATGCATCCACCTTTACCTGCAGAGAACATATTCTTCCATTGTTTATACATTTATGTTCAAGGGATGAAGGGTACAGATGGATTGAAGGAAAAAAGAGAAAAAGGGCTATGGTTCAGTTCTGGCGCTATATGTGGGTTTTAGATCTTCACACAATTACGTTAGGAAGATCTGCAGTTGCATCGCAAAGAAAGTTAGGAACATCATCCACGAATAAGCTAAACAGCAGTGGGGCCAAAAGACATCCTTGCGTCAATTCGCTTTTTGTAGAAATCTCCTTTGTTGGTCTGCCCTGGGTTTCTGAGTAAAGTTGCAAATTATTGCTGAACAGGATCCAAGTTAGCCCACTAAAGCTAGCTCGCAGGGGCAGGGCACCTATAACAGCGAAAGGAGGAAGGGGGGGCTCTGGCAGCGACGGGAGCCTCCCCAGAGCTGTGGCGGAGTTACAGGGCGATCTGGAGGCAGAAGGGTACAGTAAGGGTACCTCTGCGACAGGCGGTACAGTAAGGGTACCCCTGTCCGGCACAGTAAGGGTGCCCGAGCCAAGGTCCGGGAGCCGAAGGAGGTTCTGGGAAGACCGCGACGGCGCCCCGTTAGTCCTTCGGGCGGTTGGGGGGCCTGACCAACCGGGGGTGTGCCATAACACGCTCCGCCCCTGTTAAAAGGGGCGGGAGTATTACACAGATCACGTGATCCAAAGGAGGATCTGAAAAGAATGTGCCGCACTGCCGGGCATCGACCCACCGTGCGTGCTGGCTCGCAAGGCGGGCGGAGCAGCGAGGGGCTGCTTGCCCTGGATCGCCCGTAAGATAACCCACTCTATCGTCATACATATGTTGTATGAAATAAACCTGCAGCAGTTCTTCACCCATAACGAATGTGTTAGTGTAATCTTTGGGTGACGTCTGTGCATACGTGTTGAGTGGAGCGGATCACCCCCCTGCCTCTGAAACACTGCACTGGGTGCACACCGACCCCCCTGCCTCTGAAACACTGCACTGGGTGCACACCGACCCCCCTGCCTCTGAAACACTGCAGTGGGGGCACACCGACCCCCCTGCCTCTGAAACACTGAGGGGTGCACACCGACCCCCCTGCCTCTGAAACACTGAGGGGTGCACACCGACCCCCCTGCCTCTGAAACACTGAGGGGTGCACACCGACCCCCCTGCCTCTGAAACACTGCACTGGGTGCACACCGACCCCCCCTGCCTCTGAAATACTGAGGGGTGCACACCGACCCCCCTGCCTCTGAAACACTGCACTGGGTGCACACCGACCCCCCTGCCTCTGAAACACTGAGGGGTGCACACCGACCCCCCTGCCTCTGAAACACTGTACTGGGTGCACACTGACCCCCCTGCCTCTGAAACACTGAGGGGTGCACACCGACCCCCCTGCCTCTGGTCACTAGGTATCTGTGCGGCCTCCTCTCTCCTCCTCCCCCTGTCTCTTACACTCACCAGAGCCCCACCTCTCCCCTCGCCCCCTGTCTCTGACCCTCAACAGAGCCTCACCTCTCCCCTCGCCCCCCTGTCTCTGACCTTCACCAGAGCCTCACCTCGCCCCCCTGTCTCTGACCCTCACCAGAGCCTCACCTCTCCCCTCACACCCCCTGTCTCTTACACTCACCAGAGCCCCACCTCTCCCCTCGCCCCCGTCTCTGATCCTCACCAGAGCCTCACCTCTCTCCTCACCCCCCTGTCTCTGACCCTCACCAGAGCCTCACCTCTCCCCTCGCCCCCCTGTCTCTGACCCTCACCACAGCCTCACCTCTCTCCTCGCCGACCCCCGTCTCTGACCCTCACCAGAGCCTCACCTCTCTCCTCGCTCCCCCCTTTATTGGACCCTCACCAGAGCCGCCGCAGGGCCTCACCCCTCTCCTCGCCACCCCCCCCCCCGTCTGCCTGTCTCTGATCCTTGGCCTCACCCCTCTCCTCCTCGCCCCCCTGTCTGTCTGTCTCTGATCCTTGGCCTGGCCTCACCCCTCTCCTCGCCCCCCTGTCTGTCTGTCTCTGACGGTCTGACCCTTGGCCTCACCCCTCTCCTCGCCCCCTGTCTGTCTGTCTCTGATCCTTGGCCTCACCCCTCTCCTCGCACCCCTGTCTGTCTCTCTCTGATCCTTGGCCTCATCCCTCTCCTCGCCCCCCTGTCTGTCTGTCTCTGATCCTTGGTCTCGCCTTCCTCCTCCCTTTTGCCCTTGTGTTTTCACTCACTCTATCCTTGATGAGTGAGTGCCTTATTCACGGGACTGCAGCTCTGCGATGCTGTCTCTTGTGTGCTCAGTTCTTTCTTCCCGATGGACGTCTCCTGTCTCCGTCTCCCTCCCTCCTCCCTTATTCTGTTTCCTCGGATTTCAAGTCAAGTCAAGTTAAATAAGCTTTAATTCGGTTTGTATAAATACAACCAGATAAGCTGAACAAAGTAATATACAATAAAAATCTCATGACGCGTAATTCAACAAAACCAAGGACAGATAATTATTCCTGTACCAGCCCTAACACTTGCACTGAACGGGGACATGGATAAAAACATACATCCAAATATATACATGTTAAAAAATAGATAAAATCAATATATCATTATAGCATAAGTAAAAATGCTCATGAAGCATTAGTTTCCAACGAAATTAGTAATTCATGATTAATGATTCTACCTCGCAATAACAAAGTGCTTATGCATAAGTTGTAATAGGCCTAAACATTGTAATATTGAGTCATTAAGACGGATTTTATCAATAATTATCACCATATAAGTGAAGGAGGCCCTAGACACAATAAAGTGACATATGCATCTACCTAGCAATAGTAAAATTACCAATACATAAACAATTATGAGCTATATAAAGCGCAATTTCGCATCCATAAAACATTTGTTTCCTCCACAATAAATGACAACATCTTGTGCTGATAAAGTAAACTAAGTATATGTGCGAAATAGATTGCTGTCATAAAGTGACTTGTGCTTAGCAAGTTGGGATCATCTCATATTAATAAAGTGACTTAGGCATATATGTAAAGTAGATTACTATCATAAAATAACTTATGCATAACTTATAAGATCATAGCAAGGCACAGTTAACATTAATCAAATAATTATAGATTTCCTAGCAGCTCTGCATTTTAGAATGTATAGTGCTACATGGAAACAAATGTCCAAGCTCTGGAGGGAACAGAGTAGATTCATGGCATCTGCAGTTAAACGGATGTTATATTTTAAAAGGATTGGTTTCAAATAAAATTTCCTCAAAAATTATAAAATTTACAGAATAACAGAAAATGGCAACAACTTTGTTTGGAAATATTGTCACACGGGCATTCTGCACTAGAACCTACCCCAATCACAGGGAAGGATACGAGATGGTGTGCGATGCCCAACCTTAAACGTACGAGAACAAATCGGTGCGATTTCCTCGTCACTTCCATCAAATAGGACTGAAGGCCTTTTTTAAGATTAAGCTGCCTATAAAAAACAGAGGTCTTTTGGGTCTGAATCAACTTGTTCCTTTCTTCTGTTATATAAAGAAGGAATGTGTCTTTAATTGCCTTCTTAGAAAGTAATATAACACAGTCTGAATCTTTAGAGATCTTGATTCCGAATAAGATATTATACCAGAAGATAATGTAGTTCAGCCACTGAATACGGGAATGAAAGTCCAGCTTAAGACAGTCCTTAATTACAGACTGTGTGAACTCAGTTTCCTTTTTGTTCCATATTGAACGCCATAATAGTAAAGGGCGTAAGGCAGCCAAATCTGATAGATAATTAAGGCCAGTTTCTTGGTGTATTAAATCGGATGAGGCTGCAACTGGAACACATAACAGACGTTTAAGGAAGATATTTTCGTTTATTTGCAATTGGGCCATAGAAGAATGGCCCCATATACCAGCGCCATATAGGGCCGAAGAAACACATCTTGCGTTGTATATGGTTACCATATCTTTTATTCTGTGGTCCCCTATTTTTGAGGCAAAACGGAAGATACCATTAGAATTTCTAGTCATTTTGTGGCCAATATTTCCTTGCTCATTAGTCCATTTGCCATTAGCATCAAAACTGATGCCTAAATAACAGAAGGTTTCAACTGCTTGAATCTTCGAACCTTCTAGAAAAAAGGACGTGATGATTTAGGTTTTTTCCCACATGTCATGGTAAATGTTTTTAATTTATTAATCAGCAATTTCCTGTCATTAATAAAATCAATAAAAACATCAATTAAACGTTGTAAACCCAGAGGGGTGCGTGAAATTAGGACGGCATCGTCCGCATATAACAATACAGACACGACAGTATTATCTATTTTGGGGGCATCAGCAGGGGTTTTATTTAAAACCTCGGCAATTTGATTTATAAAAAGGGAAAATGAAAGGGGAGCCAATACACACCCCTGTCTGATACCTCTTCGCACTGTGAAAAAAGGGGTTCGCTCTCCCATGGGTCCGTAGCGTACACTGCATGAAAGTTTCTCATATATCCTGGCTAGAAAAAACACAATCTCCTTTGGAGCCCCTAGTTCAAGTAATACTGACCAAAGGAGCGAATGGTCCACTAGGTCGAACGCGCTACTCAAATCAGCGAAACATAAAAACAAATTTCCCCCTTTTACCACTGTGTATTTATTAATAAGTAATTCCAGATTAACACATTGTTCAATGGTCCCAATGCCCTTCCTAAAACCATGTTGAACTGGGGTCAATATATTGGATTCTTCGGCCCATATTTCCAATCTTTTTAAAAGCACCCTACTCAACACTTTTATTGAGGAATCAAGTAATGAAATAGGGCGATAGTTGCATGCTTCAGAGCGCGAACCCTTTTTATAACGTGGAACAATTAAGGATTCAGCCCAAGATAATGGAAAATTTCCTATAGCAGCAGCATTAAAAATTCTTGCAAGGATTGGTGCCCAAAGATCCATTTCATCCTTATATAGATCAATCGGAACACCATCCGGGCCCGGAGCCTTTCCCCCTTTGCTATTTAACAGTCCTTCACGCACCTCCTCGACACTAATTATTAGTGGTAATGTGGGCCATGTAAAATTATTTGATAAGAGAGGAGAAGTTAAAACGACCTTTTCTGGGTTAAAAATTTTTGAAAAGTGTTCAATCCATTCAGAGCAATTAACATGGGACGTCAGCTCAGGAATATGATCCTCCTTTAAGAAAGGGCTATTTACAATTTCCCAAAAGAGTTTGATATTATTCAATTCACTTGCCATGGTTAATTTATCCCAGGCGTCTAATCTCAACACCTTTTTTTGTGCTAGAACCGCTTGTTTGTAATCTTTGCGTAATTTACAGACAAGAAATTGATTGCGGGGTTTAGACCTTAATGCTAATTTTAAATTAGATAAAATCTTGGAGCATTTGGAATCAAACCACTTCTTACCATCCTGTCTGGAGCCTTTGGTGTTCCTGGTTAGGATGTTTCTTATCACATTATTAATGTTGGCAAATTCCATACATAACTTTCCAGGGACGACTTCTTCGCTGAGGCAATAATTAAAACAGTCTCTGCATTTAATGATCACATCCCGTTGGATCTTTTGTGGATCCAAGCCAACCCACTTTAATCTCCTGCCATTCGGTCTAATAGGGAGGATATTAGTGATTGTGTGGGCAGTGTTAGTAATTCTATTTCCCCAAGCTAACAAAACTATGGAAATACTATTGTGATCTCTAACCACCTGTTCAGATATCCAAAGGTTCATATAAGGGCAATTCTTAGAAAATAAGATGTGGTCTATGTTGCTATTAGCTTCCCTGCCAGTGAATGTGGGACATTTAATATGGCCCTCGTTTATCGTACAGTCTAACAGCTCAAGATCGAATTTGGCCATTAAAGTGTTAAGGGTCAAACCATATTCACAGTGTGGGAAATGCAACATGTCATCCTTTGTCCCATCAGTGGTCGGATAAGTTTTCAAGTAACCACAAGAGTTAGTAAATGTGGCGGGGCATGCTTGAATATTAAAATCGCCAGCCCACAAGACTACCGCCAATTTATTAAATGTGTTTAGTAACCTGTCCAACTCCTTTTCCAATGGTTCTAAACAAACTCCTCTATCTTTCTGGAAATTATTATTGTAGAAGTTTATTAGCACCAGATCTTTACCTTGCGGAAAGGATAATCGCAAAACTTGACTATGGTTGCCAATAGGTAAATAAGTTAAAACTTTGCAGCCAATCAGTTTTGTGGAAATTAGCAACAAAAGACCACCCTTAGCTCTACCCATTAAAGAGGGGGTCGCATTTACACAGTATGAGGTATAGCCCTCTACTGAGATAGGTTCTGTACTCCATGTTTCTTGTAAGCACATTATGTCACTGCCACAAGTAATAAAATCTTGCCAGAAGGGCGTCCCTAATTTATTTCTAAGGCCTGCAATATTCCAAGTTGTCAATGTATACCCCTTTTGAGAGAATGTCCCATCATCATTAGTCAATTTTATAGATGCGTCCGTACACAAAATAGACTTTACAGAAGTACCAGCTATTGGAATAACAGGCTCATCAATACCATTAGTCCCCGGTAACTTATTTGTCAAAAAGGAATCCATGCACAGAGGGTGTACTTTACTTGTCTCCTTTTGCATACAAGTTACATTCGGTGACCCCCTCCTCCCCCCATCGGTAGTCTCCGCAGGTTTTATGTGTCAGTCGTTATCCTCCATTGAGGTCAGGCATTGGAACCTATTGTATAATGGTAGAGGAGGTAACATCTGGTGGGTTACCGGAGCCATTGGCAGCCAATTATTACTCACATAATGAGTGATAGGTTTTATGGCGTGATTATTGACTAATAAATGTCTATAAAAGTAGGCAAGTGGCAGTAGAGTTGTGTTAAATTCCCAGTGAGAGGGGGGGGGGGGGCTCTGAGTAGGACTTTATGTGCCCAAACTGGCGACCTAAAATTAATAATTATACAGTCCCCATTGAAGATTTTAGTTGTGGGGCCTATCCATCCTACTCTTTGTGTGAGTAAAATCTGTTCTGCATCTATGATTGGGAAGCCACAATTATTGGTTAACCAATGAAGAATTTTGTTTTTCAGGGTTTCATTGGTCTCAAATTGCCCTTCCCGTAGCCTGGGAACATTACAGAGGACCGCAACATACGCTCCACATTCTGGTGGTAGGTTCATTACAGGGGGTACATTTTCACTTTTATAATCTGCAAGATGGGATGTACTCTTGGGTTGGCTTAATTTTTGAAGCCCATATATCCCAGTGCCTTCCCTTAAAGTTACAGCTTTTTCCATCGAAGCTTTATCTTTACCTTCGCTAGTCCCCACATCAAAAGGACGACTGTTGCTATTGCCTGAACTTTCAGGTAAAGTACTTGGGGCACTTAGTTGTATGTCTACCCCCCTTGACCTAGCCTTGGCACCCTCGGATGCATGCGGGACAGGAACAGGAACAGGTGCAGGCGTAACCCTATTCTGATTGGGGTCAAGTAAAGGGACAACTAATTGAGCTGGATTCAACTTAGTTGAACAAAGAATTGACTTTACATGTTGATCGATAGAGCTAACCCTAGCTTCAAGGGCCCGGATATTCTCGTAAATTGGCCCTAGAAAAGTTGATACGAGTGCCTCCAGTCTTTCCCAGAAGCCGTCTGTACTGGCCTCATTGTTGTTTCCATTTGGCTGGGCATTAATAACATCTAACTGTTCTTCGCATAACTCTACTACAGGCAGATTTTGTACCGCTTTGAGGTGGCATCCACTACCTTTACCCCTAGGTTTAGATGCCTTCTGCTCTTTGTTATTGTGTTTTTGCTTAATTTTAGCCTTTTGTCCTCTTGTTTTAACTGGTGAGATAATAACATGGGATTGTGCAATAGTGGTAGGTGACCCGATGGCACTATTACCATCAACATTAATAATATCATTGACGAATTGCGCTTCTCCGCTCGGAACCTGCTTCTGGAGTACAGGAGTGATGGACAGTCTGCTTGCCGGGGGTGTGTGATCCAAAAAAGAATGATTGGGATTAAGTACCTCCGGGTTGATATTTGCTCCTGGCAGTTCAGGTAAACCAGCATAAGAAATCATTAACATGGAGTCATAAGAATTACCCAAAGTTACAGATGGATTATCAGGTAAAATAGGCGGAGCTAATCCAATGGGAAGTGAGAGACGTCTTTCCGTGGTCTCTATTGCTGAAGCAACGACCCCTATAGTCTTTTGCAACATCCTATCAATTGCTGTTAAGCTTGGAAGAGGGTTGGTAGTAGATTTGTTATGTCTAGTATTGGGTCGAGGTTGGGCAGCATCATTTTTACCCATTTCAACAAAGCGTGACAAACAGTATCAGCTCTAGTCAGTAGCAACTCTTACCTCCACCACGGGTGCTACCAGTGCATTAAAGGGTAATGGGGGTGGCCCAGCCCTGCCTCTCCCGGACGGCCACAGACGGCCAGCCCTTTGCCCGGGCTTAGCCCGGCGCGTCCCGTGCGCGGTCCCGCGATGCGGGGAGTGTAGCCGCTTTTAAAGCTCCTCCTGGCGCGAGTGTTGCTGAGGCTGCTTCCGGGGTTGGCCTGGCGGGGAAGCTGGGAGTTGTAGTTGGAGTTGGTCCCTTCCCTCCTCACTGCGGCCGCGATGGTCCTGGAAGCGGCGGCGGGAGGGTAACACAGGCGAAGGCTGCACAGGACACCAGACAACGGATTACAGGTAGGCGCTGAATAAGTATAGACCAACAGGCTGACACCCGCTCCACCGGGAGTGTAGCCGCTTTTAAAGCTCCTCCTGGCGCGAGTGTTGCTGAGGCTGCTTCAGGGGTTGGCCTGGCGGGGAAGCTGGGAGTTGTAGTTGGAGTTGGTCCCTTCCCTCCTCACTGCGGCCGCGATGGTCCTGGAAGCGGCGGCGGGAGGGTAACACAGGCGAAGGCTGTACAGGACACCAGACAACGGATTACTCACGGGACTGCAGCTCTGCGATGCTGTCTCTTGTGTGCTCAGTTCTTTCTTCCTGATGGACGTCTCCTGTCTCCGTCTCCCTCCCTCCTCCCTTATTCTGTTTCCTCGGATTTATCCCCCTCTCATGTTTGACTCCCTCCGCTGTCGCGCTCCTCTGCTTCCCTCCCGCACTTTCTCGTGCTTTTCATCACTCTCCTGTGGTTTTCTTCACTTTCTCGTGCTTTTCTTCACTCTCCTGTGGTTTTCTTCACTCTCCCCGTTTCCTCACACTCGTCCCTTCTTTTCCATCTGACTTTTTCTCTGCACGTGTTTTTCTCTCACCACTTACTTTCCTTCACTCTCTCCTTGTGTTTAATTTCTTTTTTGTTTCTTTCTTGTTTCCTTTCTCTTATTTACAGCGTACTTTCTTTCCCTTCACTCTGTTTCCCTCCTTCTGTTTCTCACTCATCTGACTCCTCCCGTCTCTCTCCCGCCTCCTGTCTGCAGCTCTCTCCCTCCCTCAGACCCCCTCTCCTTAGGTGGAGACCCCGCTCTATCTGCGGCTCGACAACTCCTGTCATGGCGGGAAAATCACCACCTCGGATCGTGACCCAGGGGTGAACGTGAATAAAAGGGGTAAAATAATTATGCTCAGGGACTGAAGGACGTGATTTTGGCCGACCAATTTCATAAAATCAAGTGGCTCAAAGAGCTCAGCTCTCACTTATTAAAGCTGGACCTGAGCATCCTATGGGACAAACCAGATTCTTCAATTTTCCCATCTAAAAAACTAATGAAAGAAAAATATTGGGAAATGGTTCAGACAGAATCCCACAGAGCCAACATGCATACGAATCTAACCGGTCGTTTTTTAGACTTTAAACTTCGCCCATTGTGTGAAGCTTATTGGGATATTATCGAGAGGCCATTAGACCGCAAGTTATATTTTCAATTTAGGATAGGTCCTCTTACGGTCAAAACATTTACAAATAAATGGTCCTCTGCAACGGATGAGAAATGTCATAATTGTCCCGATATGACTGAATCTGTAGCACATGTATTCTTTGCTTGTCCCCTCTATGCAGCCCCGCGTTGCAAGTGGCTTAGACCTATCTGTCTAAAATTAGCTCCAAGTAGAAATATAGAAGCATTAAGGATATTGGGGTCTGACTGCTCGCCATGTTTGGCGGTGGCTGTAGCCAAATTTTTAAGCTGGGCTTGGATAATACGTATCCGGACTTCTATCCAACCTACTAGCTGCTAGCAAACTTCTTGAATTCGCTATGCAGTTTTAATCCTTTTTAAAGAGGGAAAGAAATTCTATGTAAATATGGTAACTGAAAATGTATATTAATTCTTTTATTGACAGTAATTAACTGGATTTAATGTTTTTTTATATTACAAAGAGGATTGTCATGTGATATTGATTTTGTTTGTTTGTGTCTAATATGTTTTATGTGCTTTTAAGATTTACTGTCGAATAAAGCTTTTTGATGATGATGAATAAAAGAAAGGGAGAGGAGGAGTGACGAGGAAGATGGACGGGGGGAGGAAGAGAAGTGCGGGGAGATGAGAGGGAAGAGTGAGGAAGGAAGAGTGAACATGAGGCATGAGGGAGAGATGTAGAGAGGGGTGAGGACAGCGTAGAGAAGACCGGGAGAGGCGAGAGTGAGAGATAACAAGAGGGGGCAGGAAGAGGGAGGGCGAGAAGAAACAAGAGGAGAAGGACGACAAGAGATGGGAAGAGAATAAAGAGTTGAGAACCGAGGAGGAGAAGAAAGAGTGAAACTACGAGATGAGGGGAGGAAACGAACCGATGGGGCCGGATGTACGAAAGCATTCAGCATTTCTTAACGGACCAGGAATCGCTCTTTCCGGTCGTTAAGAAATGCTAAGTGGCCTTTCCAAATTTACAAGGGCCTTTGGGAATCACAAAAAGCGAATCCTACCCAGTAGAAATCTGATTTTGCGATTTCTAAATAGGAAATCACAAATTGGGATTTCTTATTTGTGATTTCCTAAGCAAATGTCCAAAGCATTTCCTAAATGCAAAATGAACGTTCAGGAAATGCAAAATTAGAATTTGCATCTGGCTTAGTCTGTAAACCGAAATGCAGACAAATCAGTGGTGAGAGAAGGACAGGAGTAGATTAGAAGAGAGAAGTATGAGAGAGTTGGAGAAAGTTAAGGCAAGCATTGGCAAAACCAATAGACAGGGCCAATAAAATTATGCGGCAGGGGAGAACCATATTATAACGCACGGTTAGCAAAATTATGCGGCAAGAAAAGGCAAACTATGAGGCATAATGCGCCACATTTTTCAATAGTATTACATCATTAATTTGTCATTTGAACACATACGCACTATATGAGCAAAGGTTTACCTCATTAATACTAGTTTAACTCTGCAGTAAGCAACTGAAAGGTGACCTGCCAACATTTGCGAACGGCTTTGCACTGCGGCAAAAAGTGTTGTTACGTTATCAGGGACTTTTGATCTGTTTGATCTAAAACTATTTTCCTATTATTAAAATCTTCAGATTATGAAGCAGATAATGGATTATGTGGCAAATGCGGAAAATTCAAAACTATGCCGAAAACGCCACGGCGGCAGAATCACATGATTCTAGTGGCCCTTCCAATATGTCCAACTTGAATGCGCTAACACAGGCAAAGTCACACCCAAGGGTGCATTTACATGAGTTTTGATTGGCTATAAACCAACTCTGGAACTGGGCCTTATATTCATATCCTTCACTTTACCGGCAAACACCCAAATTAGTTTCTAACAATGATTGTAAAAACCCTTGATGTAATGCAGGTCAGCAGTGGCGTCTCTGTTGACACCTCACATGATATACTGCATTTGGTATTCCCTGAGATTATTGACTTTTTCCAGAAGGTGTGTTTCAGTAGTTTTTTCATTTAACACAAGAGTATTGTATAATGCACACTGGGACCGGAGGACCCTCTGGTGAGTTCAGAGAACTCAAAACACTTGTAAAGTGCACACTGGCCCCCGAGGACCCTCGGTGAGTTCAGGGAACACAAGACTATTGTATAGAGCACAATGGGACCCGAGTCCCCTCGGTGAGTTCAGGGAACACAAAACTCTTGTAAAGTGCACACTGGGTCCCGAGGACCCCCCTGGTGAGTTCAGGGAACACAAGACTATTGTATAGAGCACACTGGCCCCCGAGGACCCTCCGGTGAGTTCAGGTGACACACAACTCTTGTATAGTGCACACTGGGACCCAGTCCCCTCCGGTGAGTTCAGGTGACAGATAGTGCACACTGGCCCACGAGGACCCTCCGGTGATTTCAGGTGACACACGATTCTTGTATAGTGCACACTGGGACCGAGTCCCCTCTGGTGAGTTCAGGGAACACAAGACTATTGTATAGTGCACATTGGCCCCCGTGGACCTTCCGGTGAGTTCAGGTGACACACGACTCTTGCATAGTGCACACTGGGACCCAGTCCCCTCCGGTGAGTTCAGGTGACAGATAGTGCACACTGGGACTTCACGACCCTCCGGTGAGTTTAGGTGACACACGACTCTTGTATAGGGCACACTGGGACACAGTCCCCTCCGGTGACTTCAGGTGACAGATAGTGCACACTGGGACCTGAGGACCCTCCGGTGAGTTCAGGTGACACACGACTCTTGCATAGTGCACACTGGGACCCAGTCCCCTCCGGTGAGTTCAGGTGACAGATAGTGCACACTGGGACTTCATGACCCTCCGGTGAGTTCAGGTGACACACAACTCTTGTATAGTGCACACTGGGACCCGAGTCCCCTCGGTGAGTTCAGGGAACACAAAACTCTTGTAAAGTGCACACTGGGACCCGAGGAACCCCCTGGTGAGTTCAGGGAACACAAGACTATTGTATAGAGCACACTGGCCCTCGAGGACCCTCCGGTGAGTTCAGGTGACACACAACTCTTGTATAGTGCACACTGGGACCCAGTCCCCTCCGGTGAGTTCAGGTGACAGATAGTGCACACTGGCCCACGAGGACCCTCTGGTGATTTCAGGTGACACACGACTCTTGTATAGTGCACACTGGGACCGAGTCCCCTCTGGTGAGTTCAGGGAACACAAAACTCTTGTAAAGTGCACACTGGGACCCGAGGACCCCCCTGGTGAGTTCAGGGAACACACGACTCTTGCAAAGAGCACAATGGGACCCAAGGACCCTCCGAGAGTTCAGGTAACACACAAGTCTTGTAAACAGCACACTGGGACCTGAGTCCCCTCACGTGAGTTCAGGTAACACACGATTCTTGTAAAGAGCACACTGGGACCTGAGTCCTCTCTGGTGAGTTCAGGTGACACATGAATCTTGTATAGAGTATAGTGGGACTTCAGGCCTCTCTGGTGGGTTCAGGTGACACATGACTCTTGTATAGTGGGACCCGAGTCCTCTCTGGTGAGTTCAGGTGACACATGACTCTTGTATAGTGCATAATGGGACCTCAGTCCTCTCTGGTGAGTTCAGGTGACACATGACTCTTGTATAGTGTGACCAAGTCCCCTCTGGTGAGTTCAGGTGACATAAGACTCTTGTATAGTGACACTGGGACCAGAGCCCCACTGGTGAGTTCAGGTTGAGGGTGTTTATGAGGGGACATGACTGAGAGTTCTGCCAGGTCTATAATCTCAGCTCAGTCCCTGAAGCACAATAGTGCATGGTTCACCTCCAGTGTCACCCTTCCGCCCTGTACTTGTGCGAGTGAAGGGGCCTGTGTGGTAATCCCAGCCAGGTCTATAATCTCAGCTCAGTCCCTGAAGCACAATAGTGCATGGTTCACCTCCAGTGTCACCCTTCTGTCCTGTACTTGTGCGAGTGAAGGGGCCTGTGTGGTAATCCCAGCCAGGTCTATAATCTCAGATCAGTCCCTGAAGCACAATAGTGCATGGTTCACCTCCAGTGTCAATCTCCTGTCCTGTAATTGTGCGAGTGAAGGGGCCTGTGTGGTAATCCCAGCCAGGTCTATAATATCAGCTCAGTCCCTGAAGCACAATAGTGCATGGTTCACCTCCAGTGTCAACCTTCTGCCCTGCACTTGTGTGAGTGAAGGGGCCTGTGTGGTAATCCCAGCCAGGTCTATAATCTCAGCTCAGTCCCTGAAGCACTATAGGGCATGGTTCACCTCCAGTGTCACCCATCCTTCCTGTACTTGTGTGAGTGAAGGGATCTGTGTGGTAATCCCAGCCAGGTCTATAATCTTGGTTCATCCCCTGGAGCACTATAGTGCATGGTTCACCACCGGTGTCACCCATCTGTCCTGTACTTGTGCGAGTGAAGGGGCCTGTGTGGTAATCCCAGCCAGGTCTATAATCTCAGCTCAGTCCCTGAAGCACAATAGTGCATGGTTCGCCTGTGGTGTCACCCATCCTTCCTGTACTTGTGTGTGTGAAGGGACCTGTGTGGTAATCCCAGCCAGGTCTGTAATCTCACCTCAGCTCCTGAAGCACAATAGTGCATGGTTCACCTCCAGTGTCACCCTTCTGTCCTGTACTTGTGTGAGTGAAGGGGCCTGTGTGGTACTCCCAGCCAGGTCTATAATCTCAGCTCAGTCCCTGAAGCACAATCGTGCATGGTTCACCTCCAGTGTCACCCTTCTGTCCTGTACTTGTGCGAGTGAAGGGGCCTGTGTGGTAATCCCAGCCAGGTCTATAATCTCAGGTCAGTCCCTGAAGCACAATAGTGCATAGTTCACCTCCAGTGTCACCCTTCTGTCCTGTACTTGTGCGAGTGAAGGGGCCTGTGTGGTAATCCCAGCCAGGTCTATAATCTTGGTTCATTCCCTGGAGCACTATAGTGCATGGTTCACCACCGGTGTCACCCATCTGTCCTGTACTTGTGCGAGTGAAGGGGCCTGTGTGGTAATCCCAGCCAGGTCTATAATATCAGCTCAGCTCCTGAAGCACAATAGTGCATGGTTCACCTCCAGTGTCACCCATCCTTCCTGTACTTGTGTGAGTGATGAGACCTGTGTGGTAATCCCAGCCAGGTCTATAATCTCAGCTCAGCTCCTGAAGCACAATAGTGCATGGTTCATCTCCAGTGTCACCCTTCTGTCCTGTACTTGTGCGAGTGAAGGGGCCTGTGTGGTAATCCCAGCCAGGTCTATAATATCAGCTCAGTCCCTGAAGCACAATAGTGCATGGTTCGCCTGTGGTGTCACCCATCCTTCCTGTACTTGTGCGAGTGATGGGACCTGTGTGGTAATCCCAGCCAGGTCTATAATCTCAGCTCAGCTCCTGAAGCACAATAGTGCATGGTTCACCTCCAGTGTCACCCTTCTGTCCTGTACTTGTGCGAGTGAAGGGGCCTGTGTAGTAATCCCAGCCAGGTCTATAATATCAGCTCAGTCCCTGAAGAACTATAGTGCATGGTTCGCCTGTGGTGTCACCCATCCTTCCTGTACTTGTGCGAGTGAAGGGACCTGTGTGGTAATCCCAGCCAGGTCTATAATCTCAGCTCAGTCCCTGAAGCACTATAGTGCATGGTTCACCTCCAGTGTCACCCTTCTGTCCTGTACTTGTGCGAGTGAAGGGGCCTGTGTAGTAATCCCAGCCAGGTCTATAATATCAGCGCAGACCCTGAAGCACAATAGTGCATGGTTCACCTACAGTGTCACCCTTCTGTCCTGTACTTGTGCGAGCGTAGGGGCCTGTGTGGTAATCCCAGCCAGATCTATAATATCAGCTCAGTCCCTGAAGCACAATAGTGCATGGTTCGCCCGTGGTGTCACCCATCCTTCCTGTACTTGTGCGAGTGATGGGACCTGTGTAGTAATCCCAGCCAGGTCTATAATCTCACCTCAGCCCCTGAAGCACAATAGTGCATGGTTCACCTCCGGTGTCACCCTTCCTTCCTGTACTTGTGCGAGTGAAGGGACCTGTGTGGTAATCCCAGCCAGGTCTATAATCTCAGCTCAGCTCCTGAAGCACAATAGTGCATGGTTCGCCTCCGGTGTCACTCATACGCCCTGTACTTGTGTGAGTGACGGGGCCTGTGTGGTAATCCCAGCCAGGTCTATAATCTCACCTCAGCCCCTGAAGCACAATAGTGCATGGTTCACCTCCAGTGTCACCCTTCGGTCCTGTACTTGTGCGAGTGAAGGGGCCTGTGTGGTAATCCCAGCCAGGTCTATAATCTCAGATTAGTCCCTGAAGTACAATAGTGCATGGTTCGCCTCCGGTGTCACTCATTCGCCCTGTACTTGTGCGAGTGAAGGGGCCTGTGTGGTAATCCCAGTCAGGTCTATAATCTCAGCTCAGCTCCTGAAGCACAATAGTGCATGGTTCGCCTCCGATGTCACTCATACGCCCTGTACTTGTGTGAGTGACGGGGCCTGTGTAGTAATCCCAGCCAGGTCTATAATATCAGGTAAGACCCAGAAGAAACTGATCTCACCTAGAGGCAGGTGCGCTTTCATTCCAAAGCCACTAGATGAATGATGGTGTTTGTAGTCATGCTTTATGCTGAGTCATTCTGAAGGGCTGTAAATAAAGGGGTTCTTGGTGCTCGACAGCTCAGGTGGTCAACACACTCGCTGCAGGCAGAGTTCTCTGTAACATGAGGTCAAATAATAATTGTATGCTCATAAAGTACCTCGGAGGATTAATTTGGCCTGCTCATGGGCAATGCTTGCAATGTTACGCCATAGACTTGAATACCAAGGAAGATACCTCAGTGGGTTATGATTTTGTTGCAGATCTCCTTGTGTAATCTGTGGATTACAAGTTACAGTCCTGGTGAAACGCCTTCTTGTTATGCACCCCCTGCAAGCAGGGCATACACTGGATCCTGGAAGGGTTTTATTCAATCTTTAATTTTTCTGAGGTTTATACATGAGATTCCGTTGGGTGATAATAAACACTTCATGAAACGACACACAAACATGTTTCCAGTGCCAACGGATCTGGTTCCTTGCCCAGCCTCCCTCTGCCTTGTGCAGCTCCCTCTGTTCTCCTGCACAAGGAGGCAGAAAAGGGCCTGACTGTGCTGTTTTGGCGCTCAGTGCAAACCTGCCCCATGAGTATCCAGTCCTTGGCCACATGTTCAGGCAGTGGTGGGGGGACGCGGGTGGGGTCTGTGGGATATTTTATCCTGTTGAAGTGTGGACACGGGTGTGGTTCTCAAACCACAATCCATAGATTGGATTAACATGGGTCTTGAAGTTGTCAATGGTGAGCATGAATATTGGTTCTGGTTTAAGCTATGATGAGCACACAGGTACATTGATGGATGAGAAGTCACAGTGGCATGTGAGGTATTGAGGTAAATATGTATGTGAGATCCCCAGGGCCCGGGTGGAGACATGTGCAATGAGTTTTCTATGATGGAAGGCATTGTTGATTGTAAAACAATTATTTTTTAATATAACACTTTCAATGCGATTGAATCATTGTTATGAATTAATTTAGATCAACATGCTGATGTGAGTGCGTGTATAATAATAGATGAATGTGGGTTGACATAATATAGCAGCCACATTAGCACAACTTGGCCTCAACATCAAACCAAGATCCTGAAGGCTAGCACGGCCAGCACAACTACAGTCACTCTTGCAGGCGATGCACTGGAAGAGGTTGAGGGCTTCACCTTCCTGGGCAGTGTCATAGACTAGAAGGGCAGCACAGACGCCGACGTCAAGGCAAGAATCGGCAAATGAAAGGCCGCCTTCATTCAGGGAGAGAAGATTTGGAGCTCCAAGGACCTAACGCTGCAAACCAACATCACGCTTTTTAACACCAATGTAAAATCGGTCCTTCTGTCTGGAGCAGAAACTTGAAGGAGAACAGTGGCTCCCACCAACAAAGGCCAGACTTTCATCAACACCTGTATGAGGAAAATCCTCCAAATCGGCGGGCCAAAAACCATCAGCAACAACACCCATGGCAGCAGACTTTCCAACTCCTTGCTCATGAAGAAAACATGAAAAGATACTGGGCCTGGATAGGTCACACCCTCCGCAAGCCTGCATCAAACACCACCAGGCAAGCTCTGACCTGGAACCCTCAAGGGAAAAGTAAAAGAGGAAGGCCCAGAAACACCTGGTGCTGAGGCCTCGAGGCTGACCGCAAGAAGTCGGGTTATACCTGGAGTCAGATTGATAGAAAACACCAGGACAGAGATGGCTGGGAAGTCCTAAATAAGGGGGGTAGTAGGCATCAGTAAGAGATTTCTATATCAAAAAGACATCTAAATTCCAGAGACGTTTCAGCAGGTTTTGACTTTTTTTCCAGGTTGGCTTACAAGTCCAGACATGCCAAAAGCTCAAAATGTATCAGCCAAAGTGTCTTGCCATGGCCTCATATGGCTGTGAGATTTGGGGTTATGCTGGTAGTTTTCTGTGCAACTTGAAGAACATCGGTTCTTCAGATGCCTATTATCTTGGCTGCACAGTTCTGCTTCTTTTGTCATTCACGAAGAATTGGGTCCCGGCTATATGTCTGACATTTTCTGTGAGAAGTTGGCCTGATATATGCTGTCCACTAGTTATAGTAGGCACCTTGTATCAGTCCAAACAACCCCTTATGGTAATAGGTTAAAGACAACCTTTATTGAAAGCTATCCTAGTGGTAGCTATGGAGAGCAGCCTTCAGGCTAAGTCTTGAAGGAATGTAAAGCAGCTTGTTTTACCAGTCTATAATCTCTTGAATGATCAAATGAAAGGACAACCACACCAGGTATATATTTAAAATATATGTATTTAAGATAAAACACACCCCTCTAGTCTCTTTATGAGACTGGAGTTTAAAGTACTTAAGTTACAAGTCAGTATTCAACAGTAAAACACAAATACATGTTTGGGCCCTAGGGGCGTACCAAACCATATACCAATAAAGTGGTATAAGAACCATGACTGAGCTAGACACAAGGCCTAGAGCCTGTAGAAGTGCTTGGACCACAAGGAACCACCCAAGGTAGTGATACAGGGGACCCACGGGGGACTCGTGCAGTGTGAGAACACAGCCGCGAATCGCCGTTAACTTCTACGGGGAAAGTCGCGGTCGGAAATTAAGAGTTTAATGACACTTAGGGGATGACTACGAGCGAACCCTTTTGGACTTAGAGGTGTCTAGGGCCAACACCCACGGGAGCACCGGAGTACTCGAGTTACCTCACCCAGGGAAGCCGGGTGCATAGGTTTCAAATGGTGTTACGTCGCGTCGCTGTTTTCAATGGAAGCTGCTCAGGAAGTGCTGCTGCCGTGAAGAGAAGTGTCCGTAGAGATCCAAGCCTGAACCTAGGATGGAACGAACCTGAAAACAGAGGGGACAGAGTCTGGGACACTTACCAGTGACCAAGGGCACAATAGTCCAATGCCCACAGATGTCGGGGGCTTCAGGTGAGTTGACGGGTGTCGACGATGACCAGGAGCTGGATTCGAGCTGTCCCACGAAGTCTGTCGAGTGTTGCGGTGTCGACGACCAGATTGGACCCAACAAGCCTTGGCAACGGCAAGTCACTTGGAAACAGAGGAAGGACGTTGGTGCAGACCAGCAAGGTCTGGGGGACTCACCCAGCGAGGGTAAGTTGGGGCACGTCTGGAGCAACCAGAAAAGCCCAATCAGAAGAGGAGTTGCCTTCGTGGGGACCTACTAGCCAACGGGCTAGCGATTGCGAAGGAGCCTCGAGCGGTCGCACTGGAAACTAGCCCAGGGTCACTCGTGGAGTGGAGGCCAGATATCTTCGGTGCAGGAGGTGCTCAAGGCTGGGGCTACTCGCAGCTCAAAGCACAACTTCAAGGAAGACCAGGAAGATGATGGATCAGCTAAAGATCACGGTGTCCAAGGGTCACAGTTACACGTCACCCACGATAGCAGCGGGCCTCAGCTTTGCTGTGGACTCAGGGTAGCCTCGGGGAAGTCTAGAAATCCACCTCTGGGGATGCAGAGACTTCGGCGTCCGGCGGGGGCTTCAGAATTGCAGACCAGACAGTTGCTTCTTTGTTGCCTGCCAAGCAGGGGAGTCACTCCTTGACCCCAAGGGAGATTTCTTCAGTCTTCTAGTTAAAGTAGAACGTCGAAGGTCCAGGATATATGTTGCAGAGTTTCGTCCAGGGTAATCTAAAGTCGCAAGGACTGGGCTCCCATACATATACAAAGTTTGGGGGTTGGACATACTCTAGGGACCCACCTTATGGGAGGGTTTGGAAAGACGGGTGGATACACCCATTTCCTTTGTCCACTTTCGTGCCAGAGCAGGGGCAGGTAGCCCCTGCAACCGGTTTGAACTGGACTATGCACAGGGACACCAAGTGTGCCCCCAGTGCAGGACTTCAAAGCACCAGAGAGTGCTCCCGCCCAGCCCCAATACACATCTGCCTGTCTGGGGAGGTGGTTACACCTCCCTGGGACAGGAAACCTATTGTCCAGGCCTCCCCTGCCAGAGTTTTGGCCAGCAGCAGGAGGCCAGACCCGTGTCTGTGGCAATCGCATCCATTTTGTGATGGCAGGGCTGTAGAAAGTCTTTACCGGGTTAAACCAGTGTGAACATGTCTCTCCCTCTAGAAGGGTGGAATGCTACCCCCGCCGCCAGAACTGGCGGGGGGGGTGTAGTATTTCATAGTGTTTGACACCAAACACATGTTTCCGTGCAGCCAGTCCAAAGTTAGCATTTAACGTGAGGTTATAATGCACTTAAGAGTATATGGTCAGGCTGCACCACAAACAGCATCAGAGGAGGTACTCCGAATGCTGCAGAGGGGCCCTGCTCATGCAGGGGCACCCTCTCACATAAAAACCAAGAACTCTGCCTTCAGGATTGTTAAGGCCTGCCATAGGAGTGACTTATAGGTTTTATATGTGTGTGCAATGGTAGTGATATAGGTAGCCTATACCACTGTAAGGGGTGCAAGCACCACTTTACCCATGCTGCAGTAGCAGACCTGTGGTGTCATTTTGGAGTGCTTCTCAGGGGTAGCATAATACATGCTTCAGACTCTGGTAGGCCTATGAGGCACCTATGCCCAAGGTACATAGTATACCATATACTAGGAGCTTATAAGGCACTCCAGAATCCAATTAGAAATGTACCTAATGTACATGGAAACCATTTTAGAGAGGAAGCAGCTAGGCTGGGGTCTTGATTAGCAGGGCCACCGCCAGACTAAGGTCGAAAAACAGTGAAACACCAGCAAAAAGTGGGGATACCCATGTGAAGCAGAT
Source organism: Triturus cristatus (assembly GCF_964204655.1). Taxonomy (NCBI): domain Eukaryota; kingdom Metazoa; phylum Chordata; class Amphibia; order Caudata; family Salamandridae; genus Triturus; species Triturus cristatus. Next base: position 451,608,837 of record NC_140591.1, read on the forward strand.
CCTACTTTCCTACATCAACCCTTCCTCCCCAAAAAACTTTGTATCACCCCTGTTTTATATAACCAACAGCTGGTCTGTAGCTAGGTTTGTAACCTTATGCTTACTATGTTTAAAAAAGAAAGGACCACAACATTCTCAGTTTGTAATGCTTTATTTGGATGGAGAACCCCGTTTTCCTTTAATGTTTCACCATCTTCACTTGTACCTAAAGCTGGCCTCCCTCTTTATATCATACCTCTGAAAATCAGATAAGGGTCACCCTGTAGAAATGCTCCAAAGGTTAGCAGATGCTGCATGTTGCTGCTTTGGCTTGACATGTTGTGGATTTGGTAAACATTTACATATGTGGCCGAATTCTCTACGTTAAAATGAAAGATTGCTCTGAAAATGTGTGTGATTACCATGAATTCAAGTTGTCTTTATCAGAATGTGCTAGGCATCAAGCTTTATTTTACCTACCCAGGGCGATTTTTGGCAGTCATAGCTGGTGTATGAATAGTTTCTTTGCATGGCTGTGTGCTCCTTAAGCCACTACCCAATTAAGTGGTTATAATTTTTAGCTCTGGCTGTACAGTGCAGCTATTTGCTTACTTATTAACAATTATTTAAAGTATGCGTCGGCTGTGCCTAGATGAGTAGAGCTTTCTCACCTGATGCTATTGTCTGTTTGGTGGATCAGTCTGTCTCCTAGGGGATGCATGCTTTGCAATATATTAGGAAGTGTAAATTTGAAAGGTACATTGATGCATCACATCCAAAATTGTAACTCATAGCTTTAGCTTCTAAAGAAAGCAGACTTTCGACTTTGGGCTGGTTTTTGGGCTTACACCGGTCTGCGCTGGGCTGAATTTGGACTTATATTTGAGCGTCTTTGGGCTGAAAATCTGGCAACACTGGCAGGCTCCTCTCCAGCCAGACGGAGAGAGAGTTCAGAGAGAGAAGCAGCCTCTCTCTGTCCTGCGCTTAGTTTGAGAAGAGAATGAGATCAATTATTTACTTTTTTACTTCGTGTTCAGAATTCAGAATAGATTAAAATATGAAGATTTAGGGCTTTTTGACAACCTATATATTTTGGTTTGCTGCCTGCCCGGTATTGTTTCATTTCTGAAATTTCTGCCCCCAATGGTTCCTCCTGCACCCCATTGTTTCTTGTGCCCCACCTGGCACACATCATGTCGGAGGAAGGTGATGAAGTTAAAATTTCCCCCCCCCCCCCCCTGGAAAAATTTCTGCGGACGCCCATGCTAGTAAGGCAGGCCTCCAATGTGTTTTAAAGGCAGCTCTGCGTGGGGGTTTGTGGGGAGTAAGATGGCCACCTGCACTTTGGGACTGGGTCCAGGGACGTATCCCTGAGGGGTGTAAAATGCCACCCTACAGTATGAGACAAGCCAGGAGTGCTGTTGCTGAATGGGTTAAGATTGGGCCTTCCAGTGTGAGACAGGAGAAGTTCTGGGTGCCGGGTTGGCCAGACCTTTAATGTGGGTTAGGGTTTGCTGTGGGTGATTTGGTAAGACATAATCTCCTTTGTGACTACGGGATCTCTGGGTGCTCGGAGTCGGGCGTAAGAGGGCAGTAAGCCAGGCTTTCAGTGTGGTTTAGAGTTGGCTCTGGGTGAGGGCCCAACAGTCCTCTCTTGTGTGGGATTGAAGAAGCTCTAGCCCACAGTATAGGGGCTGCCTCTGCTTCCTCCTACAGAGGATAATCAAGGTCTTAGGTATAAGTTATCTTTGGATAGGGCAGTGGGTTGGGAACTCTAGTGAGAGGGGCAAGACGGCTCCCCCCCCCTTGGTGGGACAGCGGATGTTCAGGGTTTCGGCCCAAAGACAGTCTTCTCAAGTGCTGGAGATGGAAGCTCTGGATCAGGAGGTAGTGACATGCCTTCTAGAATGGATTAGAAGAGGCTTTCGGTGAGAGGTGGTGACAGTCACTCCGAGGGTGGGAGAGGAGTGAAGGCAGCCTTCTTCACTGTGGCACTGGAGGAACTCTGTGGCTAACTCTGGGTGAGAGCATGGAGACCACAGCCTCAAGGGTGGGGCAGCAATGAGACAAGCCCCGCCCTACACTGTGGTATAGAAGGAGCGCTGTGCTGACAGGTGCAGAGGACCCCCCCCTTTCAATCTGGGGCGTCTGCCTCCCACATGGCATCCTTGCAGTAGATGTGAGCTGCCGTTCTTCTCCTGCAGTAGGCTGCAGTCGTCAAACCGTTATCAGTGCACCATGGTCCAGATGGTTGTTGAAGGGCCTCAGGCTGCCACTGGTGCCTAGTGGTGCTATGAACAGTCACTCTGAGATCTTCAAAGAAGTCACCTCGGGCTTCACCTTAAAATACTGCTTGAATCTTAATTCTGCATACCTGCAAGAAGAGAACAAAAGGTTAGTCACATAATTCGAGATGTCAGTCCTGACTCCAAGAAGACCATTCACATACTAGAGGACCACTATAGTGTCCTAGCTTCATTACAGTTTTATGCCCCAGGTTGTACCACAGCTTGATGGTGCATGTTGTTTTAATGGTTTATATATTTTTTGTTAATAAACATTTGGTGCAAACCCTCAGGAGGACCTGAAACCTATGTAAAAACGGGAGAAGGAGTGATGGTCTATTTGCTCTACTATCCATATTAGTACCTCTTGTGTCCTATTCAGCTGAGTGCTCAAATTGTGTGATTAGTTCCTACAGAAGGGACCACTGGTTTTGTTAAAGTGAAGGCATGTGGGTAAAGGCTGTGGTAGCGTACAGTACAAGACAGTAACTTGTATATGTACAGGACACCTTATCCCTTTTATTTTTATTTGCACACACGCAGAAATGTTTTTTTGGGACAAAAGACGAAAGAGAGTGAGAATAACCATGCCCTGCCTTTCTTCTTTAAAATGTGGCACAGGCTTCTGGCCACAAAGAGTCACAGCTACTGGAATTGAGGTTAGAGTGGAGTTGCAGACACAGTGATTTAAATTCGCGATTTAAATGTAAACCTTAAGTCACAGCCGTTAAGGACATGAAGGCACGCCTCACCATCTAATCCTAGTCCCTACATGTGAGAGGGTGGAGTGGACTTTGGGCCCAGGCCTCCCTCTTGTGAAATGATAGCCCATTCCAAACCAGATGCAGATATCCTTTCTGTGACACAGATAGGCTCTATACTCCTGCTGGGGGTATATGGCTGCCAGACTGCTTAACAGGGCACTGCTTTGCCAATCATCTTTACTTTCATAAATGATTTCTTTAATTGAAGCAAATCAACATTGCATCTCATAGAGGATGTTAAATTGTCAATTGAAAGCCTACAAGTGGAAAAGGGATGTCCTGTGGACCATCCCTGTGAAGTTTAAGAATCACCCTCTAGAAATATCAGCGATTTATCCTGAAACGTGAAGCCTTGAATGACCATCTTCTGAGGCATCATGCAAAAAAAACAAGACAAGCTAAACATCTGTGCCAGGAATCTAGGAGTTCCTGCTACAAAAACTGAAGATTCTACAACGAAGGAATACTTCGAGAAGTTTGAGAAAATGACAGTGCATGACTCTTGGGGGCAAAAAAATAGGGTCATTAAATTCAACAGATGGGTTCGCAAAACCACCACCCACAGAAGGGCAAAAGGTGGGTTAGCGACTTATGTGAACTCAAAACTATCCGCAAAGATAACACCGCAGGATACAGAAGAACCCTGGTTACTAGCTCTATGTCTGGAGCGATGGGACAAGCAGTAGACAACTCCACCGGTTCTGGTTAATATTTACATTAACCCGAGAGAAAAATAAAAAATAGTGGCAAAGCTGATCAAGCTGTTCCTGGAGTGGAAAGGAGATAAACAGTTGGCAAACCAGGGAATTACTGGAGATTTTAATCTGAATCTTTTCCAAGACACACACAAGGCATGCGATGAGGTGTTACAGATGCTGCCAGCACAAAGTCACTCTCTGCATCGACCCCATGACAATCTTGGGAACAGGCTCCTGAAGTCCTACGAATCAGCTGATCTGGTAATACTCAATGGACGCCTCCTGGGGATACCAGCCTGGACAAGATACCATCTACTACCTTGACTACACAATGGGGAGCATTAGAATGTATAGTGGAGTAGTCTACTTTAAAATGAAGCACTGATCAGAGAGTGAGCATCACCCGCAAAACTTCAGTCTAAGCACCGATATGACCGTTTTAGATCAGGTGCAGATAGTGCAGATTTAAGCTCACATTGAAAATGTAAAACACCTTAAATGGAGCCTAGACAACATTGGAGGCATGGCAAGCGAGGCCAAGGGAATCCTGAAGGAAATATCATCCAGCAAGGAGAACTCGATAAAGGCATAGAAGCAGCAAGAGACCCAGCCAAAAATTTGGAGAAAGGTACAAATATTTCCTCAAGCTTTTTATCATCTAGCCAAAACCGGTTCACCTTATCAGGTCAAGGATCAACAAAGTGCTCCGTGAACTGTGGAGCTCACCATAGGATTTAGAATTGCTAAAATGCCTACGAATGGAGCATAAGAGCCTAAAAAAGGTGGTATGGCTGCTAAAGAAAGAGAGATCTGAAGCATTGTGGGCAAAGCTACTTTACTCCTCCAAACAAAACGACCACAGAAGCTTCTGGAAACTAATTACTGAGCTTGATAAGGGCCCCAGGGTGACAAACAATGCTAATAATAGCAAGGTAGAATGGGTTAAATACCTAACAACACATTATAAGGGAAGCACAGAGTACCATTCTGTCCCGGGCCCAGGTCTGACCCCACATGTAAAAGATCACAGCTCAAGTCCAGACGAGTGGGTGACCCTGAAAACCAATATCAGTGGTGCTACTGACACCCTAGACCACTAAATGGAACTTTTCAATGGAGGCCTTGGTAACAAATAATTGAGAACTTGCACTCCAACTGCGCATCTGCCCCTAATGGCATACTGACTGCACTTCAAAAGCACAACCCCACAACCTGAGCTGGTTTCCTGAACTCGATGTTCAAGCAAATACTGCTGATGGGAAGCATTCCATAAAGCTGGAGAGGCCCAGTGATAGACCCCATCTTCAAGGGTTGGGGTAGCTATTTCCCCTAGCAATTACAGGACCTCAAATGTTTTTCAACAATACTACTGAAAATCTACAGGAGTGAGCGACGGAGGCAAAAAGGTTGACAATGAAGCAAACAGGGTTCACCAAAAAGCAAGGAACCACCACCAACTTAATGAAAAAAGCGTGCAACAGTGGGACGTCACTTTTCATGTGTTTTGTGGACTTCAAAATGGCCTTTGACTACGTCCCTCGAGGCCTGCTCTGGGAAAAACTATTCCGTTGGGGAATTCCACAAAACCATTTAAGGACCATCCAGCGAATATACACAAAAACCTGTGTAAAGATCAAGGTGGGGGACAGGTGCCATTTATCAAGAGAGGTTAATACCTCCATTGAATTGGAACAGGGATGTGTATTGGCGCCGCTGTTGTTTAATTGGTTCATCGGGGATCTGTCAGCTTCCCTGGCAGAAGTGGTGTCTCACGCACCAAGCCTCGGGTCTCAACAGTTTAGCAACATCCTGTACAGAGACAATCTACTATTGTTGAGCAATAATCATGTGAGTCTACAAAGGCAGACCAACAGGCTCGCTGAGTACGCAGTAAATAACCAGTTGGAAATCAACCTGAAGAAACTTAAAGTTATGCCGCTGAAACGATGCATAGCAAAAGATGAGAAATGGCGCTTCAATGGGTCCAACATGATGAAGTTACAACATAGATGGATCTAAAAAGGCTATCATTGCAAAAAACGGAGGCCTTAAACTTGGCCTTCTCAAACCAAGAGGAAAAGTCTGTGGGGCCATCATCTAAATGCGTTGATAACAATGATCAAATCAATACTGATTCCAACCTAATCATATAGAGGCAAGATAATGCTGGGTGAAGATCAGGACCTGCTGGAGAAACTTGCACAATATGAACATAACAAGCATTTACAATGCAATAGGTCTCGCATTTACGCGAGTTTGAGCTATTCACATTGCAAATAACAATGCCTTTCATTTTTGTTTTCGTTTTTAAAACATAAATAAAAGGTATTGTCATTTACAATGCCAATAGCTTAAATTTGCGTAATTGGCGAGACCTATTGCATTGCAAATGCTTGTCAGTTTGGAAGCACCCATCACCCCGCCTTCTTCACCGGAATATCCTCGGCTCCTGGCAGGAAGGTGGCGGGTATTCCAAAGTACAAAACATGCTGGCTACGCCTCAATGTCTCTAAAGCTTTTCGACAGCCATACCTTAGGTCTTTATTCATCCTCCAGTATCTTAAGTCATTTAACACTTTACTAACGTTCTCCTTGGTCTCACCGCGGCCGCTGCTTATAACTCTCAGATCTCACTGCCCCCGCTACTCCTGAACTCTTACTACGTATAACGCCTGATATTTCAAAACACCATTTTACCCATATCCCCGGCCCTCGGTCACCTCAATATCTTCGGGCCTCCGCCGCTTGTACCCTGCTCCTTACGTGCTCTAAGCGCCGCTGCTGCCTCTTCGGACATGACGGTTCTCAACATCCATTTCCTGTCCCACAATCACAGACCAGAAGATCTGCGCTGGGTAGTTTTAGAACAACCCTTTATTCCACCTCATGTCACAGATATTCACAAGTTCCTCTTCATGAAGGAACAAAAATGGGTGTTCAAAATGCATAGCGACTGTGTAGGTCTGAATGACCAAATACCATGGACCTCGCTTTGATATGACGGGTCGTTTGTAAGATTTTGCTTCAATACCAGGTATGAGATCCTGAGTTACACACTAAGAATGCCATCATTTGCAATCTGACTGCGAGATTTATTTGCGGAATATGACAAAATTTACCGCATATCATCTAGATGCAATATACGCTAACAACATAGTCTCTGTAGATAGACTAGAAAGCACAACTGTCCTTGGGCATATGGCATAAAGTTATCAATGTTTTGAAAGGTAATTTACAAATAAACTACATTTCCCGATGCGCATTGCGTTTATGCCTAAATGCCGCGTCGTCATCAGCGAGGGACCGTTTGGAGCCGCAGACCGCGCTTGTCAGCAGTGACGCGCGGTGACTCCTCAAATAGGATTCCCTATCGCTGTAGTACACCTACCCTTCTCGCTCATACACCGCGAGAGGTACCGACGGAGAGGTAAGGTGGACAGGCAGAAACTAACTGAACTCGGTGCAGTATCCGTAACACTATCAATTTGCATCTGTTAAAATGTTAACGGTGTCATGAGACTTAGGTTACTGGTTCTGTTTCTGAGGTTCTTTTGCAGAATACCGAATCGGCTACTTCTAACGAAGGAAACGCCGTTTTAGGATTACTCACTCTCCGGCATTATTTACATCAGTCACTGGCTTTCAATCACGCAGTATAGCAGTAGACTTTGGGGAGAGAAATGATATTGCTTTAGCCAACTGCACAGGCACTCCGTTTGTTCATAATAGAGACACGATGGTTGACAATCTTTTTTCGACGCTCAGTCGACCGTGAACTTTCTGCCTTGCTTGTTTTTAATGGTTGCGCGCAATGTACAAATGTTTAAACGTTTCAAAAGCATTTGTTATGTGATGTTTTACGCTTGTACTTTTTCCTTAGAGCGGTGCCTCCTATACCTGAGCAGTTGCCGGGTGGGGTGAGGCACATACCCAGTTTAATTCGGGTGAGTTATAATTCTAACGTTTCACTTGCGGTGATGGACGTAGAATTATCTAGTACACTATTTGGTAACTTTGAACTAAAATCGACATTTCTAATGTGTTCGCGATTTACTGTAACATGTCACCACTCTGTTTGTATTGATCACTGCTGTTGCCTTTACAGGTATCCACCTGTACCAAGATCATGGTCCAGGTTGTATGTTTTTGAGTTTTTTTGTATTCACTACACCGTTAATATGCAGTAGCTTTCAGGTCCTGACGAAAGCTGGGATAGAGTATATCCAAGAGCTGAAACATGTAGACCAGTCTTTAAGAACACAGTTATTTGTTAAAACTGTATAGCACTGTTTAGTTTTAATTTGGTATCAAGGTAGCACCAGAATAAACATACATTTGTACCTTGACAACCAATTTTAAATCACTAATTTCTTTATCATTTGCACTGCATACATCACCCACCACTTTCACGATTGTGGCCCCCTCGACTCAGATACACATTTGGGACATCCACCGAACCAATATCTACATCATCTGGTAGAAGATGGTTCCTTGGTCAAGTTCCCCGGTTCCCAAATGATGAAGCGAGCCACTTGTTGTGGGTGATGGGAACTTTGTGTACGCATACATACACTTATGGACACACTGTGTACTTAGTTGACACTAGCAAACACCTTGATCGATATTTTTAGAGTGGTTACGTTATTGTTACTATACTTTTTTTGGACTCTCAGTTCTTCTTTTTTGTATACATGTGCTGGATTAGGGATTGAGAACTGTTTGAGTCGTTAAACTACATCCCTTGGACCCCCACTCTTTTAGAGATAATTTACTATAGTGGTTCTCAACATCCCCCAAACAGCCAAATCCACACCGGCAGCAGGGTGGCCGAATCCCCTGCTCCACCAATAGCAGCGGCAGACTTGACGACTTAACCAATCAATATAGAGGAAGGAAGAAGAGGGGTGGACGCTGGAGGAAACCATCTTTGGAAGGTCGGTGGCAAGAGCTTGTCACATGTAGACCTGTTGCACGGTAACATTATTTGGTGTGCTGTTGGTCACATGCTTCTAGAAGGGCGTGGGCTGACAGTTATAGGGGGACTGTGCGTGACATGTTTGTAACATCTGAAGCAGTGACGATAGGGTTTCATTCGGAGTGCTACTAACACGTAAGCAGCTATACTTCTTAGGTGTTCAGTGACAGTGTTTACGGGGGTGGGGGGATACTGTAGGTTGTAATCAGTTGTGAAATCTATGGATGGTGACGTGGACTGTGTAAGGGTAGTGGGTGGGTAAATGGGTCCTTAGTGAGTATGTATGGATTCACTGCCATGGCTGTGGTGACAGTCGTAATTAGTAGTAACTGCTTCACTTTGAATACACTTGGCTAAAACCATACTCTCCCAATGAGGGTGGTTATGGGAAGGGCAGGATTTGGGACGAAGTGGGTGATGGAGAAAGTAGTGAATAAGCATTGTAAAGTCGGTATGTCAGAACATGGGTGTTAATTGACCAAAATGCCAGCTTAAGCGGATGCCCAAATGACATCACCAGGAACTGTAAACGAGGTGTGTGCGCGCGCGTTAGGCAGCTGGGGATGCGGTGAGGGGGGTCGGCAGCGGCGGAGTGTGTGCACGCGCGTGTGTCTGTGCGTGTGCGTCTGCGCAAGCGCGTCCCAGAAGCGCGTCCACAGACCCCGATGGCTGCGCGTGCCCTGGTCTGTCTCCCTTGGGAGCACACACGGCAACAAAAAGTCTTGTTGGCGGCAGCGCTTTGCGCTGCAACGCCAGCGAGACCTAAAAACGAGCATTCCAGATGCCAAGGTCAGCCTCTCCCGCCAAATCAAGGTTAGAATTTGCCCTGGTAAACCAATCACTAGCCAGGCAAGGGGCCTTCATGAAGTGCTGCCATCGACTGCAGAGTGCCCCAGAGGGATCGCTGGCTAAACTCATCTGCGCAGGGATACATCCAACAAGGGGGAAAGGTCAATTTGCCAAATACCTGCAGGAAGACTTATGGCAACTGAACATGAGTTGCTATACTTTTAAGAAACTTGTGAACAAAATGCATAAAGCAGAAACGTAGGTTGGAAGATAAAGCTACACTGACAAAACAATCACATGGGTAGTTAGTAATAAACTCATATCGCTCAAACAAGGAAAAGCCCTACTTCGAGGCACCTCTCTCATTGACTATCAAGAGGGAACTGGTAAAGATGCGATTTGGACGCCTTCCCACACTTGACTGCGTCCCTAAGTGGAAGAAGGAGGCCCAACCGGAAGATGCATTATGCTGTTTGTGTCGCCAGGCAAAAGAAACATGTATATGTGTACTCTGTGTGTGTACCCATACATGCTAGTATAACTTATAGACTAAAGTTTGATTGCTTGATTGACAGTGAGGGACATCATATCTGCAAGTCTCTCCAAAGTACAGTCACATGTTAGGAAATGAACAAGGGTAATTCAGTAGTTTACAAGATTGACTAGCGATAACTCAGAAAACAACAGTATCTTAAGAAGAAGTTGGGTCCAGAGCACAAGCAAGTTAGCACCATAATCAACGCCTTTGCTAAACAGAAAGGCTTTGACGTGTCATGATTTCTCTAGATGCAAACTGTGAAACAACATAAAGAAATTGTTTAAGTGGAGGGATTCACCTACACTTTCCATCAAGAAATTGCTCGCTGGCTTAATTGCAAGAATTCTCCTGTGCTTTACCTATTGATTAGCATTCGTTTTGCAGTCAGATCCACATCAGAAATACTATCAAAGCACTTAAACTAAGATTAAAAAAATATTATCTTTTTTTTGGAATGCTTTTTATTTCGCAAACAACAATGTAAAGAAAAAATATCGACCAAGAGCATTATCCATGCCTCAAGAGTCTTGATCAGAAACACTAAGAGATATTCACATCGACTATTGAGTTCCACTCCCTCATACCCAGTGACTTGCACGCCCAGCACACCCACTCATCCTTGGAGATCACCAACAAAATCTATTTCCAGTCTCAATACTCAGGAACCACTGAAGCTGAATGATGTTGTTAACTTAAATGCAACTTTCTGCCTTAGTGGTTACTAATAAGCCTGGTCATAGCTCGCGGAACTTATCGATGTGCAAAAGAACTCTGCCGCGCTACGTGGAGCTCTGCGAGCAGAGGAGTGCATTAGTTAAATGCCGTTCACAGTGATTTTCAGTGCCAGGTGCTTGTCCGTACTGTGCAATCATCGCGAACGGCACCAGCGCATAGCGCAAGAGGGTGCTGCTTCCTTTCTGCTGTTCGAGTAGATTTTTACGCGAGCTGCAGCATTCTCAAGGTAAACGGACGGTTCCTCAATGCGAGCGGTCGCGGGCATACGCGACCACTCGCATTGAGAAATCTGACTACCCGCATTGAGCAATCTCACCAGGAGGTTAATTTTCTACGCTTGCGCTCGCCAACTTGATGTTGACGATCACGAATGAGGAAAATTCTCGCCAGAAGGTGGATTTTCCTCGCATGCCAACTTGATGTTGATGAAAGCGAGCGAGGAAAAAACCCATAGTTTTTTGGACCTCCGCGAGCTCCATGTGATGCAGAGTACGGAAATCTCCGCAAACTCCGCAAACGAAGCGGAGTTCACTGCCCAGACTTAGTTACTAATCCATGCGTATTATGACTGAAAATCATTGCTGATTACTAATCAGTACTTATGTTACAGCTCCAGGTGCCATTTTCTGTCAATTTGCCTGTTTCTCTGTTCCATTTGTTCCCCCAATGCTTTATTGTTGGTAAAATGTTTAATTATTTTTTCGGCGTAGAATCACTAGATGCTCAAAGTACTCTGCATGGTCCAGCATACAGAGTGCAATACCCACATGCTTGCATATTTTCTGTGTTACTTAATATCCCTCCCTCTGATATAGCCTACAGACTGATTTTATAAAGCTATGTTCTAATCATCCTGTGGACTGATATTTTACATGCAAGAAGACCAATGCCCAGGACTCAATACTATCTAATGAGGCCTCCTCTCCCCCAGTATGGCAGAGATACTTAGATCCAGCATCCCAGACCTGCTCTGACAACACTGATGTTCAGGCACTATTTTTGAAGCTACTTTTAGTGTCACGACATCAAACACTGACTGGACAGTACCAAACTGATAGTAGTAAGGAAGCCGTGTTGGTGATGAGCAAGAGGGATGTGCCGGTCTCACGGAAAGAACTACTTCAAATAAGTTAATTTTGCTTTCTTGCCTCCTTATTGGTGTTTTATGAAGATAGACAACCGTTTTTATTTCTTGTTTCAAACAACGTTTATTCAATAGAGTAACATATACGCCCATCATATTCAGTAATCGACCCACAAATTTGACATTTGACTCTTAAATGTATCATGTGTATGATTTAACTTTCGGTTCAAAATATCCAATTATTTGTAATGAATTGTGTGTAGCTTTATGTGTACAATAATACTTGTTCTTTGAAATGCTCCATTATTTATATTGTCTAATAGAATACATTTACGTAACCAACCAATGAATATTGGGCTATGTCCCTTTACACCCCCAGTGTGTGCCCTAATATTTCAGACACCGGAGTTACAAGCCATACGTTGAAATTCTGTTCCAGATTTTAAGAGTGTTATAAATAACCCAAGAATGTTAGGTGATGGGTTTTCCTTCTAGAAAATATTTGGGGTGATGGGTCAAACGCGGGCCGAGAAAAATGGGGGAGGCATAATATTTCAGACACCATAGTTACAAGCCATAGGTTGGAATTCTGTTCCAGATTTTAATAGTGTTATAAATAACCCAAGAATGTTAGGTATTCTTGTGTAAACAATATGGAAGGTGGTGAGCACAGGCAATATTTCATTTTGACTCTTTCGGACACTTTTAACCTTTCACACATGGTTTCACAGGAGGGCACAAGTGTATGAGCCTGACCCCCCTACTGATTCTAGGGATATACTTGCTCAAAAACTATACAGCATAATTGATCTATCTTTTATTTGTAGCCTTAATAAAGCCCTCGTGCAATACTACTACGTCTACTGCGAGTAAAACGTGTGAAAGCTGACGGAACCAATAACACTGTAAAATCCTGATACGGTGTGCTCCTCAATGTGTCCTTATCACTGACTCCAAAAGATGCAATACAATAAGATGTCAATGTATAACTAAAGATAGATTCATTGATTCTTTCAGTTGGAGCATCTGAATACACAAGCACTAGTTTGAAGGAAAAGCAAAGTAATACTGCCAGCAGGGCTATTTTATCACAAATAATTGTTTTCTGTACTCTCATTTTCCTGTTCTACTAAAAAGCAATATACTGTGTTTGACCCAATGCTGCTCCATGACGCGCTACAGGTTGTGGTGTTGTGCAATACAACCTACACTCACATTGGGTTCAGGGGATCTTAGCTGGAGTTATGAGATAAACAGGTACCAGAATGCAAAGAAATGAAGTTGACTGAGTGAGCTCCTTGAGCATAGAATCAGAAAGTTTATGGGTTCTTCCCTCGACCCCACTCTGATGGGCTCACTCACTCGATGCCCCTAGACATTGGTGTCTGCCCTACCCATTACACTTACCGGGAGAAGTTGAAAGCAATTGTGGAATACCGTGCTTGGATTAGTGCCCAGAATCCCCAGAAGAAATGAGTTGCCTGCAGGGGAATAGATACACCAGTGTTACTCAGGTAAGTACAAGTATCAAGCTCATCCTGTTTCACACTCTGAAAAACAATATCTCTTAAAGTGATGTATTTGCAACTAATGTTAAACACAAGAAAACCCCACATTGATGCGTGGGGAGGGGAACTAGAGGCACGAAGTTCTAGGAGCTACCAGCCTCCAACAACAAATGTTAACCACAACAAGAGCTGCTCCTAGTGTAGTGACCACTATGAATTTATGATTGAAATGTGAGTGTAGGCATCTCACAAAATGTGAATGTGGTATATATACCACAGTCCTGAAGGATCCAGGACTGTGGTATATATAGTGCCCACTAATTGGTTAATAGGTGGAAAGGGAGTCGAAAGTTTAAAAACTACTGCCTGGTGCATGAGTTCCGGTCCCAAAACAGACTTTTTCACGGGCCCCCACTTAGTTTAGAAGTGCATCCCTGTTGTCAGGTGCATGCCCGCCCTCTATCAAACCGAGTTTTTAGTAGGGGTGGGCGGAATTCGCGTAATCGCATTACGCAAATCTCCGCGAAATGGTAAAAAATCTCCGCGAACACGCAGAAATTTTGCGAACACGCGGAATTGCTTGTTCGCGATACTTTTTTCTTGTTCGCGATCGCTGTTTGCGTGCTCAGGGTGAAATATCTCGCGAACACGCATATTGAGAACGCGAACAAGCAAAAATTTCGCGAAGTCGCGGAAGGCAGATTTTTGGGCAATTTCGCGTTCTCCGCGGAACGCGAAATTACCCAAATTCCGCAAATTCCGCGAGCGGAACGGAATTTACCGCCCAGGCCTAGTTTTTAGAGGGTGAGGACTGGTCAATGATGAAGCATGACACCTGGTGGTGTGTGAGACCAGTCCGTCACATTTTGTGAGATGCCTAAACTCACATTTCAATCATAAATTCATAGTGGTCACTACACTAGGAGCAGCTCTTGTTGTGGTTAACATTTGCAACTAATGTACCAGAAAAGTGGGACCATGTTACCAAAAAACAGTAATAGCCACAGAGCTTTCAATGGTCTCAGTTCCATGCGTGAGCACCTCATTCAGACTGAGTTTTTCACTTTGCATTCTGGTCCCTGATCACTTCTATTTAAAATAAATTAAACATTAACACAACAACTAGACTGCAAAGAAAAAACATGAGCTGGCTGAGAATTGCATTGAATCAGGAAGCTTGACAGCTCAGGAAAAATAAGTCAGAGCTGCCAAGGGGCCCAATGTCATGTCTTACACCTTAAAACCCCGGCTCCCTTTTAGGTTGAAGCTCACCAGACAGCGCAGCTGTCTGGTTTGTTAAAAACATCTTGGGGACATTCAGAAAGCTGACCTAGGAATATATTCTGCCAGTTGCTTTCCTTTGGCTTTCAGGGTTGTAACTAACCCTGGGCGGAGCGTGCTGAGTTGTACTCTGCGGAATTTCACGGAGTTAGTGGAAAACTCCATGAAATTCTGCAGAGTTCCGTGGCCTTGCAGAGTTACATCTGCACCCCCTGCCCCCTTCCTCCCCTGCACACCCCACATACTCCACTACGTAGTAAGGCCTGACCGTCCTGGGCCTCCTCCTGTGTTTGTTGGTTGGGTATGGCGGCGCCGGCTTCCTTCCTGGTTCCTTCCTTCCTTCTCCTGCTGCTGGCTGCACTCGGCTTCCGCTGCTCCAGCTGGTTTGTAGAATTCAATTAAGAGGCAAAACTCAAGTGTGCATGCGTGAAGGCATTCCTGACCCGATAAAATCCCATGATAGGGTCAGGCCTGCCTTCACACATGCGCACTGCAGTTCTTCCTGTTAATTGAATTCTACGAGCCACCCGGAGCAGCGGAAGCGGGGTGCAGCCAGCAGGAGGAGTAGGTAAGTCCTAAACTCCTGTCCTCCTCGGCACAGGTAAACTCCGCTCCACTGCGAGTGCGGAGTTTTTGAAAACTTCGCACTCCAAACATAATGCGGAGTTCTAAAACTCTGCAAACTCAACTGGCGGAGCGGAGTTAACTGCCCACCCTTAGTTGCAACTCACAATTTCTAGCTTTCTATTTACTGGCTTTATTCACTTTAGGCTTGCCAGCTTGAGTTCGTCCCTCCCGTTGCCCAAACCTTGTTTACTGATTTCTTCCACAAACTCGCTTTCTGTAAACAGGTCTTTCAATCTTGTTCTTATCTTATCACTTGTGTTGAGCATTCAAAGACAGACATCAAATATCATGCTCCCTATTCTGAGAGAGTTTGGGGTTTACTTTTCTTTTTCTGACTTTAAAGTGAGAGCATTTATGTGATAATCCTGCTGAGTGTCCATGTAAGACGAGAGGGTGTAAGATGTTTTTTTTTCTAGCACTCAACAAATAAAAATGAACTGTGCTGATGTTTCAGAATATGTCAGAATTAGTTCAAATGAAGCACATGTTTTTGTAATTCTGTACTGTGGTAGAAACAAATATTTGAATACGGTCCAAACAGATCAATACAGTAGGTGATGACATTTACACACATCATTTCTGTGCAGTAAAACCATATTTTGGTGTAAGTGTAATGTTCATTTCAATTGAAAATGAGTTCTCTGTAATGGCAGTGCGCAACCACACCATGCATACTCCACACTACACCACTCCATGCCCATCCTGTCACGACTTGTTCCCTGCATTCTTGTGTCCACCACCAGGGGGATGAATTGTGGGGCTCTCCAGTGTGCTAATAAGCTTCCAGACCCTCCCCTTCATGCATATACTGACTTCCAGTCATTTGGATGCAACTTGCAAATTCCCATCCTTCCCAATCCATGCCGGGTTTTGTGGAAGCCAGCCTACTCATGCCTGAAACTCCATTACTTAGAATTCCCTGCTCACTGCTTCCTCTCCACCCCTGCAGGCCAAGGATGGGTGGAGGAATTCAGCTCACCTGTGGCTGGCTGCTGCTAGCCTGCTCACACCTGATGCATGTCATTACTGTGAGCTCTTTTAACCCCTTCAGTGCCCGCCCCTTTCCCCGCCCAGTGCCGGCCGTTGCATTAGCGGGCGGGGTCTATGACGAGCTGGACTCGTCATGGGCACAGCGCTACCGCGGCCCATGACGAGTCCAGCTCGTCATGGGCACTGAAGGGGTTAAGCCCCAACTCTCTTCAGCTCAAGATTGGTCATTGTAGCTGTGTACCGGTGAGACCGACCCGTGTTTCCAGTGTTTCTTGAGCTTTTGATATCCTTGTTTCCAGTGTTTGCTGAGCTTTAGTTATTTCTTTATTCCTGAACTGTACCTATCCTTGTTCCTTGACTCCTGAGCTTTAGTAATTTCCCTGTTCCTAAACTAGCACTGCCTGCAGTGCTACCTTGACTCCTGAGCTTTAGTTCAATTCTTGTTCCTGCTCCAGCACTGCCTTTAATGCTACTTGATTCCTGAACCTGCAGTATTCTAGTATACCCTTGTAGCCTCCCCTTCTGTATATCCTTTTCCAGTCACTGCCTTTCTTCCTATTTCCTTGGTTCCAGTTCTAGTTTGCTGTCTTTCTATTCCTGCTGTCTTGCTTCTAATTACCATGTATGTTTGTTACTTGCTTTCTGCCAAGTGTGTCCTGTGATATTTCCTTCCTTTCCTAATAAGCACTCCTCCCTGCTAGCTCCTTGTCTATCGTGCTTGTGTTTAGTTCTACCCCCTTGCTATTACTGCCTTGTGTGTTCCTGTTTGATCGCCAGGATCCGTGGCCACAGCTGAGAACCTAGGTGGTGTTTCTTGTTCACTGTGAGTATTGTCTTTGAGTTACATTTATAACATCACCATAGGTATCAGCTCCACAGACCCTGCCTTTGCATGCATATCCTATATGTGGGTATTTGCAGTCAGTATCTGTAACAGCAATTGTGGGTGAGGTACTTACATCAGCTTCAGTCTTACCGTGTGGAGCTCCCGAGTGCTTTACCCCACATTCCCTTTATTGTTAATGTTGTTTTGTATATATCTTGCATACCTGTCCTGTGTGTAGTTTTTCTGAATGCTAATCACCTCTGAGGGCCTGTCCTTTCTGAGCCTTAACTCTCTTATTCTCTTGTAAAGAGCTTCCTCTTAGGATTCCCTTTCTCCTTTGACTCGCTGTGTGATCTTGAGCAGCTCTGTTCTCAGTATTCTGCCTACCTTTTCTTCCCTGGCACCAGTCGCTGCCAGAGTCCCTGACACATGACAATGTCCCGGACTGAGTCCTGACACTTCCACTCTATGCCATGCCACTCTATTATTTGAGAGTCCCCTCCACTCTATGACATAGCACTCCACTCTATCCCCTTCCACTCTAAGACACTCTACTACACGACACTCCAATCTATGCCACTCACTCCATGGCACAACATGCCACTCCACGTCCCTCCACGCCACTTACTCCAATCTGCTCTACCGCACTCTGCTCTACGCCACTCCGGTCTATTCCACTCCTCTCCAATGTATCCCAATCTATCCCACCCCACTCTGCTACAATCTACTCCACACTACCCTACCCCACTCAAGCTACCCCACTCCACCCATTATACCCCATCCCAATTTAACCCACTTCAAACTGCCCCAGTACACTCTAATCTACCAAAATCGACTCCACTACAATCCAATCTACCCAACTCCCCTACAATCTACCCCACTCCACTCTACCCATACCTACCCCAATCAACTCCAATCCACCCCACTCCACTCAACTAACCCAAACACCACCCCCCAACCCTACTCCAGTCTAGCCCACTCCACCCCAATTTAACATGCTCCACTCAAATCTACCCCACTCACTCCAATCTGCCCCAGTCTACCCAACTCCAATCTACCCCAATCCACCCCGCTGCAATGTACCCTCATCCAACCCACTCCATTCCAATCTACCCAAGCCCACTACACTCCAATCTACACCAGTCCAATTTACCCCACTCCACTTTAAACACCACTGCAATCTATCCAACTCCTCTCCACTCTAATCGAACCCCCCTCCACTCCAACCTACCCCACTCCAATCTACCACAATCTACCCTACTCCAATCTACCCTACTCCACTCCAATCTACCACATCCAAGCCACCCCACTCCAATGTACCCCACTTCAATCTACCCCAATCTACTCCAGTGACTATTCTACCCCATCCTAACCCAATCTACCCCACTCCAATCTACCCCACCCATCCCAATATACCCCACACCAATCTACTCTACCATAAACCACCCAATATGACCCACTCCACTCTACCCCATTCCACTCTACCTCGCTTCACCCGCATCTATCACTCTATCCTGCTCCACTCCTATCTGATCATCTCCATAGGATAGAGTCTGCGTTCCCCACCACACTCCAAGCTACCCAAATCCACTGTACTCCATGCTTTCCCACTCCCCGTGCCTCAATCTACTACACTCAATTCCACTCCACCCAATCTACCCTACTTGACTTCACTCCAAACTACCACATGCCACCCAAATCTACCCCACTCCACTCCGAACTCCTATGTATGGACCACCGCCGCGTCCACTTCACCTACAGAGCGAACATTCCCCGCAGACACCCACCTCAGCTCCAACGCAGTACCTGAAACAAGATCTCCGACGAGCAGCTCACCGCCACCCTCAGCGGCTCTGCTCTCACCACCTCAGACAACGACCCACAACCGCCGCCCTTACCCTACACAAATGGATCACCGACTGCGCCAACACCGTCAACAACCTCTAGAAATCCTCCAACCCTCACGCCAAGAAAGCCAGATGGTTCTCCACCGAACTACGGGAATCCAAACAAACCTGCAGACGTCTCAAAAAACTATCGAGTAACTCCAAAACCCCAGCGAACCCTGACAACTACAAAACAGCCACCACTGCCCACCAAAAACTCATCAGACACTGAAGGAAGAAAGCACTCCAGGACAGAATCTCCGCCCACGCACACAACAGCAAGGAACTCTTCGGGATCATCAAAGAATTCGCCCAACCCAACAGCGAGTCCACCGACATCCCACCCTCCCAGGACCTTTGCGACAAACTCAGCGCCTTCTTCTATCACAAAATCAAGACCATCTATGACAACAACAACATCCACGAGGAACCTAGACCCGCTGCTTCCTGCATCACACAGTCGACTCTGGACAGCTGGACCGCCCTCCGCATCGAAGACACCCTAAAGACCATGAGGACCACCCACTCTGGGGCCCCCACGGACCCCTGCCCCCACCACATCTACCACAGAGCCGCAGACATCATCGCCCCAAGCTACAAAGAATCATCAACCGATCCTTCGAGACCGCCTCCTTCCCCGATGACTGGAAATACTCCGAGATCAACCTTCTCCTAAAGAAACCCTCGGCGGACCCCAGCAACCTTTAGAACTTCAGACCAATCTCCCTACTTCCCTATCTGGCGAAAGTCATTAAAAAAGCTGTCAAAAGTCATTAAAAAAGCTGTCAACAGCCAACTCGCCTCCTTCGACAAGAACAACATCCTTGACTCCTCCCAATCAGGCTTCAGGACAAACCACAGCATAGAGACCGCCCTCATCGCCGCGACAGACGACATCCACTCCCTCCTTGACAGAGGAGAGACTGTGGCCCTCATCCTCCTGGACCTCTCCGTGGCCTTCGACACAGTCTCACACTACACCCTACCCCGCAGACTCCACAATGCAGGAATCCGGAACAAAGCCTTTGACTGGATCCGCTCATTCCTCTCTGGCAGAACGCTGAGGGTCAGACTCCCTCCCTTAATCTCGGAGCCCACGCCAACCACCTGTGGAGTCCCCAAGGATCCTCCATCAGCCCCACCCTGATCAACGTCCACATGGCCCCTCTTGTTTCCATCGTCAGAGCACTCGGACTCAACATTGTATCATACGCAGACGACACACAACTGGTCCTCTCACTATCCAACAAACCCAACATCTCGAAACACAACTTGCAAGAAGGAATAGAAACAGTTGCAAAGTGGATGAAGAACAGCTGCCTACAACTGAACACAGACAGAAACAAAACACTCAGTATAGACCCACATCCTGATGCCTGGAATGACACCTGGTGGCCCCCCCGCCCTCGGAGACCCACCCCCACCAACGGACCACGCACGCAACCTCGGAATCATCCTGGACTCCGAACTCAAAATGGACCGACAGAGCAACGCCGTCACCTCTTCCTGAATCACCTTCAAGCTTCTCACCCACACACACAAAGCCCTCCACAACACTTTCCCTTGCCATGGTACCGCGCATCAAGAAGACGAGAACAGGAAGTTGTTCCTTCTCCTTCCTCGCAGCCAAGGCATGGAACACCCTCCCTCTCCACTTCCGCCAGACACCAACTCTCTCCAAGTTCCTGAAGGACCTCAACACCTGGCTCTTCAATGAATCACCATAAGCGTCCAGCACCGCACATACCCTGATGGGCCATGGGAGACCTCTGAACCTACTCTGCCTTCGACGATACTCTGCGAGTGCCTAGGGGCTGCGCACCCCCCTCCCCCCGAGCCTTGAGTCTCTTCCGGGTGAGTAACTGCACTGAAAAACCCTTGATTGATTGACTAACCTAGTCCAATTTACCCCATCAAATCTGCTGCACTTCAATCTACTTCACTTCAATCTACCCCAATCTACTCCACTCTAATCTACACCACCCAGCCCAATCTACCCCACCATCTCAATCTACCACACACCACTGTTTTCAATCGTACTCCAAACGACTCCACTCCAATCTACCCCACCCCACTCCAATCTACCCCACTCCAACCTACCCTACCATAATCCACCCAATCTATCCCACTACACTCTACTCCACTCCACCCTAATCTAACCCGCACCACTCCTATCTACCCCTCTCCATTCCACTCCAATCTACCCATATCCACAGCACTCCATGTTTCCCTGAACTACCCCACTCATTCCAATCTACCCCAATATATCCTACTCCTCTCTACCCTGATATCTACCCCACTACAATCAACCCCTCTCCAGCCTGAACTACCCAAGTTCACCACAATCAACCACAATTTAATCTACCCCAGCTCCCACTCCAATCTACCCCAGTCTACTCCAATCCAATCTACTTCAATCTACCCTGCTCCAATCTTCCCCACCCCATCCCAATCTACCCCACACCGCTTCATTCTACTCCACTTCCCCAATCAACCCCCTTCTATCCCACACTATTCCATCCTACCCTACTAGAATACACCCAAAATACCCGACTCCAGTCTACCCCACTCCACTCAAGTTTACCCCAATCCACCCACTTTCCCCCGAACTACCTCACTCTAATCTACCCCAATATACCCCACTACACTCTACCCCAATCTACCCTACTCCCATCTACCCCACTCAGTATACCCCACCCTAATACACCCCAATTTACTAGCTTTTAGCCATGCTAAACAGCCACCACACTGGTGTATATAATGGCTAAAACACATTGTCAAAGCAAATAGCTCTCGCATAGCTGAGACCAACTGGCTTTGCCAATGCTGGTTATTCATTAGCACTTTTCGTGTTGGGATAGAAGAGTGCAAGCTTGCAATGTTAAGGTCCAAAGTACAGCATGCTGTTGAATTAATGCCATTGTGAAACAAGCCAGGACTAGCTGAAGGTGTCACGTGCCCCATGGAGTCACCCTGTACCATCCCGCTCAGAGATCACAAAGGAAATCCCAATCCCTGGTGGCAGATGACAACTGGCCCCAGGTGATAAGAGTCATCTTGTGTGCCAGCTGCCCTCCTTAACTTCATGGCCCATACATATGAGTTGCAGAGTTAAACTACAAGTTCTATAATGTAAGATACCACGGACGAAAAGCCAGAAGTGCCTGCAGCATCAAGCATGGCATGGGTGACGTGGTGAGTGTTCCTTCGGTCATCAGCAGCGTGGCCATCTCACTCCATGCCATCAGCAGCACTGTTTATAGCTCTGGGCTTTGAACCTACTAATCATGCGTGTGCTCGTCTAATTAATCCAAATGCAGCTGATCATGACTACAACCTTTGTTTCCCAGAATGCATTTGGTTTTCACATGAAGGCTCAGCACTGGAACAGCGCTATTGTAGAGCGGTCACCACAGCTGCCAGGGACCATAAAAGACACTTAAAGATGCCCACCCTCTATTAGGCCACTAAAGGGCCGCCTGAACCTGCCCAGGGTACCTACAGGGCCGTGCCATTCATTATTCACAAGAACACGGTATGGTCGTATCACCGAGCCCTTTGCTCCAAGGGTGCACACTGGAGTTGTTCATTAACACTTTTCTACCGAATAATTCAAAGTCCCTCCAGACTTGGAAAGCACTCGTGGAATCACCTACAGATCACTGACCCACACTTCCGGGATACGGCACTCAGTAACACAGGGGCGCGTGGGGGTGGAGTGAAATGTGGGCTTCCTCGAATATACAGCATCAGCAGGAGCCTCACAACATCAGCTGAGTGAAGTTCAAGTCTGGTGCAAACTCCAGTACATCTCACCCCGCTTTTCACCCAAGAGATAAACCCAATCCCTTGCCCCTCCCTACCCATAGCCGCCGGGTGGCTCCAATTCATATGTGACTCCTTTAGGCAGTCCTGGCTTTTTAGCCCACAAATACTCTGCATGCTGGGGTTTTTGTTAGCAGCGAAACTGCGAGCCCCGAAGTACAATAAAGTGCTGTTTCCTGAATAGCCAGGACTTGCTAAACGTGTCACACAGGTAGCACTGGCTCATTCAGCAGCTATGCCTGCTTCAAAGTAGGTAAGAGGCCACACTCACATAGTCTGCTTACCTATACCTCGAATTTAGAAGGTAAGTCATGGTTGTTCCTAAACACTTTTCCATCCCTGCAAGTTATTCCGAGCCAGTACTGTTCTGACCCAGTAAACTGACGAGCGCCCACAATATTGGTGAGTAGCAAGACGTCCGTTTGACTTAGCTGTGCACCACCTCTCATAGCTACCGAATTGTCCAGGTACATGCGTCACTACGTTGGCCTGCCATGGTTTTTGCATTAGAATGCAGGGACTTGTAGTTCTAGTTAATCAAGACTATAACGAGGACTACTAACACCAGAATTCTGAGGGAAAAAACACAGCACTAGCCTATCTAGTCACGTATGGACCCGGTAAACCTGGCAGGTATGGACCGCCGTCTCGTGAACAACACCTACACCTAGCTCTCATCTCTGCCGCTGACCGCGGCACCCGCAGGGGGCCACTAGAGCGGTCAGCGCTCTAGTGTCGTCTGGGCACCAGAGACCCCTCCCCACCCCCCTTGGGGGCAGGGACTCAGGTAGAGTCCCCTCTCTTCCTTCCCGGGCGTGACGCAATTAGCGTCATTTCCGGGGGCATTGTGGCCAGGAGGGGAGGCTATATAGCCCTCCCCCACCATGAGGGCGTCCTCACCACAAAGGACTTCCCCACACTCAACTGCAACAGACCAGGGACAAAGGAAGACTTACAAACCCGCATTGGCACACAGGATCCCAACTGGCAATCCAACCAACAGCCAAAGCGACGCGCGTGTGGATGGAAGAACATACGCAGAAGTAACAGGACCCAAACAGGACAGACCACCACCACCACCAACTGCCCCAGCACCATCCTGTGAAATAGGCTCAGCCATCAATTGGCAGGAACTCATCATGAAGATTGCGAAAACAGTCGCAGACATGAACATCCACCCTTTGGTGACAATGGTGGCGAATCTCATCGCCGGACTTTCCCACGGTGAAGAAAACACCTGCAATGGCAGCAAAATCTAAAGGAAACTCCCTCTTCTTGATGTGGAATGCTAACAGCATTCAGAAGAAAACTGCAGCACTCCTGCACCTGATGGAAAAAATGGATGTGAGTGTAGCGCTTATCTCCGAGACCCATCTCCAAGGAAGCCAGAAGCTCAACCTAGCAAACTACAGGGTGTACCGCACAGATCGCACCACCGGAGCCAAGGTCGGAGGAACAGCGGTGATTGTCAGCACAAAAGTGAAGCACCACGAGATCTCACTACCACCAGTGGGGAGTATTGAAGCAACTGGCATACAGATCTAGACATCTGCAGGCCGCCTACGGCTGATTGCCGCCTACTCACCCCCAGGCAAGCTAAGCCCAAAGGACTTGGATGCTTTATTGGACCCCCGCATCCCAACATTAATTGGCGGAGACCTAAATGCCAAGCACCAGTGCTGGAACTCTCGCACGGTAAACAGCAAAGGTCACGCTCTACTTGCCCACTCAAAGAAGGAGGACTTTGTAGTGGCTGGCCCGACTCAACCTACACACTATCCAGGCTCTGCACTGCATAAACTGGACGTTCTGGACATCGTCGTCATGAAGAATCCCTCCCAGTCTATGGAGCTGGAAACCTTAACTGCACTGACGTCCGACCACAACCCAGTGTTGATGACAGTTGGTGACGTGCTTGAAGACCAGCAACAGGACACCAGACATAACTACAAGAAGGCAGACTGGAGCCTATACAAGAGAAGCCTGGAGGACACTGGTCCCTGGCCCCCTATGCTGCATTGCTGACATTGACCAGGCGGTTCACCACTTCACAGCTGCAGTCCACACTGCCATTGAGCGCAGCGTTCCCGAGCAGAAACTCCAACGCTGCTCTATCTACGACCTCCCGAAGGGCATCAAGCAGTCGATTGCTGACAAGAACAGAGCCCGGAGAGAGTGGCAAAGGAATCGCACCCCCGACCTGCTGAAGAAGTACAACGAGCTGACAAGACAGCTGAAGATGCAAATAAGCCAGCACAGAGGTGAAAAGTGGGAAGCAGCTACGGCTAACTTAAAGGACTCGGACAACTCTCTCTGGAGAATGACCCGACGCTTGACTGGGAAGAAAGAACCAAACCCACCGATACAAGGGAAGACTCACTTGGCATGCAACAAAAGGGACAAGGCTGAGGTCTTCGCTGACACGTTGGAGGCATCCTACAGGCCTAACCAGGCAAGCAAACTGGCAGCAGAAGTCGAGCAAGAGGTCGCTAAGCACCACCGGGAGCACCCACCAGAAACAGAAGCTGCAAACATTGAGGAATGCTCCACAGGCGAGTTTCTGGCCCTGGTAAAGACACTAAAAAACGGCAAGGCACCAGGAAAGGACAGAATAGCCAACCAAGCCATAGCAACACTATTCACCAGGAAGCTGAACAGAAAACACCCAGCGATCCTCCTCAATGGGGATGAGATCAAATGGGAAAACAGCAGCTCCTACCTGGGGGTGACTCTGGACTCTAAACTCACATGGAGAAACCACATAGAGAAGACCTGCCAGAAAGCAGCAACAAAACTGTCTGCATTATACCCACTCCTGAAGACCAAGTCGATGCCCTTGCAGAGCAAGGTGCGAGTAATCACCGCAATAATTCGACCAACCATGACGTACGCTTCACCAGTTTGGAGCGGCTGCCGCCCGCAGCATTGGAAAGACCTGCAGAGACTACAGAGCAGGGCCTTACGGATTGCAGCAGGTGCTCCAATCTTCACAAGAACAGCAGACCTCCACAGAGACCTAGGTATTGAGATGTTGGACGACCATCTCCGCAAACTCAACAGGACATTCTACAAAGGACTGGATCAAAAAGATAACCCATTGATCAGGAAACTTGCAGACATTTCTACAAACCCATTTGACCGCTACCGGAGGCCTATCGAAGCGCTAAACTTGTAAAACTGAAACAGCAACACAGCATCCAAAAACTCATCACTGCCTGAGGGCAAATCGCCCCGGCAGGTACCCAAACTCATCACTGTCAGAAGGCAACCGCCGCGGCAGCCATCAAAAGCTCATCACCGCCAGAAGACATTTGGCAGACGAATACAAGACTCTGCGATAAAACTTGCTAACACTCCCGCAAACCAAATTGACCGCAACCCGCGGCCTATCACAGCGCTGACCTTGTGATCCAACCTCAACTGTGACAAAGCGTCACACATCAATAAGACAACCTTAACAGCGACTAAAAAAAACTCAAAATGAATGTGAAGTAATGAGGCTTTCGCCTCGGTATCCAAAAACTCACCACTGTCAGATGGAATCTGACAGGTGAAAGCAAGACACACGGAGGGCGTCCTCTTTGTGCCACCCTCGCCGCATTCTGGTCGCACCGAGTTGCGGCCGTTTTGTTCTCGTCTGGACACGCGGTTCCCGTCTTGTCTCTGGTCTAGCAACGGGTCACAGGTGGAGTCGGTGTCTTGAGCAGTGAGTCAGGGCGCATTGAGTAAGTTCTTTGAGCTTTCAGTTTTGTGGCGATGTGGGCGGCCATCGGGGTTCTCCCCTCCCCCAGCCCTTGCCTCATGCTGTAGGGAGGTCTGTTTATGAGCAGTGTTTTGATACCCCGGCGGTAGTAGGCATGACGGGGGCTTAGAGGCTGACAGGGAGCAGCGGCGGGTGCTGTGGTCACATGGGCCTTGAAAGATTTCGGCCAGATTGGTTAATGCGACATGCCTGGCTGGAATGGAGACGTGTAGCTCCGCACGGCCCTAGTCGTAGTCAGCCAGGCGGATTCCCTGATCATTTCCTGCCCCTTAATATTTGTTTCAGCGATTCCCACCGCTTTGAGAAAGGGGTGAGAATCAAAACGGGCGTATGAGTCAAGTGCTGACAATTTTTGGGCACCGCATTTTGGGGAGTTGTGTTATGCGAGCATTGCTAGTGGCCAGTAGCAAGGGTGCTGAGGCAGCAGCAAGGCAGCATATGTATCGCGATCGGAGTATGGGGGCTAGCCAACTCCAGTGTGCCCTGCGACTGCGACGAGGCTACAGCGGGCCTGAAGCCTCTAGGGACACTCTCTGACTGATGCCCCATTGCCACGCTCAGCTAGGCCAGGCCCTGGTTTACGCGCCACAAGCTAGACCGGGTTGGTTTCTCTATCAATGCGCTGGAGGGATTGTTTTGGCATAATGCTTCTCACGGTGCTTTGTACTGGCAGGCACTGTTGCTTTGAAGGGAAAGGTAGATGTAGATATGGCATACTGTGAAGCACTTTTGTTGATTCCAGCAAATGTGTTTATTTTGCAATCAGTAGGCGCTTCTCCTGACATTCCAACCCTCCCCTCTGCGGAGATTCCGGAGGTCGAGGGGGCTGTGTTTTGCTTGTGAGTCGGGGGTGGCATTTGTCCGCACAGGGGCCTTGCGGTGCTCGCTATTGCCTGTGGTCCCCGTGCGGGGCTGGTTTTGCGCCTTTGTTGCCGCTGTCGAGGGAGGGCTCATCGCCACGTCGGCCGTGATGGCAGGGGTAAATGTGTGGTGTTCGCCGCCTCCCAGGGTGGGGGAGGGCGTGTGGCCGGTTTTTGGCTCTGGGTGGCGGTCGATCCTGGGAGTGATGCAGTGCCTTCGGGCAGTTCATTGGCGCCCCAGAGTCCACCGGATGCCGCTGCGGGTGCCACGGCGGGCCATTGCGGCAGGTCTCGCTGGTGCTTTGGCGCCACCAATTGCGCCGCAAAGCGGGTTGGTGGTGCAGGCTGGCACGGATTGCTAGGGTTCTGGGTGAGGGTTGATGGATCTTCGGGTTGACGTTTGGCGCAGCTGCTGCTCGACCTCGGACCTGGGCAACTGGGTTCGAGCCTCGGTGATTACTCTGAACATCATGTGGAAGAAGATGATGTGCACAATTCTCAAGAGAAGCCCAGGTATTTCTGGCAAGAATAACAAACGGTCTGAAGGGCTCCCTGGAGGGCCCAGCTGACACAGCAGATATTACAATCCCCATTTCTGTGTTTTGCAGCTCTGGACCAAATTTCCTTAGCTCCTTTCTGAAAGGCAGGAAAGCCAACGACTCTATTTTAGCCCTGTTAGGACCGTTCCCTTCCTTTGAGTAAACACCCATTGAGTCTCTGAGTGTTTTCATGCAGCTTGAAATAAGCATTTAAAAATGTATTACATAATTTTCGTGCTGAGATTAAAGGCAGAAGTGCAGTACGGCACAGCCTGACCACTAGAGTGAACAAAAGAGTCTCCTTGCTGTAGGCTGTAGGTAAACAGGATGAAATAATTGGCAACTTTATTCCCTCAGCCATGATAACGGTAAAATCATTAAAGGGGATGGTACGTTCACATTACAGGAAGCCCTCAAATGCAACTTTTCATGGCACACGTGGCCTTTTGATTTAGCATTCGTTCCCGTTTAATATTATGTCTGCTGACACTGCACACCTGCTATCAACAGTGATGTACAACCTGCCAGTGTATCTGAGAAGGGTGGAAAACCGGGACATTATGAGTGGGTTGGTACTTTTCGACTCCTGTACAAACTGTTTCTTTTGCGCAGGGGTTGACATTCAGGGTTATGCAGTATTTATCACATCTTGTTAATTACTGAGTGTTCATAATCTCACCTTTTATTAAATTTGGGCACATCAAACATACCAGGATTTAATAAGGAATATAGGGCAGTATTTAATGTAACATGCTGTACTGTGCTGTTGCGGTACAAAAGGGGGTGGTGATGGCAGAGTGGGCTAAAGAACGGTGATGGATCAAACCCAGATCTGTTGACTGGGTGTGAGTGTTTGATTGGTTCTGATGCTCCGTCCATCACCACCCCCTTTTGTACCGCTTTGTTCGCCACAAGTTGGCAGGGTATGCTCAGACGTGAGTCCCTTGCTCACCTTGCCACTGGATTCAGGCAAGCCTGGCTGAAGACGGCTGAAATGCCAGAAACTGGTCCTAGGAAGCTTGTTTCCGGTCCAGGGAAGGCATGGCTTGGCAGTTCGGGCTGGACTGTTCCCATGAGGCACAAGGTCAGACTGATTTGCATATGGCCATGTCTGAACTGGGGTGGCAGCAGAGTGGGCTAAAGAACGGAGATGGATCAAACCCAGATCTGTTGACTGGGTGTGACTGTTTGATTGGTTCTGATGCTCCGTCCATCACCACCCCCTTTTGTGCCGTACTGTGCTGTTGGGCATACTGACTCCCGTGCCCGATTGTGCATTGTAATGTGGTCACGCACGTTAGCGCCCCAATACCGTCGGTGCTTCTGGGCAAATCACTTATCTCCCATGCCTAGGTGCTATGTAATGCGGTGGGCAGGATAAGTGTGCAGGTTCACCCTGGCAATCATTGTGTTAGATAAGTGGGCAGTAATGCTGTTTCGGGGTCCTGCACCTATGTTGTGCATTGTCAGTGACGGCCGTCACTGGGTAACATAGGCGTGTGTGCTCGGTGGATTTTGAATTGTGTTTTGTATGGATGGCGTGGCTGGTGGCTGTGCATATGAGGGGCAGGAAGATGTGACTAGGGTCTGCCTCTGCTAACAGTGCCGGAGCCTGTGAACGATCACGACAACATGGGAGGCTTACGTACGGAATACATCTATTGTAGTCCATGTATACATGTATATCTCAGTGCCAATGAGGTGTCCCGCGGTTTGTGGTATTTCTCCTCTCGCGCTCGTGTCATTTCGGCGCCGTCGGAAGGGGCCGTGGGCCTGCCTCTGTGCCCGCGGGGTGGTGGCACTGGGCGTATTGGTGGCATGTCTGCCTGTCCGAGCGGATAACGGGCACGGGTGGCTTCGAGTTACTGCAGCCTGCGGGTTCTTGTCATTTCATATGCTACTTTTCTTGAGGCAGATGCGAGCACTGTCTAATGGGTATCCCCTGGAAGGGGAATGCTGCTCATGCTGGACTGTGCCAAAGGGTGGCGCAGTCAGCTGAGACCGCATGGATTTATCACCACATGCAGGGGGCGCAGGGAAGTTGTTCCTCCAGACAAGGGCGCCAGCGCCACAGGGGGACACTCTGCCTGCAGCGGCATCATTGAAAACCTCGGGGTGGGTGTTCCGCAAGAGGATGATGCATGCATGTTTAAAGGGATTTATGTTTAAAACGTTTTTATTGAGACAAAACAAACCATGGGGGAGGGGGACAGGAGGCAGGATACGTGGAATACAGTCAAAGAAGAAGGGATGCATCTCCAGAGGGTTGGCAATAGGTGAAGCGTTGGCTCAGAGGGAAGAACACAGTAAATGAACGCTAGAATTACAAGCTGTGGAATCCCACGCGCGTATCCGACACCCAAAAGCAGAGCAATAAAACCCCCCCCAATCAACCCCTCAACAGAACACAGTCCCCCCCCTCCCATCCCCCATCCTCCCAGTACAAAAACAACAACACTCCCCCCTCCCCCCGTCCTATGGTCCCGCAGCAAAGTAGCCCTAACCAGGAAGCCCCGCACAGCCCCCCCCCCCCCCGCCGGGGGTCCCCATCTCACATGTAAGCTAGTCCGCCGGGGTCACCGGCGGCCGCAGCCTGAGAAGCCTAAGATACCTCGGGCAGGTGAGCTCCCGGAATTCAGTGGACAGCAGCGCTAGAAAGGGTTGCCATAGCTCCTCAAATTGGTCTATCTCCCCCGCAACCGTAAGCGACAGCTTCTCCATCCCCAGCACATGCCAGAGTCTGTGCAACCAACCGGTGATGGAGGGGGCGGTGGATGTGCGCCAGTGGATCAGAATGTTCTGAACCGCAGACCCCAGCGCTATCGCAATCTGCCTACCCCTGCGGGACTTCAATGGGTACATTAGGTCATTGGGGAGGCCCAGCAGGACATACGCCGGGAGGCGCGGCAGCTCTATGCCAAAGTGCTCATCCACCTCGTCCAGAACTTCCTTCCAGTAGGCGGTCAGCACTGGGCAATCCCATAGGATGTGTGTAAGGGTACCTTCCTGCCCGCAGCTCCGCCAGCACCCCTTGTCAGTGTGTCTATGCATTTCATACAGTCTCTCCGGGGTGTAGTACCAGTATGTGGACACTTTAGTGAAGGTTTCCGTAAGGCCCGCGTGGTATGCAGAGTGCCGCGCCCGATACGCAATTTTGTCCCATTCCTTGTGGCTGAGTGTCCTACCCAATTCCCTGTGCCAACGCTCCCTCCCCGGATTGTAGTAGTGAAACGGCGGGGGTTGTAGGTGTTTGTACAGATCAGTGATCAGTTTAGCGTCGGAGGTCCGAGTAGCCAACCACCGCTCATACGGTGTAATTGGACGGGCAGCGGCGGCACGCACCTGAGGCTGGAGGGCCCAATGCCGAACTTGCATGTAGCGCAATCTGTCCAGCTCCGTCAGGCCGAACTCCTGGCGGAGTTGCTGAAAAGGAACCACTCCTTCCGGGCCATAGATCTGGAAGAGTGCCCTGCAGCCCGCCTGCACCCAGTGGGAGAAAACCCCCGGCTCCATCCCAGGGGAGAAGTCCGGGTTGCCCGCAATGGGCGTGAGCGGCGAAGGGAAGGTGGTAAGGCCCCGGGCCTCACAGACCGCGTCCCACACACGCAGGGGGACCCGCGTAACAAAGGAAGCGTAAAGATTAGCGGGGCGGTGCGCGCGCGCAGGAATGGAACCTCTTGTAAGGTGCGGCCCGCCACTGCCTGGTCTTGGAAGAGCCAATGTTTGTCGGACTCCCACCTGCTCCACTCCACCAGATAGCGGAGCTGTGCCGCCTGAAAGTACTTACGGAGGTCCGGAATGCCGAGACCCCCCGCTTCCGGAGCAAGCGTGGAGAGGACCCTCTTCATGCGTGGCCTGCGGCCCTGCCAGACAAAGCGGGAGATGTCAGCCTGCATTTGTCGTATCCAGCCCACCGGGGGTTGGAGTGGAAGGGCCCGGAAAAGATATAGTATCTGGGGCAGCACCGTCATTTTGACCGCCGCGATTCGCCCCAGCCAGGACAGCAGGCCCTTGTTCCAGCGGCCAAGCTCGTCCTTGATCTTCCTGCTGAGGGAGGCATAATTGGCCGTAACCATCTCCGACAGTGTAGGCGCCAGCAGAATCCCCAGATACGGCACCGTGGACGAGGACCACTGCATGGGGAAGAGCCGTTGAAGATCCCTCCTGGTTTCCGCAGCCAGGGACACGTCCAGTGCCATCGACTTGCTCATATTCATTTTGAAGCCGGCCACCCCCGCGAAGGCGTCCAACTCTCGGAGGCAAGTAGGCAGCGACCTCCTAGGGTCGTCCAAAGTCAGCAGGACATCGTCCGCATAGAGACTGACGGTGTGGACGTACTGGCCCATCCGGACCCCGACAGCATCCGGATTGTCACGAATCCTCTGAGCAAACGGCTCCATGTAGAGGGCAAACAGGAGCGGCGAGAGAGGGCAGCCCTGCCGCGTGCCGCGCTCGATGGCAAAGCTACCAGAGCTACACCCGTTTACCCGCACCGACGCTGAAGGATGCTTATAGCAATTAAATACCATGGTGCGGAACTTATCGCCGATTCCCAGTTTCTTAAGGACCCGCTCAAGATACGGCCAGTGAACTCTGTCGAAGGCCTTCTCTGCATCAACGGACAACAACATCCGCTCCCCCGAGATCCTTGAGGCCTTCTCCAGAACATGTGTCACCCTCTTGGTGTTGTCAACCGTCTGTCTACCGGGCACAAAACCAGCCTGGTCCGCCTCCACCAGGTCGGGGAGGTGTGGACCCAGCCTGGCTGCGAGAATCCCCGTGTACAACTTGAGGTCGACATTTAGGAGAGAGATGGGCCGGTATGAGCCGCAAAGGGCCCGGTCCTTCCCAGGCTTCGGGATTACCGCGACCGTCGCCCTCAGGAGATCCGGAGGGATGGCTCCCGGTGCGGAGAAAGAGTTAAACAGCCGCGTAAGGACAGGGGCCACGGCCGTGCAGAAAGTCTTGTAGAATAGCGACGTGAACCCGTCCGGGCCCGGGGCCTTGCCATGTTTCAGCCGCGCAATAGCTGAAATCACTTCCTCCACATGGATGTCCCGCTCCAGGTGGTCAGCCTGAGCCGGGTCCAGTACCGGGAGGGTCACCGACTCCAAATAGCTATCGGTCTCCCGTGGCGGGGAGGGCTCCTCAGCATACAGCGCCTCGTAGAAGCCGCGGAAAGACTCCGCTACTTCCGCGTCCCCGGAGACAACCCCCCCGTCCGCGCCCACCAATTC
This sequence comes from Triturus cristatus, assembly GCF_964204655.1. Lineage (NCBI taxonomy): Eukaryota > Metazoa > Chordata > Amphibia > Caudata > Salamandridae > Triturus > Triturus cristatus. Next base: position 451,642,026 of record NC_140591.1, read on the forward strand.
TTTCACGACGCTGCGCTGTTGCGCGACCCGGAGCCGGTGTGCTAGGAGCTTGCCACATCTGTCCCCCCCAGTGTAGTAGGCATGTTTCAAACGTAAGGCGGCGTACTCCGCCCTATCAAGATCCAGAGCCGAGAGGAGCTTCCTCGCTGCCTTCAACTGCCTCCAGACCCTCGGCGCTCCCGTACGGCGGTGGACCTGCTCAAGCTCCCGAACTTGAGCCGTCAACTCATCCCTCTTCAGTTGTCGCTCCTTATTCTCGGCTGCAGAGATAGAGATGAATTCCCCCCGTAGGACGGCCTTCAATGCCGCCCACTGTGTCGCCTGCGAGGTGTCAGTGTTGCTATTGTGAGTGAGATAGTCCTGTATGACCTCCCCGATGCGTTGCACCACCGATTTTTTGTGTAGAAGTGTGTCCCGGAGGCGCCACACCCCCCGAGAGGGGGAGGCCGCCGGCCACTGGAAAACGCCGATAACTGGAGAGTGGTCAGACAGGGTCAGGACCCCGATGTCCGCCGCCGTGGCAGCGGCACGCATCGGTCCACTCACCAGGAGGTAGTCCAGCCGTGAGTAAGTGCGGTGTGCGTGCGAGAAGAAAGAGTAGTCCCTATCCGTGGGGTGCAGGGAGCGCCAGAGATCATGCAAGTCCATGTCCGCAATTCGGGCCTTCCCAGCCTGGGACAGTTCCCCCGTCTGCGGGAAGCGCTGCGCCGATCTGTCCATCCCAGAGTCAAAGACAATGTTGAGGTCTCCGCCCAAGATAACGTGTCGGTCCGGGGAAGCAGTGACATCCACCAGCGCGGAGTCTAGGAAGCGCTCCTGGTGCTCGTTTGGGCTATAAACGGAGCCAACCGTAAATGCTATGCCTCCCAGGCTCATGCGATACGCAAGGAGCCTCCCCTTCTGTTCAGCACACTTATGCAACACCTCCCCCCGAAAGGAGCTCGCTAGGAGAATGGCTACCCCTGCCGTCTTGTTCGCTGCCGAGGAAAAGAACTGGGTGGGGAACTTAGCAGAGCGCATCCTGTGGCAGTCTCGGGGCAATAAGTGTGTCTCCTGCAAAAGGCAAATGTCCGCCTGCGTCCCCTCCAGCAACGACAGGATCGCCCTGCGCTTCACCGGGTTATTCAGACCCTGAACATTAAGGGTCACTACCTTTAGGCCCGGCATTCCTCGCAGGGATCGGGAGCGCCATGCAATGGGTAGGGAATCAGCGGGTGGGGCGCGCGGGGCCGCAGCGCGGGACAAGCCAAGACAAAGCGGGCAAAGACAACATCGGACGGGACCTTCCCAACCCCAAAACAACCCCCTCCCCCACCCAAAACACAACCTTGGCAACTAGCCATCCCCAAACTCAAACACCCCATAGTCTCAGTCAAGCCCCAAAACGGGCAAGTCCGTAGAAAATAGCAAAGTGGACGTCCAGCCACTCACCTCCGCCCGCTCCCCCCCAACCCCCCCGCCCCGTGCCAAGCATGTTAAGAAGCTAAAGACATCTCCCCCCGGAGTGTATGTTAGGCCGTCAAGGCCACGCTAGAGGAGCCGATCGAGTCCCCGGCCGCCGCCCTCAGGGCGTCTGCCATGTCCGCCCTAATGGTAGGGGAGTCCGGGCGCCCTGCACTGGTCGCTGAGCGCCGCCTCGGTGACCTCCGCCGATTCCGTCCCTCCGAGGACCTCCACGACGGCGTAGCTCCCTCTTCCTCCGCTGCCGTGAGCCCCAGGACACCACAAATGTCTTGCAAGGAGCGTAGCTGATGCAATACCCCGTTCCACCGAAAAATCAAGCGGAAGGGGTGACCCCAAGAGTACGGCGTCTCATGCTCGCGCAAAAAGTCAGTGGCAATCCTAAAGGACCTGCGTTTCTGTAGAGTGATGGCAGAGAGGTCCTGGTACAGCGCCACCGGCCGATCCCGAAAGGTCAGGGGCTGTTTCCTGCGGGCTTCAGCCATGATACGCTCCTTTAGTGGAAAGTCGGGCAGGAAGGCCAGAATGTCCGGTGGGGGTGCCGATGGCTGGCGCTGGCGGCCAACCCTATGCGCCCTGTCGATGCTGATGGGAAAGTCCGCGGCCTCCCCCAGGATTTCTCGGAACAGGGCCTGCAGATAGCCCCCCAGATCGGACCCCTCATCCGCAGTCGGCACGCCACGCACTCGGATGTTGTTCCTCCGAGATCTGTTCTCGAGGTCCTCAGAGTGGGCCTGGAGCTCCACACACTGTTCCCGGAGGCGAAGAACGTCCTGCTGGAGGTGGACTATCTCCTCCGCTCGCTGTTGGCCCTCCGTCTCCACCGCCTCCACACGCTCACCTAGGCCCTCCACCTCTCTGCGCACTTCTCGGACCTCGCTGGCCACCTCCCGCTTCAGTGTCTGGAAGTCCTCCCTGAGGGAGCTAAACAGTTCCTCCATGAAGGCCCTCGTGACGGGTGGCTCCCCTCCAGTCACATCCGCCGGAGCCCGGGAGGGCCCCGGCGAGGGCTGTGTCCTGTCCCGCAAGTGCTGGGCCCTGCCAAGCATGTCCGGCAGAGTACGGTCCCCTTTCTTCGGGCCTCCTTTCCCAGCCATCGTCAGCTCCGCAGTCGGGCCCCGATCCAGGCGCCCCAGAGATGCTCAGCCGCCGGCAAGCACTCGGGCCGGGGGATCCCCCACAAGTGAGGTCGCTGCGTCACAGGTGACAAAATGGCGGCCGAGCCCGGTCACCGTCAGCCGCAAGAGCTAGCGTGAGACAACCAAGGGGGCCGCAGCGAGGGGGTCCCAACAGCTCATCCCTCCGGTAGTCAAGACAGCAATATCGGGAGGTCGTGTGCAGCCAGCATCCAGGGCTCAGCGGAGGTCGCCACCACTGCTCCTTCGGGGACAAAATGGCGGCCGGGCGGAGCAAGCCACACCGACTAGGCCCGGCGACACCCCCGGGGCCTCCGAGGTGCCCCGCCGTGAAATAAGTTCCACCACCGGCCCCCGTTAGTCACGCACAGGGGGCCAGATGATCCGGCCCCAACAAGGAGTCCGCCGTACCTCGGCTAGGGGTCAGGGCCTCCGCAGTGCCAGGTGTCGCCGTCACCAGTCCGAGTGCCGGGGCACCCGTCCCAAGCCCTCCACACCGTCGGGCCCCTTCCCGCCAGGCTCCTTCAGTCACCGTCGAGCGGCGGGCCAGATCCCCTCCAGACCGCAGCTTTCAGCACCAGGCCCAACCGAGGCGCCCGGACAGCTCTCCAATACGCTCCGCCCCTCGGGCTCACCGCCGTCGTCCCCTGATCTCAGACGAACTTTTGGGGGGGTTCCCCCGGGGCGATCCGGACCAAAACAGCACCAATGTGTGCCCCTGATGTTCCGCCACGCTCCTCTCCCGCGCTGAGCCTCAGCGGGGGGAGAAAAGCATAACAAAAAGGCTTTAGCTTGGCCGGGCCGGAGGAGCTACGGGAGGAAGCGTCCGCTCACCCCGCCATCTTGGCCACGCCCCCGTTTAAAGGGATTTAAAAGAAAAAAATTCTAATTGTCTCATGCGCTAATGCTTAGGGGTTGCGCTTCACTATCCCTGCTTCTTGGCTTGTACATTGAGAGGCAAGGACGCTGGTCTGGGGTTCGCATGTGGTGAGGCCACAGCGTGCTGATTAGGGCACTCAGTGACAGGTCCTCTCACCCAAATGGGCTGCCCCAGCTCTCCCAAGGGCTCCAAGTACGGTGCAGCAGGCCTGCCGCGTCCAGTTTATCGCTGCACAGAGGGTCGCGCAGGCCGCAGTGCCTTCTGCCCTAAACTCGCAGATGCCAGCGTGGAGCGGAGGTCGCGGGAAGTTTTGTCATTGTAGGAGGGTGAGCGACGGTTGGAGGAACGCTATCCTCTGCCGCATTTCACACCTTGGGATTGCACGAATTGGCTGAAGCATGTGTGGGTGAGCAAGTCTGGCATCACCTTCAGCTTTCAAGAGTAGCGACCTATGGGATTGCAGCCAAAGTTTTCGGAACGTTGTATTTGATTAAAAACCGAACGTTAAGCAAGCAATAGGTTTGGTATGAGCTCGTCCGTTTTCCGGCGTAGTGGCTGTGACTCCTGATTTGAAGTTTGGAGTCCATAGTCCTGCTTGCGGTAGGTGGTATAATGCGTGTTTATGACATAACTGGATGCGATGACTCAGGAGGTTCAGGGTGAATTGTTTTGGTCCAACGCTGAAGTGAGAGCTTCTAGTGCAGGGCCAGAATCATTAGGCGACTGCAGCACGACAAAGGTCTTTTAGGAGCACAGGTAAAAATAGTGCATGAGAAGTAGTCCCTAAGGCCCACCCCTTGCAAGGATGGCAAGCAGGGGTCACATGGGGTAACAAGCTATTAGCTGCCAGTCTTTTGAGCAAATAACCAGCATGAAAGTTTGAGGGAGGCTGCAGAGTAGCCCAGCATTGTTTGCTCGTTTCGGGGCCAGGGATAGTTACTTTTCAGGGTAAAGCGAATCCTTAGTTGCGTTTGGATACTTTGACAGATTGCCCTTACTCATGCAACACGGGGATAAAGTTATAATTTTATGGTGGAGTGTTGAACTAGGTTGTACCTTAACGGAAACTCCTCATAGATCTTGCAGTTCCATCAGGGCAGAACAGGAGGATTCTAACATTCTTCTGGGAAGCCAGAGTTCATGTCTAGTCAAATCATGCAGCTAACAAATATGGATAAGGCATTGGCCTGGGCTGGCGACATGTCCATTTCGACCATGATTAATAGGGAACCAGGAACAGCGTTAGAAAGCAAAGCTGTAGATTTTCGGTAGATTTCTGGATGGACGAGCTGCAGGGATAAGGGTCTGACCTTTCACCCCTCGAGGGACCATCACCAACTCCGAGCAAGTAGGCGTGGAGCACACTAATCCCCCAGCGGGTGGAGCACGAGGGAAACAGTTACACGTGAAAGTGTGAGCTCATGACGCCCTGTCGTAGCAGTCCAGGTCACGCCACTGAGGGGCGTGACCTTTGATGGGCCTAGGTTTAATTTTAAGTTGTGGGGGAGTGGGGCTCGTAAGCTAGTCGCGTCGGGCTAGGTTTGGTCTAGGCAGCTAAATGTGCTCTCTGCAAACAGGGGCAGGTTACAAGTCGCTTCAGATAAAGACATATTTACCCGCGCTTTGGCCAGGGCAGCAGGCGGGTTGTGGTAGTTGTCATATAACAAGTGTGCTGCAGTCCATAAAAATTGGGTAAAACCCTGTGTTAGAGCAAATGGCGACAAGGATTATAGACCAGTGGGCATTCCCAATATTCAGGAAAGGGCAGGTATTTGCACACAACTTTCCCCTCTGGTTCCACGGACTTGTCTGCCCCCCTGGGTTATCCTCCTGCGGGCTAGATCCAGACAATAGAAGGGGCATCTTTTCGGACTGGGGTCCCTAACACATAGGTAGTCAAGCGCTGGGGTAGATGTACCATGAAAGGCATGGTCACTACTTTGGTTAGCCCCAAGTTCTGGGGTCAAACTGGGTTGGAGCATTGAGTCTTCAGTACTTTGGTAACACCCAGCAACCTTCCAATCCAAATGAGGGCAGTTAGCGATAGATAAGTATCAGCGAGTGGGTAACATACCGTGGCTATTCAGCGACATCGTGCCCCGGGGGCACGCGCGCTTCACAAACACACAGCTGCAACCAGAAGGGTGCCAAGTGGGAAAACCAGTTAAGAGGTTTAAGATAGGTGTCTCTGGCGTTACAGCTGGGTGGAGCCAGTCCCAATTAGATGCAAAAAGAGGCACATGGTCAGACTGATTTGCATATGGCTATGTCCGAACTGGGGTGGCGGAGTGAGCTAAAGAATGATGATGGTTTAAACCCAGATCAGTTGACGGGGCGAGGGCTTGAATTGCTCAAATGCTCCATCCAACAACCCCCTTTGGTATCGCTCAGTCCCATTTAGAGGTACGCCCGGGGGAAAATGGTGTATGCCTTAAGGTTCCCATGACCTAAGCAGTGTGTGACATCTCCCACATCAAATGTTAGGCACCGTATTACAGACAGTGCGCCCTGTATCTGATCAGACAGATTCTCGAAGTGGGTATGCCTAGGGGGCTTCACCAGAGGGAGCTGAGCGGGCGAAATTCCCAGAAGGAATAAGGGATGCAGGGCAAGTGCTGGAGGGCAGCCTTGCGCATTGTCTCATACGCCTAGTCATGGACATTCCTGTGCGCCTTGATGTAGCAAGTAAAGGGACTGTGCCAAGGTTAAGTATAATCCTTCTCGCCATAATAGCATAAGTGAGCAAGCGGGGGTATGAGCGGTCTCCTAACAAGTGAGCTGCTGTCCCAGAGATGGGAGACACAGGTGTCCAGACACACGCGGTGCTAGAAGGGCGGCAGCTGGTGTGATCAGCAAATTGGTGGGGTATTGTGAGCTAGGGTGTCTGAAACTGTCCCGCCCTGAGTCATGTGACGCAGTGGAACTTTCCCGTGTGGGGTGAATACTTCACAGGCCAAAAGGGCCTTTTGTTTCATCAGACACTAGCTGACCCAGGCTAACGTCAAGGGCTATAGGGATATAGATGGGGACATCTATGACCAGTAGGGATTTTTCCCTTTCATCTAGACTTGCAGGAGGCTCTAGACAGGAGAGGTTGCGGGTAAGACTATAGCTGTTTTGGCAGGGGGCACTGGCGGCTCCTGTTTTACTAGGGCTACTGGTTTGGGTGATCAGGCGTTCGTTTATCTCCAGGATGGCTCAATGGGCATCGCACCGGAACTGGATGCGGCCCTCCCACAGACACAGTTTGAGTGGATGGGTTTCCCTGGCATGAGATGGAGCTGGCTCCGGAACAAACGAGGAGAGACCGGTTGCGCAGGGCCCCCCCCCTAAAATCTTAGCGATTCACCTGGTCGGGAATGACCTCATTGCTATGGGTAGAAGGCTTCTCCTGCAGGCCTCGAAAAGGGTCCTAGGTGAGTTTGGAAAGCGCGTAGGGCAGTGCGATGTCCTCTGGTCTGAGATTATTCCACGCAGAATGTGGCGAGGGGCAAAATCAGTTGAGGCGGTGGTGCATTCCCGCAAGCGTCTCAATGGGGCAATGCGCAAGCTCACCGACCAGAGGGGCCTAGGTTTCATCAGACACGAGATGATCAAAGAGAATGTGAAGGGTTACTTCGACAATGATGGGAGTTCACTTATCGCCAGTAGGCATGGACCTTTTTCTTTTAGACCCGAGTGAGGTGCTAGAGATGAGAGGTTGCAAGTAGACTACAGCTGTGGTGGGGGGCCCTGGTGGTGACGGGGGCCACCTCCAGAGCTGTGGCGGAGTTACAGGGCGATCTGGAAGCAGGCCGGTACAAAGGGTACCTCTGCGCGGCACCATAGGGGGTGCCAGAACCAAATCCGCGGAGCCTCATTAGAGAGTCCTGGAAGCCGTGTCGGCTCCCCGCTAGTCCTTCGGGCGATTGTGGGCCTGAACAACCGGGGGTTTGCTATGCAACGCTCCGCCCTGGAAGGGGCGTGAGTAAGAAGTTACCAACGGTCACGTGATCCTGTAAGAGAATCACTGGTAGGGCAGCAAAGGCGGGGTTCGCTCCAGTACTGCCCGGCTCATCAGGCGGTTGGTTGCCTGCCCTTGGATCGCCCGTAAGATAACCCACCATTACATAACGGTGTATGTAATAAACCTGCGGCATTTGTACCCAATCTAACAATCTGTGTTGTGTGTTTATTATTGGGAAATGTATATATGGTTGGAGGGGGTACAGAGGGTGCCAATGACGATACTATGCCGCTGACCGCGGTACCCGCAGGGGGCCACTAGAGCGGTCAGCGCTCTAGTGTCGTCTGGGCACCAGAGACCCCTCCCCGCCCCCCTTGGGGGCAGGGACTCAGGTAGAGTCCCCCCTCTTCCCCCGGGCGTGACACAATGGGCGTCACTTCCGGGGGCATTGTGGCCAGGAGGGGAGGCTATATAGCCCTCCCCCACCATGAGGGCGTCCTCTTTGTGCCACCCTCGCCGCATCCCTCCCAACCGCTTACCCGGCGTGGTGGTGGCAGGTGGGGGGGTAGAGAGTATTGTAATGTTTTCCTTTTTCGTTGCAGGCGGAGTTACAGGGCGATCTGGAAGCAGGCCTGTACGAAGGGTACCTCTGCGCGGCACCATAGGGGGTGCCAGAGCCAAATCCGCAGAGCCTCATGGGAGGGTCCTGGAAGCCGTGTCGGCGCCCCGCTAGTCCTTCGGGCGGTTGTGGGCCTGAACAACCGGGGGTTTGCTATGCGATGCTCCGCCCTGGAAGGGGCGTGAGTAAGAAGTTACCAACGGTCACGTGATCCTGTAAGAGAATCACTGGTAGGGCAGCAAAGGCGGGGTTCGCTCCAGTGCTGCCCGGCTCATCAGGCGGGCAGGCGGCCCAGTTGGTTGCCTGTCCTTGGATCGCCCGTAAGATAACCCACCATTACATAACGGTGTATGTAATAAACCTGCAGCATTTGTACCCAATCTAACAATCTGTGTTGTGTGTTTATTATTGGGAAATGTATATATGGTTGGAGGGGGTACAGAGGGTGCCAATGACGATACTATGCATTATCCTTGTGATGCACACCAGGGCTGGCTTTAGTGCTAGTGGCGCCCAGTGCGACATTAACTTTTGGCACCCCCCACGCTCCATGACTGCGTCCTCGGATGGTCTCACTACCACTGGGCAAAAGTGCCCCTCATCTCTCCAATCATAAGATTGATAAACAGAGCGCCCCCCCAGGTCAGCACCCCACTTCACAGTTCAGCACCCTGTGCAGCCGCACCGGTCGTACTGCCCTCGACCCAGCCCTGATGCACACGTACATTTAGCATTCTTACCGACTGCTGAGCTCCTTGCCTCCTTACCTTTGTCCTCGGCGTATCTCCTAATTCTATTTTTAATATTTTACTCCATATTGAACGGTGGTGTGAGCGGAACTCTTTGCCACTTACCCAGGGCTTTAAGTGGGCCGGGAACTGCCGGTGCTCAGCACCAGCAGTTCTAAAAAGCCAGTGCTGAGACGGGTTCCTATCGGGCTCTCCATTTTTGCCCTCACCCTCAGGGTGAAAAAAAAATCTTACCTCTGCAGCAGTCCCACCCTTCACTGCCTTTGATGTAACTTCGAAGAGACTCTTTATAGTTCTTTAACAGTTTTATCATTTCAGAAAGGAAGTATTTTCAATATTATACATAGCGAATATATAGTTGTTGCTTATTTATTTTACACAACTAACAACCATTGACAAAGCTAATCGACCTGGCTTGTTGTAGGTGTATTTGTTACTTGCTGTATTATATATCTGGATTCAATGACAGAAGCACCAAAATACCAGTCGGATGGTACACTATGCTATCACGAAACTGGTCCTAGGATGCTTGTTTCCATTCCAGGGAGGAACTGGCTTGGCAGTTCGGGCTGGACTGTACCCATTGGGCGCAGGGTCGAGACTGATTTGCATATGGCTGGGTTCAAACTGGAACGGCATGGGGAGCAAAAAAACGATGGATTTTTAACGATGGATTTAGTCCCAGATCTCTGTACCGGCGTGAATGCATGACATTGTTCTGCATTCTGTCCATCACTTGTTCTTTTTGCTTTTGTCATCCCGAGTGGTACGGGTATGCCCAGACGTGGGTCCCATGCTCTCCATGCCACTGGAGTCCAGCTGTCCTGGCTGATGAGGGGTGAGCCCCTGGAACCGGTCCTAGGACGCTTGTTTCCAGTCCAGGGAGGACCTGGCCTGGCAGTTCGGGCTGGACTGTTCTCATTGGGCGCAGGGTCAAGACTGATTTGCATATGGCTGAGTTCAAACTGGAATGGCATAGGTAGCAAAAAATTAAGGTAATTAGGCCCAGATCTCTGTACTGGGGTGAATGTATGACATTGTTCTGCATTCTGTCCATCAATTGTTCTTTTTGCATTAAGCAGAGATTTTTAATTTAAGTGTTTTTTTTAGCCACACCATTATTTACATCAGACCAGCCCCTTTAACCCCTTCAGCGCGGCGCGGATTTCCGCGCCACGCTGAAGGTTCCGTGCGCGGGCGGGGCCATGACGGAATGGTTCCGTCATGCGCACAGCGCAACCGACGTGCATGACGGAACCATTCCGTCATGCGCGTCGAAGGGGTTAAGAGACCCCCTAGTTTTTTCATCCCACTTAAAACCCTGCATGTACCCTCTGGTGAGGTATGGGTAGGTGTAGAGGATTGGGGACTTTGGGGTGTCACCGGCGTAGGGCAGCAGTGAGCATTGCAGTTGTTAGGGCACACTGTGCACAGCAAAATGACTGTCCCTGGTACTGAAAATTCTCAGGCACGGGGAAGGGTCGGATTGGGAAGGTGGGCAGTCGGGCATTGGGCGATAGTCTGCTGCCTAAGGGTGACATGTGGACCAGTTTCTTTAAGGGCCTCTGCTTCATTACGGCCCTGCCAGGCCATCGCACTTCAGGTTGACGTGGGCGGGCGAGGGTGGTAAGTGTGACAATCAGCCTTACTGGGGAACAGGTGTTGGGCCATTCTTACCACGGCACACCCGCCGCCCCACCCTGCGAGCAGGCGGCTTGGCCCAGAAGCATTTTCTTGCCCCAACCCCTCCCCGCCAGGCCATCACATTCGGGCAATAGTGGGTGGGAGTATGCAGAGGCCTCACTTGGGGGGGGGAGGGATTTTTTGACTATGGGCCATCTACACCTCAGCTCCCACTGGAGCAGCAGTAGCTGTGTCCTTTTGCTTGACCCATTCACTGCAAGGCCATCACCCTGAGGCTATGGAGGGCTGGGAAGGGAGTGAAGTAAGACAAGCCTGGAGGGTGTGTGTATATTTGCATAGGCCTTGCTGTGAGGCAACCTTTATTAAGCTTTTATCAAACTAGAGAGGAAGTGGAGTTACAGCCAAACCTGCTGACTTTGGAAGTGAGAAACCAGGTTCCAGTCCCGGCGTTGGCTCAACATCCTGTGATTCTGGGCAAACACTTAATCTCCCAGCGCCTGAAGTAAAAATGAATTTGATTTGTGTAGTGTAACTGGTGCTCATGTAAGTCGCTCTAATGCCCTAGCGCCGAGTTCACCCTATGTAATAGTATAAAAAAGCAATTCGAAAAAAATGCAATTTATTCATGTTATAACATTTTACAAGGGCCAGAGCATGATATTTAGAGAGCACAATTTATATAAAAATATCCATATTCTTTTTTAACATGGCTTTTCTGTCTTTGTTCAGTTTAGCTATTTTTCACGGATGAGTAAAGCAGCTTTAGAACTAATTTTAAAGTGCTTTCACCTTACTGACTGATTAGAGGAAAAAATACAGACTTCCGGTGATTTTCTTAATTTTTGCACTGGCCAGAATATTAAAATATAGGTCACATTAGTGTAAAAAAACGTAAAAAAAATAAAATAAAAAAAAGGCCAGGTGGTAACCCTAGCCAGATCAGGTGTTGTGGCCCTTGGGTCATTTTATTTCACCTCACCCACCTGGCCAAAAGGCTGTGCTTCTCGTTTTCACCAATCTTACTGATTCTATAAGCTTTAAAACGCTTAGGTTACCAAGCATTTCTCGAAAAATGAGTCCAATGAGACTAACCAAATGATGTTTCATGAAAGCGCACAATCCGTGAATGTGGGCCACTTTTTTGGGACTTCCCGGGCCTAACTGCAATCCCACCCTGGCAACAGGCGTCCGAGGTGCAATCCCCATCTCCAAGACCTTCCCTAGCCTAGGCAAAGCCAGCATGTTCTGTTTGGGGTTGCCAGATATTCCACCTACCCATCGAAACACCACAATGGCATCTGCGGTGCCTCCCACATCCTGCAGGGGGCGGTATAACAAGGATTGGTTTTAGTCAGTGCAGAACCTACTCACACGATTCAGGTAAACCTTGTACTTGTGACACTACCTTTACAATCATGGGCGTCTGCAGGAGAGGCCACCTCTATTTTTCATTTGCCCTTTAATAACATTTCAAGCTGTGCAAATTAATATTTGTTTACAAAGAGAGAGAAAGAGAGAAGCCCATACACATAAGAGAGTGTGGGGCTGTTCTTGGGAGCCCTCGTGCTAGCCTATTCATTTCGGCGTATCAAACAACTCCTTCGGCATGAGAGCCACAGAGAAATCAAATATTGACTTTCTTTAATAATTGCTTGCAAAAATAAGTCAATATTTGCCTAACTCCCTTGCATAATTAGCAAGTGGATAACATAAACTACTGGACCTGCTTTATGTTTTTTTTTAATACTGGGAAGAAGCCTGGACTGGAAAAAAGCGACACATTTCGACTTTTGAAACCCTGCCTCGAACCACAGAAGCAAGGAAAGGATTGTAATTCTGGATTCGTGGAAACATATTGAGCCACGTCTGAAAAAGCGCTCAGTTAGTCAATTTCTGATCCCCTTCCACTTATATCAAAGCGGCTAATGCAACAATTATTTTGCGAGAGGATGTCAAGGGAATGACGTTAGAATGATGCCCCTCCCCGAAAAAAATTCAACGGACGCCCATGTTTATTGTGCATCCATATGAAGCACGCGGATTCTGTGCAAGTTAGGACGACCATGTGCCCGCAATTCTCTGCTCATGACGTCACATATTACATCACTCATGACATGGTCAGTGGCATCACTCTTGACATCACTGATGGCATCATCCTTGTGATAGAGTGGCGGTCGCGCGAGTTATAGTTATCTGAACTAACTATAACGGTGGAATTTCATTGTTTTTTTACGAGTGAAATATCCACCTAACTATAACGTGTGCAACCTATGGTTTTTTTAAGTGGATTTGCAAGGTTTTTTAAATGCTAATTCCTAACTATAACGTGTGTGAAACCTATGGTTTTTTCAGTGAATTTGTATGTTTTTTTAAATGCTAAGTTATGTATGTATTATTTTTGTTTTTCAATAAACTACGTATTAAATTTTTTTTTTTTTTTTTTTATGGTTTTTCACCGTGCGCGCACGGTGCGCGCACCCTCGCGATTTATAAAGAAAAAAATGTTGATGTTTTTTTCTGCCTTCGGGGTCCTTCAGGAACCCCCTGACAAAGGCTAGGGGGTCTGGAACTCTCTACCCTGCCCCCTTTTCACGTTCGCCACCTTCCTTTTCCACTCTCGCACTGAAAACAAACAAAATGGCGGCCGACACTTCCTGATTTCGACCGATTCGAACATTGACTGACATGTAACAACCAATCAGAATTACGCTCGCGCACGTTAGGGTCCGCGCACGGTGCGCGGCTATAGATATGTATGTGCTTTTAACTGCAATTTTCTCAGGAACTACTGAACAGATTGACTCCATATATGCAAAAGGCACATCCCTGACCTGAGCACTACCTCTCTGCCAAATTTCAAGTAATTCTGTTCAGCCGTTCGGGCTGTACCTTTGACTAAAGGTCCTATGGGAAAATGCATGGGGAAAACGCGTTTTGGGACCCCACTTTTTTCTCGGCCCCCGCTTGACGAATCCCCCCGAGACTTTCAGGGTAGGAGCTGAGTGGAGCGCCCCATTAGTTTTGAAAATTTCGCGAAGATTCGTCAACCGGCGCCAAAGTTATTCAAAATAGAATTTTGAGATTTCCCATGGAAACACGGTCCTAACTATAACTCTCTACTGGCGACCGCCAGTAGATAAAATATATATATATATATATTTTTTTTTTCTTTTGTTCAAATAGTTTTTATTGAATTTTGCAGAAAGAGTAACAAACGTAAAGATATTGGCTGAAATAAGTTAATCAAAAGAGGTGCAATATACCATTTGCACCAGTATATGGGAGTTACAGAAGAGAAAGAATGGGGGGGGGGGGGGGGAGCTGTGCACATTTCTACATCAACAACAATTCTATTATCTGTTGGTTTCGTAGATAGTTGTTCAGAGATTAGCATTTAGGCATATCACTGCAAAATAAAACACATTTGTGTATTGAATATTAAAATCGAGCGGGATATCGGATAGCATATTTATCTGCTCTGAGTACACAGGGAAAACAGCTGTCAGCACTTAGATATGAGAGGTAAGAAGCCAATGAAATAGATGTCAGGGAAGATTCACGCCAATGGAGAGGCCCATAACGGGGTGGAGTCATGATAAAGCGGTTATAATGGCAGGAGGACCACACCGTATTATGTGCGGTACTGAGTTAAAGGAGGCTCAGACTGAGGGGGTGGCATCAAGTGAGCCCCACACCAGTCTGAGAGCCGGGCGCCATGGCGAGCGCTGTAGTGAGATGTTATCGACGCCTCTGAAAGGTGAGCCGCTCCCGCCACATCCGGCGCGAGCCGCGAGATGACACTAGAATGTTTCCAATTGTTAAGAACCAGCTTGCAGGCAAGTGTGAGTTTCAGGTCTAACATACCGCTCATTTTCATTCTTTAGTTTAGGATCCAGGCAGCCCAGGATTACATAAGTGAATTCTTTGGTGGGTTCAATGTTGAAGGTGTGCTTTGTGCACGCGAAAAACTTGTCCAAGGAAGTTTGCAGGATGGGGCAGTCAAAAAACTTACGAGCCAGATTTCCCTCCTGAAGGTTGCAATTCCAGCACTTCCGGTTTTGACTAAGATTATCCTTATGGCGTCTGGAGGGGTCCAGTAGGCTCTGTTGATGATCATATATTTTGTTTGGCAAATTGAAGGTGAGATCTTGCTTATAAAAGGAGTCTTATGTATGTGTCTCCAATCAAAATGAATATTGCTGGAGTTCAGCTCCTTTTTCCATCTTAGTTTGTTACGGGTGTGGACCCTAATGAGGTTTGAAATAAGAAGTTTATGTATTCTAGAAACAAAATGACTGACTTTAAGTATCTGTCCAATCAGAGCGGGTAGGAAGGGGTTAACATGCATTAATAGGTGTCTTGTAATCTTCTCTCTCAGTTTCAGGAATTTATAAAAATCCAGATTATCTAGAGTGTACCAAATTTGTAGGGAAGAAAAGAGCAGCGCTAGATTGCCTTTGAAAATGTCACTGATTAGATTGATGCCCTTGTCAGACAATTCTTGTCAGTATGTCAATTGGCCATCAACTTTGAATTTGGAGTTATGCCATATGGATGCCATGTTAGAGTTACCTATTTTGACCTGAGATCAATAGTTGAATTGGATAAGAGTTTTGTGGTATTTTGTATGATGTACTTAGAGTGTGGGAGTTGGTAGGTGTGCATTGTTAAGATTGGTGGGAAGGGTATATTGTTTATGAGTGAGTTTTCAATTGCTACCCAAAGCGGTTGGTATTCTGAGCTATTAACAAACCAGTTGGCGCCCTGTTTACAGAGATAGGCTGTTTAGTAGTTTCTGAAAATAGGGAGGCCTACTCCTCCTCTATCTTTGGCCAATCTGAGTTTTTTAAGAAAGATTATCAGTTTCTTCCCTTGCCAGAGAAAGTTATTAAAAGCATGAGCTATCTTTCTTAAAAAGTCTTCTGACAGCGTCATGTGAAGCATACTGATGAGATAATTAACCAAAGGTATAATCTTCATTTTTAAGGTTCAACCATAAGGGGTGTCTTTTAATCAGGAGAAATGGCGCCTATCGAGTTTGCAATAGTCTGTGATGATATGAATTCTGCGGTGCAACATGGTGAGGGAAAACACCCTATACCCTCAAATATTTGGTCACTAGGGCCAATACAGCAATTGATTCTTATCCTCTGCACACGCTCAATTTACAAGTTAAGTAACATCAGGTAGAAAATATTTGTATCAATAAAGAGTAAAAGTTCTTGTGTTTGTCTTGATTTGTCTTTAATCCAAAGCACGCCCAGCCAACACGTGTTTCATCAAACGGGAAAGACCCCACAACTTCTTCAGGGCTGTATGGCTGTAAATTCTATGTTCCGAATCCTCTCTGCCGGTTCTAATTCCAACCCGGCTGGTCAATGTATTTCAACACGATATCCACCAAAATATTCTTAACGCCTGGTGATAGATCCCACCTTCAATACAGCTCGGTGAATCCTCCCGAGTGCGGGAGCTGTATCAGAGTACACGTCCCGTTACCACCACGGGATAACGGTGGTTCAGAACGTGGACCCGGGACGTGTTACTCTGTATGAGCGCACTCGTTCTGGCATGATTATCCCGTGGTGGTAATGGGACTTGTACTCTTAGACAGCCCCCGCACTTGGGAGGATTCACCAAGCCGTATCACCAGGCGCTAAGAATATTTTGGTGGCTATTGTGGTGAAATACATTGACCAGCTGTGTCGGAATTATAACCGGCAGAGAGGATTCTGAAACTAGAATTTACAGCCATACAGCCCTTAAGTAGTCGTGGGGTCTTCCCCGTTCAACAAAACACGTGTTAGCTGGGCGGGCTTTGGATTAAAGAAAACACAAGACAAACACAAGAACTTTTACTCTTTATTGATACAATTCTTTTCTACTTGATGTTACTTAACTTGCAAATTGAGCGTGTGCAGAGGATAAGAATCATTCATTTTTAGGTCTCGCCTGAGCCAGCGCTTTAGCGCTGCTCTCGCGAGAGCTTTTGTAAACGGGGGATTTGAAAGTGCAAACTAGTGCTTTCAGGCCGCCAACTACAGTGCATGTGCGCCGGGCACGCGCACCATTTGGCAGCCTGCGTGATCATTTCGCGGCCGCTTTGATGTTCTCAGTGAGCCGCGCGGCCACTGAGAACATCAAAGCGGCCGCGAAAGTGCACACCATTTGCCACCCCCTCCCTTATCCCACTTCCTGCTTGTTTCACAATTGCGACAGCTTGTTTACGTACCCCATGTGCGGTGCCGCGTCCTCCTGTCGCCATCTCCCTCAGGCGCTGCCGGGGCCGTCCAACATGTCGATAACGCAACTAGTGCTCATATAAGCACACAAATACCTTCAGGTGTAGTTTGCGCTATATAAAACTAGTTTCTCGCTTAGCCGCTGTTGCTCATTCCCTTTATAAATATCATTAATGTGCTCCGTGCGCGAGCAGTACCCGTCCGTCTTACCTTTGCTCCCTCCCCCTCCCCCGTCCCTCCTCTCTCCTCCGTCCCTCCTCTCTCCTTCGTCCCTCCTCTCTCCCTTTTCTGGGCACATGATAATTTTTTGTTTGTTTGTTAAATTTTTTTCAATCAAAAATGCACCAGCATCCAAGCTGATCTCCTATTTCCACAGCGCGTCTCCTATCTTCACACTATAAGGACAGCATCTGCCTGAGGTCTCTCGCGCTCCTCCTCTCAGCACGCTGTCGTAGCCTTATTTCCTCCAGCAGGCCCACTTGGCTTTTCTTCAATCGCTGCACGGGCCGGTCGTTCTTCCTTCTGGCATATTTAATACTTCCTCCCTCTGCCTTTCAGTTTCGTTCTTACTCTTCCTTTTCTCTTAATTTAACTCCATACATATTGAATTATGAAAAAAAATCCTTCCTGTCCTGTTCCTTCAGTGCCGGGGGCTCCAGTGTTGTGTTAATTTTACATTTCACGTTTTTTTTTTTCGTTCCACCCTCTGTGCTTGATTTATATCGGCAATACAAGGCCAGCCTTCGCAGTTCCCAAGGGAAAAGAAAATCAGCTCAACTGAAGAGCGACGTTCCTGCTTTGAAGTCGGCTCTCAGGGTGAAGCAGTAAATCAGCCCAAAGGAACTGCAGTCAGAGACTTTGCATTAACATCAGGGCTTTAAGTGGGATGAAAAAACTGGCGGGTCTCTCATAGGGGCGTGGCCGATATAATTCAGGGCGGGTTTAACAAGCATTTGCAATACAATAGGTCTCGCATTTACGCGAGTTTGGCATTATAAATGACAATGCCTTTTATTTATGTTTTAAACACCAAAACATAAATAAAACGCATTGTCATTTACAATGCTAATAGCTCAAATGTGCGTAAATGCGAGACCTATTGCATTGCAAATGCTTGTTAAGGTTTCTGATCTTCCCCACCAAGTAATGAATTTGGGTGACAATCCTTTTAGCAGGGAGTTAATATTCTTAAGTAAGGATTTTTTATCAGCCTGTAAGGTGGTGATGAGATCATTGGTGAATTATAATCCTAAATATTTAATGCAGCCAAGCTGCCAAGCTAATCCAGAATTCCCTAATATATCTTTGTTGCCCTGGTTATTGAGAAGCTTGACTTCAGATTTATCTTCATTAAGTGTATAACCGGACATCTCAAAAAAGTGTTGGATAGATGTCGTTAGTGCTGGTATGGCCGAATGTGCTTTTACAGAGACAATCAGGATATCATTCGCATATGCAGCAACTTTGATTGTAGTGTTATCAAATATGATACCTGATATGCCTTGGCCTTTTCTCAGATGGTGTAGAAAAGGTTTTATCGCTAACAGAAATAGAGGTGGTGTAATGGGGCAGGCTTGTCTAGTGCCTTGCTTCAATTCAAGCAAAGAGGAGTTTGTGCCTCCTCCTCTAACCTTAGCACTGAGTTTGTGATTAAGGACCATAATCATACGGGTCAGATTTAGCTGATGTTAAATTTCTCTAAGACTGAATTAAGATACGTCCAGTTCACCTTGTTGAGCAATTTTTCAGTGTCCAATGCAATAGCAAATGTGGATGATAGTAATATTATTTAGTTTTCTTTATGGCATGGCATAATATCCTAGTGTTAGAAAACCCACCTGGGATGGGTAAATGAGTTTCAAAATATATTTTTGTAGGTGGGTGGAAAAGATCATGGCATACGTTTTATAGTCCAGATTGATTATTGAAATTTGCCAATAGTTCTTCAGCAGTAGGGGGTCTTTACTGTCTTTTGGTATTACCGTTATGATAGCTTCAGCTGTGGTTCCCGTAACCTGGCCTGTTGTAGAGAAGTGAGTGTAAAGTTTTAAGAGAGGTGGAACTAGGGATGTGGAGAATGTCTTACAAAATCTGGCATTATAGCTGTTAGGGCCCGGTGCTTTGCCATTTTAAGCTTTGTAATAGTTTCTTCAATTTCCTCAGTGTTGATGGGCCATTAATTGATTATTTTTCTTGTTCTGTTAGGGTGGGCAGATTGGCTTTGTCTAGATAACGTTTGCAATCTGTGTGGTCTAGAGTGGTGTTATTTTCATATAGTTCTTGATAGAACTCATTGAAAATGTCGGTTATATTACTCAGGTTTCTATTAATGGTATCGTCTTTAACTTTGACTGGGTTGATAGTATGTCTCAGGTGTTTGAATTTTAGATAGGAGTCTAGGGACTTGCCTGCTTTTTTGGAGTCACGCAGTCTGATACTTTTTCTTTTATTCACCCAGATACCAGCTCTAGTGCTAATGATTCTATCATACTCATATTTTTTGTTTAAGACTAGGGTGTCTCTGCTAGAGATGTGTTTATTTTCAAGTTCTAAAATGTCTATACACCAATCACAGACCACAGTGCATTGCCACATTCACTTTGTGTCGGAGTTCACTTTCTGGTCCGCCTCAATCACGTATCTCATTATGTGCCCTAACAATCCCTAATGTCATAGTTCCAAACTAAAATGCCAACCCCAAGCTTATTTTTGAAATATAAGTGATCTTGCATCTGAATGAAACCAGCCGCAGTGGACTTATGATACATTAATAACAGGGAACAGGACGTATTATAAATTGTATCATACATCCGCTACAGCTGTTACGGTACATATGGGGATATGTTTAGTTAAAGTTTGGTTTGAATGGAAGTGGTATTTCAAGATTATGAAGGGAACTTTATCTCTCATGAAAAGTTGGTTGCTTAATAAACTGGGGGTATGTGAACTTATCCTGTTTAATTTTAGATCCCATTTAAGGTAAATAGAACTACTTGGAATTAGGATATTTTCCTCACACGTCTGTCCATGAGACGAATTGCACATTATACTGTGATACTAGGCACATGGACATACCAATTGAGTTAGTAAGACATGTTTTTTCTAGCATCAATATGTAAGGAATTGTAATAAGATAATAGTTAAATTAATCAATGTAAAGAACAATGTATTTAAATAAATATGGGACCTGAACTCATTGTCTAACAGGAATAAACTTGGTTTGCTATCGTGACTATATAATTCTGTAATGTAGAGATTTTAAACAACATTATTTTCACTCTGGGCATAAGGTGGTACTGTTGTAGGGAGTCGTGTAGTCCATGTCAATTAGTTTTTAAATGTACTGTGTGTTATTATTAAACATGAGTTTGCTGTAAAAGTGTATATATAGACATATTATATGTTTGTATATGTTCTAAATCTATAGCCCTGATGAAGTCCTTAGGGATGAAACGCATTGGCTGGTCAGAATGACATTTGATAAAAAAATGAATAAAATTTGATTTGGAAATCAATCAATCAATCATGAAATTTGTAAAGCGCACTACATACCCGTGAGGGTCTCAAGGTGCTAGGGGGTGGGTGCTGCTACTGCTCGAAGAGCCAGGTCTTGAGTAGTCTCCTGAAGGTAAGTAGGTCTTGGGTCTGCCTTAGGAGAATGGGAAGTGTGTTCCAGGTCTTGGCGGTGAGGTAGGAGAACGATCTGCCGCCAGCGGTCGTTTTTCGGATGCGGGGGACGGTAGCAAGGGTGCGGTCGGCGGAGCGGAGCTGGCGGTTTGGGGTGTAGAAGGTGAGTCGTCTGTTGAGGTAAGCTGGCCCGGTGTTGTGGAGTGCCTTGTGTGCGTGGGTGAGGAGTTTGAAGGTGATCCTCTTGTTGACGGGCAGCCAGTGCAGGTCTC
Source organism: Triturus cristatus (assembly GCF_964204655.1). Lineage (NCBI taxonomy): Eukaryota > Metazoa > Chordata > Amphibia > Caudata > Salamandridae > Triturus > Triturus cristatus. The sequence continues at coordinate 451,662,602 of NC_140591.1, forward strand.
TCAGGTGGGGTGTGATGTGGCTGTGTCGAGGGATGTCGAGGATCGGGCGGGCAGAGGCGTTCTGTATGCGTTGCAGTCGTTTCAGCAGTTTGGCCGGGGCTCCCGCGTAGAGGGCGTTTCCGTAGTCCAGCCTGCTGCTGACGAGGGCCTGGGTGACCGTTCTTCTTGTGTCGGTTGGGATCCACCTGTAGATCTTCCGGAGCATGCGGAGGGTGTTGAAGCAGGAGGATGAGACGGCATTGACTTGCTTGGTCATGGAGAGCGTTGAGTCGAGGATGAACCCCAGGTTGCGTGCATGGTCGGTGGGTGTTGGTGCTGCTCCCAGGGTGGTTGGCCACCAGGAGTCGTCCCAGGCTGAGGGGGTGGAGCCGAGGATGAGGACCTCCGTCTTGTCCGAGTTCAGCTTCAGATGGCTGTTTTTCATCCATTCGGCGATGGCTTTCATTGCTTCGTGGAGGTTGGTTTTGGCGGTGAGTGGGTCCTTGGTTAGGAAGAGGATCAGCTGTGTGTCGTCGGCGTAGGAGACGATGTTGAGGTCGTGCAGTCTGACGACGTGGGCGAGCGGGGCCATGTAGATGTTGAACAATGTCGGGCTCGGGGATGATCCTTGGGGTACGCCGCAGATGAGCTTGGAGGCCTCGGACTGGAAAGGGGGGAGGCGGACGCTCTGGGTGTTGCCAGAGAGGAAGGAGGTGGTCCATTTCAGAGCTTTGTCTCGGATCCCTGCGTTGTGGAGGCGTTTGCGTAGGGTGCGGTGGCAGACAGTGTCGAAGGCGGCTGATAGGTCCAGGAGGATGAGGGCCGCGGTTTCGCCTTTGTCCAGCAGGGCCCTGATGTCGTCAGTGGCGGCGATGAGGGCGGTTTCAGTGCTGTGGTTGCTGCGGAATCTGGACTGGGATGGGTCCAGGATGTTGTTCTCCTTGAGGCAGTGGGTCAGCTGTTTGTTGACGACTTTCTTGATGACCTTTGCCGGTAACGGGAGCAGAGAGATGGGCTGGAAGTTCTTGAGGTCTCTCGGGTCCGCCTTGGGTTTCTTGAGCAGGGCGTTGATCTCGGCGTGCTTCCAGCTCTCAGGGAAGGTCGCGGTCTCAAAGGATATGTTGATGGCCTTGCGGAGATGGGGTGCGATGGTGGCGCTGGCTTTGTTGAAGATGTGGTGTGGGCATGGGTCTGACAGGGAGCTGGAGTGGATGGTGTTCATGATCTTGATGGTGTCGTCGTCGTTGATGTGGGTCCAGGTGAGCAGGGGGTCACTGTGGGTGGTGGCCATGGGGTCTGAGGTGTCGTTGGTTGTTGGGAAGGTCAGGTTCTCGTGGATGTCGGCGATCTTGTGGTGGAAGAAGGTGGCAAGGGAGTTGCACAGGTCTTGCGATGGTGGGATGTCGTTAGTGTTGGAGCTGGGGTTGGAGAGTTACTTCACGATGTTGAAGAGCTCTTTGCTGTTGTGTACGTTGTTGTCGAGGCGGTCCTTGAAGGAGGTCCTCTTGGCGGCTCTGATGAGGTAATGGTGTTGGCGCATGGCGTTCTTGTGGGCTTCTTGGTTCTCCGGTGTCTGTTCGCGATGCCATTTCTTCTCTAGTTTTCGGCAGGTTTGTTTGGAGGTGTGGAGTTCTGCAGAGAACCAGCTGGCATTCTTGGTGGTGTGTCTGTTGGAGGGTTTCTTGAACGGGGCGAGAGTGTTGGCGCAGTCGTCAATCCAATGCCTGAGGTTGCTGGCGTTGGGGTCGGTGGGGTCGGTGAGTGGGCGTCAGGCGAGGGCGGTGTTTAGCTGGTCTTCGGTGATTTTGCTCCAGCTGCGGCGGGGGACCTGTTGGGTGCGGTGGTGCGTGGTGTGTTTGGTGGTGTGGCTGAAGGAGACGTGGGGGCTTGCGGAGTGGGTGGGTGCAGTGACGAGCTGTCTGAGTCCAAGGTTGGTGAGGTTGTCGGTCAGGGTGGTGGAGTTGGTGTCGTCGTTGTTGTTCTTGAGGAGGAAGTTCATGTCTCAGAGGAGGATATAGTCCATGGAGGCGAGGGCGTGCATGCTGACGAAGTCGGCGATGGAGTCACTGAACTGAGGTCGGGGACCGGGGGGTCTGTCGATCAGCGTTCCTCTGAGGGTGGTGTTGGGATCAGTGTGGATCTGGAAGTGCAGGTGTTCGGTGGTGCTGAAGGTATTGTCGGAGTTGGTCGAGACCTTGAGGGTGGTCTTGTCGATGATGGCGAGTCCACCTCCTACTCCGTTGGTGCGGTCTCTGCGGGTGATCTTGTAGCCGTCTGGTAAGGCTATGGCGATGTCGGGTGCCGAGAAGTCGTTCATCCAGGTCTCTGTCAGGAAGGCTAAGTCCGGGGAGGATGTGTCGAGCAGGTCCCAGAGTTCGACGGCGTGTTTGCATGCAGAGCGGGTGTTCAGTAGTATGCATCTGAGGTGGTTGCGTCCTGTCCTGGTGGGTGGGTTGGAGGCTCAGAGGCTGGTGAAGCTGCAGTTCCGACACGAGAAGGGTCCTTCGGTGCGCTTTGGGGCGGCCAGGAGGCAGGTGTGCGGTTGTCTGGTGTTGAGTGCGTGGAGGGTGTGGGCGTCGTAGCGGCGTAGGGTGTCCTGGTATTTGTGGGGCCACGGGTTCTGGCGCTGGGCGCAGTCCCGGCCCCATACGGGCGCAGACGGGCTTGCCTTAGGCGCGGCCGCACAGCGGCTGCCATAAGAAGGGGAGGTGGGAGGGAGGAGCAGCTGGGTGGTGGGTGCGGATGAATGGGAGAGTTGGGGGGCGGGGCCGCAGGGAACGCAGCGGTGGGAAAACGGGACGGCGGAAAAACAGGAGTGAGGAACGGCGAGGGGTACAGAAGGCAAAAAGGGCAAAAAAAGGCAGAAGGGCACAGTAATGGCACAAGAGGGAAGGATAAATAACAAAATAAGACAATAAAACAAATAAAGCAAATTACAGAGAACACGAGCAAGAGCAAACCTTTGGCCTACCACTGGCCACCAGGGATGGGGCGCAGGTGGTAGCCTGCGGGTGGAGGAGGGCGTCGAACTCCGTCAGCGACAGCTGGGCTAAGGGCACGGGCACACAGGTGGTGCTGTGCGGCGTGGGGAGCGACCTGCCTAAAAAGGGTCAAGGGTCGCTCCTTGGACTCCTTGCTTGATGATGGACAGAATTTGATGGGATGATTGATATATGAGACTTTTGGATGAAAAACCTTCCCAATGAACATTCATTACTCAAATGACTCAATTAAATGTTGATTCTTAGCGCAACTTTTCTCATTTTGTGTTGAAATCATCTACTGTTACTTCACTTGCCATTGGTTAACAGCTACACACACCCAAGGATGAACTTCCGCACTATTTAATGAATATATGATAAAGTCGCTTCAAAATTGAAAAAAAGTGTATTTCTTTAACAACAAAGATAAAAACAGCATAAAGAGGTCCACGGTTTGAAAAAGTTTACTAACACCGATTCATGATTCCAACAACTTTACAGACTGCCTAAATATTATGACCCTAATGTCTAATTGGTTACAAATAATAAAGATGTCACTTCATTTCAGGTGTGACCCTGGTACTTTTACATTTGCGGGACGCACAGTTATCAAGTGGCCCACTCCATGTGCCACATCTCTGGCTCATTTTGACTATTTAGACGGCTGTGCCAAGTTTACCATTATTTGTAAGTTTGCTTTGCCTTTAGAACCCAGATGAGTCCATGGTATTCATTCTCGTAATCTTTATATTTGTGTAATATAAAAACGTGTTTGTGTTTCAAGCATCGAAATGCTTTACAAACACACTGTAATCACAGAAGTAGAACTCAGTTAAAGATAGGTGGTACCACACGATATTTGTAAATTCAACAGTAAATAACTGTTTAATTTACAAATATCGTGTGGTATATGGTCTTTTCATCTCTTTTGGACATCTACGTAACCCTTTCCTATTGCCATTGTGCATATTTCCATTGCTATTAATTACATTGTTCACAGGAACCATTGTTTCTGTTTATATAATACTTACCCTGGTTTCATGTGAGTAAGGTGTGCATTGTTCTCTTTTACACAGATGTTTGCTTGAAGCTTTGCTCAACAGCAATTAACCCTTTGCACATCGGATAATATAGAAACACAGCCCCCCTTTCCGGGCCAATTACGGCTCCCCCTGCCCCACAACCCATCCCCTGCTTTTCCTTCTCCCGCCTCCCCCGCTACTTACATGCTCTAACTTATCTTCCTCTCGTGTCTTCTTCCTGTGTCTTCTTCCCCTTAACCCCACCCACTGCCCCTGCACTCCTCACCTTTCCAAGAACCTACTTAATGGAAGTGGTTGCATGACTGTTGCAAGTGGTGCAGTACTAGGGAACCGAAGGCGCACCAAAGGCCAGCCCAACTGCACCTATCAGTGTCTGGACCGTACTGGGGGCCATAACCCCTGGTTGGATTATCCAGCGTTACTACTCTGCAGCAACCCTCCATGCACTCAACCCCGGACGCCCCTCTACCCACTGTTGCCATCCCACACTTCACAGCATGGTAGGACCTTTCTCTTGCTTGCACTGTTAATACACCTGCAGCAACTTGGTACCACTCACCCCCCTCACTCAGACTCCCATGTCACCAGCTAACAGTCTCACCCATCACCACACCTGACCTTCAGCACACACCCAAATGCATTCTCCCAAACACCATCTCTTTCAAAAAACACGGCATTGAAATTTGGCACCTCCTCAACAAGTGCACACCAGACCTCCTGTTCCTAACAGAGGCCTGGATGAGCCCCACCTGAGCTCCCGACATTGCTGTGGCCATTCCAGCATGATAACAAAACTGCACGTTAGGATTGTCATCATAAACGTGGCGGAGGTCTCGCCATTATCTATAAAGACACCCATACATGCACAACCACCACTGACCCGACACCCCTTTCATGGAACACCTGCACTTCAACCTGCAAGCAATCAACAACACCACCGTAAAGGGCACCGTAACCTACAGATCACCTGGTCCACGAGGCAACTTCAGCAACCTCACCTAAGACTTCATCGCGCCCACCTTGCCTTCAATTTCAAGGATTTCCTTCTTCTCTATGACTTCATCTTCCACCTGGAAGTCCCCTCTGACCACAGCTCCACTAATCTCCTTGAGAGTGTACACAACATAGGAATTTCCCAGCTCGACACAGACCCATCCTACAATGCAGGACACACTTTAGAGATGATCTTCGGCTCTGGCAACTACATTAGCTACCTCTCTGTCTCGCCCATCACATGGACCGACTACTACATTATCCTTTCCAATATTTTCACAACTCAAGCCAAAGCTCTCATCAACACCAGCCGACCCAGCCAGAAATGGGGCAGAAAAATGGAATTAGACTTGCTGTACACTCTCGAAGGTAGTCAATCCAACACCGCCAACAACCCAACCTAGCCAAGGTGTTAGAAATTGGGGTCTCTAGTTGGCAGAGGTAGGTACCTTTGTCCGAGGTGGGTACCTTTGTTAAAATAGGACAGGCCCTATTCAGGTACAACGGAAATCTACTCCCACCACTTTACATGCTGACCGGGCCTATTCAGGTGCTAGTGAGAACTCCTCCCTCTACTCTGAATGCAGCCCAGGTCTATTCTTCCCAGCCCTGACTCATTCAGGAAAGGCAGGACACACATCAAACCCCCCCCCCCCCACCCCCAGTGGCTGTCTGAGAGAATGCACCTCCCCAGCCCCAGTCACTAAAAAACCAGACAGTCGATACACAAATAGTCAGAGGCACACAGAATGGTTAAACAAGAAAATGCCTACGTTCTAAAAGTGGCATTTGCAAACAAACAATTTAAAAACAATCTTTAGTAAAAGATGTGTTATTAAATTCTGAGTTCAGTAAGCTTAAACTTTATTTTTCGATCTTATCCCTATGGGAAGGTATGCTTGTAAAATGTTACAAAGCATTCTCCATTCTGTCCTATGGGGCAAGATAGCCTTTCAATAGTGAAAAACAAAGTTGCCAGTATTTCACTATCAGAACATGATACACACATCAGTACATGTCCTACCTTTCACATACAGTGTACCCTGCCCAGGGGGGGTATCTTGGGCCTACCATAGGGGTGTCCTATATGTAAGAAAAGGGAAGGTTAGGGCCTGGCAAGTGGGTGCACTTGTCAAGTCGACATGGCAGTTAGCAAACTGCACACAGATATTGCAGTGGCAGGCCTGAGACATCTTTTCAGGGCTACTCAAGTGGGTGGCACAATCAGTGCTGCAGGCCCACTAGTAGTATTCGATTTATCAGCCCCGGCACACCCAGTGCACTTTACTAGGGACTGACCAGTAAATCAAAATATGCCAATCCCAGATAACCAATCATGTTCACAATTTACACAGCGAGCATATGCACTTTAGCACTGATTATCAGTGGTAAAGTGCCCAGAGTCCTAAAACCAACAAACACAGGTCAGGAAAAAATAGGAGGGAAAAACCTGAAAAAAGGGCCAAGTTCAACACAAGGACATCTCCAACTTCAAACAATGGATCTACAACTGCCCCAAACCTCCTGCACCCATCAAAACTCCCAAACATCGCAGCACCAACAACCGGGTCTCTTGATAGATGGAAGAACACCGGACTCCTAAAGATTCTGCAAGCAGCTAGAAGCGAAGAACCAACCATTACACCAGTGCTAGATCAACCTACAAGGCTGCTGTCAGGCACTACCACAACCTCCTGAGAGCTACCAAAAGAAACACCCTCATGGATAGGATTGAGGCAAGATCCAACAGCGCAAAGAGATATTTGCCATTATCAAGGAATTCATCACCCACTCACAGGAACGCTGTGACGACCTTTCAAATTACCTCAACAACAAAATTGAGACGATTTACAATAACTTTGAAAAGCAGCCAAACCCAGAGGACATCATCAGAATACTGCACACCCACCACTCGGACAGACACCTAACCAACTGGAGAACACTCTCTGAGGGAGACACCACCTCGATCATGAAGCCTGTCCACTCTGGGACTCTCACAGACCCATATCCATACCATATCTAACATCTAGGAGCACCCATGATCAGCAAATGCCTCACCTACATCATCAACTCCTCCATCCCGTCTGCAACTTTCCCAGAGGAGTGGAAGCATGCTGCAGTCACAGCCCTCCTAAAAAAAAACATCATCTGACCCCAACGAACCAAACATCAGACCTATCTCCCTAATACCGTGTCCAGCAAAGGTGACAGAGAAAGCAATGAACCAGCAACTCACCGACCACCTGGCAGTCCTCAATCTTCTCAACCACTCCCAATCTGGATTCCGCAGCAAGAAAAGCACCGAGACAGCACTTATTGCCATCACAGGTATAAGATTCGCATCCTCCTAGACCTTGGAGAAACTGCCACCCTCATACAGTTGTACCTCTTTCTACATCACTGAGGACACAATGCCGAAATACAGCGCTTATGCTGTTTCCAGGGAGGACTACTATAGCCTTTGATTTCTTCACACGCAAGTCCACTAGATATATACTACTGCAACCTTTTTTTCAGCATAATCGAAGCGGGCGATTTATATATTAATAAGATAGAGTACGCATCTACGCTAGGAGACACACTGGCCACTAACGATTTTTGCCTTTGGGGAATTCTCCTAATCGTGGGGACTTTCTACAGGTGCTTCACGTTACTAATGGAGATACACATTACTAAACGATTCCCTCCAGACTATTACTCTGCTTTGGGAGTCACTCTAGACGAATGGCCTAAGATTCAAATTGACCTTTTAAAGGGTCGTCTTTATCTTCCGTTTCCATAAAAATCAGACACTAGCTTCCAATTCTCCTTGGATGTTTCATCTTCCATACGCAAAGCCTTGAAGAAGTTACCTTGTAACGAAACACATGTCGGCTGTTTTTCCATCATTGCCAACAGTGAGGCCGCATGATCTTGACCTCCGTGTACTTACTAATGACAACAGAAATCATATCAAGAAATATTTGCTTTTGTTTTGGACTACACCCTGGCTATTTGTTACACATTCTTGTATGAAACGTCAGACTTGACATTAAATGACATTGTACAGCAATCTAATTGTATGGATTGGTTTCCTGTGAGCAGTCATCGCAGATATTTCATTGTAATTGTGTAACACTATATGACAACTATAAGTTATTTGGAGAGTGCCGAGGTACAGTGTTTTTTTTAGGCGTCACACGGGAGCTATTAGGAACTCTTGTGTTGTGACATCTGTGGTAGTGGGGTGTCTCTATTCGGTTACCCTGAGTGGCACCAATACTATGGGATTGTACTGACAAATTGGACCAATCTACTGTTTATGACTGATGTGCAATACTATAAAACCATCACTACCTTTCATGTTATATTGGACAGTTGTACCTCTCAGCAGCATTCAACACTGTGTCACACTCCAAACTCTTCAAAAGATTACATGGCACAGGCATCCAAGGCCCAGACCTTGAATGGATATGCCCCTTCTCCACAAAGAGAAATCAGTGAGTCAGACTCCCCACCTATACATTGGAGCCCAAGGACCTGATCTGCAGAGTCCCGCAAGGATCATCCTTCAGCCACACCCTAATGAACATTTACATGACACCACTCGCAGACATCATCAGATCGCATGGCTTCTCCAACATCTCCTATGCCGATGGCACACAACCCTTAGTCTCTATGTCAGACAAATTCCCCACGACCAGATCCAACTTCACCGAATGCATGATCCACGTAGCAGAATGGATGAGGACCAACTGCTTGAAACTCAACAAGGATAAGATAGAAGTGCTGATCTTCGGGAACAAAATCTCTCCCTGAGACTCCAACTGGTGACCATCTGAGCTCGGCCCCACTCCATCACCCACCACCCATACATGCAAACTGGGGACTATATTAGATGATAAACTCAACATAGCCTCTCAGGTGAACACATTTAGCTTCTCCTGATACCACTTTTTTTCTTTTTTTTAATAGAGTTTTATATAGTGCAAACTTGACCCGAATCGGGTATCAGAACGCTTTACATAGGCGCTTTACATAGCACCAGTTGCGTTACATTAGGACACATTCATTTTTGTTAGGCTGGGGGAGATTAAGTGATTTGCCCAGAATCCCAGGATGTTCAGCATTATTGCCGAGACTCGAACCCAGTTTCCCAGATTCGAGGTCAAACGCCCTAGCCATTAGGCCAACTCCTCTCCTCTCCACATGCTACGCATTCTCAAGAAAATCTTCAGATGAATTCCCAAGAACACCAGATGTACCGTCACTCAAGCCCTAATCATCAACAGACTTGACTACGCTAATGCACTCTATGCCAGGACCCCCAACCACCTTCTCCGTCGTCTTAAGACTATCCTGAATGCCTCTGCAAGACGCGTCCTGGACCTTCCCTGGCCACACCCACATCATGCCTCATTACAGAGATCTTCACTGGCTGCTGATACACAAACGCTGCGAATTCAAACTCTTCATACATGCATACATGGCACTGCATAACATTAGACTAGCACATCTCAACTTCTCCCTTCACTTTCACCAGACACCTTCACTCTGTCTCTCTCTCTCTCTCTCACACACACACACACACCCCGCGTCTGCAGAGGCAGAACAGGAGGGCTAGCCTTCTCATACTTCGCAGTCAAAACATGGAATGACCTCCCTGCGTGCCTATGGGCCTCCTCCACGCTTCCAGAATTGCATAAGAAGCTGATGACCTTGCTCTTTAACTAATACCCTGCAGACTACCTTCACACCTGCTCCAGCGCCTGAATACCCCTCAAGTGATTAGTTGAGCTATAAAAATCTCCGTAACATAACATGACATAACAAGGGCCTCCACATCTGTGGCAGAATCTCTGCACTCTGGGCGGAATCTCTGCATGGCGCACTGCAGAGTGCGTGCTGTGCTGAGAATTGCCCCGAGCGCAGAGATTTCACCACAAGTACAGAGATTCCACCACGAATACGAAGACTACGCCGTCGTAACTTCACTACACCTTTGCCAGTTGGGCCCCGAATGCCTCATGTCAACTCCTGCCAACACCAGCATCAGACCAATAGCCGCACAGGAATAGAAAATCATATTACTTACAGGCCGGATGGTGCAATGATGAATTCTAGCGCACCAGATATGGAGAACCCGGAGTTCTCCTTATGACCACATTCAAGGCCTACATACCAAATTAACTGTGCTAGAGTAATAGAGCTTACCAAACTAAAGTTATTGACTTGCATGTAGAGATCTTCCACTTCTTTTTCAGTCACCCCACTGGTGTCCTTTCGTAGTTTCTTGTAGGCCTTCAGGTAGTGTTTGAGCCACTGGAGCTGGGTCTCTCTGCTGGGCAACAGCCTATAATCCATTTCATTCACGCCTAGGAATAGAGTAAGTTATGAAAGTCACAAGGCAAGGCCAAAATGGATGAAGATGCACAACCATGCACAGAATGTCAATCTAAGTTCGTATCTAGCTGCCTGGGGAAGGAAGAGGGGGATGTGCAGTTTGCATGTGGGCAATCAGTCTTAAGTAAATCAGACTGGTTCTTTTTAAGCTGTAGTTTATCTATGAGTAATGCAAAGCAAGTGGAAGAACATGGCCAATGCAAATTCACCTGCAAATTCATTGAAATGGTTGGAGATGTCAAATGCCTGATAATTGTATCCAGCGTATTCATAGTCGATAAACCGTACATGTCCTGTGGGAAGGAGCAAAGTGGAAGAGAGATTAGAAACAGGAACCAAATTCATGTTTTTTTAAATGTACAAGAGTAGAGTGCCACCTTCTAATAACACAAAGGAAATGCACCCAATGTTTTTATGCTGAGCCCCTCTCCTTCCTTTGCATCAGTGCCAAGCTCTTTTAGCTTCAGTGATGCATTAGAGCCTTTGGGACTAGACTGCTACATTCGTGAGCACTGGCTCCACAAAAAAAGAGTGCAAGCCTGCGACAAAGACTTTTAGAAAGTAACACAGATTGATGTTGTATGTTGCAGTTCTATGGATAATTCCAGGACAAGGTTCAATATCAACATTTTTGATTACATGTGGAAACTATTACAGTGCATACACATCATTAATGTATTCATTCCATAAGCAATAAGACTAGAGGAGATAGTGAATAGCCAGCCTATTTCTTCAAGTCCATACATGAAGTTAATTTCACAAGAAAAATTTCATGTTTAAGTCAAAATCTACTAAAGGCTAAATACCTCTTTAGAACATTCTGAAAGCTGATTGCTGCTATTTAGTAACATGCACATAACAGTGTTATGGTTTGGTTTGCATTCTGCATTCTTTGGAATAATTATCCATGAAATGTTGAGTGCAGGCCAATTGAACTTTGTCTTCCTGTGAGGATGGATTTGCTATGCTGCTATGAATAAATCTTTCAACACACATCCAGAGTATCGATCATACTTTCAACAAATGGCGATGAGTTACAGAGGTATCCTGTCATAAGGAAACATCACAGGAACGGATTTAGCTCTGAGAATCCATCTTATCTTGGTGGATTATACTACAATTTTCTCAAGCACTTAACTATGCTTGTTTGTTGGATCTGCTGAACCTTTTTGAATCTCTGAGTGACTACTGCATCTGTAAGATTTATGGAAGTTTGGGACCGAGAGAATGTATTTCAGGCTGCCCGGACCAAGTGATTGTATTGTAAATGGCTCTCATTTCGGCCTACCGAGCGCATATTAGCCTTATCTTGTGCTGGGCAGCCTTGTCCTAAGCAGACACTGTTCTCTGAGCTGTTTTTGTTGCCAGGAGAGCTGCCACAGCACGTGAAGAAGCGTGAGAGTCAACATATGGAGCCGCAATACGCGATAACTTGGCACGTGAAGATCCTTCATTGTTTTTCGGCGGATGGTTGTGAGAAGGACTGCACGTTTGAAGTTTACCTTAAAAACCACTCACACAGACCTCTGTGACAAACTCGGAACCTACTTCCACCTCAGAATCAAAAACCTCTACGACAACTTCATCAGCCACCCTCCAAACGCCACAGCCGACCCACCCCCGCCCTCCAGACACACCAGCCAGCCCACTATCTCCAACTGGACGCCGATCACGACCGAAGACACCGCCTCGACCATGAAAGACATACACTCGGTTACCCCTACTGACCCCTGCCAGACGACTGGAAACGCGCAGAAGTGAGTCCCCTGCTCAAGAAGCCTACAGCCTACCCCACCGACCTCAAGAACTGCCGACCCATCTCTCTCGTCCCCTTCACAGCCAAAGTCGCAGAAAAAACAGTCAACAGGGAACTGACTCGATTCATCGAAGAGAACGCCATCCTCAACCCAACCCAATCCGGATTCCGAAGCAACCTCAGCACCGAGACCGCCCTGCTCGCTGCCACAGACGGCATCCGCACCCTCCTGGACCAAGGCCACTCCGCAGCCCTCATCCTACTTGACCTATCAGCAGCCTTCAACACCATCTCCCACCGCACGCTAATCACCAGGCTACATGACGCCAGCATACAGGGAACAGCCCTGGACTGGATCCGATCATTCCTCACCGGAAGAAGCCAAAGGATCAGTCTACCGCCCTTCCTCTCCGATCCTACAAAACTCACCTGCGGAGTCCTACAGGGATCATCGCTGAGCCCGACCCTCTTCAACATCTTCATGGCCCCCTTCGCAACCATTGTATGACAACAAGGACTCAACATCGTATCCTACACTGACGACAACCAGCTCATCCTCTCTCTCACCAAAAATCCCACCACCGCCAAATTCAACTTCCAGAAAGGAATCCAAGACGTCGCAACCTGGATGACCAGCAGCTGCCTGAAACTCAACGCTGAGAAGACAGAAGTCCTCGTCCTTGGAACCACCCCCTCAGCATGGGACAACACCTGGTGGCCGGCGCCCTCGGAAGTCCACCTACCCCCACAGACCACGCCAAAAACCTCAGCATCATACTTGACTCATCCCTCGCCATGAACCGACAGGTCAACGCCATCACATCCAGCTGCTTCAACATCCTCCGCATCCTCCGCAAGACCTTCAAATAGATCCCCCCTGAGTCAAGGAAGATAGTCGCCCACGCACTTATCACCAGCAGACTGGACTATGGAAACGCTCTCTATGCCGGCATCAACAAGTCCCTACTCCGCAAACTCCAGACAATACAGAACACGGCAGCCGGACTCGTCCTCTGCATCCCCCGGCACGAACACATCAGCCAACACCTGCGAAGACTCCATCGGCTCCCCGTGGTGAAAAGAGTCACCTTCAAAATTCTCACTCACACCTACAAATGCCTACACAACAACAGACTCAAATACCCCAACGACAGAATCAACTTCCACGCACCCAAAATAAACCTCCGATCGTCCAACCTCGCAGTGGCTGAAGGCCACGGTGGAGCTGCACAACTCGCAACTCAGGAAAACATTCACGGCTCAGTTTGAGAAGAAAAAGTCTTTCAACGATCCTGTCCAGTGTCTCAGGCAGTGCACCAGTTTTCTTCACTTTAATCTAACAGGCACCAAAGACACAGCACCTGTACCCTGAACTCAAGTCCTTTCCTAACTCCTGTATTGCTCCTCTGGCACACTGCTCTTTCGTTGGGGCCACAGATTGTATCCAGTGTGCCCAGGTATCTCTTGATCAACAAACAAAGGTGCAAACTTTACAGCCAGAATTTAGGGGCGTAATGCTGAAGTACCTGAAGCAACCCTTATTTCAAAGGGGGTCACCTCAAGCAAAAGCCTCCTTGCCGTTCTGGTCGGTCTGTGACTCAGCTGGGCATCAAAAACTGGATCCACGACTTCTCCTTTCTGATTTGTGACCCAGTCTTTCATCCAAGACAGTGGCAGGGGTACACACTTCATATCCCAGTGCTTCTGCCTTCACTGAGGTCCTAGTTGCCAGCAACGCCTGTGCTGGTTCCCTTCCCCGTGGCTTCAAGCTGGACTAATCTTTAACACACTGTGGACTGTCTGTTCCTTCGCGTTCGGTTTCATAGCAGAGGAGACTCCCTGCCTCCCACCTCAGCTGAAGCATTTCAGATCTAGGAATTTAACCTAGTCCTGGGAGGGTTTGCTCTTCCCAGAAAGGCGACAGCTTCTTATAAAATTACACAGGCAGGCGCGCAACAGGCCTAAAAGGGCTTCACGTTGACAAACAAATGCCAGCCATGTTTTATTTAAACAGCCTGCAACGACCTGGTCTTGACACTAAATGCGGGTTATAAATAAAGAAGTATGTATTTATTTGTAATGTGACTTTTCTGTCTTTTTTCCCTTTAATTATCAGTCATTGATCATTCAGGCAGCCCTAGAACTCAATTGAAGAGCTTTCTATTTATTTTTGCTGTTCCAAGTATGCACAGGTAAGCGCTGAAAATACAGCTTTAGTGACTGGTTATTTTTGTACCACCTGGGACATCAAAATAATGAGCTGGCAACCCAAATCATAAAACTGGAAGTTTGTTGCAAGATCAGAACATTATTTATTTCCTCCACCCACGATCCCTGGTTAATGCCATAATAGCAATAGCTTAACTCGTATCTGAAACCCTACGCCGCTGTCTATAACATGCTGAGTTACTTCAAGCATCTGGGAATGCACCCTGCATTCAGACAACTCGCTCCTCATTCTCACCCTTCACTTTCACGCTCACCCTGCATTCATGGCGATCGCAATGCCCTCACCCTGATCCCCATGCACTCACACCATTCACCCTGTACTCATAGTGATCACTCTGCACTCACAATGCACTTGCGCTGTTCACCCTGTACCTCACCCTGCAGTCACACAAGCACACTACTCAACCTGCCCTCATGTGACACACATGGAAAAAGCAAAATGCCATTGTTTGTTTATGTGCTTGAAGGTGTCCCTTTCTGTACATAAACAAACTTTTTCTTTAAATGCCATTTTGTTACTTCCATGTGTGCTGCATGAAGCAGCAAACATGAAAGTGACAGAATAGCATTTCTAGGATTGTTTATGTGCAGGAAGGGACACTTTCCTACACATAAACAATCCTCCCCTACACGCACACACCCTTGCACTCTGGTGCAAGGGTGCCTGCATTGGCGCTAAGTTGCTTAACTTGGCGCCATTGCAGAGGAAAAAGCAAGCCTGCACCCCATTCTTGTAAACATGGTGCAGCCTTGCGTTTCAGAAGTGGAGAAGAGAGGCGTTAAGCCTCCTCCACTTCCTTGTACATATCCCCCTGGGTATGAGTAAACAATGAGTAGCGCTATAAAAAATCAAATGTTTGTCAGAAAGGTGCTGTAGAGAGATGAGGTGCATTGTTGATGAGTGGTATGAGGGAATTCATGGAGAAAGAGGAAATGGAAAGGGGCGCCAAAAAAGACTGTTGCACTGTGTGCCATCAGTGCTAGCGCCAGTCCTGGCTGGGAGTGTTAGCCCTCCCTTAAGTTTGGGTTTAGTTGCACCCCTGTACTAAATTACAAAAGTACGCATTTCTATGCACTGCAACCCAGCCTTTCCGGGGGGGGCCTTGATAGAGACAGCTCTGTTTTTGCCCTGATGGCATGGAATAATTCCTAACCAGATTCTTGTAACTCCAGTTTTTTTTCATTTCTTTTTAATGTGATTGATGTGAGAGTCTATTACTATTGAGCCAATTCCTGCGCGCACAACATGTCCCCCTGGCTGTGACTGAAATGAAGAGGGATCATGGCCACAACCTCTGACTGTGGAATTGCGCACTTGCAGGGTTTTCACGGGGTTTAGACTTCCGGTAATTCCTGAGGCGCGGACAGTGCTGCCCCACGACCGTGAGCTGACAGATGGGAGGAGGGCTAAGGACATATATGGGCCTCTCTAGGGCTTATAGTGGGGGGGGGGTGGCTTCCGAGCACAGCACCGGAGCTCTTGGGGGTCGGGTCCCGCCCTGACTGTAACAGAGGTCGGGCTGCCTGTTCACCTGATGCTATGGGTAGCGCGCCTCGCTCAGCCTATGAACAGCCTAGTTTTCTGGACACAATATTATCAGATAATTATTTATTTGATGGTTTCTGTGTCCTGGGTGCCCTTGGGACCCTACGTGAGACGTCGGAATTTAAGTTCTACCGTGTTCTCTGAAATCCCACGACGGGTGCGGGGCGGAACCAGCCTGTCTCGGCCGCCAGTAATAAGTGGTGCACAGCAGTTACGTTACGTTGTGCCCTGTACATATATTTTATTATCAGTGCGGGGACATCAGCACAGCCACCACGAGCCCTGTTTAAGTCCATACGACTGATCCAAACGTAGCGCTCAGCACCAGAAGACTGGGGCTGTGCCTTGCGCTGTACATAGGACCAGGAGGGTGGGAATTGGTGCCCACCAACATAGGTGTAGTTAGGTAAGTCCCTTTGCATCTCAGAGGTGTCAATATACATGATTGTGAATGCTGCACGTTTTACCATGTCAAGACTGTAGAAGGTGCACTATGGCAGGGGAACTTGGGCGCATCCGCATCCATCTCCCGGCGTCTTATAAGGCAGGGCTTCTTCATATACACAGAAGGGACACTGGGTGCAAGTACTCAGGAGGTGACACCGGTGGCAAGTATACCCGGGGGGGGGGGGGGGGGGTCACGGTTTGCAAGTATACAGGAGGGGACACCGTGTGCAAACACACATGGGTAGACACAGTCCGTAAACCAGGACGGACTGGGATCAGACCTCCAGTGGCCGATATTATGTCAAGCATTTCATCCATCACTTTTGCACCCTTGTAGTAAATGCTGCTGCTCTACTGTAAGAGCCTTCACTAGTTGACCTATATATGGTGTCATGCTCAAAGCTCTACACCAGCCGATGGGAAATATAGCAGCACTGTTGAGAAGGGCCACGCCTGCACAACTGAAAGTATAGTAGCAAAGAGCCAGGGACTTTCCGCAAAACAATTGGCAGTTTTGTCAAAAGTGCTTACATATCGCTTTAGCAGAACCAGGGGGACGGCATGTATGCCCAGCAACCCTGCTGTAAGTAAGTCACAGAAGCCTTAATATGGTCTCATCGAACTTGCACAGTGGCTGGCAGGCAGCCTTTTCTGGGCTTGGAACCTCACAACCCTTATAATGACTGTCAGTAAAGGTTCACAGACAGGTTGAAGTGTTGGCTCTGGGAGGTCTCCACTCTGGCAACCGCCCGGGGCATAGTGGGTGTACGTCGTGTATATTCTATTTCTCGAATACAGGCTAGTGGACCACATTTATTTTCACTGTTGGGGCACAAATAAGGATACTAGGAACAATACCAATATCCTGGAAAATAACTCATGCGGTCCCTGCGTAACCCCAACTTAGAATGCTCTAGTGTGCAGACAACAATAAGAATTCTTGAGAATGTCTACACCACATAGATCATTTAGTGATAGATTGTTGGTTAACTTGTGGGGCTGTCAAAAATCCAGAGCTTCTCACTCAGGGGGTGTCCATACAAATGTATGTAGGGAAGAAAAACACGAAGGAAAGCCCCAACAATCCGTAGGTAGGTAAAGGTGTAAATGCAACCTTGGTTTCCTGCACCTGATTTGGATTTACACGGGAAGGTACAAGGATGACTATTTCATTCATTTATCTACAGATCAGTATAAGTAATATACAATTGGTTTTGTATACTGCAGGGGGAGGGACTCAATCATTTTCACCCCAGCCAATATAAAGCATACACACTTTCCAGATTTGGCATTCAGTCATAACACTAGGCAGCTCGTTGGACTAGGCATGCATAGTGTTAGATTTCCCTGTACTACGGACTCCCAAAATCATTGCTGCATCGCCTTCAGGTCGTGCAGAACCAAGCAGCCCGTCTCATCTACAAAACTCCCAAATGGCAGTCGGACAAACCTCTGCTACACAAACTGCACTGGCTACCTATAGAACAAAGGGCGGCCTTCAAGCTGGGCTGCCTCACGTTCAAATCCCACCACTGTTCCAGCCCCGCCTTCCTGACAACACTCATCAATCCACACCGTCCAACGCGCAATCTTCGTTCAGCTCTCCTCAACCTGCTTGCTGTCCCCAAAACCAAAACCAACAAATTTGGCGGCCGTCGGTTTGCCCACCTTGCCCCCAAATTTTGGAATCCTCTTCCCCTGACCATCAAATCCAGTAGCTCCCTCCTTCATTTCAGAAAACTGCTCAAAACCTTCCTTTTTCCCCCACTCGGCTAAATTCCGCCTCCTCTGACCCCAGACTCACCTCTGTCTTACAGCGCCAGGAAACCCACGGTGTCAGTGCGCTCTATAAATTCCACTTAACATAACATAACATTAGATATAGGGTCACAGCAAAGCTGGCGCAGAGCTTATCAACCGAAACCAGTAAAGGAATCCAGCAACTTGGGATGCTGCAAGAGTTCCCCTTCGACCAGGGACATTACGCTATTTTCACTTATGAGCAATATAGAAAAATGTGGCTAACGGTACAAGGGGTTAGTTTCCCATACATCGCTTACCTCATCTCCTTTACATACAGAAAGAACATCTATCATTGCCACGCCAAGTTTGGTAATAAGGCACAGTGACAGCATGGAGGTGTTTATAGGCTGGGGCAAACGTCCCCACACCTCCCATAAGACCACATGGCAAAGGAAATGTATCTTTTATATCCATTACAGAGAGCCAACATTTACCTTAGAATTCAGGATTGTTGGGCATGGTGGGGTGTGAATTGGAAGGATAGGAGTAGTGTGTTTGAAGTATATAAAAACAGCAGTTTTACAAAGCAATGATGTGGCTTTTACGCAGTAGAAGGGGTCAACTTCCCTTAAAACAATGCAAATAGTATTCCGTACACACTATCTACTTCCTACTCAATAAGGGCATTATATCTTTGCGACACTCATGCAGTCATAGCCATGCTCCCATCTCAGACATTTTGAAGCCCATCACAGCCAGTAGCACAAAGTCTTTCAATAGTAAGCCTATTGGCAGTAAACCACAAGGGTTGCAAACACTGGGCAGATGCATCTGATAGCTCTGGTAATTATACCAGATGGTATAGGGGCATCCATACTTAAGGCCTTCCCATCGGTATGGTGCAGACATGTACATTAGTGGGGTCAGGCACCTAGAAACAACGGTCTTGGGGGGTCATGTTGGGATGTTACTATGACCGGCAGGAGCAGGGTGTGGTGCAAACTGGCGAGGCCGCCTGGCATCCAGTTCACCACAAGCTATTCACTTATCGTTTGCTATGGGTGGGCAGTTTCTGGGCAGAGCTCCCTACTGGCTAGCCACTGATACCACTAGGGAGCATGACTGACTTTTGGGGGCTGCTGTTGAATTGTTAGGGATACCCAATTTCACAATAATGTGAGCTCACCTGGGGAATGATTTGGTTGGCGATTTAATGTCAGCTTCTAGCAAGTTTGAAGGCCACAGATTCAATGGGACGTTGCACATTCCTTTTGCCTTCTAAATAGGTAAAGCTTCATTGGCAGGGCCCAGTGCTGTAATCAGCATGTGAATTAAAGGCAGGTTTAGTGAAAACAAAACACTACCTGGACCTGCAATATACAGCCCAACCTCTAGCCTTGCTGTAGGGGAAAGGCTAGGGGTGGATGAGATTCATGGAGGCGATGACAGAAGAGGGTGAACTGAGCAGCACCCACTTCACGGGGTGGTCTCAACTTTGCATGCTACCCAGTAGAATCTGTATCTGGCATCTTAGAACACGCAGGCTGTGTGGGGGGGGGGGGGGCTGCACAGACATGGGGTTTTCTCAGGGGAATGGGTTCTCCCCCAGTCAGGAGCCGGAAGCAACGCGGGGTGACATAGCCCACATAGCGACACAGAACCTAATTTTAGGTACCTCGGCTAGCCTCCCCTCCCCCTCCAAATGGCAGAGGGGCGTACAGTTCCTCATTTGTTGTCTGTGCCTAGGAAAGATCTGATGGCCATCCTTTCCAGGCTCCTTTTGTAATTTTCCATGATGGGCCGTAAACTACACAAGGTCATCTAGATCAATTAGTTTGGGGCAGCTACATCGCATTGAGTGTTTTGTCAGGCGCTATTTGAATTTATCACCCGAAGCCATCCGCTGATTCCTGGGTGGGTAGATCCCCTGCGTATTCACCCCTAGCGAAAGACCGCACTTTACATTCAGACTGCAACAAAGTTATTGTCCGGTCGGATAAACGGTCCCCTATAAACCTGCAGGACGTAAGGTCAAGGCTATCCAGGGTGGCAGGCGCAGTAAGGACAATGTGGCGCTTAGCGTTAGACTTGGCCAGCAGCAGTATGTCCATTTGGGGGCTCTGATATTGACTTACAGGCAGACCGCCAAGCAAGCTGGACCAAGTACCTAGGTCACGCACATTAGGCTAAGGTGTCAAGTGGAATTACATATTGGGGGACCGCACCAGGACATAAA
Organism: Triturus cristatus; assembly: GCF_964204655.1. Taxonomy (NCBI): domain Eukaryota; kingdom Metazoa; phylum Chordata; class Amphibia; order Caudata; family Salamandridae; genus Triturus; species Triturus cristatus. Next base: position 451,682,937 of record NC_140591.1, read on the forward strand.
GCTTCACAGGTTAGATTCAGACGTAATGTTGTTGCACCTGATACTGTGTACTGCAACAGGCATTTCTCTAAGGCCTCTTGTTTAGACGCTCCAGTAGCTGAGCAGACCCGAACTTTGGGGAGGATGGTCACAAAGGTATATCAGCCTGGGGCGGCGAAGCTAGCAAGACATTTTCACACTCTTCTCTAACGGGAGCATGTTGGAGGAAACAGTGGGTGGGGCTTTCTATTTGGGCAGAGGACATGAGGTTCAAAGAGCTGTCCAGGGTCCCTTGGCTTAGCCAAATGATCAATGCACAGGAGGATGGAGGGGATTACAATGGCCTCGCTGTTGGCATCCTTGAATAACTACAAGGTACTACAGATAGGGAGCATACCAGCTACTCAGCGGATGTGTATCTCAAGAGGATCTGATACATGCGAGTGTAAGACCTTACTGGCACTTAGCATAACAGTCCAGTGCACTGCACAGGGGGTGAAGAATAGGTCAAGTCCCGGGTCAATTTATGTCTCCTTGTTCCTTTTGAAGAAGATGAGGTTTCACCTTTTTTAAAAGTGGGCATGGACTTGTTTGCTGGACCGGGAAGAGGCCCTGGTATCAGTTGGATGTAGGTAAAAGATGCCTACCTTTGTCCAGTGTGGGCATGGATGTGTTTTGCTGGACCTAGGAGAGGCCCTGGAATCAGCAAGCTGTAGGTAAAGATGCTTCGGTGCAAACTAGAGTGGTGTATAGAAAGGTGCTCAAATAAAGGTTGTTAAGCAACCCAGCATTTCTTTACTTTGCCAGGATCATTGGTCTGGGTATATGGCCTTTTGTGCGTCTTGAGGGTGGCACGAGGGGCGGAATGCAGGAAACGGAGGCATGGGTTGTTTCCACCACTAAGTTAATTCGGTTGGGGGGCTAGGCTTGCGCTGGAACAGCTTGCTGAAGATAGCTGCAGCACAGATCGGGGGGGGGGGTGTCTCCCCTCCTAACAGTGCGACATACACTTGGGAGGCAATGAGTTGACTTTCCTGGGTAGGAAGGCACTGCTGTAAGAAATGAAGTCCTCTATGCGTAAGATAAGCAACTTATTGGGGATAACCCCTCGTATAGTGTGGCGAGGAGCCCGGTCAGGGGAGGCCGGGAATCCTTGTGCAGCAGAGTTTACAGTGCCATGCATAAATTAACTGAACAGAGGGAGTTTAGCTTTATCAGGCATGGTTTTTAGCATGCCAAGTCCACAGGGTTTTGTTTAAGAGGGGGTTCACCTGACCAGAGTGGGAATGGACCTGTTCTTGCTTGATCTGGAGGAGGCCTTGGAATCAGCAGGGTGTAGGTAACTAGGCCTATCGTGGTGGGGGGCCCTGGGGTGACGGTGGCCACACCCAGTGCTGTGGCGGAGTTACAGGGCGATCCAGAGGCTGTAAGGTACAGAAGGATACTTTCTGCAGGAGCACATTAAGGGTGCTAAAGCCAAATATTCCCAGGGAGGTCGTCGCGTTGGACCCTGGAGGAGCGACGGCGCCCCTTAAGTCCTACGGGCGGTTGTGGACCTGAGCAACCGGGGGTTGCCTGCAACGCCCCCCCCCCCCTTCGCTGGGGAGCGTGAGTAAGGGGGTGGACTGACGGTCCACCGGTGGGAGAGGCTATCCCCTCCCCCAAATCTAACAAACACCGGTTGGCTAGGGCCACGGTGTAATTTGGCTCATCAGGAGGGCAGGCGGCGAGGGGCTACCTGCCCTTGGATCGCCCGTAAGATAACCTACCATGTTGGCATATTTGTTATGCAAATAAACCTGCAGCAATTTTCTCCACTAAGAATGTGTCTTGTCTGATTATTTCTCCAGGATATTGGTGTGGGAGGGATGGGGAGTGTTGCCGATATTGGCACTATGTGAAGGGTTACTGAGAATTCTAGTGATTAGTCTTGCGTAGCCACGAGACGTATTAGTTAGTAGCGTTGCCTCTCGAGGCTGCGCATGCCTTTGTTATGCTTTGTTATGTTTTAAATGGTGTTCCATTCTCATGGAGAGGTACGTCATCTGCGAGGCTCTCGGCAACATATATCAGTTGCAGTAGAGGCTCGCAAGTGACAGACGCTCCTAGTTGTGCGTGTACATTTCTGAGGAGTAAATTCACTTTAACCAGCTCAGTTGTGTGCAGCCTCATTGTTACATATTTGGTGACGATCGGATTTCAAACACACCCACTGACAAGTTTGCTGATTTTACCCTCGGCTCTTTGCATGGATATCGCACATGAAGGCAGCACTTTACAGGAGCAACGACATTGCTGCGTACCTGTGTGGTTCATTGCTGTTCCTGGAGAATCCTGTTTTGATTTGGAGCTTTCTGGGCAAACCACACGTATTAGTGGTTCCCCACTGTGGTTTTAGGCTCTTTGCCTTTCGCGAAGCATGTACGCGCATGCTCCCGCCTTGCCCATTGTTACCACAGCATCCTCCGCCAATCTTCGTCCTTATTAAGCATTCTGTTTCTATTGAAGCATGACTTTGTGTGTGCAAGCATTGAAGCATTTTGCCTCTTGGTTTTTGTTTGGCATAGTGAAACACTGCACACAATTTTTGAAATTGGAGGTTTACAGGTATTAAAGTAACTCCTACTATACTGGCAAATGACTTCCAGTACTGCCAACTGCTTGGGTATTGCTAGCAGTTTGTCTTCTATTCAAGTAAGTGCTTCATAAAGACTTGTAGTGATTCTCCAATCTGTTCCATTTTCTTTTTTTGGGGGGGGAGGGGAGGATTCACATGCTCCCTTAGTTTTCATTCTTCCATTTTCAGTGCTGCACAAGACTTGGTTACTGAAAGCTTTTTGGAGTTATGGCTATTGCGCAACATATATCCCAGGAACTAACTTTTCTACAATTACTTGGCAAACTTAATATCAAATAGCAGCAGTGGCTAAGAATTTTTTTTAATTACCTTGTGGCTATCGATGCATTGAAGTGTCCACCAGCAAGCAAAGCAGAAATTTAGCAAAGTTGCATAGGTTTGGCAGCACAATAGGTATTTGATAAATTACCAGTGTTTGCACCAGAAGGGGCATCAGGAGATAATTGGGATCAATGTAAGGAAACACTAGCGGGCATTGGCAAGAATTGCACTCAGGAACCCAGTATTATGCTTGAACTCCATAATTTTTTTAAGAGGAAGCAAAGCGTGGATGAATGTGTTGAGAAGTATGTTGCAGCACTGAGGATTTTAACTGCGACTTGCGAGTTTGGCACGACCACTGACATTTGCATTTGCAACCAATTTGTGTTTTTATGCTTCTCAAAGAAAATACAAGAAAGATTGCTTAGTTGTAGGAACCCTACTTAATTGGAAACAATAAACCAGAGAAGCTATTCATGGAAACCAATAAGTGGTTAGTGTTGAAAATGTTTCCCCTTTCACAAACGTTGATAACATCCTAAGCCAGTTTCCCACCTTGTTTTCTGATAAGGAAGGGACTGACATAGGCTTTGAGCATCACATCCGTCTCAAACCAGGGGCTCAACCAGTAGTACACAAAGTCCATCCCTTGCGTGCCAGAGACAAATTGAAAGGTATTCTTAAGAGCCTGTGTTCTGGGGGGATCATCGTGCAGTGTGATTCCTCGCAATGGGTTTCTGCCATTGTTGTAGCCAGAAAGAGATCTGGGGAGGTCAGGCTCTGTGCTGACTTATGCTCTCTGAATCGGAATATACTTAGTTACTGTCATCCTCTCCCTAAAATACATGAATTGCTAGATCACTTAGGGGGTTCCGATTTTTTTTCCATTATTGACCTGCGTTTATCGTACCATCAAAATCCCCTCATGCTGATTCGCAGGAACTAACCACTTTTGTGACTCCATGTGGATCGTTCAAGTACCTAAATGTACCTTTTAGGTTGGCCTCCGCTGCTAGCTTTTTTCAGAAGTTAATGGACAGTCTCTTGGAAGACATACCTATGGTTCAAGCCTACCAGGATGATATATTGGTATTCGCTAGCACTTGGAAGGACCACAACAAAACTTTGGAAAAGGTTCTGTCCAAACTCAACATTGTTGGCATGACTGTTAGACGTGAGAAGTGTAAATGTGGGTACAGGAGCTTGATTATTTGGGACACACCTTAGCACCTGAAGGGAGCAAACTGAAAGTTTCTTTGATCAAAGTCATTCGTGGTACTGCTCTGTCCAAGAATAGAGATACCTTGCGCTCATTCTTTGGTTTAGCAGAGTATTATGCTTGTTTTGTGCCTGGCTATGCTCAAACTGTGGAACCGTTGGGGGCTTTGTTGAGATAGGGGACCAAATTCATATGGACAGACGAACTGCATAGTACTTTTGTCAAAGTACACAACCTTTTTGAGGAGACCCCTGCACTACATTCTTTCCAAGATGGTCAACAAGCATTTGCAATGCAATAGGTCTCGCATTTACGAGAGTTTGAGCTATTGACATTGCAAATGACAGTGCCTTTTATTTTTGTTTTCGTTTTTAAAACATAAATAAAAGGCATTGTAATTTGCAATGTCAATAGCTCAAACTCGCATAAATGCGAGACCCATTGCATTGCAAATGCTTGTTTTTTAAATGCATCTGCCATTCTGAACAACGCTGAGGAGACTACTCATTTTGTTAACTGAATTGGCCAAAGGATGTAAGGCTTCTAAAAGAAAATACAATATAGCCTCGTGTGTGATACCTAGGTTATGACATTTCTGCTGATGAGCACCATCCGCAGACAAAAGTAATTTACAAGTTACCTCACCCAGTAGCCTGCTCTCGTATATGCTTACTTTGAAATGGCGAGATAAGGTCGCAGTGGATTTACTGATTTGCAGGTCTAGTGTGCCCAAAGCAAAACAAAATTAAGACAACCCAGGGCCCTTGCATGGGTCAGAGGCAGCAAAGAGTGCCTTAGAGCAGGTAAAACCGGCATTATTGTATTTGTATTGTATAAAGCGCCCAATAATCCCCGAATGGATACCCTGTTGCTGAACTCAAGTCAGGGAATGCAAAACCTTTGCAGCAATAGAAAAACATGCACAGATTGTAGAAGAGAGAAAAACAGCTAACTCGTTTAAAATGATCTTTGACATGAGTCTCATGTTTAGCGGATGGTCGCGATGTAGTTAAGAGGTGGTTACATATTCTTACCTTGTGAATGCAGATAGTGAGAGGTTGCATCATAAACACCCAGATGCCCGTAGTGAGCAGTTGAAGGAAAGCTTGCTTGCAAACACGTAGCCAGTGGCTGGTGTACAGAATAGGCTTTTGGGTAAATTATAAATCAAGCGACCAACCATACTCTGAATGCTTTGCAGGCAAGTGAGTCTGTCATGCCAACATTTAAAGCATTAATATAAACAAGCTTCAAACATGTTCTGCATTCATTCTTTTCCCGGTTACTATTGTTGGGCCACATACATCACAACTTTAACCACTACAGTTCTTACAGGGCAACGTGGAGGCATATCCCGATGGTGAGCATGGACGCTCAACCAGGGACGTCACATAAAATAAAAAAGAATTATCCTTTCTACGATGTTACACGTCCTCCTCAACACTTCCGACAGAACTAGGAAACAGTATAGGAGAGGAGTTGGTTTAACGGCTAGGGCCCTCGACCTCGAATGTGGGGAACTGGGTTAAAGTCGGCAATGACGCTGAACATCCTGTGATTCTGGGCAAATCGCTTCATCTCCCCGTGCCTCACAAAAATGAATGTGTTCTCATATAATGCAACTGGTGATATGTAAAGCGCTCTGATACCCGATTCGTGTCAAGCTATATAAAACACTGTAAATAAATTTTAAAAAGTACTGTGATCTGCAAACACTGTACTTCCTTCCACTTAATTCATTTCAAGCCAACAGTATAAATAAAGTCACCCAACTTTTCCCAAATTCTCACTTAAACGTTGTGCCCAATGATAAAAGAATATGACGCTACACTCGCAGAAACATGAGGGGAAATGAGCGCGTCCAACGGTTCCACACGCACAGCTGGCAGACCGCTGAGGGTTTCGTACAACACTACTTACTCGTGCATGAGGCTGAACACGGACCAGAAGGATGGTACTGCATGCTGCCACATACCGATTTCGGACAGGCCACGCAGACCCACGTCCATCCTAACGCTCATTCGGAAATGAAAGAGAACTCGCGCGGCAGCAGGGGAGGGGGCCTGCGCGTATCCCTTGCGGGAGCGTGCGACCATATGGCACCACCATATGGCGCTGCGCGCTCCCGCAACGAAATCGCCAGACGTGCACGCGTTGCCATTGCAAGCAATGCAACGCGTGCACGTTTTTGCCCACAAAGCTGTGCCGATGGCATTAGGTCTCCTCCTATGCAGCGCATGCGCGCTGCGTAGGCGAGGCCTAATGATGCAACCAGTGTTTCTATGCTAGACCCGTGTAGCGACCCGCCCCCCCCCTTCGACACTCCTCCTTTCCAAGACCTGTCAACATTTCTCTTCCTGCTCATGTTATACAAGGCTTAGTGTAAGTAAATACTATGTGTTTACCCTCAGTCCTTCTGGGTAAAGCCTCAGGCCCTCCATCGAGGGACGGCAGCTGTGTGTGACTGCAAAGGCCTGTCCCGACCAGGATGGGCGGCGAAGGCTGAGTGCGCAGCCTGCTCCCATCTGCCGGATCCCGAGCGCGGCCTGCCCTTCCGCCCGCACCCCGCACCCAGTCTGGGCTTTTTGAATCTCGCCTTCTCTCGCTCAGGAAGAGCCCTTTGTTAGAGAAAAGTGAAACAAGCGCAGTGTGTGCAGGCTGCACAGTAAGCACCTGCCTCGCCCTAGAATGCGTCTGGCTAATTATGAGGCTTATAACGACGTAACACTTGGGAAGGGGCTCGAGACACTATCACGACTTCTGACTACTTCCTTCCTGCTTCCCCAATAAAGGCATCACTGCTTTTCCTATATGAATTAGACTTCACTGAAGCGCTGCAAAGCCAAATGTTAAAGTGCACTCGCTGCACCTACTGCTCGGGGTAGTTCAGCAGCAGACTTTTACTTTAATAAAACAAGCGCTCCCATGACGTATTTGCTCGGCTTTCTGAGCCGTCCCACTTGGACGGCTCTCGCCTGCCAAAAGGTTTCTTGTCTTTATGGGGCCATGTGTTTGGCCCCATATAGATAAGAAACCTTTTGCGACCAACGCAAAGCAAGTGAGTCCGTCCAAATGGGACGGCTCAGAAAGCCATGCAAAAACGTCACCGACACCTCTTTTCCAATGGCTGGCCACCGTTTAGCATAAACGGTGACGCCCGCCAATGGAAAAGAGGGGCGGGGCTTAAATATGTATTAACATTAAATCTCGCCAGCGAGACTGCGCTTGCGCGCAGCCTTACGCTAGCGAGACCTAAAAAGTGGTTTGTAAATTTTGACGTTAGTGTGTTGGGGCTTGGTGCAGTTCTTGGTCAGTGGATTGCAAACAAAGAACATACAGTTGCCTTTACCTAGAGGACATTGCAAGCTGCTGAAACAGGTTACAGAACCATTAAGCATGAAGCTCTCGCATGTGTATGGGCTATACAAAAATTCAGATCTTATATTTGGGGGCGAGAATTTGACGTGTACACATCACAAACCACTTATGCACATCCTGAATGGTGGTGGGACGAATAAAGGTTGGGCCAGGTTGGTCTGTTTATTGTTCAATTCACAAGAATACCACTTTGTCATCAAGCATCTACCTGGGAGGAAAGAACTTCAGAACAGACTGCCTGTCCAGGATAGCTCTGGAAGATGAAGAAGATGAGGTTGAAGAGATTGAGTGCGTGGTGGCAGCCTTGGATGCGGTGTTGGAGTGTGTACTCATTACTGAGAACTGTTGGTGGGAAGCATACTCCAAGGATCGCATTCTTGGTGAGGTCTAAGAGTTCATTATTGATGGTGGCCAGCAAGCAGGACACTGTCTGGTGAACTGAGGAGTCTTGCTCAGGTGGTTACTGAACTGTCAGTTGGATGATATGGTAATGTGCCGTGGTCTGTTCATTCCCCCAGAGGGTTGGGTAAGTCATCATTCAGACTGCACATCAAGGATATATAGGTGTAACTAAGACCTGCAGACATCTTAAGCAATACTATTGGTAGCTGCCACTTGGACCTCAAGTAAGGGTAATGATTGATGATTGCACAGAATATCTTTTATCTGATAAAAGTTGGAAGACTTTGAACACACCACTTCATCCTATACCGTACCATTTCCACGGGAACCCTGGGGCAAAGTTAGGCTGGATTTTTCTGGTCCTTTTTTGTTTTTAATTTTGCTTTTATTACGTTTTCAAACATAATACAACCGCATTTTGTCTAGCATTGTCAGATTCAGTATGGTATATAGTTACAGCAGCCAGCACATCACAACATGTGCTTCTGTGTTACAATTTGCATACACCCTGCCTGGTTTATTGTCTGTGGAAAAATTAGGCTATCTTTTGATGGGAGTGCAATAAATCTGGTCCATGGCGTTCCTCAAAGGCTTAGTCTCCACCTCACCAAATTATCTACATTTCACTCCATTTTCTAACCACTCCCAAACAGCTTTAATCCTATCAATCGTTGTCAACGATGATACATTACAACAAATAGATGAGCTAGGCATAAACAGCCGACTTCAATTCAAGATCACCTTCTGATGAATTGAGAAGTTGGGACCATCCACCTTCAGTCCACACTGAGATTCCCCTCCTCCCGCAAACTCAACCCCCCTCACACCGCCCACACACACAGCCATGCTGAGGCTACTGTAGCAATTAAGCCAAGAGTCCTGGTGCAAGGGTGGAAAATTAGCCTCTCCTTGCGTGGCACTGTGACTGGCGGCCCTTACCTCTGGCCCCGCCGGCGTACAACTGGGGCAATTATCGCTCCACTAAAGAGCTAGCTGGATCAATAAAAATCATACACTCATGATTAGATATAGATTAGACTGAAGTCAGGAATGTTTTCAACTCCAAGACACGTTTTTTCTCTAAATACCATGAGCTTAAGTATGCATATTCATTAAAAGCATACATTTTAAAAGCAAGCACACTTACCAACTAGCACCGACGCGCCTATTTTACCAGAGCTTTGCCCTCTCTCGAATCATATAAACCAGAGTCCTCCTCGCCACAACGAATGACTCCCTCGGCAAACATGCCACCGGGCTGCATTCAGACTCAGCAGCTGCACAGTGCGTGCTCTGGACTCCAGCGGCTGCCACGGGTCCGTGGGATTGGGTCTTGGCGGTGGCAGGGATCATTCATGATTATGCTTTAATTACCGCGCTGCAGTGTAAGCACTGCCCTGGCATTGCCACGTCCTGCGTACTGCCGCACGCAGCCATGAGGATTACTTCCTATTTTAACTAATACATTGTAGCCAGCAGCCCGCAAAGCCTACCAGGTGCAGCACTCTCGCACAGGCCTGCGCAGAGGCATTATGACTTGACAGCCAAGGCGGGTGCTATGCCTATTGGGCGTGAATTTGCATTTCAGTGCGGACCACCACACTGAAATGCGTTAGTCTAACACCTGATGCGTGGTTCTTGGCAGGGCTGTGAGTAACACTTTCTCGCTAGCAAAATCAAGCCATAAAAAGGAGGGAAACGTATGTAGAAATTACATGCATAGCTGTCAAAGTTTCAAATTGCTCTGTGTGACCTTTTCATGATTTCAGTGTAATTATTAGTGACATTTCAATAACTATGAGTGAAGCTTTCGTTCCAGCAAAAGATAGCTGGCAAGTTTCATTTTCCTTATGTGACATTTTCATATTTTTCTTGTGTTTGTGTAACATTTCTATTCTTATGTCTGATGCGTCTCAATATTTTGCTTCCCAACAACATTTTGATCCATAACCTATATAACAGCGAATTAATTAACATAGTCTTTAATCCCTATTAGCACTGCACCTTAAACTGTAGAACTTGTGATTTCACATCTGATTTTAGTGTGTGTTGCCTTTGCATACTTTACAAAGCTTGTATTGCATCTTATGATGTTTCATGTTGTTCTGAAATAAAAAAGGCATCTACATAACACTTCAAGCATATCGAATAGAGACCAATTCCTTTGCAATACAAGGTGTTGCAGGATTTTCTTTGAAAAAGACGTCTTCACATCTACCTTCAATAACCACTGTTCAACTACTAACACTTGAACATGAGTGATCACTGGTACTAGGCAGCAGTTAAAAGGTGTGAACCTTTTATAGCTCACAAATGTACAGAGTCAAGAAGAATCAAAATTAAGCAAAACAAACTAATATGAGCAGAGAACTACATTAAATCACAATAGACTCTTTTTTATCTGAAATCCGCCACTCTTTCAACCTTTTCCATTTTAATGGGATCAAGCACAACAAATACACTTTCCCGATAGTGACAGAATTGTGTCAAAGTTAATTTACTGTATTATTGCTTGAAAGGGTGTTCTAACTTTAACCAAACACTGTGTAAGGCACCTCAATGACAAGCTGGGTGATGCTGGGTCAGTCTCCTTGTAATTACCACACACTCTTTTGGCATTGCAAGCCAATGCGCGGGGCAGTTTTGGAACATGGTTTTATGCAACTCTGGGGCCGATTCTGATCCGGGTCGAACAGCTCTCTGAGAGCTGTTCGTAGCCTTACCTTGTGACCGACTCGTACCCTGAGCTGGTCCGTCCTGGCGATGAAGTACCATCCGTATAACTGACAAAAATCCGACCGACACATAGGCTGTGATTCAAGCTTCATTCTCCGTCCGAGCCGTAACTCCGAACGCCGAACCGAGTCGCCCAGAAGCAGTATCCATAGCAGTTTCCGGCCGGACAAGTACGATGCGCACATCATACGCGCCAGACGGGTCGCCACGTACGGCACGTCACAGCATCTGGAAAAGAAGCATATCAGGTACGATTCGTGCCAGAACTCAATCCACGGCTAAGAGACGGACCAGCTTGCAACAGGTACGAGACGGAGCAACAAGCAACGTGTACGAGACGAACACAGCATGAATCCCATCGCGCAGGTCATACCAGTACTGTACATCTATGACCGGATCAGGAACAGACGCGGACGGCGCAGACGGTAAGTTAGACACCCACCACACAAACTAACGACACATACCCGCAAAATGGCACACACACACAGGGGATTCATATCCTGGCCACTAGCAACAGGCCACCATAGGGGTTGCATGGCCAGCACCACTACCACCCCCACTCATTGGGCTTATGTAGCCCATCACTCCTGCCACACCCACCTATAGGGGACCTGTTGCCCAGCACTCCTGCCACCCCCACTCATAGGGCTTATGTTGCCCATCACTACTGCCACCCCCACTCATAGGGCCAATGTTGCCCATCACTACTGCCACCCCCACCCATAGGGTACCTGTTGCCCATCACTACTGCCACCCCCACCCATAGGGGACCTGTTGCCCATCACTCCTGCCACCCCCACCCATAGGCGACCTGTTGCCCATCACTCCTGCCACCCCCACCCATAGGGGACCTGTTGCCCATCATTACTGCCACCCCCACCCATAGGGGACCTGTTGCCCATCACTACTGCCACGCCCACCCATAGGGCTAATGTTGCCCATCACTACTGCCACCCCCACCCATAGGGGACCGGTTGCCCAGCACTCCTGCCACCCCCACCCATAGGGCTTATATTGCCCAGCACTCCTGCCACCCCCACTCATAGGGCTAATGTTGCCCATCACTACTGCCACCCCCACCCAAAGGGGACCTGTTGCCCAGCACTCCTGCCACCCCCACTCATAGGGGACCTGTTGCCCAGCACTCCTGCCACCCGCACCCATAGGGCTCATGTTGCCCATCACTACTACCACCCCCACCCATAGGGGACCTCTTGCCCATCACTACTGCCACCCCCACTCATAGGATAGGTGATGCGCCACACATCCATCATACACCAACATTAGGTATGTCAGCAAAATACATCCCACCTAACATCATGACAACAGTGTGTAGTCTGTAACCAATGTCCACAACAGTGATTATGACTTTGAACATACAATGTAACTACCATCACATGTGTGACTAAAAATGGAGTGTGGCCTACACAAGGCAAGCATCACTAGCACTGTGATAATGTACAAATAACACCCCCTCACTGTGTAGAACAAAAGTTAAGTGTGTGGTTCCAAACTGCAGCAAATGTTGAGCATTGTGGTGATGGGGTCCAAAACCCCCCTCATCACAGTGACCAAAAGGTAAGTGTCATCATGGTCAAAGCTGCAAATGCCAAACAGCATGTATGATTTCTTGTCCCAACACATGAAACACTTTTGGGGCAAAGTAGTGGTTGTGTCCCTGTTGTACGTTCTAGTGTTTCTGCACCATAGAGACGAATGTCTCGTTGCCATCTGTGTCACGTGACGCCCCGTCCTAGCAGGACTGGCGGCTCCGTGACGCGGATGGGGACGGGACATTCAAGGAGAGCGCGGCCGGCTAGTGCAGATCGCCGCTCCTCGTGGGCCCAGTATATTACGTGTTTGTGGAGGTTATTAATAATAAATCTACACGCTGTTACCAATCCGATGCCAGTGTCCTTCCTGTTATTCTTGGCACAACAAATGGCGACGAGGGTTCTGAGATCTGGGCCCACGAGTGTCTCTCCATGACCTGCTGCCTTCGCCGGTTGAAGCGGAGCCCTCCCACGTGGGTGTCTGCTGCTGAAGCCCCTCCCTGCATCCTCTGGTTCCCGTTTTGCTGCCTGCCTCGGCCGTCTTCTGGCCACGTGCTCCTGCCTGCTGGTGCTGTTCCCGGGGCCTTTCTGTGCTGGCGCCCCCCCCCTCTGGCCTCGATTGACCTGCAAGCTGCTGTCTCCAGCCCTGAGTGCCAGGTACTTTCTGTTGCTGCGGGGTCTCGCCTAGCGGTGCTTGCGCCCTGCTTGGTGCTTCTCCATTGTGCTCACGTTCTGCCAGGCCTGGGGTGCTGCCGCTGCGTGGGGGTGCCTGCCTTCCGTGCCACGTCTGTGGGGAGTGTGCGTCGTTCACGATGGCGCACGGTGGAAACATCTGTGTCCCGCCTCTCTTCCTGGAGGTTCCCGGCAAGCCGTGCATGAAGTGGAAGAGCTGGTTGAGGGCCTTCGAGAACTATATTGTCTCCATTGATGGCGCAGGGTACGCGGCGGAGCGGAAGAAGGCGCTTTTGTTTGGACTGCTGGGGAAGGCTGGGCAAGAGGTCTTCGACAGTTTGCCCGTGTACGTGAATCCGCCTGGTGTTACCACTCAGCTCAATGTGTTCCAGGAGGCGGTGAAGAGGTTAGAGCTGCAATATGCTGAAGAGACTAACATCATGGTGGGGCGCCACAAATTTGCTCTTCGGAAGCAGGATGAAGGGGAGACTATAGAGGAATATATTGCCTGCTTGCGCGTTCTGGCCCAAGACTGTGAATTTGCGGGCATGACGGACACTTACATCAGGGACCAGGTGGTGTTCTACTGCCATTCCAAGAAAGTGCAGGAACGATTACTGACATGCCGTGATCCTACGCTGCAGGAGGTGGTGGCGATTGCGAAGGCCATCGAGAGATCACTGGTGTCCGCAAAGGAACATGCTAATACTAGCCACGCTGCCAATGTGTTTTATGTGCAGGACAGAAGCAGGTCCGCCCAGAGGCCTCCTGAAAGAGGGGCGAGTGATAAGGGGGCGGGTAGGAAGCCGCTCGCTTGCCTCAGGTGCGGAGCGCTGGATCACTTGGCGGACAGTAAGGCTTGCCCTGCGCTTGGTAGGAAGTGTACTAAGTGCATAAGGGTGGGTCACTTTGCTGCCGTGTGCAAGACCAGGAAGTCAGCTAGCAGTGTGAAAGTGAGTTCTGTGAGCGAAGGTGATCTCGAGGCGCTTGGGGATATAGTACTCTCTATTGATGCGGAGGATGGGCGAGTGAAGGGGCCCATAGGCTCCGTTATGATCGGCTCTGTTGAACTTCCGTTTACAGCTGATTCAGGTTCCCCTATTACTCTGATTTCCGACACAACGTTTGATGCGAAGTGGCATGATGTGCAGTTGCGTGTGACGGATGTGAATCCGAAAGCGTTTGGGGAGCAGGACATAGTGATGAAAGGGTATTTTTCTGATACCCTCACTTTCAAAGGGAGGGCCATCACTACCAAGATTTACGTGGCCGAGAAAGGGAGGAGCCTTGTGGGATGGAAGGATCTGGCGAAGTTGGGAGTGATGCTAATCCCAGGGGCAGCAGATCCCATAGTCCTCAGGGCAGACTGGGTCAACTCTATTCAGGCAGACGATGAGCCGGGTGGGTTGTCCGGAGTTCTTGCAAAATTTAGTTCAGTCTTCGCCAATGAAGTAGGACGTGTGAAAGGCTTTGTGCACGACATACAGCTGAAGGAGGGGGCTATGCCGATCAAACACAAGGTCAGGACCGTGCCTCTCTCGGTCAGGGCGGAACTCAAGGCTGTGCTGGACAAGTTGGAAAATGAAGGTGTGATAGAAGGTGCCGGTGCTTCGGAATGGGTGTCCGCAATTGTCGTGTCGAAGAAGAAAAGGTCTGGAGACATCCGTCTATGCGTGGATCCGCGTTCCCTCAATAACAATATCCTGGTCAATTGTCACCCTCTGCCCAACATTCAGGACATTTTGGCGTCAACGTCAGGGTCCCGGTTCTTTACCCTGATTGATCTGAAGTCTGCGTACCACCAGGTCTGCCTCACCGACGGCTCCAAGAAGCTGACCACGTTCGTCACTCCGTTCGGGGCGTACAGGTATGTCCGGCTGCCATTCGGACTCGCCTCTGCTTCGGGGGTGTTCCAAAAGTTGATGGATCTGTTGTTCTGTGACATGGAGGGGGTCGAAGCGTTCCAGGACGATATCTTGATTCACACCAAGGACGAAGCGGAGCACCTGGTGGTGTTAGGCAAGGTGTTGGAGGTCTTGCGTGAGAAAGGGATGACAGTCTCCAAAGACAAATGTAAATTTATGGAGACCAAGATCGAATACTTGGGGCATGTCCTGACCCCGAATGGTATTGCTCCCAAGGATGACCTGGTGAAAGCGATCAGAGAAGCTCCGTGCCCTGGCGACAAGGACGCCCTGCGGTCTTTCCTGGGGCTCAGCGAGTACTATTCGAAGTTCCTGCAGGGGTACGCGACCACGGTGGAGCCACTGAGGGCCTTGCTGAGGAAGAATGTCAAGTACATCTGGGCAGCGGAGCAGGACGCGGCGTTCGAGGCCGTCAAGAGGGGTATCGCATTGGCTCCGGTGCTGCAACCTTACAACAAGGACTTGCGGAATGTGGTCACTGTCGATGCCAGTGCAAAGGGCATTGGGGCGGTATTCTGCCAGTTCCACGGGCAGAAAGAAAACACCATCGCCTTCATATCCCGCTCTTTGAGCGACGCCGAGAAGCACTACAGCACCATCGAGCGCGAGACGCTCGCCTGTGTCTGGGCGGTGGAGAAACTGAAGAACTACTTGTGGGGCAAGGTGTTCGAAATCGTCACGGATCACAAACCCCTGATCTACATGATGGCCGGCGAGGGCCGTGGTAATGGGAAGGCTAGTTCACGGCTGCTGCGCCTACTGTCCAAGCTGCAGGAATACCACTTCACGATCCGGCACATCAAGGGTGGCCTCAACTGCAGAGCGGATTGCTTGTCCCGCTTGCCGGTGGCAGGGGACGATGACGTGTCCCTCGATGATGCGGAGTGTGTGGTGGCTCTGGTGGATGCCACGACGATGTGCGAAGGTTCCATCTCAGAGGAGGAGTGGCTTGCTTCTCAGGAGAAGGACGTGGTTCTCCACACCGTGATGGGTCACATGACATCCCATTGGCCTCCTGTTCGGAACTTACACGGTTCGCTCCGAAGCTTCCAGCAGGTGAGTGCGGAGCTCACTCTCGAGAATGGTTTCTTGAAACGGCACGAGCTGTTCGCTCCCCCGGAAGGCCTCACGAGCAAACTGATAAGAATTGCCCACAAGGGTCACCCTGGCGGCACCGCGACCAAGAATCTGCTGAAAATGTACTACTGGTGGCCGGGGATGACCAGCGATGTCTGCGACTTCATAGACCGATGCGAGCAGTGTCTGAAGGCGGACAAGCATTGGAAGACCAGCAGAGGGGAACTGCAGAGGGTTGACATTCCGGTTGGCCCATTGAGCAAGGTTGCCATCGACTTCGCGGGTCCGTTCTCGTTGCTGCCGGAGGATTGCAGATTTCTCATCGTGATCACCGACTACTACTCCAAGTGGATACAGTACAAGTTTGTCCGAGAAGTTACCACGGACCGGGTGATTCAAGTGCTACGAAAAATTTTCGCTCAAGAAGGGCAACCGAAGGTCATGGTTTCTGATAATGGCACACAGCTCGTATCCAGGAAGATGACGGATTTTCTAGCCCACTCAGGGATCAAGCAGGAGAAGACCCCGTTGTACAGCCCGAAGAGCAATGGGCAGGTGGAAAGAATGAACAGGTTCCTTAAAGAGGGCATTCAGCTAGCCATTGCGTCTAATTTGGATGTCAAGATGTTTCTTGTGGACAAGGTGCACACTTACCATAACACCCCGAATGCTGTTACAGGCCACACACCTTTCTATCTGATGAGGGGGAGAAGGTGCACCAGCGAGCTTACTCCCAAATACAACAATTGGTATGATGTAAGAGAAGACACGGAGGGTGTGCAAGAGGAGACGCTAAGAGTCAGGGAGCGTATCATGGCCAAACAGGAGTGTGCCAAGCGATACGCTGATACTGTGAATAGAGCCAAAGCAAAGGACGTGGAACAGGGAGATTGGGTGCTAGTAAAGAAGCCACATAAGGTGAAGAAGGGGGAGTCAGCCTTTCAAACTCCTGTACGTGTGCAGGAGGTTAGGAAAGGGGCAGTGTGCTTGGAAGGTGGAGGATGGAGAAGCAAAGATGACATCGTCAAGCTCAAAGCAGGCCAGGAAAACATCATCATGAATAGAGGCCGTGCGAGTGGGTCCAGGAATGACGATAATGTACCAGAGTGGCAAGGGTATGAGGTTGCGGACAGGAGTGAGAGGGAGGATAATGGATGTTTGCACACCTCGCCTATTGATAGAGCTAGCAAAGGCGAATCTGCATGTCGTGAAGAGATGCGATTTGAGGCATGTGGTGCCGGTGGGCGGGGTGGAACGAAGTCTGTGCAAGAGTGTGAAGGCAACCAGGGTGCCCAGGACTATACCAGATGTAGTAGCACTCCATGCGCCGAGGGGCAACCTCGGTTTGTGACTCCGAGGAGGCCTACCAGACTTGTTAGGGCGCCCAAGCGTTTTGAAGATTTTGTCATGACATGAATAATGTTTTGCTGTTTATATTGTTGAGGGGGGAGATGTTGTACGTTCTAGTGTTTCTGCACCATAGAGACGAATGTCTCGTTGCCATCTGTGTCACGTGACGCCCCGTCCTATCAGGACTGGCGGCTCCGTGACGCGGATGGGGACGGGACATTCAAGGAGAGCGCGGCCGGCTAGTGCAGATCGCCGCTCCTCGTGGGCCCAGTATATTACGTGTTTGTGGAGGTTATTAATAATAAATATACACGCTGTTACCAATCCGATGCCAGTGTCCTTCCTGTAATTCTTGGCACAACAGTCCCATACCCACAGAGATGTGGTGAGGCTAACAGTGCTGTGAAAACCTAACATACTCTCGGCCATATGCAGACAAGCACCACCCATGGGGGCTGACAATACATACAGTGTACAATGACACAAAAGCAGAAGTGACCATCACAAAACATACACACATCTCGAAAATAGACACACAAATCAAAACAACCTGTGTAGTCTGTAGGTGTCAGGTCACAAACTCCCATTCCATCCCAGCAATGGGACCTAACAACCAGGATGAATGTGCAGAATGATGTGATATGACTCACAGGGACAGCAGGGTAAATCACAAAAACAACATCCGGACAATGGCCCACAACAGCAATACCAATGCACTGGTGCAGATGCACAAACACAAACAGGCAACCTCACACTGCACATCTGACCCAACATGTGTGTGTGTGTGTGTGTGTGTCTCAGTATCCCCAGGCAACTACACAACACATGAGGGGGTGATGAACCACAGTGAGACAGATGTGGACACAGTGCCATACAAAAGTTAACCATCAATGGGACCCCCCTTAGTGGGCAATCAGGCATTGTGAGATGAGAGGGAGCACAACAGACACATGTGACACAAGCTGGAATGAACAGCAACTAACACAGCAAGAGACTGACACACAACAGCACTACCCCCAGGGACCAGACATTGGGGTGACACAAGCATGCATGACACGTCCACTGTGCTGACAAAGGTAGATGTCGTAAAAACTGTGAAAGCCAGACGTGTCATGTGCCACAAACATACATCACACCTACACAAACACAAATCACTCAGCATGGCTCCTCATCCATGGACAAATGGGAGCTAGGGGCCCTTCCATGCAAACATTTATAACAGTCCACCCTCAACACCACACACCCTGAACTGCACCAATGTGCATCTGTGAAGCCCACATGGACAGGTGACATTGCACATGCACTCATGACAAACACAGTAATGTTGGGAGCAACTAAGGTGCACAAACTCATCCCACAAGGACAGTTTACAACCCTGGTGAATGACAGACATACTGTACAGTATGCGGTACATAGCCATGACGTCAAAGCTCACGTAACCTTCTGAATACCTGCCACAGTCCCAGGACAATGCAGAAGCCAAGGAGAACCACAAGGCACACATGCTGACACCTGCAAACATTGCAGCCCTGAACTGGACAAGTGGGATCACTCACACACACATACACATGTCTCAATCACTGAAAGGTACCACCTAGGGACAACTACATGATATTGCGAACAAACAAGTGCCTTGGGGACCCCTGACTGTGTCCCATCTGCATGCGACCACATCATCACCACTCAGAACAGACAAATCCCAATGATGAAACACCAATTAACAGTAGTGTGTCATGCACCCACACATCTGATAGCCCATGGCAAAGTTGTGGGATGTTAGTAATGACAAAAACTCCTAGGCAATGTCAATAAAGTAAACAAATTACACAATATCTATGACAATAAGAAGACCAAGGAAGACAGAAAAAATATGTTCAAAGTTGTTACTATTTTAATAATTTCTTCTCATATTATTTAAACAAATGATATTTATACAAAACATTTAAAAAATGAAACACAATATTTAACACATTACATTTAATCAATGTGTATAAATAAAAGGTTAAAAAGTGGCAATATCTTTATTAACTCGACGCGCGTTTCGGCGTAAACAACGCCTTCTTCAGGAAAGTCACACAATTATCTAAAAAAGAAAAAACATACTCAGATTTCATCAGTGGTTGTTCATATCTTGTTATGTATTCTCATGAAAAACATCTATTTAAACAATACCAGCTGAGAATCCTTGACCCAGAAGGGGGGAAGGCTGGTTGTCCCAAATACCATCCTGAAACGATTATTAGAGATTCTGGTATTGCTTGCAGGTCATGCAAGGCCCCATTGCAAGATATCCTTGCAGGCAAGGGTAGAGGTGGGGGTAGACTGGACTCAGGCCCTCAAACCCTAGGGATAAAAATCGTACCATGGAAGTGTTTGCTAATGAATGTCAGATCACTAGTGAAGCACAGCCTGGAATGCTGTTTGTTCATGGAACAGCATCAGGTTAAGATGGCTTTTATTACGGAAACATGGACTAATAGTGCTTCAGGCCCAGACATTGTGAAGGCCCTCCCTGCTAACTTTATTTGTTTTACGTTGGACCGTCCCTCAGGAAGGGGGGGCGGACTTGCCGTGATTTATCACAATAGTCTTGAGCCTTTATTCTCGATAGCGTCCAACCAAGCATGTGAGGCACTCTCTATCACTATCCGCCTTTCCCCCAACAACACGTTCAAAGCACTTTTGATCTACCGTCCCCCTGGCCCTAGAGCGACTTTCTTGGAGTCACTCAGCACCCTGGTAGAGAATGGTTTTTGTGCCCACTCGTTCACCGTTTTGTGCGACTTTAACTTCTACCTGGATGACAAACTAGATCCGGACAGCACTTTATGGATGCAGGAGGGTTGGAACAAAGGGTGGTGGGACCTTCGCATATTGCTGGCCATACCCTTGATGGCATTTTTACCAATCGAACGGATCTGGATATGGTGGAAGTCCTGCCACTCCCTTGGTCTGATCATGCCGCAATAATTTTCACACTCTCAACTGGGACCCAGACACAACCAAAGACCAAGCCTAGGGAGGAGATTGTGACCCGAGCTTGGAAAAAGATAGATGGGACAAATTTGGGTAATTACCTAAAGGCTAACGCCCCTGGTGTCCCACTGGATGTAAATAAAGCTGCAGACTCATATTCTGAATGGATTGAGAGGGCCTGCGATACATTTGCACCTGCTAAATCTTTCACGCCCAGAAGGGCTTCACCCTCGGCCCCGTGGTTTTCAGATTCGCTACAGACCATGAAATCGGACTGTAAAAAATTTGAGAGAATATGGCGGAAGGGTTACAGTCCGACCGATAAAGAAAAATATAAAAACAGCCTCTCTATTTACAAAAATCAAATACATGAGGCAAAGAAATTATATTTTACGGAGCAAATTGAGTTGGCGAGTTCATCTTCCAGAGAACTGTTCAAAACTTTATCCAAGCTCACGATCCCAATTGAACCGATTTCTGCAACCAGTTCTGACCTTTGTGAGACCTTGGCCACTTTTTTTCAGAACAAGGTGGCGGGGATTTTTTCCTCCTTTTCCGAAGTCTACAAAGAGGCGGGAGAGGCAGTTCTGAGGACGAAGGCTGGGTTAGCAGAGCCGCAGGATAAACTAAGGGGCTTTAGCCCGCTACAATCAGAGGAGGTTAAGGGCTTACTGATGGTGGCCCGCTCAGGAGCCCCCAGTGATCCATGCCCGGTGGCGGTTCTTCAGAGCTGTCCAGAGGTTATTGCCGCCACACTCACTCCACTGTTTAACTCTATCATAGAGTCAGGTAGCTATCCTAGGAGGTGGAAGGCGGCTTCCATTTTACCATTAATAAAAAAAAACACTCTGGATAAGAGTGATCCGAACAGTTATAGGCCTATTTCGCGGCTTCCATTGCCAGCAAAATTATTAGAGAAGGCCATAAACAAGCAACTTACCTCTTTCTTGGAAAGATCTAAGGCCCTCGATCCCACACAGTTTGGGTTTCGTGCTGGGCACAGCACGGAACTTGCCCTGATTAAGGTGACGGAGGAGATCAGAGTGGCGGTGGATCAAGGGGGTGAGGCAGTCCTGATTCTGCTAGATCTGTCGGCGGCCTTTGATACGGTCCATCATGGAGTTATGATGGACCGACTGGCTATGGCCGGGGTGGAAGGCACTGCCTGGAACCTCCTTAAGTCTTTTATGGCCGACAGATCCCAGACTGTTGAATTGGGAGCAGAGGGATCTAAACCTTTTGCCCTTCCCTGCGGGGTCCCGCAAGGCTCATCCCTGAGCCCCACTCTTTTTAACGTGTATGTGAGTCCTTTGGGAGCCTTGATTAGATCGTATGGACTCCAACTCACCTCGTACGCAGATGACAAGCAGATTGTGTTATCAGTACAAAGAGGGTCCCAAGTGGATCTGCCAGCAAGGTGTCATGACTGTCTTCAAGGTATCGCGAGTTGGATGGCCGCTAATTGCCTCAAACTAAATGCTGGAAAGACCGAGGTAATGATATTTGGAAATAATCCCAACACCTGGACCCCAGCTATGTGGCCCGATGCGCTGGGGAAGCCACCAGTGCCTACACCCAAAGCTAGGAATCTAGGGGTGATTATGGACCAGAAACTGGACTTTGGAAGCCAGGTCAGTGGAGTGGTTTCGTCCTGCTTTCATATCCTCAGGATACTGAAGAAAGTTAAAGCATTTATTCCCACGGATGGCTTCCGGCTAGCAGTGTCGGCTCTCATCCTGTCACGTCTTGACTACTGTAACAGTCTGTACCTCAACTTGCAAAAGAAACATCTGTACAGACTGCAGTTGGTGCAGAACGCGGCAGCGAGACTGTTGACAGGTACACCTAAGCATGTCTCAATCCGAGAAGGTATGAGGAAACTTCATTGGCTTCCAATTCACAGACGCTCCCAATTTAAGGCCTTGTGTACGGTTTTCAAGGCACTAAAAGGCACTGGCCCAGAGTTTTTGAAGGTTTGTTTTAAGCAGTATGTGCCGGGGAAGGCACTGCGCTCTATGGAGGGCAATCTAGTGGTGGTGCCAAGGATAAAAAAGGCCAGCTGGGGAGGAAAGCTGTTTTCATATGGTGCAGCCACCGCATGGAACTGTCTGCCAGCACATGTGAGGAAAACGGAGGAACTTCTCTCTTTCAGAAAGGGCTTGAAGACTTGGTTGTTCAGGGATTAGACACTCGTTCTCCAGGGATGCTCAGTTTCTTAGCGCCAGGACACCCTTGGGTATAAGTGCACTTTATAAGCTCCTAATAATAATAATAATAATAATACATATCTTTTTTTTTTAAATATATCATATAAAGCACAATATGTATCAATAGCAACAATCTATATACATACTCTGACGGTCTTCCTATGTATCACACATTACGATTTTGTATTTATTTACGGTGCTATATCTGAGTGCTCAAAAATTAAGTTTAATGAAAGAAGTCTATTAAATAGTAAAGGCCTGTAACATTTTATAATCCAGAAACAATAGGATAGAAAATAAGTAGCCAATCACTCACAGATCCTGTTTCAATGTGATGAGTTCCTAGTGATTAAAACCTGCAACTCCATAGTTGGTGGATGTCTTTAATTCTAATAAATGGCTGAAAAAATGTATGTATCACCATTAATATAGACCTGTATGATGGGGTCTAATCATTAATGTACATGGTAGGTGCTGTTTGTATAAGCTATCTATATGATTTCATTTTGGGAAAGAAATTTGACGAGATTTATGCTCGTAAGATATGCAATTGAAACTAATAAGTCAATGTTAATAATTCAATAAGATCACAAAGAAATAAGAACTGTACTCTATTCGGTAACAGTGTGAGCAATCATCATGCTCCAAAATTCGGACTGATATTAGCGGACCGGAAAACTGGGATTGGTTATGAAAATCAAAGTATCTAGCATTAATCTTTCACAATTGGTATTAATTCACTGATATTATGCATGTTCATTAAGAACAGATAAACCACAATGACGAAAGGGATAACCGGATTAAAATATAATGCACCGGATGTGCAACGATGTCTTATTAATTTTAAAATCAACGGTTTCACGAAAAGGTCTGATGTCTACGAAAGAGAAGAATAAAAAACGACTATTTTTAATAGTACTTAGATTACAAAGAGATAGAGATATCCTTAACATTAAATAACTGTAGGTTTCTATTATCTTTTGATCTAAAAAGAATTTTAAAGGTCAATACCTGGTTGTCAAACAAGCTTCATATAGGTATATTGGAAAAGCGGCCTGGTCCTACTAAATGTTAAAATCAGTAAAATGATATTCTGGAAAGCCTCTGAAAAAACAATACACAGTCTATTGTCAATGACGAGACCTTATAAAAGAAAAAAGGATACATTATAAATCGGAGTAACAATGAACCCCGTAATTACCGTGCAATAGAAGAAATTCAACGAAGAAACTGGAACAAGCGCTGGATATGTGATAGTGTTCCAAATATGTAGCTCAATAAGCATACACAGTAAAGGACTTATCTAAGAAGGAATGTAACAATATATATCTATGAGCGTGTAAAACTACAGCTTCAGAGTAAATCAAAGTCCCTATAGCTACAAACTAGTAAGTACCTGATAAAAGGAGGCTTCAGGTAGGACCAGGCTAAGGATGGCTGCCGGTGACGCCTTCGGAAAAGAGTATCAAATGTGTTGGTGCCATTCTACACATTATATACTCTATGGCTAGTCACATGATAATCATGTGATTCTAAAAAGTGTCATGTGACCGAGTTGGTGGTGGTCAGAGAAGACAGACTGGAGTGAAGATGGTCAGAGAAAACAGACTATATTGAAAACCATGGAAACTTTATTGTTCTGTCTGACAAAATTTCAAAGATATATCAAACTGTTTGGTATTATAGATATCAATTACTATAATAACCTTGTATTATTTCAAAAACCTACTGGCCTGATATATATTATGTAACAATGAGTGATATATGATAAGTTGAGAATTATGAAGATAGTAACCAAAAATGTGTCTGAGTCGTAAAATCAACACAACTAAACGAAAGTTAGATTAAAAAATACTATCAAATGTTGGACGATGTTTTGAAGGTATCAGATTTGACTGGTATTTTCATAAATGTTTATGTTGATTAAAAACGCAGTGGCCTAAACAACTTGAATTAGATTCAGTATATCCAACATCCTATTATAAGATGCGATCCCCACTCAGGTTATGGCATTCTCCCAGGGTATTTCACTATTCAGGCCATTCCTAAAAGTGTTAAGAGTAAAAATCCAAAAAATTCTCATTTTTTACGTATTTTGAGACCCCCTTTATTGTCTGGAGTCCCGATTCTTTCCAAAATTCTCCAATGGATGTCTTCTGGTTTATGGTTCATGTCAATGAAATGTTTAACTAAGGGCGCTGTCATTTTGGCTGTTCTGACTGCAGAGCGGTGTTCAGTAATGCGAGTTTGAATTGCTTTCGAAGTCTCACCTACATAGCCCAGGTTACAGGGACAGCGAATGAAATATACAGTATTCTTTGTTTTACAGTTCCACTTCTCGGTGACTTCAATAGAAACCCCATTGTGGACCAGAATTTCACCTTCAATAATGGACTCACAAGATTTACAAGAGGAACATTTCATAGTACCTTTAATGGGTAAATTACCATTAATGGATTTTTTAATGTACATAGGTCTATTGGTCTTATTGGTGAACCGTGAGCGAACAATGAAATCTTTGATATTTCTGTTTCGCCGATGTGCAAATAAAGGTTTGGTCAATTTACAACTATCTGGATTGCTGTTAAGAATGTGCCAATTACTATTGATAATTTGTTTAACTTTAGTATCCATCGTGGAGTGTCTGGTGACACATACCAGCGTAATATTACTGTTGTTAACTTTAGAGGTCAGTAAATGGTCCCGGTCGTAAAACCTAACACGTTGATAGGAATCCCTCACCAACCGGTGAGGGTATCCTCTATCTAAAAACTTCTTTCTCATTGTAATGGCTTGTTTATCAAAATCTCTCAAGTTCGTGCAGTTTCTACGCACTCTTAGAAATTGGGAAAACGGAATACTTTGTTTTTGTTTGCGGGGGTGATAACTATTGAAATCCAACAGCGTATTCCTTGCAGTGGGTTTCACAAAAAGATCTACTTCCAAGTGGCCCAAAGAATGTCTAATTATGATATCAAGAAACTCTACTTTCTCAGTATCTATGTGTGCAGTAAATTTCAGATTTGAGTCTGTAACATTGAGCCATTCCAAAAATTCTGTGAGCGAATCTCTCCCACCAGTCCAGACAAAAAAGATATCATCTATGTATCTGGACCAGTGGGAGATAGATTCGAAAAAAGGGGCAATCTCGTTGTATATGAATTTGGTTTCAAAGGCAGCCATATAAATATTCGCAATGGAGGACGCCACATATGCACCCACGCATACGCCTTTGGTTTGGCGATACAGGGTCTCATTGAATTCAAAGATGTTTTCGGTTAATACTATATTGAGGCACGCCAAAATAAATGGTTTGGAACAAGATATATTATATGTGTCAATGTACACATCAGTAGCTGACATAGCTCCCTCCAAGGGTATGTTACTATATAAGGACTCTATGTCTAAGGTCACCAAAATGCTCTGATCAGGGTTAAAATTCATATTCTCTACTTTTTTATCATCTCCATAGTATCTTTAATGTAGGAGGTGATTTTGGGAATATGGGAACGTAAGCAGTTATCAATAAATTTGGATACTGGTTCAGTGATAGTACCAATTGTGGACACTATAGGTCTATAAGTTGGATCATGAATATTCTTGTGAATTTTGGGCATGCCATAACTGCAGGCTGTTTTGCCTGAATTGTGGTTTAAAGAGTCATATTCTTTGGTAGTAATGTCACCTGCAACTAATGCCTGGTAGGACAAAGTCTGGGTTATTTTGGATATTTTAATGGCGGGGTTAGATTGTATTTTAGAATAAAACGTGGTATCATTGAGCATGATGGTCATTTTATGTTCGTAGTCGTCAGTATTGATGACCACTATTTCTCCTCCTTTATCACATCCTTTTATTATTAGATTTTGTGGGATGAACACAGTACCACTCAGCAAGCATCAACAACAGGAACATCTCAAGGGAACACTGCCTGTGTATGAAAAGGGATGTGGACACACACACACATGCCCACACAACACACAACATGGGCCCATGTCACGGAACAACACACTTACTTGAGGGGACTCAACTCCTGTGGAAGCTCAGCTGTGCCAAACAGTCACAGCAGGTCTCAGTCATGTCAGCAGAACACTTGGTCTGTCAGCCATCAGTTACCACACAATGAAGGCTCTGGTCACAACAGCCTGGGTACGGGAGACTCCCTTAAGTCACCTGCACATACTCAATACATATGTCCAGCAAGTTGCATAGAGGACCCAGTTGCTCCTACCCCAATGATGGCCACACTGACATGTCCAGTGGAGATGCGCCCACAGTCAGGGAAATAGACAAATTGGACAATGGGAAGCACCTCACATGTGCATGTGTGCAAGCCACAGATGTGACCATGCAAATGAAATGTTTACAGAGATGCCCACAAATTGTGAATCATGACACACCCATTTAGCTGCAAAGGATGATATGGATAATGACCAGAATAGGATACATATCTCATGGACCACATGGAGTACCTCACATCAACACCTCAGTATTCAACATTTGAAATCCAGCATTACAACTGCAAGGTCATGCTAAACATCATCAACATAATGTACAGCTAAATTAAATTCACAAGGAGAAAGAAAAAAGCTTTATTCAGCAATTTGAAAAGGCAAAGTCCTTCCAAAACAAAGGCCAATGGCCAGTCCATATCCAAATGACAAAAAGTTAACTTGAGTGACAACTGTCAAACGTTGCTTGCCTGCACTGGTAAGGACAGGGGAGATTCCCTCGGAGGGGCATACATGGGGGCATGCCAGACACCGGAGGGACAGGATCAGGGCGCAGCAGAAGGAGGCAGTGAAGCGGTGGTGGATGCAGGAGAGTCACTGGCAACTGCAGTGGAGCTGACTGAAGTAGTGGGTGAAGTCACAACTGTGGGGCACAAGTCAGATAGGGGTGTGTGCCGGCACAACTGCAGTGGGCAGGTCAAATGGAGTGGACTGTGTCCCCACTGCTGTGCCCAAGTCAGACGGGGGGCGTGGACTCCACAGCAGTGCCTAACTCAATGGGAGCGGAATGGGGTACTGGTGAGGTCGGCAGGACAGAGGGGGGGACACGGTCCCCACCAGGGCCGGACTGGGAACCAAAACCGCCCCTGGCAAAGTGCTCGGCCGCCCCCACTCCCCCTGCGGGGGGTTGGGGGTGCCACCGAGCTCTTTGCCAGGGCCGGTTTTCGGCCGATTTTGTTACAGGGCCGATTTTGCAGCTATGCTGCAAAAACGGCCCTGTAACACAAACGGCCCCCAGGGGCCCAAAACCGGCACCCACCCGTGCGGCGCACCGGGGGCTTGCCCGGTGCCCGCTACGGCCAGTCCGGCCCTGGTCCCCACATCAGTGGCACAAACTCTCTGACCGGGGGTGGAAGAGAAAGTGGTAGGGGAGGAGGGCCTCAGCATTTTGGGGATGGTGTATCTGTGGGTGGGGGAACCTGGGGCAGGGTGTGGCAGGGGAACCTCTGGAGTGGTGGCCTGGGGGATGGAGGACGGAGACTTCGTCGTGGAGCTGCGAGGCGGGGGTGGGGTCTTGCTCTTACGGCTCCGGGGGGACTTGCGGGTGGGTGCCTCAGTCTTACTGCGCCTGGGGGAGGGTGTCCGGGTGTGAAGGGCACTCCCCTCTGTGTGTGGGGACTTCCTCTTCCCCTTGTAAGATGGATCTGCTAGGTCGGTGGGGAAGAGGCCAAGGTCACAGAGGAAGAGCTTCTGTGGAGATGGGGTTGCAGGTGAGGCAAGGGAGGGGGCTGGGAGGGAGAGGTATCGGAGGACTGCGGAGTGGTTGTGGATGACTGTGTGTGTGTCTGCAAACCATCCCCTGACACCCGCCTCCACAAGGGAGTCATCCTCCGAGCTGCTGTGGCCCTCAGTTGGGGTGGATGGTGCTGAGGACTCCTCGGTGTGGCTCCACTCGCCCTCTGTGCCACTGAGTCCCTCCGACTCCTTGCCTTCTGTCCCAGTCAGGCTCTGTGGCTCCTCCTGGTCCTTGGAGCTGTCCCCTCCTGTGGCCGTGGATGTATCTGGATAAAATTAGGAAAAAAGAGAACAACATCAGTCACCTGCACTGACTGCACACACCACAGTGAGTACATCACATCACAGGGCAAGCCCTGGCATAATCAGCTGAAAACTGCTCAAAGTGCTCACACTGTTTAGAATAAGCCAATTGTCAGTCTCACCATCAACCATGGCACTCATATCCCTCCTGGACTTGCACCCATATGTCTGTTGCATGTTGGATGCTAATACCCCAATGTGCCGACATGCACCACCTACACATTTGTTGGACATGCAAGTGAACATGTAGGAGTATGTCACTATACACACATCACATCTCTTGCCACTGACTCAGTACAGTTGTCAGGATGAAGGGATGGGCAGAGTCTCATTTCACATGCTTGTGATGCATGCCAGCAACACACACTATGATGTTCTTATGTCCTGATAGTCAATGCAACAATGGGGTGCATGGAGCACATTTGAACACAATGCAGGATCACTCATAGCAAGTTAAATGCCTTGGCACTGGCATGCCTGGAAAGTCAGTCAACACTGTCTCCTGTCACAGGGGCAGGGCATCCAGACAACAACAGTATGCACTGTGTCACAATCATAGCTCATGGGTAAAGCAAACTCTGCAGCTGACAAGTGCACTTGCCCATCCCCTGCAAACAACATATCCCGGACCCAGAAGACCCCACATCATACAAAACAGACATGAGTCTCTGCGAACACAACTCCCTGTACATTAGCACATCACAGTCTGCTGTGCATGTAACACAGCTGCCTGAAGTGCACTGTTGCATACACCATTGTGCACTGTCAAGTGATCACACACCTATATGTCACACAGGTCTTGTCTCTCATAGTCACATCTCAGATGTCCTGCTGACCCTCAAACTCATGAACACCCTAGTTGTACGGAAAAGGAAGCCACACCACAATGACACAGAGGCAGACACCTGAAGGCACATGTCACTAAGCACAACCTGTAAATTGATGCACAGGATTGGGATTATAGACTGTTTGTAAATGCCCTTGAGTAGGCATGACTGCCCAGGTCTACGTGAAACAGTGTTTAGCCCTGGACTGTAGTCAGGTGGCTAAGCAAGTGTGACACACTTGATATACATACTCCTGAAGCACACCAATTGGAATCCCCTGCTGCATGTGTTTGTTTGAAATACCCCAGCCACATGTGGCGAGTCAGACCAGCAATTGTAACACATACCAAGGGCACACACAGTTCACATGTCAGATCTGAGGCATTGTGTAAACAATTGACCCACCCATGAAACTCACAATAGAGTCACGGTAACAGATGCTGTCCGGGGGCTGAAGCATAGCTGACTGCAGGGACACAGTGCCCTAGTTACACAAGCAACAGACTGTAGGGTCCACACCTGTGGATCAGATGAGGAGGGTGCATCACACAATTGAGGGACATGAGTATTGGACTACAAGACCTACGTAATGTGGAAGTGTGACCAGGCCAAAGGGCTGCAATTAGCATGTCAGACATAGTACACAGATTAGGCATGGACTTACCCCCTTCTTGCTGCTGTCTGGCCTTCAGCTGCCCATCCAGGTCCGGGAAGACCACTGCCAGGATCCTGTGCATGTGGGGGGTCAGGGTCCGGTGTCCGCCCCTCCTGCGAGGAGGCGACAGCTTCAGCTGGACCCTTGCGATCCTCCGGGTCCAGCCCGAAGGTCCTGCCACCTCTTCTGGCAGTTGCGGATCCTGCGCTTGTAGACCCCCACCGATCGAACTGCCCGGGCGATGGTCAGCCATATCTCCTGCTTCTGGTGTGCATCAACCTGTGAGGATGACAAAGTTAAAAGTCCATTAACACACATGCCCCATATTTGTGCTGCACGCAGTTGGATATACATGTAGTCATCACAAAGGAAAATGAGTTACACAGGTAGTGCACCAATGGAAAAGGACAAATGCACTGCATGTCTGACATGTTACCAATGCCTGGGAAGTTGAAACTTGCACAAATGCACTTTAGCTGCAGAACACCTGTTCATTACATGTACCTACACACTTTGGGGGATGAAAGTACTCAGCGAGTATGTTTGACACTGGTGTACACACTGCTAGTACTGCTAGTCAGACAACATGCACAATTAGGAAGGCAGTGGACTGCACACTCACCTGCTCCCCTGGTTTCCCATACAGCTTGCTGTACTGTGGAAGGAGCCCGTCCAGCAGGGCCTGGTTCTCCTCCTCAGTGAAGGCTGGGGCCCTCCAGAGTACGTGCCATAGCAGTAGCCAGAGGATGCAGAGACAGCAGCAGTGGTAGCAGGGATGTGGTCCAGTAGCATGTAGTGCAGGCAAGTGCGCTCCCTGGGGGCCAGCCAGCCTTATATATGTGCTGCAGAGGCAGACTCTGTGCCATGTGTCCCAAGTGATAGGTCCAACACGGTTGCATTCTATGAATCTGGCCAATCCATGGAAATGTACGTCTTTCGCATCGTTCAAATCTTCACCTTCATGAAACCCTAGTAATTGCAACATTGTTGTAGGCATCCAACTGAATTTCCAGCGCACGACTCGTACAAGTTTTGAATCTGCATCCGTCTCCATGACAGTCCAGAGCCAATGGGTGCGCCCGGCTCGGTCAACTGACTGTACAACGCGTAGTTTGAAAATACACATGCACCCGTCTCCATAAGATTCAATGGCCAAGGCATACGCCGGTCTCGGACCATGCCTGCCCGACGCGTATGCATGATAGTCACCCACGTAGTACCTCATTGCAGTCAATGGCAAAGCATACGCACGGCTCGGTCCTGAACTGTGCTATGCGTACGCATAGTCACCCGCGTCGGACCTCATTGCAGTCAATGGCTAAGCGTACGCACGGCTCGTTCCTGAATTGTGCAATGCGTACGCATTGTCACCCGCGTCGGACCTCATTGCAGTCAATGGCTAAGCGTACGCACGGCTCGGTCCTGAACTGTGCAATGCGTACGCATTGTCACCCGCGTCAGACCTCATTGCAGTCAATGGCTAAGCATACGCACGGCTCGGTCCTGAACTGTGCAATGCGTACGTATAGTCACCCGCGTCGGACCTTATTGCAATCAATGGCTAAGCGTACGCACGGCTCGGTCCTGAACTGTGCAATGCGTACGCATTGTCACCCACGTCGGGCCTCATTGGTGTGACTATGTGACGGCTTCAACACACAATTACTTGCCAGGGACTCAGGTACACACCTACCACACTACAGTATGTGCCACACAGTGTCCCATGGCATGTAAGGCTGCATTCCCTGTGTGTTTGGGGGGGCAACATTTGGTTTGTTGTGTGGCACTTTTGTGCAGCCACTCCCAGGCTGTGTACGTGTTCATGGGGACAGAATCCTTTGTGTGTTGTGCACATTATCACTGTGATTTGCAACCCTACAGTTATAGGCGTGAGTCATGGACACAGTTTCATGTTGGATATGTTTAGGACATGTCACATACACCCTGAGTCCTGGGGGTGATGGCATGTACATCACAGTGAGACCTGTAGCCACAATTCTGATGTACACCCACAGTCTGTGTACATGTTGTGTCTCAGATTTGGCTGATCAAATGTGCCCAATGGGAGACAGTCTCCACATCCATGTGGTTTGTGCATCAACATTGATGTTGTGTGTGTGTCTACGAGATGTACATGTCGGGCCAGCAGAGACAACAGTGGCCACTATCTGTGGGACTCACGGTTGCCTTGTGGGGTGTACATGATACGCCATGTCATGCCAGTGTCCATGTGGCAATACAGGGAGCCTGGGTATATGCATGGCAAAGATCTGTGATGCCTGGGAGACATCAGGCCTCACTTGTCACTGTGGTGTGTGTTTGTAACGTCACAGCAGTACATAGGTAGGGTGACACAGCCCAATGATTGGCCATTGAACTACATGGGACTTATGTGGACATGTGCACTTGAGATGTGAGGCCATGTGAGGCCATGTAGGTGACACATGTGTCCATGCCCAACAGCACACACCTCAGTACATTGTGTATTGTCATGATGTATCATGTGATATTTTGCTCGGTCCTAGCCACATGGGTGGATGAACCGACAATCTTCCTTTGTGCATCTCTGTTATGCAGGGCACCAGCTGTCCGTAGACCGTTCCCAGACCTTGAAACCATGCAGGAACGCGACTGCATCTGACGGTACCGCTTCACCAGGCCACTGATTGAGGAGTTGGCGGAGCAGTTGGCGCCACATCTGCTACCTGGCAGGACATACCCTACAGCACTGACCCCAGAGGTGAAGGTGATGGCAGTCCTGCACTTCTTTGCTACTGGTACCTTCCAGTACACTGTGGCTACTGCTGGTGTGATGTCGCAACCAATGTTTAGTCGTGTGCTACGCGATGTCTTGGAGGGGATGTTGCATTTCCTTGACCTGTACATCAAGTTTCCTAGCCCAGGTCAACTCACTGAAATAAAGAATGCCTTTTATACACTGGGGAGGATGCCGAACGTCATCGGATCTATTGATGGTACACATGTGGCCCTGATACCACCACATGCACATGAGCAGGCATACCGGAACAGGAAACATTTCCACTCCATCAATGCTCTGGTGGTATGCCTTGCAGATATGTGTATCACACATGTGTGTGCACGTTTCCCCGGTTCTGCACACGATGCCTACATCATGAGGAGTAGTCGCATTGCAAAGCTGATGTCACATATGCCAGAACAGCGTGCCTGGCTTGTCGGTGTGTACTGACAGTTTACCATTGTGTTTGTTTGGCAATGTTGTATTCCGCCCTCCTTCAAAACTCTGCTAATTGTTCAATTGTTTGTGTGTAGGTGACACCGAATACCCCAACGTACCGTGGTTGCTGACACCCCTCAGGAACCCTGTGACACCAGCCGAGATGTGCTACACTGAGGCACATGGTCGGAGCAGGAGGGTGATTGAGCGAACATTTGGTCTCCTGAAAAGCCGCTTCCGCTGCCTGGACAAGACCGGAGGGGCCCTCCTATATGAGCCTGCAAAGGTGTGCAAAATTATCCTTGTATGCTGCATGCTACACAACATGGCAGTGCGGAAGAAGTTGCCTCTCATCCAGGATGACGATGACCGACCTCCGCCACCTGTGGAGGATCACGGCCTGGGCCACGATGCCAGTTATGATGATGATGAGGGTGACATCCGCTCACAGCTCATCAACAACTTCTTCACCTGAATGTGAGTATCCAGGGTTGTTATGTCAATGTATGGAGTTAGCCTGCAATGTGTTGTGGCTGCTCTGTGTCTGTGTGCTACTTGACTGGATGCGTGCAGTGATGTGTCCATTCAGGTGGTCTGTACTCCACAATAGTGTAGAACTGCTAACTTGTTTCTGTGTAGGTTTCTTGTGACATGTTTTGTGCATGTGTATTGCATTTCTCTCCTGTTCTGCTGTGCTTTTGACTGTGTCTTGTGTCTGTCCTTCCCAGGGTATTTTGCCTGTTGTTTGGTCAACACTGACCCCCAACACCCAGAATCCAACACCAGTGTGGGAGTTGTCAATTCCCATCAAGTGATGTGCCACACACCCCTGGACTTCAATTCTCCGACACTTTGTGACCGTGTGTCCACTGTAACGTACAATTACCTTGCAACTGTTGTGGAATAAACATGTTGCTGATGTGTAATGAACCTGTGCTATGCTTTGTTAGGTGCGTTGTCTGTCTTCCCACATCGGAGTGACATTTGCTTACCTCACCTGTGGTCTTGTTACCACTGACTGTGGATAGGTGTTGTATCTGTGCATACCAATGTATTTCAGGTCAACATCATTGTGTGGGATGAGTTACATGGACATGGTGAGTATGTGTTGTGGTGTGTCTCCCTCACATGTGTCACATCAGCATGACTCACATAACGGTGGTCACATTGTTGTAGTATTTGGCATGCACTGTGTTGTTTAGCAGATCAACATCTCCATGACACATGACAAGTTGGAATCACAACAAAGGCAAGTATGGTGTACTGGTGAGTTTATTTACAACCATGTGTGAGGATAATGCACAGGATGGTGGGTGCTGTACATAGGGTTTTGAATCCAAAGTTCACAGTAGAGTTGGAAGTGTTGGTAGCTGAAATGTCCACAGTCATCTGCTACATTGGACCAACATGAACCCTCCATGTCATGTAGGCGAGTTGTGTCAGATACAACAAGGTGAACAGGTTGCGCACAAAGAACATTGTCCAGAACAGGTTTAGAGGCCCTGGGGGATGTGCAGGGACATCTGCGTCTCACATGTCCTTCTTCGGACGACCCCTCTTCTTCTTGGGGGGGGGGGATCCTCCGGTGCAGGTGTCTGCGGTGCAGGGGACTCTCCGCCAGAGTAATCCTCCCTCCCTGTGGCACTGGCAGATGGTGTGACAACAGATGTTGTGGCCACACAGGGAGGTGTGGACATGTTTGTGCAGATCTGACGGAGGCATAGGAGTATGTCCCGATGCACCGCAGTAAGTGCATCCCACTTTGCTTCCATGCGGGCATGGTGGGCAGCCTGCTTCTGTTGCATGTCCTTGAGGATCCCCACTACCTGGCCAAATCCTCCGGTGCTATCCTGGTACGCATCTATGATGCGTGCCAATTGGGGGTCATCATGCAGTCCAGACCCCTCTGCAAGGCGCGCCCTCTGCCTCCCACCCCTCCCAGCACACGGGCAGGACCAGCGGCGGCACGCATAGGTTACACTGGGACCCCTTGGGTGGTGTTGCTGCTGGTGTTGTCTATAGCTTCCTGGGGGTCCTGTGTCCCTGTGCTGTCGGTGTTCTGTGGCCTTGGTCTGTCCGTGTTGGCGGGGGTGCCCTGTCTGTTTACAGATGCTGGAGGCGTGGGTACGGGGGGTGCAGATGTTGGTGCTGCTGGTGCTGCATGATGACTCACACCGGAGGTGCTAGGTCGTTGTCATCCGAAGAGGACAGAGACAGATTCAAACCAGAGAGCTGAGGGTCCACCAGGGTCTGGGACCGGGGCTCCTCTTCATTTGGCGCTGTGTCCCCAGCACCACCTGTGTTTGGAAGAGACACACAATGTAAGTTAGGTTTCTACAGGCATCAATGGTTCACACACATGAAATTTTCTACTGTACGTCCTGATGCCTGCCTGTACACTGCTTTGTCCAGAGTTGTCACAGACAGATATTGATATTGTTGTTGCACATTGCCCAGCCAAAATGAAAGATGTCAATGTGCATGTCGAAGTGTGTGCATGCCCAGCTCATGTATAGATTTGCCTGTACATGACCATTACTACTCAAGGGCCATCACGTTGCTGACACAGGTGTGTCATCCCTGTACACATATGAGCTTTAACAAGGACATACGTGCTATTCCACTGAGGATATGTTGTAAGATTGGGGCATGTGTGTTAGCAGATTTTGCTAGTCTTTGTGTGCCACATTGGTGTATTGGTATGACATGGTCACAGTCCGGTATGCCTGTGATCTCTTTGGAGGAAGTGTTTTTTTACAGTTTTGCATGTTCCCATCTCATTTCATACAAGTGATGATGTCACCATCGTTAATGAGTCTGGTGCTGAGTTTTGTACGTGCATATGTGATTTGACTTGTCAATGTTCTCCATGGTGACATGGATTGGGCAAGGTAGCACTCTGCCTTTTCAATGCTCATGACAGTGAGGGCCGGTGGTGTGTGTGTTGCATTTTTGCTGCTGTGATTAGCATGTCTCCTCCAATGCAGTCCAGGTGGGACCTTGTGTCTACAGTGTCTATGTCAGTGAATGGTGTGTTGTGTGAAGGATGCATATGTTTCAGCACGATGTAGGAGTGGAATGCAGCTCACAACAGCACAGAGTGTGAATGAGACCATGCTATGGTGTTGGCTATATTGGTGTGTCCATTCCACTCACTGTCAGATGACCCCTGTCAATGATGTATATGTGAGTTCCTGTGAGTTTTGTGCAGTGTACCATATATGGCTCTCCACACTTGACATATGCAAGACACACATCCCCAGCCCGGCCAGGGGGCACACCTGGACACTGCATCCCCAGACAATGAGTTTGTACCTTTGGTTGCAATGGCTGTGTGTGCGACCGTGTTTTGTTTGGCCAGTGCATATGTGCGATTGTCAGCCACATCATTTCTCAGGCCCACGTGTCAGACATCTTGCCCAGGCATCATCTTTGTGAGTGACTGGTACCACGTGTGCAATGTGTTTTAGTATAGAAGGTGTGTGTATGGCCAGCATCGGTGTTATTTGTTTACAAGTCAGGACCTCCTTCTCTCCCAAGCCAGTTAACCCATCATGAACCGTGGCAACATTGCAGTGGGTGCAGGTTAACTTTCAGGATGTCAGTCAGTGCAGTCCTGGTGTTTGTTGTTGCCCAGTTCCTAGCATGGCCTTGTGCTCCCCACAACAGAGCCCAGCGTCAGACATCTTGTCAGTCCATTCACACTCCCTGTGAGGCGAGTATGGTTCAGTGTGAGCTTGCTGGGCCATGTGGGTGGGTGGGAAATGTCTGTGACTGCAACTCCCATCATGCTCTTGGCTACACCCTCCTTCCCAGCATGCCCATACTTCTTTCCTTTTGACTCTGCTTCCCTGTGAGGGGGTGTGACAGCAATGGCAAGATGGCTGACTGTGAAGTCCTTGTGTTTGTTAGGCTACAAGTCCAAAGAGAGCCCCTGTGCTTCACACAGCAGCACCCAGTACGGTGTAAGGGGTGAGTCAATGCATTCTACCCGGTGAGTTGTGTGGAGTTGTGTTGAGGGGTGTGTGTGTCTCCACATGCAGGTAAGTATGGTCAGAGCGGTCAGTCCTCCTTCCCACCCGACCAGACATCCCACCATGAAAAGTGCTTCCATTGGAGGGCGTGCACGTTGTCTTTCAGGATGTCAGTCAGTGGTGTCCTGCTTCTGATTGGTGCACAAGCCCTACCAGGGCCTTGTGCTCCCCACAGCAGGACCCAGTGTCAGACATCCTGTCAGTCATTTTCCACTCCCTGTGATGTGGGCATGGTTCAGAGAGGTCTTGATGGGCCAATTTGGAGGGGGAGCATTATCTATGACCACAAACCCCATCATGCTTTTGGATACACTCACTTCACCTGCATACCCAATATTCCTTCCTGTCAGTCAGCTGCACTATGAGGTAGTGTGTTTGTGGTGGCAAACTGTCTGGCAGTGTTTATTTGGCTTTGTGCCACTGCCTTGCTCTATTTGTTTGTAGGTTGGTACATGTCATGACACAGTTCCAAGTCACTATGAGATGGCAGGTATTGTGTTTGTCTGACTAGCATACACAAATGGGGATGATTATCTATTGGTTACTGTGGCTTTGCTAACGGTGCATGGTTTCACTGCCCCTTGCCACACAATATTGAGTATGTTGTTTGTGTACTCACCAGACTCTGGTATGTCTGCTAGACCATGGACGCTCTCTGGTGGTAGGATGTCCCGCACCTTTTCCTCCCAGGTCCTGAAGTATACGGGTTTGGCAGGAGGACTCAAGGCATGATCTTTCTCGATGAGTTTCTTGACCCTCCTGTGCACGTCATACCACCTGTTCTGGATATCGTCCTTTGTGCGTTCACCTTGTCCACAATCCTCACCCACATCTTGGTTTTCTGGCAACATGTGGGTCCTTTGGACCAATGTACCAAACAAAAGTGGCTCTACTCTGATAATCTTGTCTACCAGCACTTCTAACTCATCATCTGTGAACTTTGGATTCTTCTTTGGGGGCATGGTGATGGGTGGTGGTGGTGAGTGATGTGTGTGTGAGGGTGCGAGTGAGGGTGGGTTAGTGTTGGTTGTGCTAGCTGTATGTGTGGGTGCTTTTGGTGAGGTGCTAATGGTGTGAAAGTTGTGTGATGGGTGAGTTGTGAGTGTGTCTGTGGTTGCTGTGTGAAGGCTGTGTTCTGCTGGCTGTTGTCTCCTATTTGCAAAGGATCATGGTAGTGATTGATGTCCTTTATATAGGTGGAGTTGTGGGTGTGTCTTTGTTCCAGGTTTTTTTTTCTGATATTTATTGAATTTGTCATTGCTTGTTTGGTCCTGTTTTTGTCTTTTTTCCTTTGGGTTTTCTAGGCATGAAGGAGACGTTCTTCTGACCGAGACGGATGCTGATGTTGGCTCGTGCGGGCTTCTCCGGCTCGTTCACGCTGACTTTATTCTGTGTTTCATAAGCGTCGGTCGCGAAGATCTCTATTGCTTGAGGTCCCTGTTTTCTGTGCGTGTCGGTCATGCGGCTTGGGCTCCATGCGAGTCGGTCTGGCTTTACACGCATTGCATCGTACTGCGCGGTTCGGACATCGCGGGTACGTGTCCGTCGGGTTCATTCCTGGTACGTGTCGGTCGGTGTGAATCACGTCTGATTTCCGGGTGACTCGCTGTTTTCCCTACGGCTCGGTCGTACGGCTTGTATTCCGTTGGTTGTAATTCACACGCGTTGCATCGTACTGCACGGGTCGTACGGCGCCGGTCCATGTCGGTCGGTCTCCGTTCTGGATCCGTGTCAGTCGGTTCGTTTTGCGACCGGAATCGGAATCGGCCCCTCTGTGTTTAAGCTCAGTAGTTTCAGGAGCCGGAAAATAAGATAAGGCGCCATGGTCATTGTGGGGCTAGACCCAGTGCTTGCACTTTGTGTATTTAAAGGCTTCTCCAAGCCATCCACGGGCAGATTCATCTAGTGCCATATCCATGTGTATAGTATAAATGTGATCTTGTATAGGCTCCCAACATTTTCCCACCCTATGAACAGTGCTCGAGTTGAGGATCTTTAGTAAAATCTTAAGGTACCATCGTTGGAGTCCCAGGCTTTTCTAAACCCGAAGTGTACTTGCCTGTGTAACCAATTCATGTCATGGCGTGTGTATCTAAATTGAACACCTGTCTTTAGACTCTTCATGTAGTGCTACAGGTATGGAAATGCACCGTCCTTTCACTTTTTTAAGCAAACATTTGGGTGCCGATTCCGATCCTGTAAAACCCGGGTACGAATCGTCGACGGAGCGTATTCTCCGTACGACTCGTACCCGGGAAATTAACCGTACAAACCAGCAAGTACGATTCGTACAGAAATACCATTTCCGTACGAATCGTACAAAAGACCGTACGGTGAAAAAATACCTACAAGTCTGATCCTGGACAGCGCGTACGCGATGTCCGGACGGAGTCAGGCAGCGTTCTACGGACCAGCAAGTACGATCCGTTCCTACGTCACTCCGTACAGCTATATTTTTACGGCATCCAAAAACTCCCGGAAATCTGAGTCCGACGTGAAAAGGGAGCCCCGGTACGCGAAGGACAGCCATGGACCCCATCCTACGTGTCATCCCGGCCCTCATAGCCTACGACCTTGTGCAACGAGCCCGACGCAGATTCTGCAGAAGGTAAGAACAACACCCAGGGGCCAAGGGGGGGTGAGGGGCAGGAAACATACCCCATACCCACATCAAAACCCACAATAATGTAGACATACATTACCTCCAGTGTCTGGTCACTTCGGGGGGCGTGGCCACCAATCTCAGCATCCGGCAACAACGGAAGTGGACGTGTACGCGTACCCCTACGGCCCCAATACAATCGTCATACGGCCCGTACCCACGCATACATGGCGTGGGTACGGTCCGTATCACTTATGTAGTGGGGCCGTAGGGGTACGTGTGGTACGGCACATACCCACGCCCTCAGAGCGTGTGTACGGGCCGTACAGGGGCCGTAGGTGGACGCGTGGTACGGCCCGTACCCACGCCCGCAGAGCATGGGTATGGTCCGTACAGGGGCCGTAGGGCAACACGTGGAACGGCCCGTACCCATGCTCTGAGGGCGTGGGTACGGTCCGTACAGGGGCCGTAGGGGGACGCCTGGTATGGACCGTACACACGCTCTGTGTGCGTGGGTACGGTCCGTACAGGGGCCGTAGGGGGACGCGTGGTACGGACCGTATCTCCGCTCTGAGAGCGTGTGTACGGCCTGTATCACTGGAGTAGTGTTGGCGTAGGAGTACGCCTGGTACGGGCTCTCAGAGCAGGGGTACGGTCCGTACCACACGTACTCCTATGGCCCCTGTATGGACCGTACCCACGCACACAGAGCGTGTCTACGGTCCATACCAGGCGTCCCCCTACGGCCCCTGTACGGACCGTACCCACACTCTGAGGGCGTGGGCACGTGCCGTAACACGCGTACCCCTACGCCAACACTACGTTTGGGGTACAATGCGTACACACGCCACGAATGTTGGCTTATGGCCTGGTGCAGCATGTTACCCACATATTGGGGTGTGTTAATGTCCAGGACAGCAGTGTACTGCACCAAGGGGGTGGGTGGCTGGTTGGGTGTGTGGCTGCAGAGGAATACCAGCAGTGGGCAGAGGCATGGGAGTGGGTGCAGAGGAATACCAGCAGTGGGCAGAGACATGCGGGTGGCTGCAGAGGAATACCAGCAGTGGGCAGAGACATGGGGGTGGGTGCATATCACTCCCAGCAGTGAGCAGAGACATGGGGGTGGATGCATATCACTCCCAGCAGTGGGCAGAGGCATGGGGTGGGTGCAGAGGAATAGCAGCAGTGGGCAGAGACATGGGGGTGGGTGCAGAGGAATACCAGCAGTGGGCAGAGACATGGGGGTGGCTGCAGAGGAATACCAGCAGTGGGCAGAGACATGGGGGTGGGTGCATATCACTCCCAGCAGTGGGCAGAGACATGGGGGTGGGTGCATACCACTCCCAGCAGTGGACAGAGGCATGGGGGTGGGTGCAGAGGAATACCAGCAGTGGGCAGAGACATGGGGGTGGGTGCAGAGGAATACCAGCAGTGGGCAGAGACATGGGGTGGCTGCAGAGGAATACCAGCAGTGGGCAGAGGCATGGGGGTGGGTGCAGAGGAATACCAGCAGTGGGCAGAGACATGGGGGTGGGTGCAGAGGAATACCAGCAGTGGGCAGAGAGATGGGGGTGGCTGCAGAGGAATACCAGCAGTGGGCAGAGGCATGGGGGTGGGTGCAGAGGAATACCAGCAGTGGGCAGAGACATGGGGGTGGCTGCAGAGGAATACCAGCAGTGGCCAGAGATATGGGGGTGGGTGCAGAGGAATTCCAGCAGTGGGC
Source organism: Triturus cristatus (assembly GCF_964204655.1). Classification (NCBI taxonomy): domain Eukaryota; kingdom Metazoa; phylum Chordata; class Amphibia; order Caudata; family Salamandridae; genus Triturus; species Triturus cristatus. The sequence continues at coordinate 451,724,397 of NC_140591.1, forward strand.
AGAGACATGGGGGTGGGTGCAGAGGAATACCAGCAGTGGGCAGAGGCATGAGGGTGGGTGCAGAGGAATACCAGCAGTGGGCAGAGACATGGGGGTGGCTGCAGAGGAATACCAGCAGTGGGCAGAGACATGGGGGTGGGTGCATATCACTCCCAGCAGTGGGCAGAGACATGGGGGTGGGTGCATATCACTCCCAGCAGTGGGCAGAGGCATGGGGGTGGGTGCAGAGGAATAGCAGCAGTGGGCAGAGACATGGGGGTGGGTGCAGAGGAATACCAGCAGTGGGCAGAGACATGGGGGTGGCTGCAGAGGAATACCAGCAGTGGGCAGAGACATGGGGGTGGGTGCATATCACTCCCAGCAGTGGGCAGAGACATGGGAGTGGGTGCATATCACTCCCAGCAGTGGGCAGAGGCATGGGGGTGGGTGCAGAGGAATACCAGCAGTGGGCAGAGACATGGGGGTGGGTGCAGAGGAATACCAGCAGTGGGCAGAGACATGGGGTGGCTGCAGAGGAATACCAGCAGTGGGCAGAGGCATGGGGGTGGGTGCAGAGGAATACCAGCAGTGGGCAGAGACATGGGGGTGGGTGCAGAAGAATACCAGCAGTGGGCAGAGACATGGGGGTGGCTGCAGAGGAATACCAGCGGTGGGCAGAGGCATGGGGGTGGGTGCAGAGGAATACCAGCAGTGGGCAGATACATGGGGGTGGCTGCAGAGGAATACCAGCAGTGGCCAGAGACATGGGGGTGGGTGCAGAGGAATACCAGCAGTGGGCAGAGACATGGGGGTGGCTGCAGAGGAATACCAGCAGTGGGCAGAGACATGGGGGTAGGTGCAGAGGAATACCAGCAGTCTGCAGAGACATGGGGGTGGGTGCATATCACTCCCAGCAGTGGGTAGAGGCATGGGGGTGAGTGCAGAGGAATACCAGCAGTGGGCAGAGACTTGGTAGTGGCTGCAGAGGAATACCAGCAGTGGGCAGAGAGATGGGGGTGGGTGCATATCACTCCCAGCAGTGGGCAGAGACATGGGGTGGGTGCATATCACTCCCAGCAGTGGGCAGAGGTATGGGGTGGGTGCAGAGGAATACCAGCAGTGGGCAGAGACATGGGGGTGGGTGCAGAGGAATACCAGCAGTGGGCAGAGACATGGGTGGGTGTACATCATTATCAGATGCACACAACTACATGTGTGTATGTACGCATCCCTAAGTTTGGACTATGATGATAGTGCCGTAACAACACATCACTGACAGCAAGGTCCCACTCCCAGGAAGATGGATGTCTTTCCCCCAATGCATGACACACCACATGTGGGTGTGAGGACAAATACCGCATGCATACCCACCCATGGTAGATGCAGCACAATACACACCCTGAGATCAGAACACAAGACTGTATAGTCATGTAACTGCACACAAAAATAAGAGAGCCAAAGGGAACACACACTGTCAGGCACATCCCAGGACTGATAGGAATGTACAGTTCTGGGCCAGCCACCAAGATCTTGTCTCTCATGGAAGGAATAGGGTGGAATTCCCACAGATACAATGCCCACAATTGTCAGTCAGGTGCCCAAATACCCTGCAGAACAAGTAACATATGTGTGCTAGGCCGGGATTACACACATGCATAGTGCTGAAAATGGAGAATTTCACAATGAATGCATTTACACATACTCAATACACAAGTACAGTGACTACCAAGGATGGCACAGACGATGCAGCCGGAGACATCGGTGAGCAGGCTTGGCCATAGTTGAAGGGATCCGTCATCCAGCAAAGGAAATGTAGACACAGGTCAGCACAACAATTGGGCAACTCTTTGCAGGGAAGATGTCCGGTGCCACAGAGGAAGGAATACTCCTTGGGACAATGTCTCCAATCCAAAGTAACACACACTAACAATGATACTTAGCAGAGACATTGTAATGGCACGCAGATACCATGGTCCACCTCATGACCATCAGACTAAACCATGTCTCAGAACCATAACACATCACCACAACCCCAATTCATGAAGCCTCAGCACCACATTAATTACCTGCAATGCAATAGTGTCAAAAATAAAAAGCTTTATTCAGCAGAAAAATAAAGTGGATTCAAATAAAACTATGTACAAATGCCATATGGCAAGTCCATCACTGTAGTCCATGGGGGGGGAAAACATGGGAGACCTGCCCCCTAGCTTGCCTGCACACTGGAACCCTCAGGTTCATCGACCGTGGGGGGGCATCACGTGGGGAATGCACAGGCACTGCAGGGGCAGGAGGGGGAAGGGTAGGTGTGGTGGGTGCAGGGGTGGACGTATCCAACACGGGGGGTGGCAGCGCCAAAGGTGGTAGTCAGCTCTGCGCTACACACCGCAGCCAGTGCGTCCAGGGGAGCCCCTGCACCACAGGATTGTCCAGGGTCAAGGGAGGGTGTGGTGGGCACGGGTTGGGGCGCAGCGCTCATGGGGGAGGTGGTTGAGGTGGTGGTGGACTCAAGTCCCCTGCCTGGGGACTCCCTCGCCCGCTTGTGTGGTGGTGGCTCAGCAGGGGCGAGGTCCAGCTCAGCCAGAAACTGCTGCTGGGGGGACCGTTTTGCAGGGGAGCCAAGGGGAGTTGTTGTGGAGGGACAGGGTTGTGAGGCCTGCGGACTAAGACTGTGGGTGCGTGTCTGCCTTTTAGTGCCCGAACCTGTGGGTGTGCCTAACTCCCCCTGAGTGTGCTTGCCAGGAGGTGTGCGCTTGCCCTTCATTGTTGGTGTGCTGCCTGTGTCTGGTGGGGTGCGTGTGTGGGAATGTCTGGGTATGCTTGGGACAGGTATGGGAGAGGGAATTGTGGATGGTGTCGTGGTAGGGGGCGGGACGGAGCGCTGCAGGAGACTCATTGCTGCATTCAGGGAGGAGTTCATGGAATGCAGAAGCCTTTGTTGGCCAGACATCGTTGCTGACATGCCCTCCATGAACGACACCATCTGGGTCAGCAGTCTGGTGTGGCCATGGAGGACCTGCAGCACCGATGCCTGCCCAACCTGCAACTGCCGCTGGATGTCCACAGACTCTTCACTGATGGCAGCAGGGGTGACAGGGGCAGGGGGTGCGGTGCCTGGCCCGAAGGAGACATGCAGTGGCTCTGCACGGACAGAAGGGACCAGAGCTACTGGGAGGGCACTGATTGGAATGGAGGAGGCAGGGACAGATGGTGGGCTGCTGCTAGCTGTTGGAGCAGCCTCCGCCTCCTCGATGAGGTCAGCCTCGGCCCCGTCTGCGTTGTAGTTGTCGTCGCCACCAGTCAGGTCCTCTGACTGACTCTCCACGCCCTCTGTGCCACTGGCTCCAGCAGACTCCTCAGCACTGGTGGCACTGGTGCTGGGTCCCTCCTCCAGGTCTGTGCAGGTGTCTCCCTCGGTTTCCGTGGATGATGCTGTGGGCAAGGAGAAGGAACACAAACCATCAGTCACCTGTATACATCTGACACATGATTCCAAAAACAATAGGCCACACTGCATATCAGGCAATGGATCATGAGTAACAGCTACATTACTATGCACATATCTAAGCCCTGTACTCCCCAGTTGGTAGACCCAGTATGCCACTTGGACACATGGAAAAAAATGACATACCAGGACAATTCTTTCATGACAAATGCACTGAGAAGCTAGTGTCTGTGAACAGGCGAGCACAGCAATACAATGAAGTCATGCCACCTCTTGGTTACTCTGAAACAAACAGTAGTGGTGCACCCAAGCACAAATGACACACCTCAATACTCCATGTGTCCCCACACCTTGCGACCTGTAAGTACTGTGCAACACAAATTCAAAAACACTTTGATCCCTTGGGACTCACAAGACTTTTCACAATCGACATGTTTAGCATGTTAGAATGTGCCATTTTGTACACAGAACACACATGTGCCTGCATGAAAGATGCCTCCCAAGGAGGTGCACACAAAAACAGATTTACACAGTCATTGAAGGATCTGGCAGCTTTTGTAAAGAAGCCACTGTTCCAAATAAATGGTGTTGCTGAAGGTACATATACATGGGCCCACTGAGCTCAGGATGACTTGACACTGTTACTTTGGTATCACCACCATAAAAGGACGTACACAAAATCAATAACACTGTAGGAATATGAATATTTATAATCAGCTAAACCGTTTATTTAGGACAGTGGCTTCTCTAAAAATGTGCCTGCGTGTTACATGAAAGTGTAAAAGTGGATTGGTGTGCACCTCCTTTGGAGACATCTGTCATGCAGGCACATTATTGTGCACAACCACAAAACATCAAAGTCAAGCATTTTAAACATGAAGAGATGTTGACGAGTGTTGGGATTGGCAAGGGACAATCCTTTCTGACTAACTACTTCAATTATGTCTGTTGGCACATGGGCATCCGTTACCTGATGTCACAGTTGTCTACACATAAGACACAATGCCTGTCATGTGGAGTGGCACACATGTCCAAACCACGGACAATGCATAAGATAATGGGCCTGCAATTGTGTTGTAAAAAAGCATAGCTGTACTGTGGAGACACACTCATGGCAAGCAAGAATGTCCACACAGATGTCAGCACACAAAGAACAAACTCCCTTGCAGCTGAAACACACACATGTGCCAAAAATGCATGATCATTAATCATGTTCTTAAACAAATGACACAGGCTGCAAAACACAAACAATAACCCCTGCACCAACATCACTGGGTCACTGCACGGTGATTCAGTGTCGAGCCAATTTGCACACATAGGTCAGACCTGGCAAGGAGAAATCAGGGTAGTTCATGTAGGCCTCTACCGCACAAACCCACCATACCTGAGACAATGTGATTGAGACAGATCAAGAAGTGACACCTCTTAACCAGGGATAACAAAAATGTGCTGCAACAATTCCCAAATGTACACATCATCACCTCCTGAGGCTTGCATTACATTTTCGTGACATACAACCAGCAACAGATTGTTGTGAATAGCCACACAGGCACTGCCCAGTGTGAGTATGCACAAGACAAATGGTGTCTCCCTGTACAGGGGACACATGTAGCACACATTGGATAAGTACAAATGAGACCGGGGAACAATGCCACAGAGGAAGAAATATGCTGAACACACAGAGAATGGTCTAATTTTTGGGTGACACACATGATTGTGAGGCCAGGGTGTCTCAGGGGACTGTGGTGGGCACACTGATCCGTGGGCATGGTATTAGCTGACTGTAACCTGAGCAACCGCCATAGCACTATGCATACCTCCCACTCATGCACATCATGTCTGAGCCCACACCATTGGTCATGCATGCTGCAAGGGTGTTTGGTTGAAACCTCACACTCCTATGTTGAGACTCATCATGAGTGCAAACGAATATGGACACCCAACATAGTGAACAGGTCAGGGCACAGGAAAGGTACCAACACATGTCACACACCACCCTCCCACATGATGCAGAAAGCAATGTGCAATGGATTAACTGCCAGCCTAGATAACCATGTGCAAATCTGATTACACACAGACAGGGGACATATGTCAAGGAGGGGAAGGGATGAATCAGAGCACCGGTTGACATTGGGGAACTGTAAATGCAATGCACATATTAACTACGGCAGTGTATCCAGGCTACAGAGCACTTCCAAAAGCTGGTGACACACAACACAACAAACAGCCATGTACCTACCCCCTCCTTGCTGCAGTCTCTCCTGTAACTGCCTATCCAGGTCTGGGAAGACCACTGCCAGGACATGTGTCATGTGGGGGGGTCAGGCGTCGGCGCCCTCCGTGTGGGCGTGGAGGTGATAGTTGCAACTGGACCCGGGCGATCCGCCGGGTCCAGCACCAGATGTCCTGCCATCTTTTCCTCACTTGGGAAAGGCGCCGACTGCGATCCCCCGCCGATCTCACGGCCCTGACGATCCGCTTCCAGATCTGTCCCTTCTCGTAGGCAGTTACCTGTGAGGATGACAAAGTGAAACAACATCACTACACCAGCTCCATGTCCCATAGACACACATTTTAACATATTTGCTATGTTGAACAGGACAGAGGATGCTGCCAAGGAATTGCTGTAATCTCAAATACACATTGTCCTCTGTGGAAGCCCCAATGCACTACATGGCATTGAAAGTACACAGGTGGCAGAAGGGGTGCGACACACTCCACGATCATGGCACACACTGTGCTTCACATGCAACAGCAGGCTGATGGACAGCACCTCCAAGCAGACACATGCCACAGTCCACTGATGCAACACTAGCAGAGTACACAGACACACACAGGCACTGAGCAATCACATGCCCTTCACAACAGCGGATACAACCCTCACTCTGCACATGTGCCATTTGCCTGTGGGGTGTCACAGGTGTCGTGCTAGCTCATCAAGTCAGACACACAGCACAGCTTACTTATCACATCACATGGGTAGAGCTGTTGCCTCATCCATGCAGCTGTTGGGCAACACTTCACATACACACTCACCCACATGAGAAGGAACATTCACACACATCAATGTCCCAGAGGCCGTACACATCACTTGGACACTCTCCCCACAGGTCCACTCAACTCAGACACATCTGTAGGTACAGTCACCTGTCACACCGGGGGGACCACCAAATGTGTCATGCACTATGAAGTGAATGTCACAGTAAGCACAATGCAAGTGAGGAGTGCACACAGGAACTACATCATGCTCTGCATGAGAGACATAAGCCTCCCCCCCCCCCCCCCGGGACCCACTCTAAACAACATTGCATGTCTGTCCCTCTTGGACACAATCCCAGAAGTGTCAGTCACAAAAAAGGTGCACAGTCAAAGGTAGTGGAGTCAGCACTCACCTGTTCCCCTGGTCTCCCATACAGGCTGGGGTACTGTGGGAGGAGCACATCCAGTAGGGCCTCGTTCTCCTCCTGGGTGAATGGCTGTGCCCTCTCCACAGTCCTTGACATGGTGCCAGAGGATTCCGAGGCTGCAGCAATGTGGTCGACAGGAAAGTTGTGCAGGCAAGTGCCCTCTCAGGGGTGCTGGCTGCCTTATATCTGTCTTGCTCAGGGGCTTTCACTTACAGGAATACATGGTGATTGGTCAGACTCCTTAGCATCCTACGTTCACACCAATCCCTTTAAACCTACACCGATGACACGAATTTGCATGATTCAAATTTTGAGCATCCTTGCAAGGCAACCACCACTTTGCAACATTGTAATTTTTGCCCAACTGACTCTTCCTGGCCACCTGATGGACACATTGCAACTAAAAGCTCTGTATCCATGACAACCAGCATGCATTTTGGCCCTAATACTTGTACAATATGAAATTTGAAAATACACACACATGTACGGTGCGTTTCACGGAGAGCGTGTGTATGGTCCGTAACAGGCGTACTCCTACGCCAACACCACTATAGTGCTACGGACCATAAACACGCTCGGAGAGCGTGTGTACTGTGCGTTTCATACGTTTACACTGGTGATAGAGGCGCACATGCCAGGAATGGATGTCGCAGACTCGCACAAGGCTGAACATCAACTCATTCTCATTGCAGAATTACCTGTGCAGGTCCTAGGTGTGTCAGGCGGAGATGATGCACATGTCTCCTCATTTATGTTCACTATTGATGTGTGATGAGGTGTGTTCACATGTGTGATGGTGCACTATGTGGCACACTTCCCCTTATCACTTTGCACAGGTCTGCCTGTAGTACAAATGTGTGAAGCCCAGCCTCACTGGTATGGCACAGTCACCACCACCCTCAGCTGTCCCCTGATACCAGGGACATGGACACTCTATCAACTGACATGTCATGACCAGCGTGCCCCTATGTAACTATGTCATGTGTGTGTCCTGTGTTCACATTAGCTTGCTGTTAGTGTTCCGTCAACTACATCAGCAGTTACTGCATCTGACATGTATCTGTGTGGAGATGGTCCTGGCACATACCTACACACCATGCCCCATGTGCAATTCCACGGAGACAGGCTCTGTGTGCATCGGCCATCATATTTTCACCGGAAGACATATCGCCGTCGTCGCAATGTCTGTGTATTCTGTTTACACGTGTACCCCTTCATCGCAATGTGTGTTCACTGTACATTTGACATTCCATGTGTCCTGTGCGTATCGCTTGCCGTCAGGTGTCTGTATGAGATGCCCTGCTGTAACTGCAGCTCGTCGGATGTATGTCACTCCTGTGATGTTTCTGGCTGTTCACTCCGACTGGCCCCCAGCTTGTTTCATGGCTTGTCAGGTACACATGACGAGCAACATGTGTATCTGGCTTTTCGTAGGAGTGCCAGCAAGCTGGCATATGTGTCCTGGATGTATAGCACACACCAGACTCCATAGTTACATGATGTTTAGGAGCAGTTTAGCATGTGCTCTGTTCATTGACATTGATGTTTGTAGACTCTCAATCTTCGTTATTCTATCCAATTTTCTGCAGGGCACCGCCTGTCCCCCGACCGATGCCAGACTTGACTACCATGAGGGAAGTGACTGTATCAGGTGGTACAGATTCACTCAACAGTTGATTGAGGATTTGATGGACAAACTGGCACCACACCTCCAACCGCAACACAGGTATCCTACTGCGCTGACCCCCAAGATGAAGGTGATGGCATCCTTACATTTTTTTGCCACAGGTACGTTTCAATTTACCATAGCTGATGTTAGGGGGATGTCCCAGACAATGTTCAGCCGTGTCCTGCGTGATGTTTTGGCAGCCATGTTGGCGCACCTTAATGAATTCATAAAATTTCCTACTCCTGGGGAGTTGAGAGATGTCAAAGCTGAATTCTATGTCATTGGGTCCATTGATGGCACACGTGTCTTTGGTACCACCACAGGCACAGGAAGTAGCCTATCGCAACCGTAAACATTACCACTCCATAAATGCCCTTGTGGTGTGTCTTGCTAACATGCTGATTTCCCATGTCTGTGCACGTTTTCCAGGGTCAGCACACGATGCCTACATCATGAGGCGTAGCAGGGTGCCACAAATGATGCTGCGGCTGCACAACGTACGAGCATGTCTTGTTGGTGGGTATACTCTGTTTGTCCTGTGTGTCGTGGTATCTTTGGCTCTTACGGCATCTCCTGACCCACTTATTTCCAGCATGTTTCCATGTAGGGGACTCTGGATATCCCAACATGCCATGGCTGATGACACTTCTCCGCAACCCAAGATCAGCTGCAGATCACAGCTACAACAATGCACACGGGCAGACCAGGCGAGTGATTGAGAGGACGTTTGGCCTCCTGAAGAGCCGATTCCGGTGCCTTCACAAAACCGGTGGCTCCCTCCCATATGCACCGGAGAAGGTCTGCAAAATCTTCATTGTGTGCTGCATGCTGCACAACATGGCGGTGGAGGAGGCAGTGCCACTCATCCTGGATCCGGATGAGCAGGAACATCCACCCGTGGAGGATGAAGAGCTTGGGCATGAGGCAAGTGAAGAGGAGGATGTCCGGAGTCAGCTCATACGCAACTTCTTCTCATAATGGTGAGTCACTGGGTCTGAGTGTGCACGCTTGTAGCCTTGGGTGGCATGTGTTGCAATGTTTGTGTCCAGCTGAGTTATGGAAAAGTGACTTAGATGTGTGTTTTGATGTGTCACTCGAGTGATGATGTAAAGACACACCTTTTTCCTGAGAGACTTTCTTACCAATTTGCAAGGGTACAACATTGTTCATGTTCAGTGACTGACCATGTGTGCAGAGGAGAATCTTAGTGCTGACTTCTTGTCTGTCGGTCATTCCCAGGTTGTTGCACCTGTTGTCTGCTCGTGTCATCCTTGGCCTCCTACTATCCCTCATGTGTATTGCAACGTGTGCTGAATCAGCGTTCCATGCACGGACATGTGGAAATGTCAGTTTGGGTAAGGTTTGGTGGTGGTACGGGTTGGGAATGTGTGGGGACTGCTTCTGTGCATGTTGTGTTACCATGCATACATTTGTACTCACCATGGGGCACTTTACATGTTTCATCACTCCCATGAACTGATTGTCACCCTTCGCGACAGTCACGTGTATACGTTTTTGGATTCTGATTAAGGCATCAGTGTGGGTGACCCTTCACTCAGAAACATACGTGATCCTACGGGTGGACATAGTGTTGTACATCCCCATTACAGGCCCAATGGTGAATTGCAGCTGCTCTGTGTGCAGCAGGAGGTGTTTGTCTCATCCCCTTGACTTGTGTGCCAGTTCATTTGGATTTCTAACATCCGTGTTGTGAAGGGGGTGTCCAGCGTATGTCCCACATGTTAAGTCAAGTGACATGTGAGTCTGTTTATATGGATGCATTCCCCCTGGTGCTGAGTTTGTGTAATAAAGATGTTCCTTAGCCTCCAAAGTGCCTCATCTCTGTCACTGCACGTCTCTTGCCACTTTGCAGGCGTCATCTATGGCATAGTTGTCACAGATTGTGCATATGATTGTATGTGTACTTTGGCAACGTGCATGCAGTTCCTCATGGCTAATAATCTCTATTGTGCATGAAGTCCATGGTTGTGTATGTATTTGTGCAGGTTGCTCCCCCAACGGGCTGTCACCCCATGCTGAGGATGTGTCTCCTGTGTGCTGCTCGTCCTTCTGTTCACAGATCCTGTGTCAGTCATCTTTGATGGTTGTTCCTCCATTTTCTCTGAGTGAGACATGAGTTACCTGACACTCCTTCATTTACGTACGCCTGTTGCAGTTGTCCTTTATGGCATCCTTGGCTTTGTGTGATATTTTTTGCATATTTTCAAGAGCCTGCCGCCTGCTGCTGCGGCCCCTGCCGCAGGGGCATACCCAATTCCATGTTTCTGAAAGCCACACGCCTCCAAGATGCTGCTCACTTCCTCCCTCCACCCATTTATCATGCTGTCATCAGCTTGTCTGTGCCACTGTTGCGCCAACGCCGTGCCAAATGCATGACCATCAGCACATGCAACGTGCACAGTGCACGGCCCTCTTGTCCTTGAATGACACACATCACACAACAGGCTCATGTTGCAGCCACCCTCCAAGCAATATATACACCAATTTCTGCTGCATTCGCTCAGGCATCCCCTAAGCGCACACACAAACACTTTGCATGCAGGGTGTGCAACTCCAACTGCCTACACAACGATGCCCCGCCTTCCAGGCCCGGTCACACCAACCAGGTCATGTCCCTCCTACTCCACAGCGTCTACGTCCATCAGAATGCCATTGGAGTCTGTTAGCTCCTCAACACAACTGGGCGACAGATCACCCTCCTTGCAGTGAGCTTGATAAATGCACCCAAAGCACACATCTTCTTCATTGCCATCTCAGATGGATACAAGAACACCCGCAGGGACGTCCACAAGAATCCCATAGGATGAATTTCTATTTATTCACAAGTCCACCCGCAAAGTTAGAGATCCAGCTTGGCACCAACCCCCTGGAAACCCTCAGGGTAACACTCCTAGACAGATCTCCAGGCCAACATCTCCAATTTTGCAATGCAATCAACACGTCCATCTTCACGCACGCTCTCACATCCACAGGCTACACGTGGATGTGATTGAACGTAGGAGCTGGCTTCCGGCCACCAAAGAACTTGTATTTAGATCGCAAACGAAATTATTTTGGGTTTAGCGCATTAACAGCTAACAAAATTTATATAATTGTGATATTGGTAGCATAATTTACTATTTGACACTTGTGACAAGCACTAATGATTTTCGCTGGTAAAACACAGGCTGGCAATATGTAATAAAAGATCTTAGGTGGGAGGTTATGGGATGTGTAGTTTAATCTCACACCATGAGTGAGGGTCTGAAAAGCTAAATACCAGCAGTCTGTTTTTAGTGTCGGGCCGTGTTTTAGATTGGTCTACACGTGATCATGCACCTGGGGAGAACAAGATAGGTGGGGTTAAGACTGCATGAGCCATTAGCAGTTTTCTTTTGGGCCAATGCTAAAGGAGATTGACGTTGCGGCGTTTCCTCGAGAGATTTCAGCAGGCATGGCTTGTTGGAGCGAGCATGCATTATTTTAAACATGGGATTTTCCTTGTGCCACGCTAAGCATATGTTTACGCGTTAAAGTGAAAGGCCTATTTAAGTGTAGGTGTAAAAATAATTAATGCATAACATGGTTGATATTTTAAACTTTTCTAAGGAATGTCATGTTTAACAGAGAAATTATTTATTGTCATGATGATTAAGTCAGATAGTTAGATGCAATGGGTAGCTGTAATGGGGGTGTAGACGATAATGCTGTTTTATTGACTAAATTAGTAATGATGGAGTTAATTTTCACTTATACACATACATTTTGCATTTTAGATACCCCTGACGAAGTGATTTGGTTCCCGAAATGCATTGGGTGATTTTAATAAACATGTGGCATGTGGAATCCAGTATGCCTCCTACGTTTCTTTGAAATGAGTAAAATGGATTGAATGAAAAGTAAAATAGTAAAAAAGAAATGGAGTAAAAATATGGATAAACTGAAAAGAAAAGCAGAAGCAATGTTTGATTGATTGGATTCATTCCATAATATGGCTGTGCATCGTGTAGTAACACCAAAGGAGGTGCTAAAGTGTTCTGTTTTGTTGTCACGCGCAATTGGACGGAGCGCGAATCATGTTTGCACGCCAAATTGATTTAAAAGAGTACATGACTTGAAGTTTTGAATACGTTGGTGTGCATCTCACTACTTTATTGATGTTTACATGTGGATGTGTGCCAGTGATTTCTGGCTGGTGGAGAGCAACACCACCATCCATCATTGGTCCATCAACATTTACATCCACGTCTCGGACAGGCAACACACTAACACACACCCCACTACCAATCCCCCAAAGATGCTTGATGGAAGTCACCCCAGACAAGCTGTGTGGGACAGTGGAACCAACACCACCGCCACACCCTGCAACCTCACACACTGGATCAGCAAATGATCCACCAAAGTTGCCACATTGACGGACTTTCCTGTGAAGCACAACAACAGTTAATCCAAATGTGACAAGGCCGACCTACTGGACTCATACAGGTGTGGCCGGACTCTTGTGCCAAGTTTGTGACACAATGAACCATTGTTTGCATTCAAAGCCTGTAAAACGGCACACACAGACATCACCATATCAGCTTCAAGGACAAATAGAGATCCTTCTGATAGGGCCGAGGCACAAAAATACAGGAGATCAAGAAGCTCCTCAGCATTGTGAGTGCACTGCCATTAGCTCCCAATCCACAAGACTGCCCCCCCCCCTTGCAAGGCGGAGGCAATCCCTTGCAACTTTCTAGCACTGCAGGCTCATGTACATACACGCAAGGCTTGGCACGCAGAGGCAGACAACAATATTATCCGCGTGGACTTCCATCTGCAGGAAATACAACACCCGGATCATGTGCAACATCCACTGGGGATCTCCATCAGGCCCCTTCCAACACAACATCTGTTACACATCATTCCCCATCCTTGGAGCCCCCGTCCAGCACATCATGTATGTATCCTTTGAGTTAGGCACTGTTGCGGTCACGTGAGCGCGTCAGGCCGATAGGCTACAGTCGCGCTCAATAAAGCAGCGCACGAACATTAGGGACGAGTGGGGGGAAAACTACTAATCCCATGATCCCTAGCGTGCCGCGTGACGTCCTCATGCAATTACAAAACCGATCACGGACCTTCTGTCCACGTCAGAAATTCTGGTTACTGGACTTGGAGAAGCGAGAGGAAGACGTCGGTTTATCCCGTGTACTACAGAGCAACAGCGAAGGCGTCACTACCCGCTGAGGAATCCGGCGATGGTCCGACCCGCTGAGTAACGAGTCCGGGGTCATACACACTGACCGGTGAGGTAGGGGTGCCTGGCACCAGCAGAAGGGGGTGCTCAGGGATGCTCCCGGTCCGTTGTTCAGGTTTAACAGGGCAGGAACGAGGTGCTCCATAGATCCTTCAAGGGCAACTTAAATACTTCGAACAATCAAACTGCCGTGTCTTCCTCCTCCTCTACGTCAACGCTGCACAGTTTCAGAGAGGAAGCGAAGGGGATCTTATACAAAAGGGGCATAGAGACTGAGCCCTGGTTTATCCGTGATATAGTGCCGGCACCGTCCCGGGTGCTCTCCTAGTGATTCAACTAGAAGGGTAAAGTGAACATTCCTGCCTGTTTTATAATGGCAGTGTCAATATGTATGCTGTTTATTTAAGTTATGGGTGTCCTGTGTTTTTGACTACACTTAACAGGGGAATTTGGCGAGAGGTACAGACGGTCTACCTTTGGTCCCCTGTGAGGCTGGTTGAGAGTTCTAGATGGGTACGTGTATCGTGGTGTTGAGACAAGTCTAGGTGGCAAGGTGTAGATACTCTAGATGAGACCGTACCTGTGGAATAATAATATCCTGTATCTTGTTGCAGCACACCCCCTCTGAACAAGGACCTAGGATTGCTTGAAGTCCGTAGGAACCTTGCTATGTTTACGTTCTGTTTTCTTTACAGGTATAAGAGTTGTGTTTACTCATGTACATTCTTAGATAGATAAAGGGCAACACCGTTTCTGGCGGGTAACGTAGGGGAAGTGTTTTGATTACCTTCTTTGTCTTCACAGGTCTCCCTCCCAGCTGTTCCCTTCCTTTCCTTCCCCCACTTGATCTCCTTGCTGACCAGTGCCATTTGGCTTTTTGGCTCGGGGCTATCTAGAGGTGGACCACTCTTAGCAACAAGCCGATCCTGAGGATACGAAACCGTGACAGAATTTCCGACCCACGAATACATATCCTCCCGGTCGAATTGTTGAAGAATGGCCACCCTTGAGGACGTGATAGCCGCTTTGACAGGAATTCAGGCCGAGTTAGCGGCATCCCGCCAAGAAACCGCAGAATTGAGGGCGCGTGTTGAACGCCTCCAAAGAAACCCGTTCGATGTAGGTAGCATACCAGTGGCGCCATCTAACACAGTGGTGGTAGAAATGCCGGTGAATATACCATTGGCTACACCAGAAAGGTATCATGGGGAAGCAGATAAAGTACAAATTTTCCTGACTCAAATATTGTTGCATTTTTCATGTAAACACAAATCTTTTCCCACAAATCAGGCGAAAGTCGCTTTCTTCATTTCGTATCTAGCGGGGGACGCGGCACAATGGGCCGTGCCTATGGTGAGCAGAGATGACCCTCTGCTTTATGATTGGGAAGCGTTCAAAGAAGAATTTATAAGAGTGTTTGATAGGAGAGCGGAATCCTTCACTGCGGACTGGGAACTCCTGGAACTACGACAGGGAAATAAGGAGTTACTGGTGTACCTAAATTCCTTTCGGCGGTTGGTAGCCGAGACCAAGTGGTCAGAGGCCAAACAGGCCGCGCTCTTTCACCAGGGACTCCGTGAAGAACTCAAGGATGTCATAGCACAGATCGATCCGCAGCCCTCCTCTTGTGAAGGCCTCATCAACCTGGCATTATGGCTGGATCACAGGTTGAGTGAGCGGAAGGGAGAGTACAGGAGAAAAGAAAGAAGCTGGTACCGAGGTGATAGGCCAAAAACCTCCGATAACCCCGCCGTGACCGCCCCAGAAGCTATGGAAATCGGAACGGTAAGAGCTGCACTCACGTTTGCAGAAAAAGAGTCTCGTAGGAAACAAGGCCTTTGCCTTTATTGCGGTAAACGAGGACACTTTGTGAAAGACTGCCCAGCGAAACCCAAAGGCAGCCGGTTTGGGAAAAACCTCATCACCAAGCCGTCGGAAAACTGACGCGCTCTAGGATAGAAGAAGGGGATTCTTGGAGCCAGACGTCTATCCCTTTGTTACACAAAGACGCCGCACAGAAACCATGCCACTTATTTGTGGAACTAAAGATGCTGATTCATTCTGACTGGGTTCCTGTATCAGCCATGATAGACTCCGGAGCCACAGGGTTTTTCATGGATTTGGGAGAAGCCCAACGCAAAGTTATAAAGCTGATACCCAAAGAAACGCCAGAGGAGGTATACGCTGTGGATGGAAGAAGACTCAATACCGGACCCATAGGATGCCAGTCAGAGGAGTTGGAAGTTATGCTTGGACCCTCACATTGGGAGAGAATTACCTTCAGTATAATACAGGCCCCACAGTATGGGGTGATACTCGGACTGCCTTGGCTGCAAATACATAATCCCAAAATCAATTGGGTTACCAGAGAAGTTCTCCTAACATCCTCCTATTGCCAGGAGCATTGTATCAAAACACCAGAAGGACCGGCAACGGCCCTTGCGTCAGGACTGTGGGTCGCTACCGCAGCAGAAAAAGACACACAACTACCCCCGCAATATCAGGCATATGCCCGAGTATTTGATGACGTACAAGCAGAGGTGCCTCCTCCTCACAGACAATACGATTGTCAGATTGACCTGATTCCTGGAGCAGTGGTACCATGTGGTAGGGTATACACATTAACGGAGCCCGAGAACCAACACCTTCGTGCGTATCTTGACAAACACCTAGAAACAGGATTTATCAGACCATCCAAATCACCGGCTGCTTCTCCGATATTTTTTATTCCGAAAGCTAACGGCGAACTCAGGGCTTGCATAGACTTCCGAGCGTTGAACAACGTTACCGTAAAAACCCGCTATCCGCTCCCGTTGATTCCCGTACTACTGGAACAAGTGAAAAAGGCAACCATATTCACAAAGTTAGACCTCAAGGGAACATATCACTTGGTGCGAATCCGGACCGGTGACGAGTGGAAGACGGCATTCAAAACCCAGTACGGGTTGTTTGAATATCTAGTGATGCCGTACGGGTTATGCAACGCCCCGGCCGCGTTCCAATACTTCCTGAACGACATCTTTCGAGAAATCCTGGATCACTATGTCGTGGTATACATCGATGATATTCTGGTGTACTCGGTTGAGGAGCTATCCCACGAAAAACATGTGAAGACTGTGTTAAACATCCTACAGAACAATAGTCTTTTCTACAAATTGAGTAAATGCGAATTCCACGTCCACACGGTGGAATTCCTGGGGGTTATGCTTACCCCTTCAGGACAAGAGATGGCAGAGAGAAAGATCCTGGCGGTGAAAGAATGGCCTACTCCACAGAACGTCCGTGAAGTGCAATGCTTTCTAGGATTTGCCAACTTTTATCGTCGTTTTATCAACCACTTCTCTAAAACTGTGGCCCCAATAACCAAACTGCTGAAAAAAGGCAGCGTCTTTGCATGGACTCCCGAAGCACAGGAGGCCTTCAGCGCATTGAAAAAAGCCTTCGTGACAGCCCCCATATTAACTCACCCGGATCCCACAAAACCATATGTGGTAGAAGCTGATGCATCCGACATAGCCATCGGAGCGGTATTGTCTCAACGACATTCCGTGACAGGTCAGCTTCATCCTGTAGCCTATATGTCCCGCAAACTGAATGATGCCGAAAGAAATTATAACATCTCAGAAAAAGAACTACTGGCCATTAAAGACGCCTTCATGGAATGGAGACATTTGTTGCTGGGAGCCGTTCACGTGGTAACGGTGTACACGGATCATAGAAACTTACAATTCATGACCGCTGCCAGACACCTGACTCCCCGACAACGCCGATGGATGCTGTTCTTTTCGGAGTGCCACTTCCTTATCACCTACAGACCAGGCAGCGACAATAGGAAAGCGGATGCGTTGACTAGACAATCTGCCCCCCAGGAAACGGACGTTGCTCCAAACCAATCCATTATCAATCCCAAAAAGGTCCTATGTATCATACAACCAGATACATTCCTGAGAGACGTCCGGAAGGGCATAAATACATTCACATGGAGGGCCTGGTTGAGGAGACATGCGGAATGGAAGGTGACTTAAGGTATTCCTATGCATGCCAACCGCATCCTCGTACCCACGGTACCATTGCGCAAAACTGTATACCAGTGGTGTCATGAGTTACCAAGCGCAGGTCACAATGGATTCGCCAAAACCGTGGATCGTATTAAGAGAACTTTCTGGTGGCCCTCGCTATCTATGGACATCAAGATGTGGACACGTGCCTGCAACATTTGTGCCAAGGCAAAATCGAGTCATCAAAAACCAGCAGGTCTGTTGCAAACCATGCCTACCCCTGACTCACCATGGGAAAATATTTCGTTGGATTTTGTCGTTGGTCTCCCAAATGACAAGGGGTACACGACTATTTTGGTAGTAGTCGACTACCTCACGAAAATGGGGCATTTTGGGGCAAACTGAATATTTTTAACCACAATCTGCCCCCCATTCTGAATTTTAACCTGTTTTGGTATTGGTTTGTGTATTTTACTCACTTCCTGGTCCCTCGCTGTGCCGCCGAGAGCCGCCATTTTGGGTCTTAGGCGTTCTAGCCTCGCGCACACGGGACGACCATTTAATGCGCGCCAGACGGACGCGCAGCGCTTCGAGGTACAGCAGACATTACGCCTCACGTTGGTCTGGCGTTTCCTTGTCGAATTGACCATTGCTTACTTTGCACATGTATTTTGCTTACTTTTGCACAGCTGAATCGCACAAAGCCCTCATACTTGCATTTTAAAAATTGAATATTTTTAACCACAATCTGCCCCCCATTCTGAATTTTAACCTGTTTTGGTATTGGTTTGTGTATTTTACTCACTTCCTGGTCCCTCGCTGTGCCGCCGAGAGCCGCCATTTTGGGTCTTAGGCGTTCTAGCCTCGCGCACACGGGACGACCATTTAATGCACGCCAGACGGACGCACAGCGGACGCGCGCAGCGGGCGCGCCGCGGGCGCGCCGAAGGCGTGCACAAGGCAACCCCGTCTGCGCCCGTCCGCGTCCTGGAAGCGTCCAGCGCCAGCCATGCTGTCCGCCCCCCTTGCTTCATGGGGACCCCGCCGATATACAGCCGGCTTGATTTATTGGCACTTAGACCCACAATTTGCACGCCCCACATGAATTGGGATGTGAGTTGTAATTGTCCTTTTTCATGTTCTAAGTGCCATTTCCACCTCAGCCAGGCCCCTAGAGGCATATACCCTCAAGTCAGAGGGACGGTGAGTTTCAAAGCCCGCCCAACTATAAAAGCGGGCCTGATTAACAGTCGCTCGTTAGCCAAACACTACCAGGATATTTTTGATCTGATCTTGGACCTACATCTCGATCTTTTATTTGTCACAGAGACCTGGATGAATGACTCATCGAATCCTATAGTGCAGATGGCGATCCCGGCGGGTTATTCGATTTGCCGAGCTGACCGCCTGTGTGGTAGGGTGGTGGTGTGGCAATTATTTATAGAAATATCTGGGAGGTGACATTGGGCAACAATACTTCGCTCGATCAGTGCGAACTTCTCGACTTCACCATTGTATTTTCGGCCCACTCCACACTAGCCGGCACCCTAGTATATAGACCGCCTGGCTACGCTGGTCCTTTTCTCAGTGGTCTTGGAGAGCTGCTTGTCTCCCATGCTCTACGCTTTTCACAATACCTCTTCTTGGGTGATTGTAATATTCACCTTGACCAACGGGATCTGAGCGATTCCAAAGCCTTTCTAGAGGCGATTGATCTCGCTCAGCTTACTCAATGGGTCAGCTCTCCTACCCATGGTGGTGGGCACATTCTGGACCCTATTTGTTCAAACTTTCCTATCTCTTTGGATAACCCTATGCCTGTCTCTTGGTCTAACCACTTCCTCTCTTGTTTTACTTGGTCTGTAAGTGATGGAACTATTGACCAACAGCTCAATTCCCGTCCTCCAACAGCAAAAATTGATCCCTTAGCCTTTCGGCTCTGTCTAGACAACTCTAGGGTTACTCTTCCGACTGACCTTAAAGGGGCCCTTGCATGTTTCTTGAGTTGGATTGGACGAGCTGTGGACAGTCTGTCTCCCCTGTCTTGTCGCCGTCGCCACAGGGATTCTCCCTCACAACCTTGGTTTACCCCTAATTTGAAGCTGCTCAAACGGCCCTGTAAAAAGCTTGAACGCAGCTGGCGCACTGTCTTTTGTCCAATAGCCAAGAAGACGCTAAGAGATGCCCAGAAGATCTACTATCAGGCTATCCGCGAAGCGAAAAGCCTTTACTATACTAAGCGGATTGAGTGCGCTAGCAACAATTCAAAAGAAATCTTCTCGATCGTCCAGAGTTTTATGGCCCCAGAAGCCATGGCCATGAAACTTCCAGGTTCTGCTTCTTGGTGCGAAAAGCTCTCTGATTTCTTTATTGCTAAAATTCGGACCATTCAGGCAACATTTACTTCTAATGGTGGGCCTCCGGCCGGCAGCTCTACCCCGGTGGTATCATTTTCTGCTTTTTCCCCGGTGACACTATCTGACTCCCTGAAACTATTACAATCCTTAAAGTCAGGGTCTCCGTCTGACCCCTGTCCGGCTAGGCTCCTGGCCTCTATTGCCGAGACAGTTAATTTTGAGGTAAATACACTTGTTAATCTGTCCCTCACTGAGGCTGTTGTTCCACAGGAATGGAAACAAGCTAAAATTATCCCGTTGCTAAAAAAGCCATCGCTTGATGCCGGCAATCCTGCCAACTACCGACCGATTTCTTTACTCCCTTGCTTGGCCAAAATCTGTGAAAAGGTAGTTAACAAACAACTGACTGCTTTTGTTGAGAATGCGAGGCTTCTTCATCCGGCGCAATCGGGTTTTAGAGCTTCTTATAGCACAGAGTCTGCCCTAGTTGAGGCTTCGGAGGCTATCCGTGAATGCTTGGATTCGGGGGGGGGAGTGCAGCCCTTATCCTTTTGGATTTGTCGGCTGCATTCGACACCGTTCCTCATGCTCTGTTACTGACCCGGCTAGCCGCTATCGGCATAACTGGTCAGGCCTGGAAGTGGCTGGAATCTTTTCTCACTCTTCGGTCACAACAGGTCTGGCTTCCTCCTTTTGCGTCTCCTCCTCAGCCTGTTTCCACTGGAGTTCCTCAAGGTTCTTCGTTAAGCCCTCTGCTTTTTAATATATATGTTACGCCTTTAGTCCAACTGGCAGAGGAAGGGGGGGCCAAGGTGGTTGCATATGCCGACGATACTCAGCTCCTGTTTACATGGGACAGGACTGACTATTCTACCTCCAGAGTGCAGAGCTGCTTGGCAGCCGTCTTTCATTGGCTATCTGTTGCCCAATTGAAATGCAATGAGGAAAAGACTGAAATTTTACTTTATGGTAAATTTCCGCCTCATTTTAGGGATTCTCTCTGGCCCTCAGCTTTTCCTTCTCAATCCTGCACGGGTCTCCCAGTCAAAAACTTGGGTATCTGGTTCGACGAGCAGCTGTCCTTTCTGACTCAGATAAAAAAACTAACAGGCTGCTGCTTCGGTATACTCAGATCTCTGAGAAAGTTTCTGCCTCTGTTGCCTAGACCAGCGAAGGAGACAGTGGTCCGGGCTCTGATCCTCTCCCGCCTCGACTACGCCAATGGTCTTTACATTGGTTTGCCCGATTACTTGCTGAGAAAACTGCAAGTGATCCAGAATGCTGCAGCCCGGCTGGTGGTCAATCTCCCCCATCAGAAATTGTATCTCACCTTCACTTCGTTTGCTGCACTGGCTCCCTGTCAGGAAACGCGTTGAATTCAAGGCTTTGGTCCTTGCACATCACGCCCTCCATGATGGAGGCCCTTCCTTTCTCAAAAAGCGTTTTTCGTTTTACCAACCTACCAGGCTTCTGAGACCTTCATCGCAGCTTTATGCCTCTACCCCCGGTTTCCGTCTTCAACGTATGGGGGGTAGATCTCTTGCTTTCAGGGCCTCTAGGCTTTGGAATGCATTGTCGCTATCTCTGCGTGCGATTCAGGACTCTAATGTGTTCAAGAAACACCTCAAAACCCATCTGTTTTAATCTGTGTATTGTTTTACTGTCCTCTTGGTTCGCGCTGGGACACTCCTAGGAGTAGCTGAGCGCGTTACAAAACACAGTAACATAACATTTCGTAGCATGTCGACAGGTCCCGTCCGCAGGAGTTCTGGCCAACCTGTTGCTGGTTCACGTGGTACGGTTGCACGGCTTACCGCAGACTATCGTGTCAGACCGAGGCGCTCAAATCACCGCTTAGTTCTGGAAGGCTTGGTGTGCGTCTCTTCATATCAAAACATCAGTCTCTACAAGTTTCCATCCGCAGACAGATGGACAGACAGAACGTCTTAACCAGACTCTCAAACAGTATCTTCGCTGTTATGTGGACAACAGTACCGATGCATGGGTGGACTATTTGTGGTTGGCGGAGATCGCATACAACAACGCCACTCATAGTGCAACGCACGTCTCTCCCTTCTACAGCTCCTATGGATACCATCCCCGTTTCGTGCCTTTTGTCCACCCCAGAGCTAATTCAGACCTCCCAGAGGTGGGTCAAAGAATATCCCATATGCAGAGAACCCTCAAGAAAGTGCGGAACCAATTGGACCGATCAAAACGGAACTTTAAGACATCTGCGGACAGACACCGGAGAGAAGGACCGTTGTATCAAGTGGGTGATGCAGTATGGTTATCCACCAGAAACATTCGATTCCGGAAACACAGTGTATTCAACCCCCGTTACATTGGACCCTACAAAGTGGTCAAACGTATTAATCCTGTGACTTTGAAACTGGCCCTGCCTTCTCACATGCGCATTCACCCTGTTTTCCACGTATCCTTGTTGAAACCATCGACCTCACCTACGCGGAAACAACCAACTCCAGTAATCATAAACGACGAAGTCGAGTACGAGGTTAAACAGATCCTTGATGCCAAGATGCGAAGAAACAGACTGTGGTACCTCATCTCGTGGAAAGGGTACGGACCTGAGGAGAACTCTTGGGAACCCGCGACGGGGGTTCATGCTCCACGATTGGTGTCTTCCTTCCATAGGAAATACCCTTCCAAACCTGGTCCCCTGCCGCGCTCTCAGTGACGGGGATGTACTGTTGCGGTCACGTGAGCGCGTCAGGCCGATAGGCTACAGTCGCGCTCAATAAAGCGGCGCACGAACATTAGGGACGAGTGGGGGGAAAACTACTATTCCCATGATCCTTAGCGCACCGCGTGACGTCCTCACGCAATTACAAAACCGATCACGGACCTTCCGTCCACGTCGGAAATTCTAGTTACTGGACTTGGAGAAGCGAGAGGAAGACGTCGGTTTATCCCGTGTACTACAGAGCAACAGCGAAGGCGTCACTACCCGCTGAGGAATCCGGCAATGGTCCGACCCACTGGGTAACGAGTCCGGGGTCATACACACTGACCGGTGAGGTTGGGGTGCCTCGCATCAGCAGAAGGGGGTGTTCAGGGATGCTCCCGGTCCATTGTTCAGGTTTAACAGGGTAGGAACGAGGTGCTCCATAGAACCTTCAAGGGCAACTTAAATACTTCGAACAATCAAACTGCCGTGTCTTCCTCCTCCCCTACGTCAACGCTGCACAGTTTCAGAGAGGAAACGAAGGGAAATAGAAGGCTTTTACCCTCAACCTGTACAGTTCCAACCACAATCATATGGGTGGAACCCATATTTCCAAGCTCCTTTCCAACCAACAAAATGTGGATACCCATGACAACCTTTCTCTGCTCCTTTTTTAGGGCGAGGCCAAAATCGGAGAAGAAGACGAAGCCAGAAAGTGCAGTGGCAGGTACACCCGCTAGGGGATTCGGAACACGAGCCCCAACCCGGGACCAGGAGAACCATATGGGAATAGTGAACCAGAGCACAGTGACTTTCTCGGATGTCGAATGAAGAGTACTCAGCAAATGACTGTGTTTCGTCCCTACACCACAACTGGACCTCTTCACTTTGAGAGTGGAACTGGCTGAGTTATTTTGCTGAATACATCTATCTGTCCATTTCAAAGACCAAGCCTCACTATCTGCAGATGAAAATACAAACACAGGCCTAAGAAGGAAATCGTAGTTCAACCCAACAAGCCGCACCATCCCCCTAGTGGTATTGGCATTTGAAAAAGCAGTAGCCCTCAACATCAACAAACTCAAAGACCAGAACACATGTATGTTCAACAACCTGAGTAAAACAGAACTTGAGGCAGTCAGGGAACTTGACAGCATGCACACCATAGTTATAAAACCATCCGACAAAGGTGGAGCGATTGTAGTCCTCCCAAAATAGATGTATCGCACTGAATGCCTCAGGCCCCTCGGAGATCCAAGGAACTACAAAACGTTGACGAGGGACCCACGAAAGAGATTGCAGATGACATACGATATATGGTGAATGAAGCAAAAGAAAATTACTGAATTACTACAAAGGAAGCGGAGTTGCTGATTGAAGGTAGACCTAGAGTCCCACACTTTTACATATTCCCACAAATTCATAAAGGGATTAACCTCGACCGATAGTCTCAGGCATCGGCTCCATATTGGAGCCCCTTTCAAAATTCACAGTCTGTTTTTGGAGACCCCAAGCAGGCAAGATGCCTTCTTACATAAAAGACACCAAGGACATTCTGGTTATGCTGCAGGACCTCATGTTCAACTCAGACACAGACTTATTTGTCACTCTGGACATGGAGGCCCTCTGCACAAGCATTCCTCACTTGAGGTGCTAGATGCCCTAATAGGAGAGACAGAATGGAATTCTATAACATCAAAGAGCTTCGTCTTGGGCTGCACACACATGGCACTGACAAGAAACTACTTCCAATTGGAAGACAGCTTCAGTCTACAGACACACGGAATATCAATGAGCAGTACATTAGCCCCAAGTTTAGCCTGTCTGTATGTCCATGATTTTGAACAGAAGAACATGTACAACAACACAAACCCCTTCATCAATAAGATAAAACTATGGAAGAGATTCATCGATGATGATCTGGTCATCTGCAGAGAGAGAGAGATGGATGCTCATGACTTCTTGGAGTGGTTCGACTCAAGAGACATTTTCCTGAGATTCAGTATGACCACGAGCACGAAACCAATCACTTTCCTGTAACTCAGGCTCTGGGCAGATCACAACCACCTGAAAACTGAAGTTTCCTATAAACCGATGGATACCAACAACCTGCTCCAGTATGACAGCTTCCACCCCAAGGCCTTAAGAGACAATTTGCCAGTCGGCCAGTTTCTTCAACCTACGTAGAAACTGTACAGAAAGATCCACCTACGACGGCCATGGAGCTCTACTAACAAAGAAACTGGAGGACAAACTATATCCACGTTACTTTATAAAAAAAAGCAAAGAAGAGAGCAAGAAACAATCAGAGGGATTCCTTGCTACAAACCTACGAGAGACCAGACAACGATTGACTAGTGTGTGTCACCACTTCTGGAACACATTCAAATCAAATGAAAAGATAGAATTTACTACAGTGGAAAATCTTGACTTCAGCGTCCCTGAATTTTGAAAGACCCATGTTTGCCTTTAGATGAGGGAGCTCGTTAAAGCACTTATTGATTCACACAAGGCCTAAACAGGAGACCACCAGTCATACACTCCATCTCATGTGGAACTTACCCGAAGTAACTGGCACTACCCCTTTGGACAGTGTAATATCTGCCCACTCACCAAAGCAACTAAAGATATAGATCTAGACTTACGGATGCCCTGGATTCTCAAGAAACACACGGACTGTAACAGTACCAATGAGGTATAGATACTAATATGCAAGTGGGGTTTAAAATACATAGGCATGACCACAAGAAAGGTCAGAACACGCATCAACGAGCACAGGAGCACTTCCCAGTGCAAAAAATCAACCACAAAATTGATACATCATTTCCTGTCCATAGGCCACTTAGAAAACGATTTCACTTGGTTTATTATAGCGAAACGGTCTCCTTCCGTGACAGAACAACAGCTACTGCGAAATGAACAGAGATAGATTTACAGATTATCGAGTACATCGCAGGGATTGAATGAAGAAATTCCATGGACACAACTGTAATAGACATTGATTTTTTTTTCACTTGTTTTTATTGCAATTTTTCAAAAGATCATACAAAACAATTCACTGCACAGACAATGCGGAGCATATGAACCAATTGTTGACGGATAGAAAGGAAAGTCATGCATAGCAGCAATAACTCCATAATCATCAACAAACAATATAGGCTCATACAACCAAGATATTTTGGCAATACTGATCCACAGGACCAGTTGGCTAATCCAACAATCATGTCATCATGAAATACATTCCAGTCAGTGAGTTCAGGGTGTAGTAGCAAATAGGAACGGAGCGGTTGCCAGATGTTGTTGGGGCGGGAAGCGAGTGGCAGCAAAGACGCATATACATCACTAGTAGTGTTGCAGTACATCACATCCCTCAGCCAGGGTCTCACCAGCGGCGGTTGGCTCCTCCCCAATTTAGGGAATATGTGGGGGAGCTCAGTCTCGACCATTTGTTCTAGATGCAGGGCAGTTCCATGCCAAGTTAATAAAGTCAGCATGCGCCATCGCACATCTCTGGCAGCTATTCGACCTCGTACAATCCATCTTTGTGAGCAACATGGGGGTGACATAGATTCCATGCAGGTACTTAAAGTGCATAAGCTTATGTTTATAATTATTTGACACTAAGCATGTCTGCGCATAACTAATAGGCCCACTTCTTGTATGTCATAGGCTGCGCTAGGTCACCCTCCCAGGCCGCGCGTGCCACCTCCCATTATTGGTCGGACTGCCTGCGCTTGACAACATATTCTGGAGAACTGTGCACCATCAGGTGTAGTAATAATTGTTGTAAGTGGGGGGAGCTCAGGAGGTTCCTCTGTCTCAGGGCGTAGTGCAGTGACCAGTGCCATTTGAGTTCTGTGCACTTGAAAACGGTCTAGTGTGGTTACGTACCGATCACCTGTCATGTCCGCTACTGTGCACAAGTGACCGTCTCTGAACATGCCCCTCATATTTTCTATCTGACAACGGGTGAGTGCATGCTGTGTCAGTATTTCAGTCGTGGGAGGTATCCAGTGATTATTCAGAACCGGCAAATGCGGGGAGTACAGATGGTCAGCCCCCAGGTATCTGCGCAAACGCACCCAAGCCCAACTTGTGGTTGGTAGTGTATGGATCTCAGCCGGTGTTCTCCTAAGCCTGAGCGGGAGGATAGTAGAGAGAGGATAAGGGCAGGCCTGTGTGTGCTCAGGCTTCAGGAATTGCAGGCGCGCATCCGGGTGATACCAAAAATAAGTGTAATGCGTCTGTGCCACCAGATAGTACAAGTAAAAGTCGGGTACTCCAAATCCTCCTCTTTTTAAGGGGTTAATGAGTATCTGCCAACCCACTGTAATAGACACAAATGAGCAATACTCTTAAGACTATACTGCATCTAATATAGGACATTGGGGTATCACCACCAAACCCTGGAAGAACCGCCAGGGGCATACCACCTAGAAGATAAGAACCAACACACATTGAGATTGAATATGGAGACCTAAATCCAAGTGTAAGAGTACGTATACAATAATATGAGTTGAGAAGGCATCAAACTATGGTCTCAATTTTGACCATAATCACATGACTCTATATAAATATATAAAAAAGGAGCCAACAGACCTATGTACATAGAATCCCAGGAGGTTACCAAACAATAAAGGCAATAAAAACAAAAGGTGAAAGAAACTACTATAAAATTTGTGAGAACATCCTTCCCAAATTAAACAAAAACCAATGGGAAGACCAGATAAATATTAAAATACTATCTGGGCATCTGATGGAGCACCAAAAACAGGAACGTTTTTACTTTCACCACTAACCCTACCCACAGCAAGACACGCTGGACTTAAACCAAACTCCAACTCCCAGCATTCCAACGGCCATGCAGCACAAATGCATCATCAGCAACACCGCCCACAACCAGCGATGAACTCGTAAAAACCGGATGCTGAGCCCATACCAGTGCTTGCAAGCGGTCTGGAAGGCGGTAACTCGTAGGTGTACGGGCGGTGTCAGATCCTTGACGAAGTAAGTTGAGAACGGAAACTTGGTTAAACTGGACTGGAATGGAATGAAAGAGGAAACATGGAATGGAGTGATTCCTTCACGGCGGTTCTCATGATAACACCCATGTGATCCACATGGATGCTGTGCGATGCTAAGCAAATGAATGACATACCCTGGAGGGTTGTCTTCACATGTACGTAGACATAATACAGAGTACATATTGGGAATGGCGGAAGCTTTAAAATGTACTGTGGGTCCAGAATGGGCCTGATGAGCATTATTGTGTCTATAAACATAACCAAGCACTGTGACACGAGACATATGGTTCAGTATGAGTGCGTACGTGAGAGATGGTAATGCTTCAAATATACCGCTAGCCCCAAGCAAATTCAAACTAAACATTAAATCATGGGGGTATACGAAATAATAACCTGTTGTGATCTCCGACGGGAGATTTTATCTATACAATCAGCTAAAGACATGGAGCTCAGCTAGATGGGTGCATCACCTAAGCAAATTCAAACTACACGTTAAAGCATGGCAACATACAAAATAATTTTACAAAAATAGTTTTTGGGGGGAGTTTTATATAGCTCAAACTAGACCCGAAGGTTTCAGAGTGTTTTACATGAGCACCAGTTAAGTTTGAAACAGACAGTTTCATTTTCTTATTTTTGTTGGCCACGAGGAGATTAAGTGATTTGCTCATCATAGGATGTTGATTGTGCCTGCCGAGACTCGTACCCGGTTCCCTAGCTTCACGGCCGACCGCTCTAGCCGTTAGGCCATATCCTCTCCCCAGTTGTGAACGCTGGAGGGAGCTTTGAATTATACATTCAGCTAAAGAAATTGAGCTCAGACAGATGGGTGTAGCCCTATCACCAAACAGGATTCTTTCACTAAGAACATGTGGCCAATAAAGGTTTTATGACCTGCATGAAGTGAATGACAGTAGTATTGTACAGCCTTACTATGAAATTATTTTCCGAGTCCAGATTGGAAAATATCTACATATGTGAATCTCATTCACTATAGGCAACCACAATTGGGAACCATCACCTATATGTTTATTAGAATTGGAAAAAGTCCTTTTGAAATGTATATCTAATTATTTTTCCTCCCCCAAAAGAGTGTGACACTAGGACATCATCACGCACCAGACACACATGACCCTTGAAAGACACCAAATAAGGGTAAGCAGAGTGTGTGCGTGATCAGTTTACACTACATTTGACCAATAAGCATGTATTTCTCATGAGAAATTGCATCTGTAAAGTTTTTTAAATCCTTTCTGACCAACCACAAATAGAACAAGGAATAGAGGCCAATTATACTGTTATGGGACAACAACTTCATGTAGCACCTCATAATAGTATGTTCAGAGTTTTTAACCTAGGGAAGTCATCCTGAATTAGGAGCAGTACAATCCTGATACGGATATGGACATTGGAAGCACTAGACGTCCCAACAGAATTCAGATTGGTACATCAGATTGGGCTAAAGTAGATATAGTATACTTCTGGATCCATCTTCAACCTCACTGACGCACCCTTTTTGTCTCTTAGGTATTCCCCAAGACAGAAGACCAAGACAAGTGAGAATCTTAGTGTGAGAAGGTAGGCTGGTATATGCTGTACACTAATTAAAGTGGGCACCCTGTACCAGTTCACACGACCCTTATGCTGTATGAGGTCAAAGATAACCTTTAGAGAGCTATCCTAGTGGTAGCTATGGAGAGCAGCCTTCAGGCTTAAACTTGAAGGAATGTGAAGCAACTTATTTTGCCAGAATATCACCTCCTGAATGACCAAATGAAAGGAGAACCACACAATAGTTATATTAAAATGTAAATTTATTACTGTAACACTGTCTACTAACCTCTACACGAGATTAGAACATAAAGCACACAATACTGAATCAATAGAACAATCGTAAGTAGCACAATACACAGCGGACTTCAGGGAGAGACCGAACCATATACTAAAAATGTTTTATAACAATCACGACTTGACCAGACACAGTGCCTAGAGCATGTAGAATTGCCGGGACCCCAAGGAACCACCCAAGGTAGTGACACAGGGAGCCCACGGAGTACGGGTGCAGTGAGGAAACACGACCGCTTGCTCCGTACAACTCTATGGGAAAGTCGTGGTTGTAAAATTACAGTTTAAGGACACCTCTACGAGGACTTCAAGCAAACCCTTTGGAACATAGGAGGTTCTAGAGCCAACCCACCAGTGAGTACAGAGGTACCCGTGTAACCTATCCCAGAGGAGCCAGGTGCATTGGGGTCAGGTGGTGTCAGAAACCTTCGTCGATTTCAGTGGAGAGCTGCTAAGAAATACTGCTGCTGAGAAGGCAAAGAGTGTCCAGTGGAATCCAAGCCTGGATTCTAGGTGAGAGGAACCTGAAAGCAGAGGGGACAGAGTCTGGGTCACTTCAGGTGACCAGGGGTCGTTAGTCGAATGCCCACCGATGACGGGTGCTTCAGGTGCGAAGGGATGCTTGACTCTGCAGCCACGGGGACCAGGAGATGTCGAGGATGACCAGGATCCGAAGTTGAGCTGTCCCACTAACGGTGTCGAGTGCTGAGGGGTCAATGTCTGGCTGGAGCACCAACAAGTCTTGGCAAATGCGACCCATGCAGGAAGGACAAACAGGTTGCGGTGTGGACCAGCAAGGTCCAGGAGACTCTCCAAGCAAGGGGGAGTCAGGGCACATCTGGAGCAACCAGGGAAGCCCAAGAACAAACAAGGTGACTCTCACCAGGACTCACAGGCCAACGGACCAGGGATCGTGAGGAGACCTCAAGCAAGTCTGCAAAGCACCAGCCCACGGAGCACTCAGTGCGAGGAGGCTGGATATCTTTGGTGCAATTACTACTCGGGGTCAGGACTACTCGGAGTCCAATGCACAAGCTCAGGAATCGCCAACAAGCATATGCATTTGCAAATGTACGCAGTGCACAGGGGTTCGGGTTACACGGCCACCACGAGGGATACTGGTCTCAGAATTGCTGAGGGATCAGATCAACCTCAGGGACCTTCGGAAACCCACCCCCTGTGTTGCTAAAATCTACGGAGTTCTCAGGAGCTCGGGAGAAGCAAACCAGTCAGATGTGCTTAGGTGCCTGTCCAGCGTCATGCAGACAGTCGAAGTACTTGGTTTCTTCTTAGCAGAATCTTGTCCAGGTAAAATCTAAAGTCCTGTAGCCAGGTATCCCACTTTATACCCACGGGAAAGGGTTGGACAGATTCATAGGACCCTCCTAGGGGAGGGGCAGGACAGAGGGGTGGCTACACCCGTGTTCTCTGTCCAATTTCGCACCAGAGCAGGAACCAATGGCTCCCAGAACTGGTTTGAGCTGGACTATGCACAGGGACACCAAATGTCCCCCCAGTGCAGGCTTTCTGGCACTCTCAGAGTGCACCCACCCAGCCCCAATACACTAAATCCTGTCTGGGAGATGGTCACACCTGCCTGTGACAGGATGTCTATTGTCATGCCTTCCTCTGCTCGAGCTTGGCTCAGCAGCAGGAGAGCAGAATCGTGTCTGTGGCTGGCAGCGTCCATTTTGTTGTGCCCGGGTCGAGAAGACTGGTACCGGGTAGACCGGTGACCCACACATGTCCCCTTTGGAAGGGTGGAATCATACCTCCCTCACCAGTTACTGGTGTGGAGGTATGATTCCAAGGTGTTTGACACCAAACACGACATGTTTCTAAGCAGCCGTTTTAAAGTTAGCATTTACTGCGAGGTTATAATGCAACTTAACCTATATGTCTGGCTGCATCACAGACAACCCCCGGGAATGGTCTCCGAAGGCTGCAGAGGGGCTCTGATCATGCAGGGGCACCCTCTCAGGTAAAACCCAGCCCCCTGCCTTCAGGATTGATAAGGCCTGCCATAGGGGTGACTGATAGGTTTTTAAGTGCAGTGATTTAGATAGATATAGTGAACCTATATCTAAGTAAGTGGTGCTAGCACCTGCTTAGACAGGCTGCTGTAGCAGGCCTGTGGTGTCATTTTGAATGGCCACTCGTTGGTGGCATAATACATGCTTCAGCCCATGGGAGGCCTCTGGGGTACCATATACAGTTAAGGGTGCCTCAGTGTCCAATCTGAAGTGTACCTGAAGTACATACATAGCATTTTAAGGGAGAAAGCAGATAGACTGGGGTCCTGGATAGCAGGATCCCAGTCAGACTAGTCCTAAAACAGTGAGGCATCAGCAAAAAGTGGGGGTAACCATAAGAAGTAGATACTACTTTCCTACACTTAGGCCTCACGAAGGTGCATGGTAAGCATGCGTAGCAAGGCAGGAATACTTTAAATAGCCCTGACCAAGGTCCCAGACGGGCTCCTATTGTGGGCCAAAACATGTTAGTGTGTATGTAGCAGGGTTAATTGAACAGCTAGATTCAATACAACCCTCAAAAACATGTTTATCCATACCCCAGGTACACTACAAATATAGAAACACTTTGGGTATACCTGTAGGTATTTTTAAATTTCATCTTTTCTTATGGATCCCTGCTTATCCTGCCAGTTTTTATTTAGGAGCTCCAATTTCTGTGGTTGAGTGCACCCTGGGGGTACCACCTTACCAGGGGATAGGCACCAATGATACAGCATGTCACGATATAGTAAGTGAGGCATCTACTCCAATATCTTTGGATAACCTAGAGGTATTAGGGAGTAAATTCTTTCTAGAACAGGATCGTACCTTTCTCTCTTCAATTAATCCAGCTGCTCTTGTGTATGAAAAGAAGGTTTTAAATAACCTTGAAGCCCACTGTCAATCACTTGATGTAGAGAGGGTTGCCTTTAACGTCAGAGAACTTGCCAGTCACCCTGGGATGAAAAAATCCTAATCACAGAGTTATCCCCATGTACTTTAGACTTTTAAAATAAGCCTACCTCCTCAGTGAGCACTCAATTATAGATGGTTACAAGCCATACCTTTGGTCTCGTTGTAAATTACATTCTTGCATAAGAGGTCGTTGTGGCAGAGCACGATGGGGGAACCAAGTGTGGGCAGGTACGACTCCATCCAGGTCAGCTCTTGCTCCAGGACCTCCATCGCTGGCACGTTGGCTTGGACCCTTAGGGCAGAACAGAAAAATTAAATCCATCCGGTGCCAAAGCACAGTTTGACTCAGTAGTGGAAGTCAACATTGAGTACAGAAGGAATTTCACACATACACAAACCGACATAGAAACCTGATATGAATAAATGTAGGCCTGGGCGGTGAACTTCGCTCAGTTCGCGGAGTTTGCAGAGTTTTCTGCACTCCACACCCCACGGAGCTCATGGAGTGCAGAAACTCCGCTTCGCGATGTGCAGTGGAGTTTTTTCTCCGCTCGCGAACGGTAAGTTTGCGATCAGTAAGTTCGCGAGCGCGAGCTGCCGCTCAGGTAGGACTTCTACCCGAGCGGCAGAAATACCAGCACAAACTGCAGTTCGCACTGCACTCCGCCACTTGCGGAACTTCGCAGCGTTTTTTGTAACTTCGCGGAGTTCCGCTTAGCAAAACTCTGCGAACTACGCCCAGGCCTAATAAATGAAGCCTTAAAAGATAGTGGAAGACAAAGCTCGTTCCTTTTAATCCTGAAACTTAGCCATTGACTTATGTACACTTCCATGTTTTAAAGGCTGCAGAAGAACAGATTACCAAAAGAAAGAGGAAATTCCTAACATACCACTGCTTCTAAAGCGTTGGTGGAGCCACTGTGATCTTATGGATTTTTGCAGTGCTGGGCAAGACATATTTTGAGGATGCCTGTTCAGAACAACTTTGAATTAATTTATTTCCCAATTTTATTTCAATCAAACCCTAGTGATCACAAAAAAATTAATTATATGTTACACTTTCAAAAAGGGGGGCAGACAAAAATAATTATGAGCACTGTTCCCGGGAAGGTGCGCGCTTGGGTGCCCACGCACATATGACACTCCGAGCGCGCAGTGTCTTCTTTGGAGCGCGCACACACACTGCACATCCCCTGAGGCAGGTGTTCATGTTAATCGCAGCGCCCTGTAGAAGCACGACGGGCGCTGCGATCAACATGAATACTTAAAAAACAAAGCAGACAATCTGCCCAGCCGATCTCTATGAAGAAAGGGCACGCAGTAATGCTATAGGCACGACGTACCATGTGCTTTCACAATTACTAACATATATTAGTGATTGTGAAAGCCACACGTCATGCTTTTAGGCTTGCTGCATGCCTTTTGTTTATAGAGCGCGGCTGCAGGCAGATTGTGTGCCTATTTGAAAGTTTTCATCTTAAATGCAGCCCGTATATTAGTATGTCGGGCGCTGCAATTAACATGAAAACTTTTTTAAAAAGACACGCAACCTGCCGCGCTCTATTAACAGAAGGCTTGCAGCAAGCCTTAAAGTACGACGTGTGCCTTCACAATCACTAATATATGTTAGTGATAGTGAAAGCGCACATCGTGCTTCTGGACTTGCTGAGTGCCCTTTCTTAATAGAGCGTGGCTCACCATCCCAGGCAGGCCCGGTTCTAGACGGTGGGCCGGGTGGGTCAGGCCCACCCAAAAATGTGCCTGGCCCACCCAAACATGAGCCTTGGCCCTCGCAGTGAATCTGCCACCGATGTAGAACAATAAAAAAAAAAACTCAGATAACTGGTGATTTATGATCCTGCTGCAGAGCAACCATTTGTCTGTTGGTAGTTTTTAAATGCTGATAAACTGAATTTTATGGGAATAGCTCAGTGGGTTACTGCCTTTGTCACAGATATCCTTGTATTACTTGCAGTTCAGAAGTTACTATCCTAACATAGGACAGTGACCTATGAACTGCCATTAAAGAGCTGCATACAAACTTCGCTTTTTTGTGTTGTGATAATAATAATAATAATAATCCACATTTGTAAAGCGCGAACAACCACCCGTAAGGGTCTCTAGGCGCTGGGGGCCGTCGGGAAGATTAAGCAAGCTATTGCCCAGAGTCACATGGTGCTGGGCTAATCTGCTGCCGGTGCCAGGGATCGAACCGTGATCCCCAGATTTCAGAGTGAGCAAAAGAATGATGGATTTATCCCAGATCTTGACTGGGGGTGAATGTTTTGATTTGTTCTGCATTCCGTCCATCAATTGTGTGTCTTTTGCTTTCGCGCGCTTAGTTAGACATTTTATGACAAATGTGGTTTTGTTTCATGCAACATCCATGACATTTTTTTTTTTTTAGATCTAAACAGGATCTCAGATATGAGAAATGAGAGGATGTCACAGTGATTATTTGCAGTAGTATTATTGAGCTTCTACTATTTTACAATATTGGAAAATACATCACTATCCCTGAATATTAACTATAAACACATTTAGAATGTGAACCTGTGTGTCTGTGCACTGTTTGTGATCTGGCCAAAGAGATCACGAGAGAGCTGAAACGGAATCATAAATTCAAAGGTGATCTGCACAGGGGCCCCCTAAATACGTTTGGCCTAGGGCCCTTAAAATCCTTAAGATGTCCCCCACCCGCGCCTGTGTAGGTAGGAAAGCAGAGGTTCACTGGTGCTATGGAATGGGGCAGGTTGCCCCGGTTTCCTAATATACATTAGTGTAATTTTGTCATGGTTGCAGATGCTCTACACTGCACCTGTTCAATTCCAACATGACACAACCAGTGTATGCCAGTCACCAACACGAAGGCCTTCCCCAGGGCCGGACTGGCTGTAGCAAGCATCGGGCGTTTGCCCGGGAGATTGGAAGGGTGGGTGCCAGTTTAGGAGCAGTGGGGGCAGGTTTTGTTACTGGGGGCAGTTTTGTAGCGATGCTCCAATATCGGCCCCAGTAACAAAAGCAGCAGGGGACCGGATTTGTTCAGAAGTAGTGCTTGACACTCCCCTGCCCCAATTCCCCCCCCTCCCCGTTCCGTAATAATTGCCAGGGCTGCTTTGGGTTCCCAGTCCGGCCCCGCCTGCCCCCTCAAGCAGGCCTCCTGCATTCCAAAACCAAGGTCAGTTATCTGCACAACAAGCAGGAACCCCTCTCGCTGCACCCACACGTGCGGTCGGGTTCTTGGCGCACAGAGCCATGGCTGCAGC
Organism: Triturus cristatus; assembly: GCF_964204655.1. Lineage (NCBI taxonomy): Eukaryota > Metazoa > Chordata > Amphibia > Caudata > Salamandridae > Triturus > Triturus cristatus. Next base: position 451,760,242 of record NC_140591.1, read on the forward strand.
GCACAGAGACCTCACACTGCTGCACACAGAGAAAAAAAATTAGAGGGAACATTGATTATGAGTGTACATTTATACAAAGGCCATCACATTCATCAAACAATAAAACCTGTTGCAGACTATTCGGGTTTAGAACCACACCCAAGATTCTTTGGTCGATCGAACCAAGAACTGGTGGACCTCTTTCGGCCATATACAATTTGCCTATGGTTCCCCTACCTTTAAATTCCAAACTAAAGGAACAGTATCCTAACATGGGATAAACTTATGTTATGTTGCTCTCAGGTTGGAAGTCAGGAGGCCTAAGCTCTCTCCAGCTACTCAATTCAATTCAATTCAAAATACTTTAATCGGTATATAAAAATACTATAAAAGTGCAAATAAAATAGGTCATAATAAAATCAAGCCACATAGCAAGTGAGAATAATACATGCTCAGTCCATCCATAAAAAAAAACCCCTTAACATATAAGATTCATATTTAGGGCCAATACGGGACTAGCCTCACCAATCACAAAAATTCAGAAGGGATACATCACATAATAGGAGAAATGCAAAACAATTCAACAGCCTAAAAAAAGTGCATGTTCAATCCCTCCTGGATTAAGCGATCCATTCCCCTCGTCAAATTTATTTTAAGGCCTTTAACAGAGTCGCGCTAGGTACCACGTTTATTCACCTAGTACCTCTTGTGTTTTCTAAGTCTGACAGCTGCCCCTAAAACGTTTACAGTGCAAGGGACATGACTAAAGGATTATGGTCACTAAAAATGCTTAGACACATTTTAAAGCATGTGCTCCATTTTTTAAGTGTATTGGAAACAAAGATAAAGTCGATAAAAGTATCGCTTCCTCTACCTTTGAATGTGGGATGTACCATTTTGTCCTTCCCATCTTCAGCCAAATCCATAGTGTGCGTGAGGGCGTGTGTATTTAATAGCTTACCTAACACCCTCCCCTCCTTGGTGTGCTCCATATGCGGGCCCTCTTCCATGGTGCACGATGACCAATTCCCCCCATTAACTTTCAAATCTGGACACAGGTGACAATTTAAATCGCCAGCTAATACCAGCTGGGGCATCCACGCCCCTAGCTCCTGGATACACGCCAGCCTACTCTCCAGCTCATCCACTCTTATAGTACTTTGACCCGGTAGGATCGCATTATAAAAATTAATAAAATTTAGCTTGTGGCCCTTGTTATAAAATCTAATCTTCTGCATTAAATCTGAGTTCCAGCCCAGATCAGTCCATCTGCCCTGTAAATTAAGGTCAACATATATAATCAGACCTCCCTTTGCTCTCCCCGATGCAGCCTTATGTGCAGGCACAAAATAAGTTTTGTAGCCTTCCAGATGAAGTTTGCTACTTTTCACCTCCCACGTTTCCTGTAGACAGATGACTTGAAATTTCTTAATATAGACTAGCCAGTCATCGTTTTTAAATTTAGCAGATAAGCCTGCTATATTCCAAGAGATTACCTTGAAATCTCTCTGGCTATGTCTGTCGAGACTGTCTTGTGTGAGGCCAGGTTGTGGGCCATGGGGTACTGTAAGTAAGTGACTATGTTCCTGCATTCCGGGACCCAAAAGCTCTGAGTGCGATAGGTTTATGAAATCCTCATTCAGATTTGCCATGGCTGTCCCACCTGTGTCTGTGTTAAGGGGGTAAGTCTCCAACCCTTCAACGCCCCTGGTTTCTAACAACGGGTCAAGTCAATCAATATCATTAAGATCCCTTACATTATTAAGGGGGGCATACCGATTTGTTACTGGGACTAATGGACCCCCCCCATTTGTTTCCGCCAGATGTCCCCTATATTCATTACAGTTGTGTGGGGTCATCATATGCCTGTAAAAAAAGCCCAAGGGGAGCATTCTGATGCTGGAGTTACCCTCATCAAAGTGAATCCCCTTGCTCTGCATGAGTAAATTGCGTACAAGCTCAGGGTGCCTTAGATTCACGATCACACTATCACCTGGAAAACATTTCCTGGTGTTGCCAATCTAGGACACCCTTATAGCCATCAAGATATGCTTGTAGTTAGCGATGTTAAATCCTGCATTTCTACTCATCCAATGAGCTGCTTTATTTATCAGCATAAATGGGGTTTCTTCTCCATCTCTAATACAGGCCGGAACCCCTGTCAAGACCACTGTATATGGGCATGATGCAGGTGGTAAGTCTAAAGATGGCAAGTCTGGGGTATCTCGAACCCATGTGCTAACACTTGCTCAGGGTCTTTTGTTCTAGTTGGTCTTCCGCCTATGTTAGTGGGGATTAATTTTTGGTTGGTGTTATGACCTAAAATTCCTTCCCTCTCCTGCCTGTTACATCCAGGGCTAATATGTATGCTAGGTGCCTTTCCTTCTATGAGCCCAGGACTTAGTCCTCTACTCGCCCCATCATTTATGCCCCGTGGTCGTTCATTGATGTTATTCCTCCCCTTCTTCCCCTCTGTTATGGTTGGTACATCTGGCAGGTCGGGGCCCTCCAATGCATCTGGGCTATTAATTGTGCGCCCATTGGCCATGATGGTAGAAGCGCTACTCGGTACCAAAAACAGCGACAATTTTCCTTCCACTGATCTAATTTTCTCCAGTACAGGCCCTAGGAGAGTGGTTAACATCATTTCCATCCTTGCCCATAAGTCAACATCCACTCCCTGTCCCACATTAACCTCTCCACATTTGGAGCACAGGAGGTTATCTTCAGTGCCTTCTATATCCGTGGGCCTACTGGCTTTAGACACTGATCTGGGCTTTTATTTGGTTTTTTGTTTGGAGTTAGACGACCCCCCACCCCTAGTTCGCCTCACTAAGGCCGTGTCGCTCTCTGATATCTTAGTTGCGCTATTTGGTTTAAAGGCCCTTTTTGAACGGGTGATGACCTCCCCGCCTACACTAGGGGTAGTTTCCACACTTATAGTTGGTACAGCCAAAGCGATCGCCCCAACCACCTGCCCTGACAATAAGCCTGAGTCAGTGCCCTCTCCAATATCTTTTGCAGCATTCTCTGAAGGGCCGCTCACAGACTGCGACTCAATAGATCGGGGTGATAAGCAAGTAACCTGTGTGGGCATAACAGCGGAAATTGGGCCTTCTGAATCGTTACCACCTCCCAGTTTTGCTTGACGCGGAAGGGCTCCAACGTTGGGGGATTTAGTCATGGCTATACTGCCCATCGAAGATCGTTTTTGTGCCACTATGGAGTCCGGGGAAAGTCTCTTCTCCCTTAGCTGAATTTCGTGGACTAATAATGATTCCGCTCTAGTTAGAAAGGCGTCAAGAGTCCCCTTGACCCCACCCCCCACCATAGAGCCCGTTGCCTTACGCCTGCTCATTCTGCAAACTGGATTCACTTTCGTGGAGGATACAAACACACAGTACCTTTGTAGCCACCCTGGAGTCCACACTACTATCCGCTGGATTCTTCTGTTCCCTAGATGTGAAGGGGGTGGCCCAGCCCTGCCTCGGTCTGTCGCAGTAACGCGGTAACTTCCGCCGCTTCTTATGCGCCTCCTGGCGCTTGTTACCCCTGTCAGCAGCCTGCGCACTGCACAGAGTGCTGGGAAATGTGGTCCGTATGTGGCAGTATGTCAACAGCGTCCCCGGTAGCTGTCAGAGCCTGTGGCAGTTTTGATGCAGGACAAAAAGTTTCACAGAGATTCCACCTACCCTCCTGTGGGTAGAGGTAGCGTTCAGCACACCGTAGGCACCCCCGGCCGGCAGCATGCAGCTGCACTTTAAAGGGGAGACAGCGCGTCGGGCCCTGGCGCAGTGTGAGGTCTCTCCTCCTCCCCACAGGGCCCTTGCAGGCAAAGTGCTATTCCCCCACTCACTGTGGTCTTTGCAGCCATCCGCTGCCTCCTGGGTTATTGGATCCGGGCACTCGAATCAGGGCCAAACTGTCCAAAAGTTGGAAAGCCACCATATGTGGGTGGCTGACATTGAAATCAAGAAGCACCCTCAATGTATATGTAGGCCGGGGTCTCCTCTGGCAGCAGACAAGGCCCTGGGGAGCGGCCACCAGCATGAGGATATGTCCCCCACGTGCCCAGCCTTCAGGACCGTAGACGCTGTGGCAAGATTCGGGACTCAAGATGGTCGCCGGAAAGACCCCTGGGGTAAACACCGGAGGCCCCGGGAATCCGGGAATCTCCGGAACTGGCGAATCACTGGAGATCCAGCTACTCACCAAAATTTACTTTTTCATGTTTCTTGACCCACTGTGGTGTATGTGGATCTAGAATATTCTACTTCTTGCCTTAATCCCCCTACTGTCATCTCACACAAAGGTTTGTTGTTGTGTTCTGATGCCAGCCTCAACAACTTCTTTTACTAAGCTCAGTACACCCCTATCTGGACCTTCAGTGTTTGATGTCGAAATAGTAAGCTCATCCTTATTTGATCTAGCAGTAACCTAATTAACTTTAGCATTTCTGCCTTTCTGTCTTCATACACTGGAAAAGTGCCCTTCGATTTCACAACTTGCACAAAGTTGTTTAATGGTAGGACAATTATTACTATACACAAAGTGAGTTCCACTGCCATATCTATAGCAACAATGACGTGGGTGTTTGTCTTTTGCTTTATCCATGTTCCTGTTCCTACATGTTCTGCTATCACAGTTACCACCAGTATCGTTTTTCTTCTAGTCTCAAACAGTTTTGGCAATGCCTTGTTTCCTTTGAAAAACACTGACTATGTCTATTGCCTTAAAAACAACAGGGTTAAAATAAGTATAGGGTATTCATTTTTAATGTATATGGAACTATTAAGCTCTGTTGTTTAGCCCATCTCAAAAGCAGACAGATAGTGCCACCATGTGGTGGACTGTCTTAAGTGCCGGTGTTGAGAGGTAAGTGCCGGTGCCGCAATACGGAAACCACAGGCTCAAATTAAACACTGGTTATAGGTAGGGTTACAGGCCAAAGTATGTGTAACTGTAAAATCTTATTCTGATTAATCAAACTGGTTGGAGCATTATGAGTGGTGAGACTACACCAGTGAGGTCACGCACTGATTGAGGTAGTGCTGTCACAACTGAAGCTCCACTCTCTCTCTGGAATTGATGTTGTGTAGTTTGTGATATCTTTCTTGCAGCTTCAGCAGCACTTGAAGACCATTGTAGGAGTGTGGTGGCACTTAAATAAATTATCATAAAAAACACCCGACGACAAAATTCTGCACTGAAGACAATGAGGGATCTCACTAAGTGTCTCCACAGTCGGTGGCTGTCAGATTCAAGAAGGCAGCGATCATGCGGGACCAGCATTCACAGATGAATGAATGAATTAATACAATGTATAGAGCGCACATATGCCCAAGGGTGTCAAGATGCTAATGAAGTCATGATAGAGGGACCCGACAAAGAGATTGGCATGGTGTTCTAGGTAGACTATGGAGCCTTATTATAGGGTAAAGAGGCAGGTTTTTAGCGCCTTTCTGAAGGGGGTGTAGGATGCTCCGCGAGGTCAGGTGAAGGAGGAGAGAGTTCCAAAGCTTAGCCGCTGCAACTGAAAATGGCTTTGCCTCCCATCTAGTTTTACAGAATCTGGGGAAAATGACCAAGTTCCGGTCAGCTGAGTGAAATTTCCTCATGGGGAAATGCCATTGAAACATGGTTCTTATTCCTTCCGTCCCGGAGTTGTGTAGGGCTTTGTGGGCAATGCATAGCACCTTAAACATAATGCACATTTTACAAGAAGCCAGTGGAGTTGGAGTAGTCCTTTTTTGTCTGACTGATGTTTGGGATGTCTAAGTTCAATCTCACTGCTGCATTCAATACCAGTTGAAGCTTTGTCTCTGCTGTTTTGTTAATGTCAAGATAGAGCGCATTACAGTAGTCTAGTCTCGACAAAGTCAGTACTAGGGCTACTTCTTTGATGCTAATAGAGGGAGGAAAGGAAAGACCTTCTGAAGAATGCTGATGGTCCAGGAGCAGGTCTCAACCGTGCAGTTGACCTGAAGGTCCTGCACTAGCTCTTGGTCCAGCATTATCCCAGATGCACATGGACAGGCTCAAGACGCAGTTAAACTTGTTGTCAACCTGAAGGAACTATCCAAACACAACATACAATTGGTAACCAACACTACCGGAAGTAGAGACAAACGTGAGGTAAAGAAATAAAGTGGAGGTGTGGTCTAGGGGTATCAGAAGTAGGAAAGTGAGAAGAGGTGTAGAGGTGAGGTAGTGAATGGTAGGTGAGGTAACGTGAGCAGTTAGGTAGTGAGAGAGATAGTGTAGAGACATAAGAGGTAATTATTGAGGGAGGAAAACATAGTTGAAGGTTATGTATGGAGAGGTGGAAAGAGAAATAGAGAGGTAAGGTAAATAAGAGATGCAGTTGAAAGTAATGTGAGGTCGATAGGGGGATGGTAAGGGCGGTGAGATGGAAACAGAGCAGTGAAGTCCCAAGAGAGGGGTAATGTAGGGAGAATGATGAGTTGGCACAGAAAGTGATAGGTGAGAGGGAGATGTAGAGAGAGAAAGGAGAAAATAGAGGCAAGGTCGACTTGAGTTGAAGCAAAGAGAGACATGAGACATAAAGATGGTGAGTCAGAAAAAGAGAGGTAGAGGGTGCTGCAGAGAGGTGACATTAAGTTAGTAAGAGGGGGTAGATAGAGAAATGATGTAGAGAGAGGGGTTGAGATTTAGACTCTGGTGAAGTAGATGAAGATGAGGTACAACATGATAGAAAGGTCGAGAGTAAGAGAGGCGATGTTGAGAAAGATTAATAGAAAAAGAGGAATAAGCCAAAAAGGCAAAGTAGGCAGAGGAACATGAGGTGAAAAGTAAGATAGAGGAAAGCAAACAAGTAGAAAGGTAGAGCGTACGAGGTATCGCTAGCGAGACAGACTGAGAGGTAGAAGTAGGAAGAGAGACGATGAGGCAGCCTTTGGCAAGTGAGCTCTCAATAAAACTTTATACCCATGTCTTTCAGGTAGGTGTTCTGGGTGTAACTGTGTTATAGCCAGTCACATGCAAGGCATGCTTGACATACATCTAACTTAGTTATCTGCTGCCCTACCAGCCTTTCAAAAGCATTGGTCTGTAGGAACGTTTAGAAAACCGCTCACACTTGAGAATGCCACCCTTCTCTTGTCATCAGCACATGTGGTGTGACAAAGGACCGTCCCAAAACAGTCAAAAAGTCTGCATCTGGAATCTACAGAAGGGTTTGGGGCTCCACTCCAGCAGCAGAGCAATCCTCTGACTGCCACGGGGGTCTGTATGTACATGGGTTGTATATCAGAGCCACTTTATAACTCCGTAGTAGTGGTTCTGCACCTGGCATGTCCATCAGGTCCATATTTTGACTACTTTATTCTTCCAAATAGCCCTTCCATTCCATCCTTTGCATGCCTTCTTTCTCTAATCACAACCTTCTCTAAGTCACATGCATGTCTTACTTTATTCTCTATTTATGTATTTCTTGAAAATGCCTGTGTATGCCTCCGTCCTTTCAGTGTCAGGCTGAGTTGGTGTGTCCCTGTGTGTGCAGCAGCCCTCTCTCAGTGTCAGGCCAGTTGGTTTGTACCTGTGTGTGCAGCAGCCCTCTCAGTGTCAGGCTGAGTCGGTTTGTCCCTGTGTGTGCCACAGTCCTTTCAGTTTCAGGCTGAGTTGGTTTGTACCTGTGTGTGCAGCAGCCCTCTCTCTCTGTGTCAGGCTGAGTTGGTTTGTCCCTCTGTGTGCAGCAGCCCTCTCTCTCGGTGTCAGGCTGAGTTGGTTTGTCCCCGTGTGTGCAGCATCTCTCTCAGTGTCAGGCTGAGTTGGTTTGTACCTATGTGTGCAGCAGCACTCTCTCTCAGTGTCAGGCCGAGTTGGTTTGTCCCTCTGTGAGCAGCAGCCCTCTGTCTCTGTGTCAGGCTGAGTTGGTTTGTCCCTGTGTGTGCAGCAGCCCTCTCAGTGTCAGGCTGAGTTGGTTTGTACCTATGTGTGCAGCAGCCCTCTCTCTCTCAATGTCAGGCTGAGTTGGTTTGTACCTATGTGTGCAGCAGTCCTCTCTCTCAATGTCAGGCTGAGTTGGTTTGTACCTATGTGTGCAGCAGTCCTCTCTCTCAATGTCAGGCTGAGTTGGTTTGTCCCTCTGTGTGCAGCAGTCCTCTCTCTCAATGTCAGGCTGAGTTGCTTTGTACCTGTGAGTGCACCAGTCCTTTCAGTGTCAGGCTGAGTTGGTTTCTACCTATGTGTGCAGCAGTCCTCTCTCTCCCAATGTCAGGCTGAGTTGCTTTGTACCTGTGTGTGCAGCAGCCCTCTCTCTGTATCAGGCTGAGTTGCTTTGTACCTGTGCGTGCACCAGTCCTTTCAGTGTGAGGCTGAGTTGGTTTGTACCTGTGTGTGCAGCAGCTCTTCCAGTGTCAATCTGAGTTGGTTTGTACCTGTGTGTGCAGCAGCCCTTCCAGTGTCAGGCTGAGTTGGTTTATCCCTGTGTGTGCAGCAGCCCACTCAGTGTCAGGCTGAGTTGGTTTGTCCCTGTGTGTGCAGCAGCCCTCTCAGTGTAAGGCTGAGTTGGTTTGTCCCTGTGTGTGCAGCAGCCCTCCCCTGTGTCAGGCTTAGTTGGTTTGTTCCTGTGTGTGCAGCAGCCCTCTCTCTCAGAATCAGGTAGAGTTGGTTTGTCCCTGTGAGTGCAGCAGCCCTTCAAGTGTCAGGCTGAGTTGGTTTGTACCCGTGTGTGCAGCAGCCCTTTCAGTGTTAGGCTGAGTTGGTTTGTCCCTGTGTGTGCAGCAGCCCTCTCTCTCAGTGTCAGGCTGAGTTGGTTTATCCCTGTGTGTGCAGCAGCCCTCTCTCTCAATATCAGGCTGAGTTGGTTTGTACCTGTGTGTGCAGCAGTCCTTTCAGTGTCTGGCTGAGTTGGTTTGTACCAGTGTGTGCAGCAGCCCTCTCTCTGTGTCAGGCTAGTTGGTTTGTATCTGTGTGTGCAGGAGCCCTCTCAGTGTGAGGCTGAGTTGGTTTCTCCATGTGTGTGCAGCAGCTCTCTCTCTCAATATCAGGCTGAGTTGGTTTGTATCTGTGTGTGCAGCAGTCCTTTCAGTGCCAGGCTGAGTTGGTTTTTCCCTGTGTGTGCAGCAGCCCTCTCAGTGTGAGGCTGAGTTGGTTTCTCCCTGTGTGTGCAGCAGTCCTCTCTCTCAATGTCAAGCTGAGTTGGTTTGTACCTGTGTGTGCAGCAGTCCTTTCAGTGCCAGGCTGAATTGTTTTTTTGTTTTTTGATAAATCTTTTTTATTAAACATTCTCGACTGAAGGTACAGATTCACAAAATCAATAAAGGGTTACAGTGAAATCAAGTTACTTACAAATACAGCAGCATAGTTCATTGAAAATTAGGGGGATTGGGGATCATCACCATCGGCATCGCGGGGAGGGGTACATATATCGCCACGGTATGCATTCCAGGGGGCCCAAACCCTGGACCATTTGCGGGGGCATCCACGGGCCATATAAACTGTTTTTTCTCTTAGCATACACCAGTCAAGATCTCGCTCCCAATCTGTGACCGTGGGCGGGTGTGGGGCTCCCCAGAGCTGCGCAATATTTCTCTTGGCGATCATGCAGCCAAGCGTGACCCATTTCATAGTGTAAGTGTGGAGGTCGGTAGGTTCCCAGATATTAAGGAGGCACCTGGGCGCTTCCGGTTTGATATCTACCCCCAACACTCCACTCATGATTGTGTGTATGTTGCGCCAATATTCCTGGATCTGCTCTCAGTGCCACAGTATATGTATGAATGTACCCAGTTGTGTGCATCTCCTCCTACAAGAGCCATCCGTCTGTCCACCCATGTGCACCAGTTGGGGACCAGTTATGTAAATTCTGTGGAAGATCTTTAGTTGCACCTGTCTTTGTCGCGCCGGGATAGCGACTGTTTTGGGAGAGGAGACCGCTTCCTGCCAAGTTTCATCATTTAATTCTATTCCGTCCTCAGTCCATTTGTCTCGTAGTTTCAAAAGGGGGTTTTCAATATTATTAATGAGTTTTCGATATGTCAGGGAAATGACCTTGTCAGGCAGGTGGCCATCTAGTAGTCTATCCTATAGTGGGGAGGTATCTGGCGGAGTAGAGTCACCGGGAAATGCTGTTTGTAGCGAGGGTCTTATTTGTAGGTACCGATAGTGCTCAGAATCCGCCACGGCATACTGAGTTTGGAGAGCGTTAAAGGGCTTCCCACCCTTTGCGTGCCAAAGGTCCTTGACATGGGAGATGCCTATTAGGTCCCATTTATCAAACCCCTTTGAGTTTCCCATGTATCCAAGTTTTTGTGAGTCCGACAGAGGCGTGGCGAGAGTCAGCTTGTTTTGCCAGCCGAGTGACTTAGTTGCACAATGCCAGATTTTAACTGTGTGGTCGGTAGTGCCGGTGAGTGGGTATTTGCTTGGTGTTGAGGATAGCGCCCGGGAGAAGGTCCCATGGGGTAGAAGCCAACGATCCATAAGGAACCCCGGGTTGTCAGGGCGACCATATGTGCAATGATTGATAGCTGTTAGATGCGCAGCCCAATAATATTTTTTAGTGTCAGGTAAGCCGATTCCTCCATCATACCAGCTAAGTGTCAGCTTTTTCAGAGCAATACGCGGTCTCCCTCCCCATAGGAGGTCTCGCAAGAGCCCTTCGAGATCTTTAAAATACGAGTTTGGGTCAGGATCGGCTGAGTTCTGCAGGGCGTACAGGAAACGGGGCAGAGACATCATTTTAAATAATGCTGCCTTGCCCAATAGTGAGAACGGGAGTGACTTCCAGTTTGTCATGTCGCATCTGAGCCTCGCAGTGGGGGGATCAAATTACGGGCGTATCGGACTGAGGAGTCAAGAGAAATAAATATGCCTAATATATATATATGTATATATATATAGATATGAATGCAAATCGCCGCTGCCAGTGCCTTACTCAGACACAGAAACGAAGAGCGGACCCAGAAGAATTGTGCCAATCAAAGTGCTTTATTTAGTTGCCCAGCCAGTCCGTCATAACGCGTTTCGACCCCCACTCGGGTCTTGATCACATGACACATTGCTAACGGAGGAAGTGGTATTTAAAGTAGCATACAGGAAATGGCCTTCAGGTGTTATGACAACTACATAGACAGAGAAGAAATACTGAAATATATCGTCATGTAGACATTGTTTGTTATATCAAAAAGTACGCAGAAAAATCTATCAATGCATAAATATATAATATAAATACATATAAAAATATATAAATATATAAAAACCTGAATGTATGTAAAAAAGATTTTCCTGTGTTTGCCAATTATGTTATTCCTATTTGTGATAACCAATTATGTTATTCCTATTTGTGATAACAAATATAGGCAGATTGCGACATCGATAAATGTTTAAAATTATTTAGGTATCTAAGTAGAATTCCCTAAATTCATCGCATTCATTTCAGTAAATCCTAAGTCAAGAGAAATAAATATGCCTAATATATATAGATATAGATATAGATATATATAATATAAGTATTTGAAGCCTTCGGAGACAACTGGAATCGGGCAATTTGGGGGTAAAGGGGGGGAATTCCCCCAGAGGACATATAAAAGCGATTTTTGCTAATTGACGCGAAACCCAGAATACCTGCCAAAAATATCCAATATGTCAAAGACTGCTATCAGGGATCTCTTCGGGGACGTGAGATAAAGAAGAATATCATCCGAGTATAAGGATATCCGGTTCTCCCAGTCCGCCGACCAACGCATGCCGCGGATCACAACATCCTTACTGGTCCACGCCGAGAGTGGTTCAAGGGCCATAGCGAACAGTAAGGGAGAAAGGGGGCACCCCTGACGGGTCCCTCGGCTGAGTATGAAGGGCTCTGACTTCCTGTTGTTCACAACTATCTGAGCCATCGGCACGCTGTATAACAGTCGTACCCAGCGGCAGAAATTCGGCCCAAATCCTAGTTTGGCAAGTACAGCAAAAAGATAAGGCCACTCCAGTGTATCAAAGGCCATAGTGGCATCAAGGGAGACTATAATGGCATCCTCGCGTATCATCGTACTCTGCCCAGGACCCCGTGCAGTCTGCGCAGGTTGAGAGCAGTGTTTCTTTTAGGCATGAATCCTGATTGATCTGGGTGGACTAGATCACCTATCACCTTGATCAGCCTCGTGGCAAGTACTTTAGCTAGAATCTTGGGTTCCGCGTTTAGCAGTGATATGGGTCGATAGAAGGTGCATTCCGTTTTGGGTTTCCCTTCCTTGTGGATTGTAACAATAGTGGCAATCCTCTGGTCATATGGCAGTGAGCCCTGCTTAAGGCTGTCTTCGAACATGGATTTCAGATAGGGGGCCAATTTATCTGGTCGAAGTTTGTAAAGCTCGATTGGAATGCCGTTTGGGCCTAGGGCTTTTCCCTAGTGTAATGATCTTATAGCTGTTGCTATTTCATCAGCAGTTAGGGCACTGTCCAAAAATGTTTGGTCTGAGCCTGACAGTTTCAGGAGAGAGATATCTTTAATAAGGTCAGTAAAATCTGCCTCATGGTATGGTGCCACCGAACTATATACTGTTTGGAAGTGGGCTGCAAAGTGGTTAGCTATGTCTTGGGGATCTGTCACAGGGGACCCGTCGGTACCTCTAAGTTCTGGCACGAGCCTGCTGGCCTGCTCCTTCTTATCCATCCAGGCGATCAATTTGCCAGCCTTGTCACCCCAGTCAGTGACCAGTGCCCGGTATTCATCCTGGCGCAGACGGAGGGAGTGAAGGGCTTCAGGTGTGGCGTCTGAGTTAACATCCTGTTCTAGACGATAAAGCTCCTGTTCTATGTCGGAGATGTCTTTCACCCTACCCTTTTTGGAGCCCGCAACTAGAGAGAGGGCATGCCCTCGGACCACTGTTTTGAAAGCTTCACATAATATTTGGGGGGACTCAACTGTGTGTTCGTTCTCCAGGAAGTAATCATTAATAGTTTTGTTTAGGTCTTTCCGTATTTTTGGGATCTTGAGGTGCCAAGGATTTATTGGAGCAACTCGTCCCACTTGTGTGTGGTCTAGAACTATGTGGACCCACAGTGGGGAAGGATCGGAAATACCTCTGGCCAAGTGACGGATTTCATGAATATCTGTGATTTGTGGAGCTGGGACAATTATGTAGTCAAGGCGGGATAGGCTGTTGTGTGCCCCTGAATTGAAACTGTGCTGTATCTTGTTATATGCTCTCCAGCTATCTATCAGCCCCATTGCTTCCAAAAAACTAGAAAAAGTATGTGCGGCTTGGGGGGTTGTGTGAGGGGGTTCCGGTCTAGTGAGCCCGATACTATTGAATTAAAGTCGTCTCCGAGCACCAGGTGTCTGTCAGGCAACGTTAACAGTACAGCACTTAGGTCAGTGAATGTTATGCCCTGCATCCCCGGAGGTGCGTATATTGACATGAAAGTAATAATTCGGCCCTCCCAAGAGCCCGTGATCCCGACATATCTGCCCCGGTCATCTACATATGTGGAGGTGATTGAAAGAGGAAATGTCTTTTTCTGCATAATGCCTACACCCCTGGAGCAGGAAGTAAAGCCCGCATGTGCCACCATCGAGTAACCCCATCTGTGCATCGCTTTGCACGTGTTGCCAATGAGGTGGGTTTCCTGGAGTAGTACAATGTCCGGTGATAGTCTCTTAATATACTGCAATACAACACTTCTCTTGATCTTGTCCCCCAATCCGTTAACATTCCAACTTAAGATTTTGACTTCCTTGTTACACTGTACTCCCATTGGTAGTTAGACAGGTCCCCACTAGTGGGGTTACGTTTATGCATTGTACCGTCGAGATAGTGCAAAAAAAACAAGAAACAAAATAAACAACAATCCCTCCCAACATCCCCCCACCCTGCTTCCCTGCACTCCGGGCTCAGAACTGCCCATGATTCTTAAATGCAGAGTGCCTGTCGCCCAACTATTCTACTGAAAGAAGAACAAGGGGGAGGCCTTAGAGCCCTGTTGGACCCCCTTCCTACCATTACAGGTTACCGGTGTAGTACATGTTGGATATCCAGGTCACCAAGTATGAAAGTTTCCAATACGTCGGCATAAAGTTCGATTCCAGCATGGGCAAAATATTGGTGGCCTGTGTTCTATTGATGGAGAGACGGATAAAGCAAATTGTTCAAAGTCATCAAAGGCCTTTCCACGAGAGTTCATCGTACTATTCAATGGTCGGTAGAGTTCTTTTCCGGCGAGGTTCTAAGGCTGTCCAGCCAGTCAGATGCCACCTCTGGTAGGTCAAAGAAGCGGGTTTTACCTTCAATTTCAACTCTCAAACGTGCAGGGAAGAGCATGTCGTATTTGAGACCTTTTTCCCTCAACCTGCACTTAACATCAAGGAAGGAGCATCGCCGCATTTGCACTGCCCGGGTGAAGTCGGGGAAGAAAGTAATTACCGTGTTGTCTAGGTGGATCGGAGGAGTGACCCTCGCTGCTTGTAGGATTGTGTCCCTATCTCTATAGTTGAGCAGCCGAGCTAGTATTGGACGGGGGGGCCCCGGCTTCAGGCGACCCCCGGGCACTCTATGGGCTCTCTCGATTACGAACAATTTGGAAAGGCCCTTTGGCTGCAGCTTTGTCGAGATCAGATCTTCAATGAACAGGTCAACAGCGGGACCCTCCGATTTCTCTGGCATGCCAAGAACGCGGATGTTATTGCGTCTCAGGCACCCTTCATAGTCATCCAGCTTGTTATCCGTAAACTTACGGAATGTTTGGAGTTCCCCAATGTCCATTTGTAGTTGCGAAGTGTCCTCCACAAGGCTGGCGGTGGTTATCTCCAACTGTTTGACCTTCTCTCTATACTTTGTAAGATCAGCCCTAATCAGTGTCACTTCCGAGGAGAGGGTGTCAAGAGATGTGCGGACCCCTATGATAGCTGCCATTAAGTCCTTCATTGTGGGTTCAGTAGGATCCTGCTCAGCTTCGCTCTGTGGCTTGTCACTGACCACCTTTCGCTCAGTCAGGTCCGCCTTCGGGCAGGTGTACCGGTCAAGCCTGCTTTGCTGGGACGCCCAGGGGCCCTTAGCGTTGGACATGTCGAGGCTTTTGTTGTTTCCCCGGAAGGATACGCAGACTGCACGCCAATCGGGAGGGCCACAGGTCCAATACCCCTGAGGTCTTCTTCTAAGTATCGGGCCAACTGAGTGCCAATGTGAATTTTTGCCGGGTCCAATCCGTCTTATCCAGATGCTAGATAGGAACCGTGAACCAGATTCGAGCAATGGGGGGGCGCCCAGGGCGCCGCTGGCCGTGGAAGCACTGCCGCCAGTCACTGCGGCGACACCCGTGCACTTTGGAAGCTGCTGGGGTTGTCCCATCCTCAGAAGACCAAGCCTCCACAAGGTCTAGCTGTTTCTTTTCTCCCCGGATCCTGGTAGCAATGATTGGTATCTCTCTAGGCAGTGAGTACCAGCCGCGGCAGTTCAGATGCAAGGGCTAAGGATGTGCCAGGGAAGGGGGGGGAGCAGGGGGTTTCACACCGGCTCCTCAGGCAGCTGGCATCCATGACGCGAAAAACGCGCCCGCTCCACGCTCACCCCTCCAGGCCCTCCTGAGTCACCCAGACGCCACCCAGGAAAAGCTCTTCTAGGCGCCGCCAGTCTCGGTGGTCTTCACAGATAACAAGGCCCGATCTGGCAAAGGTCAAAGAAGCTCCCGGCAGCGCCCTCGGCAGGCCCGCTTGGATGCTGTACTCTTGCGGCTCACCTGGAAGTCTGCACAGTGGAGTCCCGCCGGCCCTTTGGGATCTTTACTGCAGTAGGTGCAGCCGCATCCGGCCACTGCGCACTGCACCAGAAGGCTCCAGGCACTGCCCCAAATGAACAGTGGCTCAAAGTCAAGGAGAAGATGGGGACATGTTCGCATGGACACCGCTCAGTCCGTCACATTTTCGGGGAGGTAATCCGTGCTGATAAAGGACCTCAAGCGGTGTAGATCATGGCTCCAGTCACCGGTGAGTCCGCACCAGTGGGGCTGAAGGGTCCGTCCCCGCGTCGCTGGCGCCCGCCCAGGGCTCGCTGCGCAAATGCCTGAGGCCCGGCTCTGTTGCGATAGACCTCGCTCAGGGGCTGCAGTCCTCAGTCCAGAGCGTGGGGCTGCAGCGTTACGGCCCCCGGGGGTGTTTAAAGGCGTCTCCTGAGCCTCATGTTTTCAATCTTTGGCCCCCCGAGGGTGGGGGAGGGGGGCACACCAACGCCCCCGACGTCTCCCACGGCTGGCACTATCACCTGAGGCCCCAGCTTTCCCTGTCACAGGCCCCGAGACACCGACAAGGATAACTTTGGCCCACCACCTCCGATTTTGCCCAGGGCCGCGTTGTCGGGCACCGCTCTCACTCCGGTTTCGGAATTCACACCTTTAGTACGGATTTATGCGGCAGATTAATGAGGTAGGAAGGGAGGGCTTCGGAGCAGCCCTAGCAAGCGGCCATGTTGGTTTGCCGCGAAACCACGCCCCCTGAATTGGTTTTTACCTGTGTGTGCAGCAGCAGTCTCAGTGTCAGGCTGAGTTGGTTTCTACCTCTGTGTGCAGCAGCCTTCTCAGTGTGAGGCTGAGTTGGTTTCTCCCTGTGTGTGCAGCAGCCCTCTCTCTCAGTGTCAGGCTAGTTGTTTTTTCCCTGTGTGTGCAGCAGCACTCTGTGAGGCTGAGTTGGTTTCTACCTATGTGTGCAGCAGCCCTCTCAGTGTGAGGCTGAGTTGGTTTGTACCTATGTGTCCAGCAGCCCTCTCTCACAATGTCAGGCTGAGTTGGTTTGTCCCTGTGTGTGCAGCAGCACTCTCAGTGTGAGGCTGAGTTGGTTTGTACCTATGTGTGCAGCAGCCCTCTGTGTGAGGCTGAGTTGGTTTCTATCTATGTGTGCAGCAGCCCTCTCAGTGTGAGGCTGAGTTGGTTTGTACCTATGTGTCCAGCAGCCCTCTCTCACAATGTCAGGCTGAGTTGGTTTGTACCTCTATGTGCAGCAGCCCTCTCAGTGTCAGGCTGAGTTGGGTTGTCCCTGTGTGTGCAGCAGCCCTCTCTCTCAATGTCAGGCTGAGTTGGTTTGTACCTGTATGTGCAGCAGCACTCTCAGTGTGAGGCTGAGTTGGTTTGTACCTATGTGTCCAGCAGCCCTCTCTCACAATGTCAGGCTGAGTTGGTTTGTACCTGTGTGTGCAGCAGCCCTCTCTCTGTGTCAGGCTGAGTTGGTTTGTCTCTGTGAGTGCAGCAGTCCTCTCAGTGTCAGGCTAAGTTGGTTTGTCCCTGTGTGTGCAGCAGCCCTCTCTCTCAATGTCAGGCTGAGTTGGTTTGTACCTGTGTGTGCAGCAGTCCTTTCAGTTCCAGGCTGAGTTGGTTTTCACCTGTGTGTGCAGCAGTCCTCTCAGTGTCAGGCTGAGTTTTGTTTTTTTTGGTTTTTAAAAAAAAAAATATATTTTTGTCCTCATCTCACCTATAAACTGCTAGCAGGACATATCCGGTCTGCGTTGATAACGAGGCGCCCTCCGACCGCCTGCACTTGTTTAGGTTATCCAACCAATCCCCTTTTATCATCCGGGAATTAGGTGTTAATCATAGGACCATGATATTTATCGACCCTTAAAATCAACAAAATAGAATCAACAAAGTCTCAGTTCCTGACCCAGACGTATAAAAGGTGCCCAGAGTGTGGGGGGGCTGGGACTGGATCTTATGATTTCTAGCCGAGCCATTGCCAGTGCAGACTTTAGCCAGTCTTCAACTTTAGGGGGGAGGGGATCTTTCCATTTAAGACATATTTCCCTTCGGGCCAGCAAAATCATACATAACAACAGACCTCTGTGGGATTGTTCCATATGAACAGTAGACACCTGATCATTGGCAAAAATAATCAAAGATCTATTAAAAAAAATATCGATTCCGAAGGTCTTACATAGATATCTGCACACCCCTTCCCAATATGTTTCTAATTTAAAACATTCATAAAAGGTATGTATATCATTGGCTTTGGGGAGCAAGCACCTGGGACATCTCGGTTTCTACCTCTGTGTGCAGCAGCCCTCTCAGTGTCAGGCTGAGTTGGTTTGTCCCTGTGTGTCCAGCAGCCCTCTATCTAAATGTTGGGCTGAGTTGGTTTGTACCTGTGTGTGCAGCAGCCCTCTCAGTGTCAAGCTGAGTTGGTTTGTACCTGTGTGTGCAGCAGCCCTCTTCAGTGTCAGGCTAAGTTGGTTTGTCCCTGTGTGTGCAGCAATCCTTTCAGTTCCAGGCTGAGTTAGTTTGTCCCTGTGAGTGCAGCAGCCCTTCCAGTGTCAGGCTGAGTTGGTTTGTTCCTACGTGTGCAGCAGCCCTCCCTCTCAGTGTCAGGCTGAGTTGATTTGTACCTAAGTGTGCAGCAGTCCTTTCAGTGTCAGGCTGAGTTGGTTTGTCCCTCTGTGTGCAGGAGTCCTCTATCTCAATGTCAGGCTGAGTTGGTTTGTACCTGTGAGTGCAGCATCTCTCTCAGTGTCAGGCTGAGTTGGTTTGTACCTGTGTGTGCCGCAGTCCTTACAGTGTCAGGCTGAGTTGGTTTGTCCCTGTGTGTGCAGCATCTCTCTCAGTGTCAGGCTGAGTTGGTTTGTACCTACGTGTGCAGCAGCCCTCCCTCTCAGTGTCAGGCTGAGTTGGTTTGTACCTATGTGTGCAGAAACCCTCTCTCTCAGTGTCAGGCAGAGTTGGTTTGTCTCTGTGTGTGCAGCAGTCCTTTCAGTGTCAGGCTGAGTTGGTTTGTCCCTCTGTGTGCAGGAGCCCTCTATCTCAATGTCAGGCTGAGTTGGTTTGTACCTGTGAGTGCAGCAGCCCTTTCAGTGTCAGACTGAGTCGGTTTGTACCTGTGTGTGCAGCAGCCCTATCAGTGTCAGGCTGAGTCGGTTTGTACCTGTGTGTGCAGCAGCCCTCTCTCTCAATGTCAGGCTGAGTTGGTATGTCCCTGTGTGTGCAGCAGCCCTCTCAGTGTCAGGCTGAGTTGGTTTATACTTGTGTATGAAGCAGCCCTCTCTCTGTTTCAAGCTAGTTAGTTTGTACCTGTGTGTGTAGCAGTCCTTTCAATGTCGGGCTGAGTCGGTTTGTCCCTGTGTGTGCAGCAGCCCTCTCAGTGTCAGACTGAATTGGTTTGTACCTACATGTGCAGCAGCTCTCTCTTTCAGTGTCAGCCTAGTTGGTTTGTCCCTGTGTGTGCAGCAGTCCTTTCAGTGTCAGGCAGAGTTGGTTTGTCTCTGTGAGTGCAGCAGCCCTTTCAGTGTCAGGCTGAGTCTGTTTGTCCCTGTGTGTGCAGCAGCCCTTTCAGTGTCAGGCTGAGTCTGTTTGTCCCTGTGTGTGCAGCAGCCCTCTTCAGTGTCAGGCTGAGTTGGTTTGTACCTGTGTGTAAAGCAGCCCTCTCTCTGTGTCAGGCTAGTTAGTTTGTACCTGGGTGTTCAGCAGCCCTTTCAATGTCAGGCTGAGTTGGTTTGTCCCTGTGTGTGCAGCAGCCCTTTCAGTGTCAGGCTGAGTTGGTTTATCCCTGTATGTGGAATAGTACTTTCAGTGTCAGGCGTAGTTGGTTTGTACCTACATGTGCAGCAGCCCTCTCAGTGTCAGGCTGAGTTGGCAGTTGGTTTGTCCCAGTGTGTGCAGCAGCCCTCTCTCACAATGTCAGGCTGAGTTGGTTTGTCCCTATGTGTGCAACAGCCCTCCCTCTCAGTGTCAGGCTGAGTTCGTTTGTCCCTATGTGTGCCACGGTCCTTTCAGTGTCAGGCTGAGTTGGTTTGTACCTATGTGTGCAGCAGCCCTCTATCTCAATGTCAGGCTGAGTTGCTTTGTACCTGTGTGTGCACCAGTCCTTTCAGTGTGAGACTGAGTTGGTTTGTACCTGTGTGTGCAGCAGCCCTTCCAGTGTCAGGC
The DNA here is from genome assembly GCF_964204655.1 of Triturus cristatus. Lineage (NCBI taxonomy): Eukaryota > Metazoa > Chordata > Amphibia > Caudata > Salamandridae > Triturus > Triturus cristatus. Next base: position 451,780,078 of record NC_140591.1, read on the forward strand.
TGAGTTGGTTTGTCCCTGTTTGTGCAGCAGTCCTTTCAGTCTCACGCTGAGTTGGTTTGTCCCTGTGAGTACAGCAGCCCTTTCAATGTCAGTCTGAGTTGGTTTGTCCCTGTGTGTGCCATGGTCCTTTCAGTTTCAGGCTAGTTGGTTTGTACCTGTGTGTGCAGCAGTCCTTTCAGTGTCAGGCTAAGTTGGTTTGTCCCAGTGTGCGCAGCAGCCCTCCCTCTCAGTGTCAGGCTGAGTTGGTTTGTACCTGTGTGTGCAGCAGCCCTCTCTCTGTGTCAACATAGTTGGTTTGTACCTGTGTGTGCAGCAGCCCTCTATCTCAATGTCAGGCTGAGTTGGTTTGTATCTGTGTGTGCAGCAGTCCTTTCATTGTCCGGCTGAGTTGGTTTGTCACTGTGTGTGCAGCAGCCCTCTCAGTGTCAGGCTCAGTTGGTTTGTACCTACGTGTACAGCAGCCCTCTCTCTGTGTCAACATAGTTGGTTTGTACCTGTGTGTGCAGCAGCCCTCTCAGTTTCAGGCTGAGTCGGTTTGTCCCTGTGTGTGCAGCAGTCCTTTCAGTGTCAGGCTGAGTTGGTTTGTCTCTGTGAGTGAAGCAGCCCTTTCAGTGTCAAGCTGAGTCGGTTTGTACCTGTGTGTGCAGCAGCCCTCTCAGTGTCAGGCTGAGTCGGTTTGTACCTGTGTGTGCAGCAGCCCTCTCAGTGTCAGGCTGAGTTGGTTTGTCCCTGTGTGTGCTGCAGCCCTCTTCAGTGCCCAGGCTTAGTTGGTTTGTCGCTATGTGTGAAGCAGCCCTCTCTTTCAGTGTCAGGCTGAGTTGGTTTGTCCCTGTGTGTGCAGCAGTCCTTTCAGTGTCAGGCTGGGTTGGTTTGTACCTATGTGTGCAGAAGCCCTCTCTCTCGGTGTCAGGCAGAGTTGGTTTGTCCCTGTGTGTGCAGCTCTCCCTCTCAGTGTCAGCCTGAGTTGGTCTGTACCTATGTGTGCGGCAGTCATCTCGGTGTCAGACTGAGTTGGTTTGTCCCTGTGTGTGCAGCAGTCCTTTTAGTGTCAGGCTGAGTTGGTTTGTCCCTGTGTGTGCAGCAGTCCATTAAGTGTCAGGCTGAGTTGGTTTGTCCCTGTGTGTGCAACAGTCCTTTTGAGGCCCGGGCCGGGGAGGCAAAGCCGGATCAAATGGGGGCCCAGGTAGAACGCCCTCCGGAGGCAGGGTTCCTCCCCCGCCCCTATTAACATTCCTGCTAGGCCGGCGGGGTTCAGGATTGGCCCCTGGAACAAAGGGACCCCCCACCCAATCAGGGGGGCGACCAGGATAGCGAGTGGGGGGATATGAGGGGCCAACAGCCAGGAACGTGCACATTCCTCCCCCCCCCATCGCAAAGAGTAGAGAAGAAGTCCCCATAGTGGTGGCTTTCCACATCTGGGCCCAGCGGTTGGCAAATAGGCAGATTACGCTGTGGTCAGACAACCACGCTGTGGTACAAGCTATCAACACAGGGGTGGCAAAATGCCCAGCAGTGGCAACCCTGTTCCGCAAACTAGTCGGCTATCAATTGAAAGGCAACATCGCGCTTAGGGCGAGACACATCCCAGGAATAGACAACTCAGTCACGGATGCCATTTCTCGTTTTCAGTGGGAGGAATTCAGAACGCTCTCCCCAACAGCAGACAAAAAGATGACCCCCATGCTGGAGGAAGCGTGGGCATGGGTGGACCGGGTTTGAAGACACAGCTGTACAATGCACTGGCCCCAAAAACAAGCACCCGATACAGAAAGTGCTGGGATACATTCAGGGCCAGGACAGGACTAGAAGGGAACCAGTGGGCCTCTCAGGAGGAGATCATGGATTTCATTGAGTGGGCATTTGTATGAGGGAAGACAAAAACCTGGGCCCAGGCACACTTAAATGCAGTAGCATATTACTCAAAATTGGGGGATCAGGCAGACCCAACCAGGGCGTTCAAATGCAGAATGGCAATGAAGGGATGGGGCAGGTTGCAACAGCCGAAGAAAGACGCAAGGTGACCCATACACTTTAGCATGCTGCAAGGGATGCTTGGGGCACTGGCAGAAGTGTCCTCCTCTAAGCAGGAGATAACGCTTTTTCGCACAGCTTTCGCGATGGCATTTTTTGGGGCTTACTGGGTAAGCGAGCTTGTAGCCCCATCAGTTAAGGACCCTGGGGCAGCTTGCATCCACAGAAAAGATGTCGAAATAGGCGAAGGCCACATGGCCGTGCGGCTCTGGCGGTCCAAGACAGACCAGGCAGGCAAGGGGAAGTTGACCAGGATACACTGCATCAAGGATGCGGCTTGCTGCCCGGTGTTCCTACTAAAGAGGCACCTAGGGCACAGGGCACCGAGCCAGGGGCCACTGTTCAGGCATAGGGAAGGGGCATTCCTCAGCCGTTTCCAATTCATAGCAGTAATGGGAAAAACCCTGGAGACAATGGGTCTCCCCCGCGCGCGCATATGGCTCCCACTCTTTCAGAATAGGGGCGGCCACGACGGCAGCGGGGCTAGGGTTGGAGGATGGCCTGATGAAGGGAATAGGGCGCTGGACATCCAGCACATTCAAGCACTACATACGCCCAACAGCGTACTGAGTCCAATTTCTCCCGCCTCATCTCGGTCCCGGAGGTCCGCAAAAGAGGGGGTGGATCATGGGACACTCCTACGTGACGCGGGCACAGAAGCGGGAAGCATTGAGACAAGGTGGCAGGCCAGACACGGTAGTGGCCCACCTGGGGGGAATGACTTAGCAAAATTAGGAAGGTGAGCGCTACTAGAGGACATGCAGAAAAGCCAAACAGCTTTGGCACGCCTGATCCGTCCCGCAGAGGTAATCTTCTCTTAGATCATAGTGCGGAGGGCCAGGCGGGGGGGCGGTTGACCTGGGTCAGTGGAGAAATCCAGAAGGAAACTGATTATCACCATGGCCAAAGTGTGTAAGGCCAATGGATGGGGTTTCGTGAGGCACGGCTTTATAAACTTTAGGTCCCCATGGTACCACCTGGAAGACTGGGTACAGCTCACCGGGGTGGGAATGGACATGTTCTTGCTGAACATTGTGGGGATTCTGGAGCAAAGGGGTTTCAACTAGGAGAAAAGGGAGAGGCCGGAGTAGGGTGGAGCTCCCTACGATCGAGAAACAGTAGGAAGCGTGGTGGAACAAACACAAGGAAGCTAGTAGAAAGAGGCTCTCACAGTGTCCTTGGGATGCCTCACGGCAGGGGTACTGAGGGAGCCAAGGGGCGGCGTGCGGCCATAAGAAAATAGATGTGATGTTCCCGCAGGACCCTTGGGATGCCTCATGGCAGGGGTACCGAGGGAGAAGATGGGAAGGACTCAGCCTCAGGAAAGGTAGAGTAGATGCTCACGTAAGGTCCTTGGGATGCCATACAACAGAGACCCCTGGGAGAAGGGAGAGCCCACGAAAGGGTACAGGGCGAGCAGGACGGCACTGGCAGTCCGGAAAGGTCTAGACGGACACCCTCCAAAATCGGTAGCAAGCTGAAGCCTAGACCCGTGATACGGAGGCCCGAAAAGGGGGCCCCTCCCCTCGCAGGAAATTGAGGAGGCTGGGTCCATAATGCAAGAAAAAGAATTGCAATGAGCAATAGATGTAAAGGTAGAGCATGGACATTGAATACGGTATGACCATGAGCATTGGAAATGTATAAAAAAAATTGTAAACATTTTATGTGATGAATAAACTGCGACCTTTTCAGGCACCAGAGAATGTTGTCAGTGGTGTTTTAAGGTAAAAGCGTGCAGTGTTGGTTGGTAACAATGGAGGGGAGCAGGGCGGGACGACTCGCCGCCTGGAGGGGGTTATGTGTCAGACTGAGTTTTATGCATGCTTACGTGTGCACCAGGCTTCCCAGTGACCGTCTGTGCTTGTCCATACCTTGAGTTCGCTGCGTTGTCATCTCCCAGTATATCCATTTTCACGGTGGCATAGAGTAGACGCAGTTTGTGGCAGAGGTTGGATTTGAGGTGACTGCCATTGGGGATGGGGATGCTGTGGTACTTTGCCATTTCTTCTGCTATGAGCCTGTCGAAATTGAGAGAGCGAGATGGAGATGATGCCCAGACATCGAGAAGAAGAAACCCAATGAAGGACTGATTTCCCACCCCCTATCTCTCACGTCCCAGTTCTTTAGACATGGGTCTTCTCACAGTTTTCTTGCTATACCAGTCCACTCCGCATAGATCAGTCGACCCCATGACCTGAGGATTACTCTGGACCTAGGAATTTCAGACCTCTGAATGTGGGGAGTTTCTGAGAGCAGAAACGTTGGGCTTCTTGATCTGGAGATTACCTCCAGTCTTGGCTCTTGAAACTCCCTGCCCATCGCTCCTGCGGTCTGTAGTGAAGGGGCACCTACTACTTACCCTCTCTGACTGTCTAACCCAGTCTATTTGACCCAGTGATAACCCCCGTAACTGAGTTGGAGTCCCCCAAACTGCAAGGCACCACGCCCACACTGCTGGCGCCTTGACCTTGGTGATTCTGTGAGCTCTGACCCTTGCGTACCTGAAAATACGGGGCTCTCGGACCTCCTCGGGGCCCAAGGCCCGGCCTTGCATGAACTCATAGCATAGACCATTCTGGAAGGTGCAGTACAGGTCCGGGGCGCAGCCGTGCTGTCGAAGGAGCTGGAAACTCTTCACCTCGTTGTGCCGGTCCACGAACAGCTCCGTCATGTTGCCGTACACGCGCACCAGGACCACGTCCTCCATTCCCGGGTCCACGTAGCAGGCCAGTAGCTTGTTGCTGATGCCCTCGGTGAACATCTAAGGGAGAGCGATCATAATATAATAATGCAAACCGCTACTGGTGCGTACTGCCCCTTACAGACCACTACATCTTTCAAATGTTACCATAACTGTCGGCATCTTAAGTCAAGGGATTTCGTTGTTGAACATTGTATTTGATCTATTTTCCCCCTTTTTTAAACATCCATTTATTCTTTTTTAGAACAAAGCTAAGCAACAAAACAGAGGCACACAGAGAGAGCATACATTGATGTAGCTTATTGGCCTATAGGGAACTGGGGAAACAAGTGCACATCCTAATCGTGATAGTTCCAACCCACCTGCTCCTAGGGGCCTCCTTGTTCGCGATAGGCACTCGAGCCACGTCATATCTTTTCCAATAGTTTCCCTTTTAGGTCGAGCCTGGGTAACGCATGCCCTGCTCTGCCAGGCATAGTGTATTTAAGTATGGACTTGAAGCGCCACCCACTCTCCTCATATATTTTTCATTGGCTTGTGTTATTGTCCTTTGTAAATGCTGGCTTCTGATTTGTTAATAGTCCTGTTAGTCCCTCCTTAGTACCACCTTGTCTTCATTTGTAACCTCCCATGAGGTCTGGCCCTTTTACTTCGGTTATTGCACAGTATGTCTTATTTAGTCTGAAAGCACTATTTTATTCAGTGAGTTTCTCCTACTGCAGGCACGACATGCTTTCCTGCAACATTCAGCGCACCATGCTCGCTTTCACTTAAAGTGAAATAGATATCACATTTCCAAGAGTTTGAGCTATTGGCATTGTAAATGACAATGTATTTTATTTACATGTTAATTATCAAAACAGATAATTAAAAGGCATTGTCATTTACAATGCCAATAGCTTAAACTCGCAAATGCGAGACCTATTGCATTGCAAATGCTTGTTTTCACTGTAAATGAGTACGGAAACCCCTGTCAGCTGGCAATGCTGCAGCGAATATAATAATATAAATATAAAGCACACGTTGCCCAGTTCTTAAATAAGACGGCTCATTTTTAGTGCACTCAAGAGATGAGGCGGCCCTACCAAGTTTCGAACCTGCGGCCTACTGAACAGGACAGGTATTCGCCTAATGTACCTTAATTTACTGAGGTACAGAGATTACTAAACAAGTGCACATCTGTTTTAAAGTGTAGAACTTTCCAAGTTGCCATGAATATAGGCATGCATTCCTACATTCCTGCACAGGCAGTTCAGTTTCCATTCAAGGCCAAAATCCACATTTTGCATTTCTTTAAAAAAAGAAAAGCTGGCTTAGGCCCCGTCTGCTCTTCTGGGTGCTCCAATTACTCAAATGCAGCAGCGGAAACACTAGCCTCGTGGACAGGGGCCTTGTCCATAGTTTAAAACATAGAAGCTTTTGCCATATTAATTAAAAAAATAGCGATATTAATTATTGCTCGCAATTGCCTCTCCAGGCAAGGTTCCTAGGCTTCAGTATTTTTCCACAGCACATGGTGAGTCACTGTTAGACGTTGGGGAAAAATTAGGGTGTGGTTATAGATCATTACACACATAATAATATACATTCCTAAACCGAACCAACTCTCATAACTGTAGGACCGTGACAGGAGCCGGATACTGGATCTACCTTTGCCTTTGTATAGCCGTGATAGCAAACACTTAAATAACGGTTTATGTTATGCTAATGTTCTCTATCCTTAGGCCATGTACATATATATATATATATATATATATATATATATATATATATATTAAAGACACATGAAGGTCGACGCTGAATTGCACTGGAAACTATTGATGGCAGTCAGGATCTGCGGGGGAATGTACCTCTGCACATGCCGGGAGCTCTAAGTTTTAGACTATTTTGGTAGAAAATTGTTTGGAATATGGATGAAAGTTTCGAACATTGACAGTTGATGTGACAGTAGCAGCTCCTTCTGTTTTCCGATGGATTTAACCACTATTCTGGTCCGAAATGAAATTGATGTCTTGTAGGCTAACTAAGTGGGAGAATGTGTGGAGAAGACAGAAGGAGCAATAATTTGAAATCAATATTGAAATGATATGTTGAACGGACTGTTTATGGATGCGAAAAGATAAGAGCAATGCATTGTGGTTATTGTGGTCCGGAACGAAATGATGCAGAAAAAAGAATATTATTTTTGAGATGCCAACTAATGGCGAGTACTGAAAGTTATTTGGCACTGATATAATCAACTAATGATCACGATAACCAAGCTAATCACTACTTTAAGGGTAAATATTCCCTTTAAACATTGCGAAAATGTCCGTAGTCCATCATCTATGTTTAAAGATTTGAACTTTAAAAAGTAAGCAACTGCTCACATCAGGTGTCGCATATGATTAAGGCTCAGTTAGAGTTGAAACGCGTTATGCTTAAGAACTTTCTATCAATAAAGAAGATTTGCTACTCAACCGGCTGGTGGGCTCGTTTTACCTCTGCAAATTGGAGGTTTTGCCTGTGGAATCACCCAGGCCACCTGATTCGCAGCATTCCCTATGGGGAAATGTTGCGCATCAGACGAATCTGTAGTCAGCATGAGGAATGTCTAATGGCACAAAATGAAAGTAGACAGAGATTTCTAGCCAGGGGTTACTCGGCAAAGGTAATTGATCAGGCAATCAGGAGAGCCAATCTTACATCCAGTACTGATGCCCTGAAAAACAAACAGATGGCCCCCATTTCTGTTGATAATTTGACCACAGAGCCAACTAGACTGATATTGACGTACAATCGACAACATCATACTATCCGCAAAATAATCCGACATAATTGGAATCTCATTTGTAATGACCCAGTGATAGGAAAACAGACTGCACCAATCCCCAACATTTCTTTCAGAAAAGCACGTTCCATGTCGAGTGACTTGGTTAAAAGCAGTCCAGAGGTTATTCCAAACAAGAATTGGCTGAATTCTAGAAAGGGATTCTATCGTTGCACAAATTGCAAAGCTTGTAAACATGGTGTCAGCACAACTACATACAGAACCCCATTCCATATGGAAGAAAGAAGGATAAGCAAATTTCTAACTTGCAAAACAGAGTTCGCTGTTTATGTGCTGGGGTGTCCCTGTGGCCTGCAATATGTTGGCAGTACCAAGTTGCAGGTCCACAAGAGGATACTCCAGCACATCAGAGCTATAACTAACAGTGACCCTGCTTATCCAGTCGCGAGACATTTCAAAGAAAGTCACAACAATATCATTGAGCATTTGAAATATTTTGCAATAGATTGTGTATTGCCACTCAGACGAGGTGGCAACCGTGAAGCCATGTTACGCAAACTAGAAACCCGATACATTCTAGAACTAGACACCAAGTCACCCAACGGGCTTAACGCCAATGAGGATTTCTATACGTGCCTATGACAACAACATTAGGCACTAGTACTGTCCCTAAGCCTACTATATCCCTCATGATAAATGATAGACGAGACATCGTAGTATCCTTTGATAATCCCTTCCTCTATTATTTTAACAAACACAGCAATACATTGTAATTTTTACGTATATTTTAGACACTGGGTAGCACCTTTTTATTCAGCATAGGCACCTTTGTTTTAAAGAAACGGCTTTGATTCAAAAATGTTAACATCATTCTCAGGTTAAAGCACCAGCACTTTATGTTATTCTGTTTTTGAAACTATGTGAAGGACTTGTGTATATTGTTGAACCATCATCATTCATGGATTTTAACCTATGATTAGAAAATTTTAGAATATACCCACTGGGGTTTTATTCTTTTATCTTATTTATTATACAAATAAGAACGCGCATATATATTTATTTATATATTTATTTATTTAATCATATATCTAAATATTTATATTTATTGATCTATGTATATCTATATATATGTTTATATGATGTGTTTAAAATTGAACATTGTTTCAGTTTTCTTCGTAGTAGGTGAATTGTATTCACTTTACTATTTATCTACACAGTACCAAAACAAGTTTCTTACGATATTAATCATTATGATGACCAATAATAATGATTCGATGCTTTGTGCCTTTTTCGACACTACGTTAAACATGAACAACTGTTCCAAAACGATTTTGACCGTTTCTATGTCTATGGTGACCTAATCATTGTGTACCACGTGATCATGCACTAGCACTTTAAATATGTGAATGTCGTCCTCACATGTCATGTGATCAAGGCCTCTTTGCAGGCCGAAACGCGTAATGGCGGCAGTGCTGGGTGAAATGAAATAAAACAGAAACTTCTGCACTGATATATGGGTCTGTGTTCGTCTTTCCGAGGTGACGTGGAAGCTGGAGACGAATCTTGCAATATATATATATATATATATATATACACACATAATGTTTTTCTTTTCAATGGGGAAATATTCCTTCAGAGACAAGGCACAGCAATGGGGACTTCCTTTGCCCCGACATATGCCAATTTATTTATGGCAGTGTGGGAAGATGGCATTCTGAGAAGCAGATACAGGCCTAATATTAAAACGTGGATGAGGTACATAGACGATTTGTTTATAGTGTGGGAAGGAGACGAATCGACACTGGAAGACTTCGTCCAAAGCCTGAATGAGAACAATTATAATTTGTCCTTCACATCCAACTGGAGCAAAAATCAAGTACCCTACCTGGATGTAGAAGTTTTCATTCATAATCAAAAGATCTGCACCAGAATCCATCGGAAACCCACATCGACAAACAGCATCCTCCATGCCAACAGTGGACACCCACAACATCTGAAATGGAGCATCCCGTATGGCGAGATGCTCCGCATCAAGAGGAATTGCTCAGAGACCTGTGACATAGAGAGAAATCTGGAAGATGCAAGTGCTAGATTCCTGGCAAGAGAATACCCCCTGAAGGTTATAAATGACTCAAAGCTCAAAACCATGGAAAAACCAAGAACAGAACTACTGAGAGAACGAGATGATACTGACAATGACGAAACAATTTGGATCATTATGGATTTTAATGTTGAAAATAAGTGCCTAAGGAAAATCATCAGAAAGAATTGGAATATCTTATTGCTGGATGACTCACTAAAGAAAAATTTACCACCTACTCCTAAAATTACCTATAGGAAGACCTCATCATTAGGGGACATTTTAACACAAAGCCATCTAAAAACACCTAAGAAGGATAGATTAACATGGTTAACCACACCTGGTTTTTGGAAATGCTCCAAATGTAAAGCATGTGAACATGGAAACAAACACACTGTCATACACATTGGCCAATGGCAAAAAGGAATGGATTACTGCTCATATCACGTGTGAAACCAAATACGTGGTATATGTTCTAGAGTGCCCGTGTAAACAACTTTATGTTGGAAGCACCATCAAATTAAATTTGCGAGCAATAAAAAATCGAGACCTGGCGTACCCTATGGATAAACATTTCTCAAAAAAACATCAAGGGAACCCATTAGGGCTACGCTATTTCGGAGCCAAAATGATGCAACCTAGCGAGAGAGGTGGGGACATAACCCTGGAATTAAGAAGGGCTGAGTCCAGATTCATTTTAGCGCTAGGAACAGAAAAGCCCTTTGGCCATAACTTGGATGCAGAATTACATGTTCATCTATAAAAACCATGGAAGACCTAACCCTGACCTGTGGCTTTTAGTGGAGAAATTCAGGAGAACAAAAGGATGAGTTTTTACATAATCATAACTATTGAAGTGAGACTGAAAACAACTGGAATACCTAGAAATGAACTATGTGCTACCTGAAAAAATAAAAGAGTTTTTAAACAAGACAATAACATTGATGGTAGATTGGAAAATGCAAACTTGCACAATGCATCAGAACTACATATAAACTCATGCTACTAGTAGCATCAAATGATATATCTTATAGGACTGAAACTGCTTGTTTGCACAATATTTTTGTATCAGATGCTGGCTATGGCACCTTGTATTTATGCGTCTAAAAAATTGCAATTTTGCACAATATACTTGCATATTTGTACTTTACTGAAATGCACTGTATAACACCTATGGCAGGTTGGATCTCATGAGCCTAAATAATTGCATAATTTGCACGATACACTTGCACTTTACTATAATGCACTGTATTACAGTTATGGCAGCTTGGATCTCATAAGCCCAAAATAATTGCAAAATTGCACGATACACTTGCACTTTATTAAACACCTTAGCAGGTTATTGACTCCATTGATACAATTTGCACATTGCACACATTGCACAAATCACTTTTCTATCATCCCCCTTAAAAAACTTTAAGAACTTCCTTTTAAACTCGGGAGATGATTAACCTAAGTTGATGGCTTTTAAATAATTTTTGATAATTTTTAATAATTTTGGGAAAATCTTAAGAATTATTGATAATTACCTTGGATTCTGAGGTCCCCTCCTAAAATTAGTCAAAACTCAAAATCCAGTCTTTTTTCCTGCATATTCCTTAGGCTGTTTTTAAGACTTTTTTAGAACCTTTTTAGGATCTCTCTCCTTTCCTCTTTGGAATGTGAACATATGCATGATCTTGATAATCATAGCATACATGGTATTCTAAGGCCCTCATAAATAAGTTTTCCATAATCGGTGAGTACTTCACTCAATAAATCCGCCAACACTGTCTGGTTGTTCACCAGTTTAAGGACCCAAAACAGGAGGTGTTTCCTATATATACAACAAGACACATAAATAAATAAATAAGAAAATAAATAAAAAATAACGAATAATATATAAAAAAATAAAATGAATAAATAAATAAACAGACATACATAAAATAATAAATAAATAAAAATATATAAAAAAATAAGAATGGAAATGTAAAATGGCGCCTAATGTATGTCATCGTTGAGTGTGGGTTAACATTCTAGTCTACAGATAAACACTAGGTTAATTATTTGTTTTTTGCACTCTGTCACTTTAAAAAGACTGTCTAGATGTTGGGACTCTATGGTCCAGTTGAAGGCATTCGCCGAAACGCGTCGACCGTCCCTGTTGTTGTGCACCTGGTGAAGATGAAATAAAACGTTATTGACTGACCTTGCTGTGCTGTTGGACTTCCTTGTTGCCGTGGATATCTTGGTGGGGGAGGCTACTGAGTTTCTTTTCTAATTATATACACGGAGTTGCCCGAAACGCGTCATGGCGGTGGTGCAGGGCGTCTTAACTCAATAAATCAAGAAACTGCACCAAAATTGGGTCTGTGATCGTCATTTTGATGTGAAGAGCACTCGGACGAGAATCAAGTATATATATATATATATATATATATATATATATATATATATATATATATATATATATATATATATATATATTATCTACTGGCGGTCGCCAGTAGATAGTTATAGTTGGGACCTATTTTCCATAGGAAATCCGCAACATTCTATTGGGAATATCTTTGGCGTCGGTTGACGAATCTTCGTGAAATTTTCCAAACTTTTGGCCAGCTCCGCTTCGCTCCTATCCTGAAAATTTCCTGGTGATTCGTCAAGCGGGGGCCGAGAAAAAAGGGGGGTCCCAAAACGCATTTTCCCCATGCATTTTCCCATAGGACCTGTTGACGCAGCTACAGCCCGAACTGCTGAACGGAATTACACCAGATTTGGCAAAGAGAAAGTCCTCAGTTCAGACTCGTGCCTTTTGCTTAAATGGTGTAAATCCGTTCAGTAGTTCCTGAGAAAATTAGGGTAAAATAGTTAGTGATATCTGGGCGGAGCCTAACCACACATCTCATCGTGAAATCTGATTGGCTGTCAGTACTTCATCCAAGAAGTGTTGGCAGCCATCTTGGGACCAATATACATGATAGCACCTCATTAAAAGCATTACAGTTAATAGAAGGTTTTAAGACTTTAGTTACATTATAAATCATTTGTTGATGGTACCATACTCATTTTAGGAATTGTGGTGTGTTCTAAGGTGATTTTACCATGTGAAAAAGCCTTCTGCTGGGATATCATGAATCATGTTTGAGAGAAAACTATTTTCTCTGTTTTCCCACAGAGGTTTGGAAGGTGATCTATAAGCTAAACTAAGACCATATTTTCTGTAAATTCATATTATCTTTCTCAGTCATGTGAGAATGAATTCTGACATTCTCAGTAAAACATGTACATCCAACAAGGGCAGAGACTGTCAGTTGATTCCTTTGTGTTCTACTGCAGCTTAGCTTCCCAGAGTGTTCTAAAGAACAACTAGAGCGCTAACAGTCCTACTTATGACAAACGTATGGCACACCTGAAGCCATCTTGATTGGAATAAAGTGGTAACTCTTAAAACATTTAATTTAAAAAGGAACAAAATGAGGGGGTTCATTTTGCCATAGAAAGTATGATTAGTGCTGCAGAAAGAAAAATTAGGGCACATTTTGAGTGACTTCTCAAATCCTCTTCTATTTCATTAAAAAATTCTGACATGCAGACTGAAACATGCACTTTCAATACCAGCAGCAAACTTCCCTGGTGAGCAGTATCTTTACTACAGTGATCTAATAAGCAACTAGAGGGCTAACATTCTGACTTTATGGCAAATGTGTGACACATCTGAATGCCTCCTTGATGGAATCAAAGTAAAAAACTGAAAGTATTTCCTATTGAGGAGACTGTAGTAAATGAGGAAATTAGGAAACTTCATAACAAATAAGTCTCCCAAAATGGCCACCAGAGACAAAAGAGCCCAAATGTAGCCCAAATATCACCCAGATGTAGCCCAAGTATAGCTCAATGACAGAATGTCCCAGAGTGTTCTAACAAACAACTAGAGCGCTAACAGTCTTACTTATGACAAAAGTATGGCACACCTGAAGCCATCTTGATTGGAATAAAGTGGTAACACTTAAAACATTTAATTTACAAAGGAACAAAATGAGGGGGTTCATTTTGCCATAGAAATTATGATTAGTGCTGCAGAAAGAAAAATTAGGGCACATTTTGAGTGACTTCTCAAATCCTCTTCTATTTCATTAAAAAATTCTGATATGCACACTGAAACATGCACTTTTAATACCAGCAGCAGAATTTATGGCAAATGTGTGACATATCTGAATACCTTCTTGATGGAATCAAAGTAAAAAACTGAAAGCATTTCCTACTGAGAAGACTGCAGTAAGTTCCTAAAGTTCAGTTTTGTCAAAATTGCATTCCAGCCTATTGATTACACTTCATCTGGCCTGAGCTGGAGAGTACGGCCCAACTGCAGACGTGAAGATACGGCTCGTAAATGACCTTTGGGAATACCAAAAAATGTAGTAAAGTTAGACTTTTGTCTCAGATTGCCTTTGTGAATCGGGCCCCTAGAGTGGTACAGACCTCTCTGCTTGCCCTATTCTGTTTTTTTTAATCGTTTTATTTTATTATGTATATTAATGCATACCATAACATCACAAATACAGATCAGTATGTTCTCCCCCCCCCCCCCCCACTCTTATCTAATTATTCAGCCTCTGTTCCTTCCATGGGTTGTACATGTCTCATTTCTTGTCCCGATAGTAATCCCAACGTCCTTTGAGAGCAGTCGAGCCCTGTCTTTCTCATCTCCCCGGTGTTTGAGAGTAACCGAGATTGTTGAAATAGTTCAAACACCCGAGGTCTCATGCCTTCGTTTGTTATCCGCTCTTAGGACACAGCCGTAGAGGGATTGATACAAACAGCACGCCGCTTTAAGATAATCGGAAGCACAATCAACTCCTACCAGGAGGAGTGAGGATTTAAATGTGCTTGTGAGACATCTTTTTTCCTGACAAGGATCCTGTAGGACTCATGTTCCATATTTAAAGCCTGGGTTGCGTACTTTCAAGTTGTAGAGAGTGTTGGTCCTGATGAGAATCCCCGGTGAAGGGATTCGAAACGCGTAGACCTATCTTCGCCTTTGGCCAATCATCTGCTAAACAACTAAAAATAAGCTATTAGAAGTACTGCAAGTGTTATTTGCTGATGGCCTGATGTATTTTGTACATACAAGTGTAAATCGTTTGTTTTATGGTGTATAGTTAGTATGTTTGTGAATTTTGAGTGTTGTTGTCCGAGTGATTGAGGTACGCTAGTGGTGGTGTCATTCATATGTGTTAATGTAATGTAAATATCAACGATGTATTGTTTGATTATTTGTGAAATGCTTTAATCACTTCAATGAAACCGTGCAAAATAATAAGAGAATTTATTGCATTAAAATAATTTTGATTAAAATCAACCAAAAAATGGTCAAAAGTGAACTTGTTTAATTCAGTTCATGGTTAAAACTCTTTTGTGAGTATAGTGCAGCACTGGCACTCTCTCTGTTTTGTTTAGTTTACATGACTTGGCCTTGCTGCCATTGAGTCAAAACCCAAGCTTGTTTTGCTACCTATGACAAAAGTATGGCACACCTGTAAAGTTGCTGCTTTCTGTATGGTGCAGGTACTTCCCAAGGATGTGCAGGAGACAGGTTATAACTGTGTAAATTGCCCTTATTCACAACTTATAATCACTTCACCGAGAGAGCGCCGGGCTACAAGCTCCGTTCGCTTCTCTCGCGCCGCGCTACTAACGCGCATGCGCAGTAGCGTCCAATATGGCCGCTACGCGCATTCCTACCCTGACGTAGTGCGCGTCAACTAGACCGCGACACTACATATCTCCCCCTTTTATACCATACAACACAATGTACCTAACCAGGTGGTCAGTCCATTTCATAGTCTCTGAACTTGGCTGGTCTCACCACTGCTCGCCCAACCCGGGTGTGTCTTACCGGGGTGGTATGTCCTTCTTGACCTCCTTCTGCGACCGGGCTCCCTCTTCTACCTTCCGGAGTGCCCTGGCTCTCTCTCACTCCGTCCTCATCGTCTTCCCGGGCTCTTTCCTCTGGGGCCCATCCATCCAGTATGTCTCTCTCACCGTCTTGTTCTTCACTCCTGTTCTCTCCGCATTCTCTCTTAGGAGCTCCTGCTTCCCTTGTCGCCCCTTCTGGTGGTGTCGCCCCTTCCGCGTCCTCCCGGGGCCATTGTAAGATTTTGTTGCACTTGGCCATGCGGTCATGGGACCACACGTTTCCATCACTGAGCAACGCTGCTCGGTCGTACACTTCTTCCACTCTTAGGGGTGGGGAGTACTTGCTTTCTCCCTTTCGCTTTAGAATTGCCAGCTTCACTCTGACCCACTCCCCTTTTTCCAACACTGTCTCCTTCACCTTTCTGTTGCGGTTGTAGTGTTCCGTGTAAATGCGTTGTGCCTTCTCCAGGTTGTGTTGTACCACCGCTGGAGACCACTTGCTGGTGATTGTCTTCTCTTGCCAAGCAACATTGTCTCTGGTGAATGGTTGCCTTCCTCGTAGGATTTGGAAGGGGCTGTACCCCGTACCGGTGGGGGTGATGCGGTATGCCCAGATGGTGCTTTGTACTTCCTTTTCCCAGTCTTTGCCCCTCGTGATGGCGGCCTGAATGGAGCCCATGAGCACCCTATTAAACCTTTCTACTTGTCCGTTACTGGCCGGATGATATATCGACGTGTGTCTGAGTAGAATGCCATTCCTTTCTGCGAATTTGGACCATTTGTCCGAGGTGAATTGGGGACCATTGTCACTGATTATAGTTCTGGGGATGCCTTCCCTGAGGAATACCTCCTTGAGGAAGCGCAATATTGCGTCTGTGTCCATGACCTCTTTGATGTGTACCTCTGGCCACTTTGAGTACTTGTCCACTAATACGCATAGGTATTTGGGTATCCCCTGATCGTCCAGTATAGGTCCTAAGATGTCCACTGCCACCTCTTCCCATGGGTTGCTGGGGTTCGTGAATTTCCCTAGTGCCGGCCTCATTGGCTTTAGTATTTTGTCCGCTCTTTGGCACTGCGCGCAGTCTCTCACGTGCCTTTCTACTTGCATATCCATCCCCGGCCACCAATACGTTTGTTTGGTCCTGGCCTTCGTCTTCACGATTCCCAGGTGTCCTTCGTGTAATATGGATAGCAGGTCCGGTATTATGTTCTCCGGTGGTACTACTCTGTTTCCTCTGTATACGAACACTCCGTCGTTCCCCACCGACAGCTCCTCTCGAACCTCATAGAACTGCCGGACCTTGGGCCTCTGTCGTCTCCTCTCCGGCCACCCTTGTATGATGTACTCCTTGATGTCGCCCAGATCTCCATCAGCAGCGTACGCGTCTTTCCACTCCTGTCTACTGATGGTCTTTTCCGGATCGTCCGTCAGGGCCACCATCTCGTCTTCTTCCTCTGTGCCGCTGGTGGCGCTTTCCATTGCTGACGCCCTGCTGAGGTAATCCGCTATCTTGTTTCTCGAGCCCGGTATGTACTCCACGTCGTACCTGTACTCCAGGAGTTTCAGCGTCATTTTTGCAATCCGGGGTGTGGCGCTAGCATGGCCGCAGGACGTCAAAACCTTCACTAGGGGTTTGTGGTCCGTCTTCACTTGAAAACGTGTGCCCCACAGGAACTGGCGGTACTTTCCCATGGCCCAGACCACGGCTAGCATCTCTTTTTCGATTACGCTGAACTTTTGTTCAGGAGACGTCAATGTTCTGGACGCGAAGCTGATCGTCTCCGTCCCGCCTTCTGGTCTTTCTTGCATGAGCACCGCTCCTAACCCTTTTTCGCTTGTGTCCGTCATCAATATGGATCTCCCCCGGGGGTCGTACCCATGCAGCGGGATCGCCTGGCTGATTTCACGTTTCACCGTGTCAAACTCTTCTTGCGCCTCTTCCGTCCATGCAAACACCGTCTTGTCCCTCGTGAGTTGTCTCCTGTTGTGTGTTTTCGTGGCGAAATGGTGGACAAACTTGCTGTAGTATTCCGCCATCCCTAGAAAGGACCTTACTTCTTCCTTGGATGTGGGCGGGGGCGCGTCACAGATGGCCTTCACGTTCCCTTTCTTCGGTGTTATCCCGTGTTCTCCTATCTCGTGCCCCAGGTATGTGACTGATGTCATTCCGAAATGACACTTCTCCCACTCCGCCGTCAGACCGTTTTCCTCCAAGATCTTTAACACCGCTTCCAACTTCTCGTCGTGGTCTTCTAGCTCCTTCCCCATTACTAGGATATCGTCCTGGAAGTATTGCACTCCCTCTATACCCTTGAATAGGCGGGCCATCAGCTTTTGGAACACTGCTGCTGCGGATGCTAGTCCGAAGGGCATGCGACAGAACTGATAGCATCCAAACGGCATTATAAATGACGTCAGTTTCTTGCTCGTGGGATGCAGCACCACCTGGTGGTATGCCGATTGCAGGTCGATGGTGGAGAACCCTTTCACGCCTTTCGTGCGGGCCAACATTTCCTCTATGCGCAGTAAGGGGAATTTCTCTACCACGATGCACTTGTTTAATTCTCGGAGATCCACACATAAGCGCACCTTGCCTGACGGTTTCATGGCCACTACCAGTGGCGCCAACCACTCCGCGCTGTCGATCGGTTCGATGATTCCCCCGTCCTCCAGTCGGTGTAGTTCCTGTTGCACTGCCTCTCTCACTGTGATCGGTATGTTCCTTACTCTGTGCGCCACAGGGCTGACGTTCTCCTTGAGGACGATCTTGTGGGTAAACTTCTCAAGTTTACCGATCTTGCCGCCGAACACTTTCGGGTGTCCGCCCCGCCATTTCGCTGCTGTCAACTCTTCTCCGTCCAAAGTCACCAGCACTTGGATGTCCCCTCCTGGATTCAGCTGTACGCCCAACTCTCCTTGGTCCATCCACCCAAGGACTGATGGTCCCTTCTCCGCGACATATAGTTTACAGTGGGCGCTGCGTTCTTTGAACTGGAACAGCAGTCTCCTGAATCCTACCATCGGAATGGGTTCCCCTGTGTAGGTGACCGGTCGTATGTCGGGTGGTTCTAGGCGTGAGCCCAGTGTGGGTTCGAACCTCTCGTTCCATACCGATCTTTGGACGATCGTGTAAGGGGACCCCGAATCCGCCACTATGGTGATTCCTACTCCTCCGATGAGCATGTCGCACTGGGGCTTGCGCGCTCTTCTCCCCTCGACGCCCAGTACCTGGTCGTCCACGCACAGGACTTCGTCGTCTTCCTCCTGGCCGTCTTCTTCTTCACCCATGTCCTGCGCCACGAATTTCACCGCGCGTTGTTTCCCTTTCCTTCTGCACACCTTCTCATAGTGGCCGACCAGGCCGCAAAATGCACATTTGGCTCTGAAGGTGGGGCACCGTTTGTCATGTGCCGCGTGGCTCGGGCTTCCACATCTGTAGCACCTCGCCGTTTCTCCCTTGTCTTGCTTCCACGGCTGTCCCGGTTTTCCTTTCGCCTTGTATGATCCTCTGTATTCTCCAGGCGCCGGTTTTCCTCTTCCATACTGGTCCGCGTCGTCTACCTTGTTTATCGTGAGTCTCGGGGCTTGATCTCTCTTTGCTGCTTCTGCGCAGCGCTTGGTCAGCTCTGCCCTCTTCACTATGGCGATCACGTCTTTCAGCGTCGCATCTCCACTCGCCCACAATTTATCTTGCACTGATTTGCTTGTCGTATGCATTACGATTTGGTCTTTGATGAATTCGTCTTGTAATACCCCATATTTGCATGTTATCGCAAGTTTCCTCAGTGCCGCCACGTAATCGTCTATCGTTTCCCCCGCTTCTTGCTTCCTCTGCTGGAAGTTGTAGCGGTCGATGGAGGTGCATACTGCGGGACGATAGTGGTTGTCCAAATCTTCAAGGGCGTGTTTGAACACGTCGGTGTCCGCTGCCTGTCTGGCGACCGGTGTTAGGTTTTGGAATACCCGTATGCCTTCTGGTCCCAGGTTGTGCAAGAGTATCCTCTTCCTCCTGGCGCTGGAGAACGCCGCCTCGTTCTCATCTTCCAGCGCTTCTAGGTAATTTTTGAAGTACTCCCTCCAGTCTTCCCATTTCATTTGGGGTTCTCCTGGCCGTGGGAGGAACGGAACCGGCGTCGTTAATGCTGATGCCTGCGCACTCATCTTGACGTCCGCCTGTTTCCTCGGGCTACCTGGCGCTTCTGTCCTCTCCCCCCTTCTTCGGGTTACTGGGATCTCG
Organism: Triturus cristatus; assembly: GCF_964204655.1. Taxonomy (NCBI): domain Eukaryota; kingdom Metazoa; phylum Chordata; class Amphibia; order Caudata; family Salamandridae; genus Triturus; species Triturus cristatus. The sequence goes on from NC_140591.1 coordinate 451,799,799, forward strand.
TCGGAGCTGCCTGCGCCGTCTCCACCCGATTCCGCCAGGGTCTCTGCTGCCGCACTACGGTTCGCCCCTGACTTTCTTCTACCTCGTGTACGGCACACTTACTGCTCTCGTGCCTCCCTCTGGCGTCCGTCTGCCACTGCCGCGCTCTCTCGGTGCGTTGGTGTCTGTCCTCGACCTCCTGGATCTGCTCTCCGCGTGTTGTGACGTCCCCCTGCGTAGGTCTTCCTCCTATGTGCAGGTTGGGGGCACCTCCCTCACTGTGGATCACCGGGTCCGCTCTGTCCGAGCCTCGTCGCCACTGTAAAGTTGCTGCTTTCTGTATGGTGCAGGTACTTCCCAAGGATGTGCAGGAGACAGGTTATAACTGTGTAAATTGCTCTTATTCACAACTTATAATCACTTCACCGAGTGAGCGCCAGGCTACAAGCTCCGTTCGCTTCTCTCGCGCCGCGCTACTAACGTGCATGCGCAGTAGCGTCCAATATGGCCGCTACGCGCATTCCTACCCTGACGTAGTGCGCGTCAACTAGACCGCGACACTACAACACCTGAAGCCATCTTGATTGGAATAAAGTGGTAACACTTAAAACATTTAATTTACAAAGGAACAAAATGAGGGGGTTCATTTTGCCATAGAAATTATGATTAGGGCTACAGAAAGAAAAATTAGGGCACATTTTGACTTCTCAAATCCTCTTCTATTTCATAAAAAAATTCTGACATACAGTCTGAAACATGCACTTTGAATACCAGCAGCAGACTTCCCTGCTGAGCAGTATCTTTTTACTACAGTGATCTAATAAGCAACTAGAGTGCTAACATTCAGAATTTATGGCAAATGTGTGACACATCTGAATGTCTTCTTGATGGAACCAAAGTAAAAAACTGAAAGCATTTCCTACTGAGGAGACTGCAGTAAATGAGGAAATTAGGAAACTTCATAACAAATAAATCTCCCAAGATGGCCACCAGAGACAAAAGAGCCCAAATGTAGCCCAAATATCACCCAGATGTAGCCCAAGTATAGCCCAATGACAGAATGTCCCAGAGTGTTCTAACGAACAACTAGAGCGCTAACAGTCTTACTTATGACAAAAGTATGGCACACCTGAAGCCATCTTGATTGGAATAAAGTGGTAACACTTAAAACATTTAATTTACAAAGGAACAAAATGAGGGGGTTCATTTTGCCATAGAAATTATGATTAGTGCTGCAGAAAGAAAAATTAGGGCACATTTTGAGTGACTTCTCAAATCCTCTTCTATTTCATTAAAAAATTCTGATATGCACACTGAAACATGCACTTTTAATACCAGCAGCAGAATTTATGGCAAATGTGTGACATATCTGAATACCTTCTTGATGGAATCAAAGTAAAAAACTGAAAGCATTTCCTACTGAGAAGACTGCAGTAAGTTCCTAAAGTTCAGTTTTGTCAAAATTGCATTCCAGCCTATTGATTACACTTCATCTGGCCTGAGCTGGAGAGTACGGCCCAACTGCAGACGTGAAGATACGGCTCGTAAATGACCTTTGGGAATACCAAAAAATGTAGTAAAGTTAGACTTTTGCCTCAGATTGCCTTTGTGAATCGGGCCCCTAGAGTGGTACAGACCTCTCTGCTTGCCCTATTCTGGTTTTTTTAATCGTTTTATTTTATTATGTATATTAATGCATACCATAACATCACAAATACAGATCAGTATGTTCTCCCCCCCCCCACTCTTATCTAATTATTCAGCCTCTGTTCCTTCCATGGGTTGTACATGTCTCATTTCTTGTCCCGATAGTAATCCCAACGTCCTTTGAGAGCAGTCGAGCCCTGTCTTTCTCATCTCCCCGGCAGCTTTGTCTTATACCTTAGGTCTACAGCCCTCTGTACTTCACCCAATTCCCATAGACTTTGTCCCATTTGCCAGGACATCCCCGACTTTGCTAAATTACTTTCGAGGGAACATTAATTATTTATTTAATTTTCCGTCATGGTCGTCTTTCGAATCTCCCCTCTCCCCAACCCGGCCCCACCGCTCTTACCGGGACGGGCCGCAGCTGTATTAGAGTGTCATGGTCAACCGTGTCAATGGTGGCTGAGAGGTCCAAGAGAAGTTGTGCAGCAATCCTGTTCTAGTAACCTATGTTCTTACGGTCATCCCAGATGGCAATGAGGGATGATTCTGTGCCTCTTCCTGGAGGGAATCCTGTTTGGAAGTCTGAAAGTATAGAATTATTTTCAATGAATTGTGACATCTGAGTGAATGCTGCTCTTTCTATTGTTTTCCCCAGAAAGGTGCGTTTGTAATTGGTCTGTAGTTGTCAGGGTTAAATGGGTCTATGTTTGTTTTCTTTAGTAATGGGCGTATGTAGGATTTTTTAGGTCTTCTAGAAATATTCCTGTAGTTAAGGAATTGTTGATGATTCTTCTTACTGGTGTGGCAGTAGTTGGAAAAATGTTCTAGGTTTGTGGTGGACTTGGGTCAGCAGTGCTGCTGTCAGGCCTGCTTGCTTTGACCAGGTCCATACATTTGCTGTGTGATATTTGTTGGAAGGAGTGCAATGGCTGGGTTAGCCTACTTTTAGAGGGTTGTTTGGAAATGTCTGCATTGGTTGTGTAATGATTTGCCAGTTTGTTTGTGGAATCTTGAGTAATGGGATGAGCTCCTTTATAGGCAATGTGGTGTGACGTGGGGATATGTGTATCATATTTATGGTGTTTGATGATATGATGTACGGCATGGTATAATGTGAAGTGGTGAGCAGTTGTTTTCAAATGTGTAATGTGGTATGTGGTGTTCTACAACATGACATGATGAGATTTTATGTTATGTGGTGTGGTTAATGGAGATATTGTATGGTGTGTTGCAATGTGTTATAATGTAGTGAGTAGAAGTGTTGTATAATGCTGGTAAGTGTGGTGTGGTGCAGTGGTACGGACTTGTGTGGTTCTGGATTGTGCGCTTTTGTAGGGTGTGATATAGAATGATGAGGCGTGAGTCACCACTCAACTCACTACAATCTTTTAATGAGTCTGCTGAGGGGTGTAAGGTGTAAGGTGAAAGCTTTCGCCAAGTTTAATGACATTAAAAAGAACAACACTAACATAGGTTCTCGTTTCTGTTGACCTAGGTGACCATTTAACCTATTTAGTGAACAGCATATCATTACATTTATCATTTCTCAATCTCTGGGGTGTAATCTCATTATGCTAGTATTTTATGTTCAAAGTTAGACTACTCGGGACGATATGGAATCAGGATCTTCCTCATCTGTGCAGAAATCAATCATAAGAGAAAACAAATCGTCTGTCATTTGAAAAGATGTGATCTGTGACCAGGATATTTTAGCTATCTGGAAAAAGACAAATTTTGCATAACCAATGTGAATTTTTTGAACATTGGAATGTTGTGAGCTCTGGTAAAGGCAATGGATGGCCAGAGGCCCAATCTGCTCCTTTGTTCTAATGCTGATCATTGTGTATTCCTCTGCTTCATTTACAATAGTCTACTGTCAGTAGGTGGAATGTCCCAATAGCCTTATAGCCCTTAAGCCTCAGACTTTAGTAGCCCAAAAAAGGCCCTGTCCCTTTTCATAGTCCCCGTCTGCCAGCTGAGCCTGTTACTTAGATAGTGGGACTTTAACAGCCAGGGTAGTCCTTGACACCGGGCTATGATACTACAAGAAAATCAAGATAAGCACTCCAAAGCCATCAAAATAAACCTATTTTTTAAATATGTATAAGAAGTGGTATCAAGATCTCCCCCACAAATGATTTTGCAGGATGGTGTTGAACTATTTCTTATTAAGTCTTACCGCTGTCCTGCAGCGGTCCCAGTAACCTGTCGAGCTAACAGTGGTCCGCCCGCCGTATTTAGATGTTGTGGCGAGAGACAGAATAGCGCTGCGGCGGTGGTCTTCCCTGCTGACTCACAGTACTCTGTCATCGTCACGCCAGTGGTATTGTGCCAACCTTATTTATATGTCCTGCTAGGCTTGCAGTCTGCGGGTGGCGGTTTCTCAGTGGAGGGAGGTCCTGGTGCAGTTAAGACTGGTAAGTACAACTTATTTATGGGTGTAAATACATATGTCATGTTAGCATGCAATGCATATGTAGGCAAAGTGGTATGTCCCTTTGTGTCACATTTATAATGCTGCTTGCACAACATTTACACACCACTGAATGACCCCCCCTACGATACATAGGAGTGATATATGAGTGGTTTACCTTCGATCCCAGCGACACCGGAGTCATTTGGTGTCATGGTGGTGTCTGTGTAGCAAAGGGGGGGCCTGGACGAATGCGTAGTAGCAGGAAACAGACGCGAGAAGCAGGAACTAGATAAGTTATTGCCTCCTTTCCTACCATTCCACCACCTGAGAGCAGGAGGTCTTTCTGCCCCCGTTGGGGCAGCGGGAAGGCCCATCGTAATCAGCTCGGCTGCAATCTTGCCTGGAGTCCCGCCGCCAGCTGTTCCAGCCTCTGCCGCTGTTGGCATAGTCCAGATATCCTGACAGAGTCAGGGGGACTGCAGCCGTCTCTCGTGTATGGAATCGACAACATCTAATTTGGGCGGGCCGACTGCCAAGACGGCGGGCAGGAGACTGACGAAAGAGCGGCAGTGGACCGATTAGGCGAAGATCTGAATCAGGCCCAAGTCTTGGTGCAAGTGGGAATAGTTTAATGAGGAAGAATAGAAATGATGCCTCTGTATCTATCCACCCTCTAGTCTGTTTGATCCTCACACAAGGAGCCCCCTCATAATCTAGATTTCCTCAAAAGAGTAAAGAGTGTTTTTCCTATGCAAGGGTACGGCCCAACATTCACTCCGCCCTCTTCTGCTGGGAAACTGAGAATCCGGCCTTTCTGGCTCTTAGCGTGTACTGCTGTATATGCCTACCTGCAAATGCGGCCGGCAGCGAGAGCGGATCATACAAAGACTGGAAGAACTTTCTGATTGACTTCTACTTCACCAGGGCGAGCACAGAGAATGCTTATCCACGTCACTCCAGGACGTTAGATACCTGCTTGCAGAAAGAATCCTCTCTCCAGCCTTACTTATTCAACTTGTGATTTTCAGTCTGCCCATCCATTCCACCTATGGACCCTCTGCTCTCCAGGTGGCCGTCCTTTACCCGGGCTTGATTATATCCTGCTTATCGTCACCACCTTTCTTTCTGCTTCTCAATGCAGGTGCCTCTTGCACCACAACCTTTGTTCATCCTCCCAAGATGTCATCATCTGCACCAGAGTTCATAGAGTTTCGGTGGTGCAGAGTGTATAGTGTGATAAGCCCTGTTTATGGCATAGTGTATTGCGAGTTTTGCTTCCAGCTCTTTCCTGCAGGTGCTGCCCAGCCGTACAGGCATCCTGTGCAGCTCTGATTACTAATGTGAGACATCCAACCCCAGGGTGGGTGATCCTGGACAACCACTACTCCCCACTGCACATAGTGTCACTCCTGTACCTGTCCAGTCCCGGCCTCGCTGGGCGAGTTACCCTCGGTGACGATGGTGTCAGGAATTCCAGCTCACTCACTAGACAACCTGCCAGCAACCAAAACCGCGCTCCACTTTTCGATGGCCATGGTTTCTCTTAAACCCTACTGATGAAGCAACGATCAGCCATGTTTGGAGTTTGCCTCTGAACCTCACACACCTCAACCAACATCTCCCACATAGACCCTTTTTTTTTTTTTTTTTTTTTTCAAAAACCTTTATTCAGCATGATCACAGAATACACAGCCCCATGCCTACAACCATCTTGTGGCCGGCGGCTTAATAGGAAAATGTGAGTGAATGTTGAACACAGCTGCCTGCCTACAACCCACCAGGGGCCGGCTGCGGCGTAAGGGAGAAGGATGATCAGAATGTCATCATGTACGAACACAACCCATCAATCACTGAACATTTTGCATTAAATGAGTCTTCCACAGTAGTATGCACCAGTTGTAGCGAGGAACCCCACAGTTGCGCGCACCGCCCGCTCCACCCCACATCCCAGTGTGTTGTCTGGTCGAGGGACAGAGGGAGAGCCACCCACCGCGCAGCCTCAGCTAAAGTATGGGATGACACACATCCCGGCCCATGACAAGCAGTCCCCGTCTCCGTCCATTCAGTTGGGTCCCTTATCGTAAAAATAGTGGCGTGGAAGGGTAGGGGCTAAGCGGGCAGGAAAGCCCGTCACGTCTGTGGGTGCGACAGCAGATACGTTCGTAGGGGATCCCAGACATCAGTTGGCCTAGATGCGGAAGGTAGTAATTCTGCATATCGAAGTAAAGTATCTTGACAGTGTACCATGTCTCTGACCCATTCCTTAAATTTGGGAGCTCTGCCCCGTCCCCATCTACAGGCTATCAGTCGTTTTGCTATAAGGAGGGCAATAGTGGCAAATCTGCGTGTCGTTTTTTTTATAGTTTTGGTGTAGCCCAGAAGCGCCTGCGCCGGAGAGGGTGCCAACGGGACATCTATCATTTCTGAAATGCCGGAGTATACTTGTTGCCAGTAGTTGGCTATTTCCCGGCATTCCCACGCCATGTGGAGAAAGTCCGCCGCCGGAGCGCGGCACCGCCAGCAAAGATCGTCCTCCCGAAGGCCCACCCTACACATGTACCTTGGAGTACAATAAAGCCTATGTAGGAACCTATAATGAATCACCCTGAACCTGCTGCTGGAGGAGATTTGTTCTGTTTGTAAGCAGCAATAGCTCCAGAGTTCGTCAGCTATGGGCAGTCCCAGTTCTTCCTCCCATTTGGCACGCGCCTTGCAAGGCAAGGGGTCTGGTGTAGAGCGTATAGAGTGGTATAGGGTGGAGACCGCGTGTGCCGGAGTGGGAGCTTTAAGTATCCGGTGCAAGGGTTCCAATGTGGGTGGTTCACTGGGAAACTCCCCCGTCAGTGCACGAATACCACTGCGAAGCCTAATATAGAGGAATGTGTCCATGAGAGTGGGTGCAAGGCCAGCGAACATGTGCGATTGGGAACGGAATTGGCCGTCATGATAGAGGTCCCCCCATGTTGTAATGTGGAATTTGGCCATAAAGTTTTTGAACAGTTGTTCCTGTAAAAGGGGCAAACGGGGATGGTATGCCAGGGGAAGCAAAGGAGAATAAAGCAGCGGTGTGAGGGTTATCCTCGCAATATATCGCCACGCCAGAATGGAGCTCGAAATAGTGGTGCGGTACGCCGCACGCGTCTCTGGTGTACTGAGTATCGCTCCCTCCAGTGGGATAGGCGCAACCAGCCAGTGTTCCACAGCCGTCTGTGGCATGAAAGGAGTGGGGCGAATCCAGTGATGAATGTAGTGGGCCTGTGCACTATGAAAGTACATCTCAAAGTTCGGCAGGTCGAACCCTCCCTGCGCGAACGGACGAGTCAACACCTCCCAACGTAGACGCGGCCTCCTTCCACCCCACACCAGACGAATAAGCTCAGACCTCAGAAGTTGAAAGAAGGACTTGCCTGGATAATAGGGAATATTCATGAAGAGGTACAGGAGTTTCGGAAGAACCACCATCTTGATCAGGGATGCGCGGCCTGCAAAAGAGAGGGGCAGCGTGATCCATCTGGACACGCAGGCCTGGATATGGTCAAACGTACGGCCATAGTTCATCCGCATTAGCTCTTCGCGGTCATGGGAGAGAAGTATGCCTAGGTAGCGAACCTCATCCATGTCCCACCGTAGGGGGTAGTCCAAAGGAAACGGTTGAGCGGCTGCAGTCAGCTGAAATATAGTGGATTTTCCCCAGTTGATATGGATACCAGACATACCCGCAAAGCGAATAAACTCCCGGAGGACAGGGTTGAGGTTGGTAGCGGGATCACGGATGTATAGCGTGATGTCATCCGCGTATAAGGATATGAGGACCTCACGCTGAAGACAGCGCAGAGCCTTGTCTCGGTGATGCTGACGGAGCCGGGCCGCCAGGGGTTCCATCGCCACCGCAAACAGAAGCGGAGATAGGGGGCATCCCTGGCGAGTACCCCGCGACACCACAAAGGGGTCCGATATCCGCCCATTCAACCCCACCCTAGCGAACGGCCGGTCATATAGGATATCAATCCAGCGCGTAAAACCCAAAGGCATTCCCATATTGCGTAAAATACAGTGAAGATAGTCCCATTCCAGAGAGTCAAAGGCCTTGGTGGCGTCTAAAAAAACCGCCACCAATGGCAAATCCGGGTCTACATTATGCATAATGGAAAATAGCGTCCGGAGATTATTGGAGGTGGCCCTACCAGGGACAAATCCCGCTTGATCAGACAACACCAGGCCCCCCAGTAATAACTGCAAACGATTAGCTAGTATTTTAGTCAGGATTTTGGCGTCACAGTTAATTAACGAGAGAGGACGATAAGAGTCGCAGTATTGGGGTGGTTTCCAGGCTTTAATAAGGAGGTAATCAGAGCCTCCTGCATAGACGAAGGAAGCGTGCCGGACTCATGTGCCTCCATGAATACCTCTCGGAGTACCGGAGCTAGGATATCAATAAACGCCTTGTAGAAATCCATGGGCAGCCCGTCCAGCCCCGGAGCCTTCCCCGGTGCCATCTGATTGATCGCATCCCTAACCTCGTCCAGGCCTATCGGCTCCGCCAGAAACTCCCGTTGACGGTCAGAGAGCCAGCCCAGCGTGAGCTCCTTAAGGTAGTCGCCCATGTCCAGTGCGCCGACCCTAGTAGTAGAGTATAGCGTAGAGTAGTGTGTAGTGAAGGCCGCCAAAAGCGAGTGTGTATCACGGATAGGGGTCCCATCCTCTCCCTCCAGCTCCAGCACAAAATTGGAGCCCCGCGGCGGGCGGATCGCTCCTGCCAGCGATTTACCGGGTCGTTCCCCCTCTCCGTACACACGAGCCTTAAAGTACTTGCCCCGGAAAATTACCTCTCTTTCAGCGGTGGAAGTGTAGTCTGATAGTGTTTCGCGGTACTTTGCCTGTGCATCTGTGTTGTCGGCGTAGTCAGGGCTGGTTTCCAGGGTGTGGAGTGTGGACTCCAGTCTACGTAATGCATCTCGCAGGGTCCTCAGCACCCCGGAGCTCTTAGAGATGCAGAACCCCCGTATTGTGACCTTCAGTGCTTCCCAGAAAGTGGCCGCCCGTTCCACCGATCCCTTGTAACGGGATATGAAATCTTCTAGTTCTTGACACAATTCGGCTCGAAACAGTTCATCCAGTAAGATGTTGGGTTGGAGTTGCCACGTCGGGGGTCTACCCATTATATCCGGTAGGCGAAACTTGGCTAGCACCGGAGAGTGGTCGGAGTATGTACGGCCTACATGATGCACCTCTACCAGGGAGGGGGCTAAGGCCCTATTCACCATAATGTAGTCTAGTCTGGCCCATGTTGCATGTGCAGTATTCCAGTGTGTGCCTTCCAGGGAAGTCGGGTGTAAGTGACGCCAGGCATCGACGACATCTTGAGTGTCGCAAATGTCCCTCAGGTATCTATGTGTATTAGTGTAATGGTGTATAGATGGGTTTGACCTATCCAAAGCGGGGTCCAATACAGCGTTGAAGTCTCCCCCCCAAATGAGGTGTGTGGAGCCCACGTCTCTGATCTTGTTCCAGAGAGCCATGAAACTGCTCGGGTTATCGCAGTTGGGGCCATAAGAGCAGGCTAGGGTGATAGTCTCGATACCTATCCTTCCCCACGCTATACAATATCGACCCTCGCGATCTGCTGTGGTGCCCAGAGGAACATAGGGAATACCTCTTTTGATTAGGATGGTAGTGGCTCTCGCATAAGACGAGTAAGGTGCATGAAGCGAGTGGGCCGCCCATCTGGCAGCAAAGGTAGCCGTGCGGAGGGGATCCATGTGGGTCTCTTGAAGAAATACCACCTGAGCATTCAATCTGTCTAATGCACCCAAGATCTGCCGGCGCTTCCTCGGATTCCCCAGCCCCCTCACATTCCAGGTGATAGCAGTGAGCTGCCCTCCCCCTCCCAGCTCAGTGCTCGCGGTGCGGGTCATATTCGCTAATAGATAGAGTATGGGTTAAGAGGCCTATCTGGCAGCAAGGCCATGGATGTAGTTGTCTAGTGAAGGAGGCATGCTGTGCTACTTTGACAAGTATATGCGCAGTGCTCATGCTGAAAAACAATAACAACTTCAAAACATTCCCTTGAAATCCCACCCACCCACCCACTCCGACATCCCAATCATGTCGGGCATCTCCCCCACCCCATACAACCCTACAATGTCCTGTCATGTACTTATTGGGGAACACCCAAGAGGGGGACACTAGGGGTCCAGTCCGGCCATCCCACTCCCCCGATATCTCACCCGCTATCCCCTGGATTGAGGGCCCAGCGGACGGTGCGGGAGGGGGGGGGGTCAAAGCCAGGGCACAAGCAAATTTAAACACATCGAGAGACCATCGAAGCCATCAGGACCTAACAGGTAGTAGCTCAACCATACAGGAGCAATGTTCATAGATAGTTATGTAACCAGCAGTGCAATTTGAACGAAGGACATAGGCGTAGCAAGCCAACCCACAACAATAGCAATATTGGAACACGGTAACAGCTAGACATCCCATATCAGTCAGGGGCAGAAGTGGGTGATCGGGACCCCGCCCTCTCCGAGTGGGATCGGGTGGATTCAGGAGACTTTTTGCAGTCCTTCAAAAATAGTTCAGCCTGAGCCGGATCCTGAAATATATGGGGCTTACCATGATGGACCACCCGAAGCCGGGCCGGGTATAGCATGGAGTATTGAAGTCCGGTTTGAAGCAGTCGTTTCTTGACCGGTCCAAATTTGCGACGTGCATCCTGCACTGCCTGTGTAAAATCTGGGAAAAAGGAGAGCGTGGTATTTTCAAAGAGGACAGGTTGCTTTTCCCTGGCGAGGCGGAGTAGGGTGTCCCGATCTCTGTAGTTTAAGAAGCGGATGATCACAGGCCGCGGGGGTGCTCCGGGCACCGGACCGGGGCCCAAGGTGCGATGAGCCCGCTCCACCACCAGCTGCGTAGAGAAGGCATCTGCGCCAAAGAGGTCAGACAGGAGTTTTTCAATGAAAAGTTCCATTCGCCCCACTGAGGTAGTCTCCGCCAGACCAAGAAGGCGTACGTTATTGCGGCGTGATCTCGCCTCCAAATCCTCGTTCTTGTCGGCGATGACTTTTAGTAGCCTTTCCATTTGCGAGACCTTGGACTGGGTGGTCGACGCCCCATCTTCTAGCTCCGAGATCCGCTGTTCAGCCTTCTTAGACCGCTCTTCCTGCTGATCAAGTCTGTGTACTACGGAATCGAGGCGACGGGACATGCCATCGATCTTGGAATCAATTGAGGTGAGGCTGGTCTGCATGTTCAGAAGGAGTGCCTTCCAATCCACCTCTTCGCTGTCACCGCCATCAGAATCGCCATCTCCCGGCGGCGGGGCCCGAGGTGTTTTTTCTTTTTTTTTGTGGGATTCGAACGGGAGCCGGGATTGCTTGGCGTCCGCCTTCCCCATGATGGCCGCCAAGGGCTCAGCCCGAGTCCGATCAGTCTCCTTTTGACAGGCACCCCCTAGGCGTATCGAACCCTGTGGAACCAGAACAGTCCTTTAAACTCCTCCCGCCAGGGTGCGCAGTCAAGGGCCGAAAAGCGATGTGTCCAGCGGTTTATGGAGCCAGGGAGAGCCCACCAATTCAATGCCTCGAAAGCAGGGGCACCTTACAGCCTCAAGACCACGCTTTCCGGGGGCCGCCCCAGCTACGCAGCGTCCATAAAGCTATCCAGCCAACTGCTCCCGTCAGGGCAGGCGATGATTCAGCCTCTCGTTCAGCATTGCATTGTACCCTCCGTCAGGGGCACCAGGCCAGGGGGAGAGCCAAGCGCAGGCCCCGCTGCGATGCTCCTTCGCGAGGCGCCACGGGTAGCAAGCGACCACTGCACCCCCGCTAGGACATCCCGCTCAGCCACCCCCGCCCCGGGGACCAGATCGGAGCCAAACGACAGGTAAGTCCCGTCAGCAAACTCGGGGGGGGCAGCAGGAGCCCGCGTCACTCACCGCCCACGGAGTCGGACCGAGCCGCGAAGGATCTCTCCACGATGGCCCCCTCAGTTGAAGGCAGGTATTAGGCGGCCGCCTCTTGTCCAGCAGCTCCCTGTATAACTCCGGTCTGCCTTCGTTCACCGGTTCTGTGTGGGTTCCGCTTGGTCGCCCGGTGCCGATCTCTTCACCCCGCAGCGGCCTCGCCGCGCGGCCCGGCCCACACGCCGGATGCCCACCGTGGCGTACTCGATGTAGCCGGCCCCTGCGCTCCAGCCGCACAGCAACTCCGGCCGCGGGAAGTTCCGGCCGCTGCCGCAGCCGAACCGCCGAACAAATTGGGCCACAAGTCGGTGGGGGCGTTCACTGGCCTGAGCCCCACAGATCGAGCTGGGCAGAATGGCGATCCCTCGATGGAGGATGGACTTATGGAGCTTCAAAGCGCCCGGCTGGCGAGAGCCTCACAAAGGTGCGGCCATTACGGACTGGCGCCCTCTAGCGCCCCCCCCCACATAGACCCTTCTTCACCCAACTTCCATCCATGCACTCTGAAAAGAAAGGTGCCCAGGACCGATGCAATCAGAGAGCTTCTTGGCCTCACCAGGCTAGAAAGCATTTTCACAGATGAGACAATTCAAACAACCCCCCCCCCCCCCCATCGCCATCTTATTCACAGTGGGCTCCTAGATGTGTGCTGCTTAAACCATCCAAATGATGGTCTCTTGTGAGAGACATACAACTTCAAGCTGCCCAATAATAACTCGAGCATCTATTTGGAAATGTGATGTTTTGCACCAAGCTTTATGTATCAATCAATAAACAGCATAAAATGTTAGCACGGAAAATCCTTGGCATATAGTTAACAATTGTGCATTTTTTTAGACGTCTTCCTCACTGCAGGTGCTCTCTCAAATGAGACACAGGCCTGGAAGTGAATGGGTTAGAGCTCACTCACTGATGAGCAGTCTGTCTAGCTGTATTTGGTCTCTGTCTCAGCCCAATGAAAGCCGTAGAGGATGATGATCACTCAGGCTGCCTATTCCTGGGGGCACCTTCACCAGTCTACTCTCCATTCCTCTTTATCTCACTCTTGCAGGTACTTTGCTCTCCCTTGCTTTCTCCTATTGTCACTGTTTTCCTATCTTCCCTTCCTTTCTCCGGTTACCGCTTTCCTCTCTCTTACCCTGTGCCAAACTCTGATGACATGTCGGTCCCAAAAGATGAGCGCCGGTGCCAGCCACGTGCAATCGCTGCACTCTGTCTTTGATCAAAAGCCGAGCTGTGTCGCAGCAGCCAGGCATGCAACGATCAAAGGGCTTCAGCACCCTCCCCCCCCCTCCTGTTGTGTGTCAGCCCGGGCTGAAACAGCTTCCCAGGCGCACACACAGACAGTTTTTGAGCATCTGTGGGCTGGCTGGTCCGCCGTCCGTCTTATCGATAGCTGCACCCGAGTATTTCACAGGTCTTTAAAAGACCATTTACATGATAAGGACGCTTTGTTGTCGCCCCCCCCCCCCCCTCTCCCCCCCTCCTGTTGTGGGTCAGCCCGGGCTGAAACAGCTTCCCAGGCGCACACACAGACAGTTTTTGAGCAGCTGTGGGCTGGCTGGTCCGCCGTCCGTCTTATCGATAGCTGCACCCGAGTATTTCACAGGTCTTTAAAAGACCATTTACATGATAAGGACGCTTTGTTGTCGCCCCCTTCCTCCCCCACCCCCCCCTTCTTAGAGCCTCTGCATCTCTGTCGTGCATGGATTGGGCTGTGTCCAAGTTTGAAGCCTGGATGAACATTGATTAACCAAACTGTCAGAGTAGCGGAACTGCCATCACGCACACACTGACATCAGTGGGTTGACCCTTGTGCCGCCCTTCGACCTGACTGCAGTCCCTTCGGGCCCAGGGCTACTGATGGGCTAAAGAAAGGGCAAGCAACGGGAACAACAGAAAGTTAACACAGGTAACCAGCCTTGTTCGCTTTCTCTGGCAGCAGCTCTCTGTTATGTTATGTTATGTTAAACTGTTATTTCTATAGCGCACGGCTACTCCGTGGAGTGTCCCGGCGCTTTATCGAGGCAGCTCAGTAAAACAGAAAACATAAAACAAAACAAAAGAAACAGACAGAGGCACCCTAAAGATTAAAAAGCCACGTCTTGAGGCTCTTCCTAAACAGAAGGAGAGAAGAGGAGGACCGTAGGTCCAAAGGCAGAGAGTTCCACAACTGAGGGGCCCTCAGACTAAAAGAGCGACCCCCAGTGCGGGCCTTCCTCACCCGAGGAACCACCGCGAGAAACAAAGATTCCGACCGCAGAGATCTAACTGGGCGGTAGAAAAACAATCTCTGCTGTAGATACTTTGCTCCGGCGCCAAAAAGCGCTTTATGCGCCAGGGTCAGTGCTTTAAACATAATCCGCTTCCGGATAGGTAACCAATGAAGCGATCGCAACAGACCCGAAGCTCTCGCTCGCCTATGAAGGCCAAAGATGGCCCGGGCCGCGGAGTTCTGCACAACCTGCAGCCGCTGAACCAGATATTCCTGAAGACCTACATAGAGGACGTTCGCATAGTCCAGTCTAGAGCCTATCAAGGCTTGCACAGTGATCTTTCTGTGCTCTTCTGTGAGTAAAGGCAGGAACTTCCGGAGTATCTTAAGAATGCCAAAACAGGTACCCACCAGGCCAGAAATATGTGAGCTCAGTGACAAATTATTGTCAACCTTCACTCCCAGATTCTTAGCCACGAGCGATGCCTGAACAGGGGAATCCATACCTAATGGCCACAAAGCCTGCCAGTCAGGGTCCAGAGAGCAGCCGAAAAACAACACCTCCGATTTACTGGAGTTTGCCTTAAGGCTGTTCCGCTGGAACCAGCCAAAGACCATCTCCAAGCAACCCCGGATGTTCTCTCCATCAAAAGCCTGATCTTTCCCACACGTGAAGAGCAGTTGAGTGTCATCAGCGTAGGATACGATCCGGGCCCCAGAGGACTCCACCAGTGCCGCCAAAGGTGTCATAAAGATGTTAAACAGAGTCGGGCTCAACACAGAACCCTGTGGAACACCGACTCCCAATGGCGGCATCTCGACGGAGCTCGGAGAGGCCCAGACCGTTTGTCGGCGGCCCTCGAGAAAAGATGTAAACCAATTGAACACCGTCCCCCTCAGACCGATGTCATAAAGTCTGGAGAGGAGGACCTCATGGGGGACGGTGTCAAAGGCCGCCGACAAATCCAGCATGACGAGCATGGCCCTTCCTCCAGAATCCAGTGTCTCCCTGATGATCTCCGACACTTCCAGAAGTGCCGTCTCCGTGCTTAGATTAGGACGGAAACCGGACTGCGATGGATGGAACAAATCATTGGACTCAAGAAAGCTAGAGAGAACACCATGTACATGCTTCTCTGTAATCTTAAAAAAAAGAGATAATCAAAGAGAGGGAGTACAGAGGTATAAGGATAGAACCTACCTCCTATCTGATATTTAATAAACAAAAGTGATTCTATCCTATCAAAAAGTGTAAAAACGTGATACTAAATAGTTAATTGATTACTTGATTTTATATATTTTTTGATTTTTACAATAATTAGTACAGTGAAATTGAAGTGATCCGTGGAGTGCCACGGGAAGCACTAAGTGTTTTTAAAATACCCCTCACACACTATGAGTCCCATAGTGTCATGCTTCATCATGGGGGTCTTCCCGTCCCTCTACGGGGCGGGGCGTGCTACTACCAACGGCTACGCGGGAGCACTGTTGTTGTGATAGTAAGGCTTATGTGTAGTGCAAGGGATGTGAGTGATTAGGGATACGTGAAAATAAAATTAAAAAGACCCTGGCTAGTAGAAAAAACAATTTTATTCTGTTCTCTAGCTGGGACCATTAAAAATGGGGAAAAGGAGTAGGAAATCTCAATTTAGTGGTTACCTACTGGGTCGACATGTTTCGTGAGCAGTCCCCACTGCTATACTCATCAGGACCAAAAAATAATAATCCCTTAAACACTAGAGAGAATTTCTAGATTCATATGCCTATTCGTCTCTATTGGCAGACTTGAATGAAAGCTGCGCCCTAGGGTACACTGACCCCAATCGGAAAATAGGACCAAATTGGTATCTGAAAAAAAGAAAGAGGATGAAGAGAACACCAGAAATACATGGCTTTTTCATCATTGTCGGGTATGAACACATCACCGTATTTATAGTATATCTTGCTGCAAATACAGTTGATATTGATCTGTGATATATTTTTCTAGATATATATATTTTTCATTCTATATCTAAACGGGTATGGTAAATTGCACTCAGCACCCGATTTTTAGAAAGGCTATAGGAGAAAAAGGGGGGAAGTTGGACATAGAAAACAGACTATACGAAACATTACCACAAAAAGGCACACAATGGTATATATATACTGAATACATAAAATAGACATGATGGTACACAGTCATACACTACATGCAAGAAGACGTAATGTACATACTTTGATTAGTTGTACTGTTCAGGCTTCATGAGCACGCACTGGAGGGGAGGACGCCTGGTAATAGTCACTACAGAATAGTAAGTATCGTAATAGTTAGTGAACCGGTAGCTGCTGGTGGTAGGCGAGTTTACCAAACTCCTGACCTGTTTTTAAGGACCTGGCCCGGTCACAACTTACAGTTTTCAGGATCATGCCTCGCTTCCGTATGCCTCCGTGCCGCTCCGTCGATGTAAACACTGAAGTGTACAGCAGTGTTTTTATTGGCCGGGAGCACGTAGGAAGCAAGAGCGCTACTAGAGCGTGAAAGGCTTAAAATGGCCGCCCAACATGGACTTTTGTGAAATACCAATCCCTCACTTCCTGGTTGTTGTAATGTAGTAACAACTTTATGCAGGACGTAGGAAGCAAGCGCGCTACTAGTGCGTGAAAAGCTTAAGATGGCCGCCCAACATGGACTTTTGTGAAACACCAATCCCTCACTTCCTGGTTGCGGCAGTAGAGTGGCGACTTTCTGCAGGACACCAAATGAAGTCACCAGCCGATCGCGTAGTTCATTGGTCGTTACTTAATGAAACATCCATTCATTGTCTGTGTTCATCAGATGTCTCTCCGTCATTATTGTGAAATAAAAACGAAAGACACAAAAAGCACACTGTTCATGGGCACGAGCTCATAGAAAGAAAACAGAATGGTCGTTTCATTCATTATTAATCATAGGTGGCGCTGCGTGCTGTAAAGATGAAATAACAGGACCATCTACTACATTATATTTAACCCAATGGGGGAATAGAAAGCGCTCCTCAAGATATGTCGATAGTTTCACAGTGTGCCAGAAGGTGGATCAGATAGATTGAACGCAGCAGGTGTTTGAGGAGTAAAGTTATGTTCATAAAGAAATAATCCTTGGTGGAATTATAACTGACTCCAAGGAATATCATCATTAAGACCTTTGATGTTGGTCTTAATGCGATGTACCCATCTTTGTTCTTTCTCAAACAGGTGTTTGTCATTAGG
Source organism: Triturus cristatus (assembly GCF_964204655.1). NCBI lineage: Eukaryota > Metazoa > Chordata > Amphibia > Caudata > Salamandridae > Triturus > Triturus cristatus. The sequence continues at coordinate 451,817,250 of NC_140591.1, forward strand.
TACATGTTCTATGACTGTCCATGATATTTCTTCTGGTGAGTGTGCGAAGTCAATGAAATGTGCTGCCATTTTCGTTGCTCCTTTTTTTGCACCTGATGTTGCTTTTGTGCTCGCCGATTCTCACTTTTACGCATCTCGTGGTCATCCCTATATATTCCAATTGGCAGGGGCATCTGATCAAGTACACAACGTTGTGGCTGTTGCAGGTGGTGAATCTTCTCTGTTCCCATTCAGTGCCATCAGAAAAGGTGATACTTGTAGTTTTTTTGGTAAGACTGCAGACTTTGCATCTTCCACATGGATGGTGTCCTTGGATTTTGGCCATGGCGGTTGATAAACCTGTGGGATCCTTGTTGCTGGGTCTAGTATGGACCAACATATCACGTATGCTTTTGCCTCTTCTGTGTGCGAAGATGGGTTTAGGGAGGTTGAGTCCACCACTGTTCAGAATGCGCCAATGTTTATTTACGATTTTCATAATTTTGTTGGAGTTGGTGTTATAAGTGGTAATGCAAAAAGGACGTTCTTCCTTTGCTTTTGGTGTGGTTGGTTCAAGAAGGCTTTCTCTGCAATTGTTGCGTGCTCTTTTGTATGCTTTCTCAATAATTCGTTTGGGGTATTGTCTTTTTGCTAATTTCACTTTTAGTTCTTCTGATTGGTTTTTGAAATCATCAACCTCAGTACAATTGCGTCGTAGGCGCAAAAATTGTCCATAGGGAAGGTTATCACGTAAGTGTTTCGGGTGGAAACTCTGATACAATAAAAGGCAATTTTTCGCTGTGGTTTTGAAGTGAGTGGTAGTCACAAGTCTTCCATCTTTAGGTGATATGTTTAAGTCAAGAAAGGTCAGCTCCTTATTGGATATTGTGCTGGTGAACTTCAGAAACTCATCTTGATAGTTTAGCCAGGTCATGAAGTGATTGGCAGTGGTTTCATCGCCATTCCATATGATCAAAATGTCATCAATGTATCTTTTCCAGATACCAATATGGCCCTGGAAAGGATTATTGGGATGTAATATCCTCGTAGTCTCTAGATGGTGCACGTAGAGACCAGCTACACTAGGAGCGAAGGTGCTCCCCATGCTGGTCCCGTGCTTCTGAAGGTAGATGGTATCTTCGTATCTAAAGAAATTTTCCCTCAATGCTAAGCTACAGCATTCCATGATGACGTTTCTGGGGGTTTGGTACACCCAGTCAATGTTGAATAGAACCTCCTCAATTATGTTGAGAGTCTCTGTATGTGGTAAGCTGGTATAAAGGCTCTCAACATCACAGCTAATGAGCAGTTGATGTCTAGGGTCGAAAGGAAGGTCTTCTAGTAGTACGAGGACATCTTTGGTGTCTCGCAAGTACGTAGATGTTTTTTGAACCATGGGTTTTAAAAAGGCGTCTGCAAATTTTGAGATAGGTTCTAAAATGGAGCCTATACCAGACACAATCGGGCGACCTGGAGGATCTTTTAGTTTTTTATGTATTTTCGGGAGTGTGTATAGATACGGTGTTCTCGGTGAGTCTTGGATAAGAAAGTCTCCTTCTTTCTTTGTTATCCATCCATGTGTGAGTGCCTCTTCCACCATGCTCATAATCTTGATCATTACCTTTTCAGTTGGGTCATTCTCCAGAATTTCGTAGTTTCTAGGGTCTTGGAGTAGGCGCTTACATTCCTTGTCATACTGTTCTTTCGATTGTATGACGATGGCCCCTCCTTTATCGGCTGGTTTAATTACCAAGTTTTGATTGCTATTCAGTTCTTGTATTGCTTGTTTTTCGCTTCTCGTTAGATTTTGAAAGACATGGTTAGTAGTAGGATGGAGATTCTCCAGATCCTTCATCACAGCCTTCTCAAAGGTAAGTAGCTCTATGGGAAGGGTGATATCAGATGGAATAAAAGTGGATTTGGGTTTCAAACCGGAGTCTCCCTCTTGTGTTTCTCTAGGTTCTTTGTCTCTAAAAAAGACTTGTAGCTTCAGTCTCCTCATGAAGTCTTGAATTTCTTTGCATAACAAGAAACTGTCCATGTTTGCTGTAGGTACGAAACCTAGTCCTTTCTCCAGGACTGAAACCTGTGCAGTGGACAGTGGTTCATCAGTTAGGTTGACTACTAGACTCATTTCTTGCTGGTCGACGCCTTCGTCATGCTCCTGGTCGATATTCTCGCCTGTTCTTCTTCTCTCGGTGTCCAATGGACATTGGTGCCCCTTCGATTTCTTCCTCTGTTTCTTCCTTGGCGCGTCCCTAAAAAAGGAGTTTGGTCAAAATACGAGTATTCTTGAGGTGGGTACTGCCATGGTGGATATGCTCCTTGAGGGAGTGGGAATGGAGGTGGTCCGTAGAATTGTGGAGGATACATAGGGGGTCCCTGGAAATTGCCCCATCCTCTCGGTCTTTGTTGATTTGGGCGTCTGTAGTTGTTCCTCATGTTGGGATGTCTGGGACTTTTCCCATAGTTGGATCCCGAGCTGTTAGAACCAGTATCGGATGAATCATCGTCTGTTGTCGCTTCTTGTTGTGGTTTGTAATCCTCTCTGATATAAGGATACACCCTCTCATGGCTGAATTTGCTGGTGTCCTTTTTAAGTTTATTGTATTTACTCTGTTTAAGAGTGGCTTCAAAGTCATTCAGTGTCTTATTAAGTTCTTCTAGATGTTTCTTCAAACTACTGGTCGACTCATAACTTTTCAGTCGTATTTCAATAGTCTGGATTTCAGTTTTTAATTCAGATGCCAATCTACTTGCTGTTTTTATGATTAGAACAATCCAATCTCTCGTGCAATGCCACGATATCTGTGACCAATCTTTTTTGAACCTCATATCATGTAAGAAGATATATGGTTCGTTGCGAACGATCAAACCCTGTGGTGCAGCGTTTGCTTTCAGGTATTCTGACATGAGTAACCCATGAAGGGCCGTTCTTATTTGGGTGCGTCTTAGTTCCTCTAACTCATCCCAGTCATTATTTCCAATTGAGGGTTCTGTAGTGTTTAGTCCTTCAAAAGTGCCCAGTGACGACAGGATGTTCTCTATTTCTTCGTCAGTGAAAGTTAGGCCTGTATTTTCTGCCATTGTGTGTATATGGATAACCGAATGATGTTGAAAACGTATCGTCAAAAAACTACTCCAACTACCACGTAGAACTCAGAGAGGTGACTGAGAAAATTGGTAACCAAATAATGGTCAGATATAGGGAAAATAAACTCCCACAGCTGCACGCTGTCTAAATACAAAGAGATAATCAAAGAGAGGGAGTACAGAGGTATAAGGATAGAACCTACCTCCTATCTGATATTTAATAAACAAAAGTGATTCTATCCTATCAAAAAGTGTAAAAACGTGATACTAAATAGTTAATTGATTACTTGATTTTATATATTTTTTGATTTTTACAATAATTAGTACAGTGAAATTGAAGTGATCCGTGGAGTGCCACGGGAAGCACTAAGTGTTTTTAAAATACCCCTAACACACTATGAGTCCCATAGTGTCATGCTTCATCATGGGGGTCTTCCCGTCCCGCTACGGGGCGGGGCGTGCTACTACCAACGGCTACGCGGGAGCACTGTTGTTGTGATAGTAAGGCTTATGTGTAGTGCAAGGGATGTGAGTGATTAGGGATACGTGAAAATAAAATTAAAAAGACCCTGGCTAGTAGAAAAAACAATTTTATTCTGTTCTCTAGCTGGGACCATTAAAAATGGGGAAAAGGAGTAGGAAATCTCAATTTAGTGGTTACCTACTGGGTCGACATGTTTCGTGAGCAGTCCCCACTGCTATACTCATCAGGACCAAAAAATAATAATCCCTTAAACACTAGAGAGAATTTCTAGATTCATATGCCTATTCGTCTCTATTGGCAGACTTGAATGAAAGCTGCGCCCTAGGGTACACTGACCCCAATCGGAAAATAGGACCAAATTGGTATCTGAAAAACAAGAAAGAGGATGAAGAGAACACCAGAAATACATGGCTTTTTCATCATTGTCGGGTATTATTTTTTGGTCCTGATGAGTATAGCAGTGGGGACTGCTCACGAAACATGTCGACCCAGTAGGTAACCACTAAATTGAGATTTCCTACTCCTTTTCCCCATTTTTAATGGTCCCAGCTAGAGAACAGAATAAAATTGTTTTTTCTACTAGCCAGGGTCTTTTTAATTTTATTTTCACGTATCCCTAATCACTCACATCCCTTGCACTACACATAAGCCTTACTATCACAACAACAGTGCTCCCGCGTAGCCGTTGGTAGTAGCACGCCCCGCCCCGTAGAGGGACGGGAAGACCCCCATGATGAAGCATGACACTATGGGACTCATAGTGTGTGAGGGGTATTTTAAAAACACTTAGTGCTTCCCGTGGCACTCCACGGATCACTTCAATTTCACTGTACTAATTATTGTAAAAATCAAAAAATATATAAAATCAAGTAATCAATTAACTATTTAGTATCACGTTTTTACACTTTTTGATAGGATAGAATCACTTTTGTTTATTAAATATCAGATAGGAGGTAGGTTCTATCCTTATACCTCTGTACTCCCTCTCTTTGATTATCTCTTTGTATTTAGACAGCGTGCAGCTGTGGGAGTTTATTTTCCCTATATCTGACCATTATTTGGTTACCAATTTTCTCAGTCACCTCTCTGAGTTCTACGTGGTAGTTGGAGTAGTTTTTTGACGATACGTTTTCAACATCATTCGGTTATCCATATACACACAATGGCAGAAAATACAGGCCTAACTTTCACTGACGAAGAAATAGAGAACATCCTGTCGTCACTGGGCACTTTTGAAGGACTAAACACTACAGAACCCTCAATTGGAAATAATGACTGGGATGAGTTAGAGGAACTAAGACGCACCCAAATAAGAACGGCCCTTCATGGGTTACTCATGTCAGAATACCTGAAAGCAAACGCTGCACCACAGGGTTTGATCGTTCGCAACGAACCATATATCTTCTTACATGATATGAGGTTCAAAAAAGATTGGTCACAGATATCGTGGCATTGCACGAGAGATTGGATTGTTCTAATCATAAAAACAGCAAGTAGATTGGCATCTGAATTAAAAACTGAAATCCAGACTATTGAAATACGACTGAAAAGTTATGAGTCGACCAGTAGTTTGAAGAAACATCTAGAAGAACTTAATAAGACACTGAATGACTTTGAAGCCACTCTTAAACAGAGTAAATACAATAAACTTAAAAAGGACACCAGCAAATTCAGCCATGAGAGGGTGTATCCTTATATCAGAGAGGATTACAAACCACAACAAGAAGCGACAACAGACGATGATTCATCCGATACTGGTTCTAACAGCTCGGGATCCAACTATGGGAAAAGTCCCAGACATCCCAACATGAGGAACAACTACAGACGCCCAAATCAACAAAGACCGAGAGGATGGGGCAATTTCCAGGGACCCCCTATGTATCCTCCACAATTCTACGGACCACCTCCATTCCCACTCCCTCAAGGAGCATATCCACCATGGCAGTACCCACCTCAAGAATACTCGTATTTTGACCAAACTCCTTTTTTAGGGACGCGCCAAGGAAGAAACAGAGGAAGAAATCGAAGGGGCACCAATGTCCATTGGACACCGAGAGAAGAAGAACAGGCGAGAATATCGACCAGGAGCATGACGAAGGCGTCGACCAGCAAGAAATGAGTCTAGTAGTCAACCTAACTGATGAACCACTGTCCACTGCACAGGTTTCAGTCCTGGAGAAAGGACTAGGTTTCGTACCTACAGCAAACATGGACAGTTTCTTGTTATGCAAAGAAATTCAAGACTTCATGAGGAGACTGAAGCTACAAGTCTTTTTTAGAGACAAAGAACCTAGAGAAACACAAGAGGGAGACTCCGGTTTGAAACCCAAATCCACTTTTATTCCATCTGATATCACCCTTCCCATAGAGCTACTTACCTTTGAGAAGGCTGTGATGAAGGATCTGGAGAATCTCCATCCTACTACTAACCATGTCTTTCAAAATCTAACGAGAAGCGAAAAACAAGCAATACAAGAACTGAATAGCAATCAAAACTTGGTAATTAAACCAGCCGATAAAGGAGGGGCCATCGTCATACAATCGAAAGAACAGTATGACAAGGAATGTAAGCGCCTACTCCAAGACCCTAGAAACTACGAAATTCTGGAGAATGACCCAACTGAAAAGGTAATGATCAAGATTATGAGCATGGTGGAAGAGGCACTCACACATGGATGGATAACAAAGAAAGAAGGAGACTTTCTTATCCAAGACTCACCGAGAACACCGTATCTATACACACTCCCGAAAATACATAAAAAACTAAAAGATCCTCCAGGTCGCCCGATTGTGTCTGGTATAGGCTCCATTTTAGAACCTATCTCAAAATTTGCAGACGCCTTTTTAAAACCCATGGTTCAAAAAACATCTACGTACTTGCGAGACACCAAAGATGTCCTCGTACTACTAGAAGACCTTCCTTTCGACCCTAGACATCAACTGCTCATTAGCTGTGATGTTGAGAGCCTTTATACCAGCTTACCACATACAGAGACTCTCAACATAATTGAGGAGGTTCTATTCAACATTGACTGGGTGTACCAAACCCCCAGAAACGTCATCATGGAATGCTGTAGCTTAGCATTGAGGGAAAATTTCTTTAGATACGAAGATACCATCTACCTTCAGAAGCACGGGACCAGCATGGGGAGCACCTTCGCTCCTAGTGTAGCTGGTCTCTACGTGCACCATCTAGAGACTACGAGGATATTACATCCCAATAATCCTTTCCAGGGCCATATTGGTATCTGGAAAAGATACATTGATGACATTTTGATCATATGGAATGGCGATGAAACCACTGCCAATCACTTCATGACCTGGCTAAACTATCAAGATGAGTTTCTGAAGTTCACCAGCACAATATCCAATAAGGAGCTGACCTTTCTTGACTTAAACATATCACCTAAAGATGGAAGACTTGTGACTACCACTCACTTCAAAACCACAGCGAAAAATTGCCTTTTATTGTATCAGAGTTTCCACCCGAAACACTTACGTGATAACCTTCCCTATGGACAATTTTTGCGCCTACGACGCAATTGTACTGAGGTTGATGATTTCAAAAACCAATCAGAAGAACTAAAAGTGAAATTAGCAAAAAGACAATACCCCAAACGAATTATTGAGAAAGCATACAAAAGAGCACGCAACAATTGCAGAGAAAGCCTTCTTGAACCAACCACACCAAAAGCAAAGGAAGAACGTCCTTTTTGCATTACCACTTATAACACCAACTCCAACAAAATTACGAAAATCGTAAATAAACATTGGCGCATTCTGAACAGTGGTGGACTCAACCTCCCTAAACCCATCTTCGCACACAGAAGAGGCAAAAGCATACGTGATATGTTGGTCCATACTAGACCCAGCAACAAGGATCCCACAGGTTTATCAACCGCCATGGCCAAAATCCAAGGACACCATCCATGTGGAAGATGCAAAGTCTGCAGTCTTACCAAAAAAACTACAAGTATCACCTTTTCTGATGGCACTGAATGGGAACAGAGAAGATTCACCACCTGCAACAGCCACAACGTTGTGTACTTGATCAGATGCCCCTGCCAATTGGAATATATAGGGATGACCACGAGATGCGTAAAAGTGAGAATCGGCGAGCACAAAAGCAACATCAGGTGCAAAAAAGGAGCAACGAAAATGGCAGCACATTTCATTGACTTCGCACACTCACCAGAAGAAATATCATGGACAGTCATAGAACATGTACCTAATGACAAACACCTGTTTGAGAAAGAACAAAGATGGGTACATCGCATTAAGACCAACATCAAAGGTCTTAATGATGATATTCCTTGGAGTCAGTTATAATTCCACCAAGGATTATTTCTTTATGAACATAACTTTACTCCTCAAACACCTGCTGCGTTCAATCTATCTGATCCACCTTCTGGCACACTGTGAAACTATCGACATATCTTGAGGAGCGCTTTCTATTCCCCCATTGGGTTAAATATAATGTAGTAGATGGTCCTGTTATTTCATCTTTACAGCACGCAGCGCCACCTATGATTAATAATGAATGAAACGACCATTCTGTTTTCTTTCTATGAGCTCGTGCCCATGAACAGTGTGCTTTTTGTGTCTTTCGTTTTTATTTCACAATAATGACGGAGAGACATCTGATGAACACAGACAATGAATGGATGTTTCATTAAGTAACGACCAATGAACTACGCGATCGGCTGGTGACTTCATTTGGTGTCCTGCAGAAAGTCGCCACTCTACTGCCGCAACCAGGAAGTGAGGGATTGGTGTTTCACAAAAGTCCATGTTGGGCGGCCATCTTAAGCTTTTCACGCACTAGTAGCGCGCTTGCTTCCTACGTCCTGCATAAAGTTGTTACTACATTACAACAACCAGGAAGTGAGGGATTGGTATTTCACAAAAGTCCATGTTGGGCGGCCATTTTAAGCCTTTCACGCTCTAGTAGCGCGCTTGCTTCCTACGTGCTCCCGGCCAATAAAAACACTGCTGTACACTTCAGTGTTTACATCGACGGAGCGGCACGGAGGCATACGGAAGCGAGGCATGATCCTGAAAACTGTAAGTTGTGACCGGGCCAGGTCCTTAAAAACAGGTCAGGAGTTTGGTAAACTCGCCTACCACCAGCAGCTACCGGTTCACTAACTATTACGATACTTACTATTCTGTAGTGACTATTACCAGGCGTCCTCCCCTCCAGTGCGTGCTCATGAAGCCTGAACAGTACAACTAATCAAAGTATGTACATTACGTCTTCTTGCATGTAGTGTATGACTGTGTACCATCATGTCTATTTTATGTATTCAGTATATATATACCATTGTGTGCCTTTTTGTGGTAATGTTTCGTATAGTCTGTTTTCTATGTCCAACTTCCCCCCTTTTTCTCCTATAGCCTTTCTAAAAATCGGGTGCTGAGTGCAATTTACCATACCCGTTTAGATATAGAATGAAAAATATATATATCTAGAAAAATATATCACAGATCAATATCAACTGTATTTGCAGCAAGATATACTATAAATACGGTGATGTGTTCATACCCGACAATGATGAAAAAGCCATGTATTTCTGGTGTTCTCTTCATCCTCTTTCTTTTTTTCAGATACCAATTTGGTCCTATTTTCCGATTGGGGTCAGTGTACCCTAGGGCGCAGCTTTCATTCAAGTCTGCCAATAGAGACGAATAGGCATATGAATCTAGAAATTCTCTCTAGTGTTTAAGGGATTATTATTTTTTGGTCCTGATGAGTATAGCAGTGGGGACTGCTCACGAAACATGTCGACCCAGTAGGTAACCACTAAATTGAGATTTCCTACTCCTTTTCCCCATTTTTAATGGTCCCAGCTAGAGAACAGAATAAAATTGTTTTTTCTACTAGCCAGGGTCTTTTTAATTTTATTTTCACGTATCCCTAATCACTCACATCCCTTGCACTACACATAAGCCTTACTATCACAACAACAGTGCTCCCGCGTAGCCGTTGGTAGTAGCACGCCCCGCCCCGTAGAGGGACGGGAAGACCCCCATGATGAAGCATGACACTATGGGACTCATAGTGTGTGAGGGGTATTTTAAAAACACTTAGTGCTTCCCGTGGCACTCCACGGATCACTTCAATTTCACTGTACTAATTATTGTAAAAATCAAAAAATATATAAAATCAAGTAATCAATTAACTATTTAGTATCACGTTTTTACACTTTTTGATAGGATAGAATCACTTTTCTCTGTAATCTTAGCCAAGGCCGGCAGAAGGGAAATCGGCCTATAATTGGCCAAGACCTCAGAGTCCAACCCAGGCTTTTTGAGGAGGGGGATCACCATAGCTCTTTTCCAGGGCACCGGAACCCTCCCCTCCCTCAGGGATAGATTCACCAAAGGGTTGATTAGTGGGTTAACCACGGCCGCCATCTTGGCCAAGAATTTGGCAGGACAAGAATCCAATGGTGAGCCCGATTTAAGGTTGACCAGAAGAGCAAAAGAAACATCGGCCGAGACAGGAGGAAACTCAGCAAGAACCGCGCCCTGCGCGGACGGGGGGGGACAATCCGGCCATCGGACTGGAAGACACCTCCACAGACCTCCCTGGGAAAGAGTCCTGGATAGATTTTATCTTATCCGTAAAAAATTTGGCCAGATCACAGACCCAGCGCTCCGATGGAACACTGTGGGCAACGTTGGTTCTGGGCGCCATAAACTCCCTCACCACAGTAAAGATCTCTTTACAGGAGTTGGAGGCAGTCTCAATCCTCCTGGCCAGATACTCCTTTTTCTCCCGGAGAATATCCTGATGATAGGATTTAATCATTGACCTATAGGCCAATCTAGCTTCCGAGTCATAGCGAAGGCGCCATGCCTTCTTAATGCTTGCTCTGCAAGCATTAAGATGCCAGGGGTATCAAAAAGGGAGGTACACCTGGCTAGCGCTACTCGATACCCGTGGAGGCCTGAGACCTTCACGGGGCAGCCTCCGTTTACAGCCCTGCTCTGACAGCTTACAGGTCTGTAGGCGCAGAAATAACTGTGAACTTGGGCTTTGGGAGGGGCCTCGCTCAATGGATCCCAGCTGGAGACCGTTCTAGAGTCTAAAGGTCTAAACATATGTCACAAACAAAGCTCCCCGCCACCAGCACCGGTGAACAGATCTCCACTGCGCCCAGAGTGGGTCACTGCATCGGACACGCAGCCCCGGCACACACGCCCGTCTCCTAGTTTGCACCCATAAAGGGAGCTGCCCGACTTAATGTGACGCAAACAGCAGCTCGTCGATCCCACTTGCTCTCAATGGTGTCCCGTTAAAGACTTTGCAATCAGCCCTTAATGTACCTTAGCATAAGTGTTAGCACTTTATCAACCCCCTGCCCTCATGTCAGCACACCGCAACGCCCCCACAACAAATCCCACCTTGCCCCTCTTAAATCCGTTCTCCATTCAGTGGCTCGTTTTATATTTGGGGCCAAAAGAAGTGACCACATCACACCCATTTTGTCTTCTCTTCGATGGCTTCCCACCGAGGCAAGATCAATCTACAAGACTGCCTGTATCACCCACAAAGCCTTGCGCAATTCCTACCCTCGATACCTGGCGAATAAACTGAACATTTCTGGAGGCTCCAGACCGTCTCGTAATGCAGAAAATGTACTGCTTGTGCCCTTTCCCTTCAAAAGGGAAAGATCGATGGCTCAATCCTTCTCAGGCAAAGCGGTGAGAATCTGGAACTCGCTTCCTCCACTACTCCGTACCACCACCTCTACCCAGGCCTTCAAAAGTGACCTCAAATCTCTTCTCAAATCTCTTCTCTTCCAAACACACTTCCAGAACTTCATGTCCTTCAAGGATATTCTTTCATTATTATAAATGAGTCATCTATGCCTGCTCAATCCTCATCCTATTGTGTTTTTTGTGTGACTGCCGTCTATTGTTTGATTTTACCTTTTCTTGTTTTGCGTTTGTTTCTGTAACGTGTAAATATGTAATATTATTATTATTAAGCTTGTAAAGTGCCTGGTTACTCCAACGGAGTGTCCCCACGCTAGCGCACAATTAAGACCACAGCCAACTGGCCCAGATCCACCCCCGCATCCCCCAGCCTTAGGCCCTAAGCAGTAAGAGGCCTACTTTCAGCACCCCAGTGGGTGCTGGGAAAGCCAGGTTTTATGTTTTTCCCACAACAAAGTCTCTGATGGGCAAGTCCTTAAGTCCACAGGTAGGTCATTCCAGGCCTTAGCCACAAGGAAGCCAAAGGAGCTGCCTCCTGCCCGTACCTTCTGCACCTTCGGCACAATCATTTTCGCCGTGCCCAGTTACCTCAGGTTCCGAGCAGGTCTATAAACGGTGAGAGGGGGGGGCGCAAAATCTTGGCCCTTTCTTGTTAAGGATCCTATGGCCAAAACACAAGGCCTTGAAGGTGATTCTGGCCTGCATAGGGAGCAAGTGTAATCCCGTCAAGGCTGCCCCCACCGAGGCCTGTCCAGGGATATTGAGAGTTAGCCGCGCTGCGGCATTCTGAACCTTCTGCAAGATGTTCAGATTTCCTTTAGTAGCCCTTAGGTAAAGGATGTTACAGTAGTCTAGGCGGGATGTAACAAGGGCCTGTACAATGGCTCTTTTGGCGTCAAGTGGGAGTAGGTCCAAGAATGTTCGCAACTTTTTAAGAATACCAAAGCAGGTTACTGGCGCCCACCCCCAGCCCCCCTACTCCTGCCGTGAAAGCAGTCCTAACCCTACTTTCATAGGGAAAGTGCAAAGTGGCTGAATAGCCAGTACGGCTTTGCTGGCCAGTTGTGAGGTGAGTAGTCACCGAGCACTGGTTTTCAGTCCCTGACAGTCTCACGAAGTGACTACTTTCGACGTTGGACACCATGACAGCGCCTCGTTTTGTGGTATTGGAAGGGAGACGCTTCTCCATTGTCTGCTCATCACCCAGTGTAATTTGTAAATCAAAGATAACCTCAGAGGGGTCTGAACCATTGTGTTGAAATTCATGCTATTCAATACATCACTGTCTTTATCATTGTCTTTATTGTATCAGGAATGCTTAACACACATTTCGATATCCTATTACTACAGAACGACTAAGGACTTCGCCAATACCCGTCTGCCTCTCTTACAAACTACTTTAATCACTTTTTTGTTTGGCTGTTGTGTTACTTATGTACTTTGCGTTACTTATGTACATTGTTTTCGCTTTTTGTGTCAGTTTTCCAAAATTTCAATAAAAACTATTTGAAATTAAAGATAACCACAGACTGCAATGTAAATGCCACCAAATGTAAACAGTGAGTGTGGTTTTGTATAGCATTTGCACCTGTACTAGTATTCATTGTATCGACCGCGGAAAGAGGAAGGGTGGAGTCGACCCGTTGTTAGAATCTATGACCTGCGGGGCATACGCCATTGTCACCAGCAGGCAGTAACCTTTCCGTAGATGTGTCTAGAGGGGAGTTAGAGGTAGGGGTTGTAGAGCCCACACGGTGAAGGACGAATGGGGAATGTGTATAGGGGTGGGGGGGAGGTTGATTTATGCAGGTGGTTCCCATACCTTGGTCTGTATCCGCTGCAGGTCCCACTCCGGCCTCAGCTCGCGGATAAGCTGCAGAGCCCCCGGGAGCACGTTCTCTTCGTCCACGGAGATGCTGTAGCACTGGGGGGCGACGCAGCCTTCGGGTAAGGGTAGCTCGGTGCCCGACATGACTGTCCCCTCGCGAAGCAGCCCACGCCTGCAGTCTGGCACTTTCTCGCACGGTCCAATACCTCCTCTGTAGTCAGTGCCTGCTTGGGTCTCGGACTGGTGCCTTCTTCTCGGAGTTCAGTTAACTTATACTCAGACCGAGGCCGACCCGTCCTCCAGCCGGGGAGATTGGGTGGGAGGTGGGGGGCGTGTGAGCGTGGCGTGTGGGAGGCGGAGTGAGGAGAGAAGACGCTGCAAGCAAACTCATTCACTCTCACTCACCCAGCCCCCAGGGGAGAAGTACGCCTGTCCCAGTAACACGCTAGCGCGCCTACATTCGCCCCCAGCCATGGAAGCGCGTCATTCGCACTGTATATGGCTGCCAGAGAGGGAAGGGGAGGTGTGGGGGCACTGAACCTATGAATGAATATCTGCACTGGAATGGACCGGGCAACAGAGCAGGTGAATATTGATTTATAGCTACCTCTAGTCTATGTATAGCTATTTAGCGTAGGATATCTTTAAATAATAACAACTGTTATCTTAAACTTTTCACCAATAAAGAAGTTTGCAGATTTCTTCGGTGAATTCACAGTTTTGCACAGTTGGCAAAGTTATGTGAAATCAAAGTATTGAGAGAGAAAGCGCCGTTGCCCTCTTCAGCTTGGCAGCCAGTGAACTCGTTTTACAGCCGCCTTATCTGTGTTATCTCGTGACGGGTTGAAAATACAACTATGCACGTCACTTTTGCTTTAAGAGTACTTGAGGCGATGTGATAGCTCAGTGGGTTAATGCTCTTGCTTGCAAAGATCATTGTGTAGCCTGCATGTGTTTTGCAGAATTCGTGTGAAGGGTTTACTACGCCGTGAGGATGCTGAAGCGCGTACCTTTCAAGATTGCTTCTGAAGCGCCGCATGCCCATCATGATAGTCGGCTACACGTGTACGGTGTGGTTGGAAGTAGGTTGTTGACCCTATGTAGAAAGTATTTTCAGGCCCTGCAGGATGACCACCGAGGTGCAGCTTTCGTGCATAGAGATGCAGTTACTGGCGATGTGGTGAATGCGGGAACGTGAATTAGACATGTACAATTCAGCCTTTCAGCACATCACAAACTGTGTGAAAATTATTACACCTGGTATTTTTTCCCAAAATAACTGGGGTGTGTGTCATGGTGAGCAAAAGAAGGATGGATTAAACCCAGATCTTTGTTACTGAGGGTGAATCTTTGCATTGTTCAGCATACCGTTCATCATTTGTTCCTGTTGCTTTTGTTACCCTTAGTGGGAAGGGTATGCCCAGACGTGGGTCCCCTGCTCACTACACCACTGGATTCAAGCTAGCCTGGCTGATGAGGGGTGATGCACCGAAACCGGTCCCAGGATGCTTTGTCCCGGTTCAGGGAGGACCAGGATTGGCAGTTCGGGCTGAAGAGCAGGGTCAAGACTGATTTGAATATGGCTGGGTCCAAAGTGGGTTGGCATGGTGAGCAAAAGAATGATGGATTAAACCCAGATCTTTGTGACTGGGTGTGAATGTTTGCAATGTTCAACATTCCGTTTATCATTTGTTCCTTTTGCTTTTATCAGGTAACTTGTGGCGGAAATTTTGGGGAAAAGCAACAACTTTTCTTAGTTCTACACCTCATAAAGGACAAAAAGATGCATTGTGCTGGATTCTTCCGCACGCTGAATTCCAGAAAAGAGAATGACACCAAATACTGCCCTCTGTAGAACAGAGCTTGTGGCTGTGGTAATTGCGGGTGCAGTACCACCGAATCAGCATTACCACGGCCATACGACTAGGGCCTAAATAGGGCTTGCGGTATTAACCAAACAGTTTTTTTTTAAAAACTGTAAAGTGATTTTAACATGACATCTGTGTGACATTAAGCAGTGATTTCTACATTTGGTACAATAATAATAAATCTAAGGAAACCCAGTGTTTGTGGTATGCCCCAGATACACAAAACGTTGCAATTTTTTAAAACGGAAAATGGAGGGAAAAGTGCTGTGCAAGAACGAGTGTGTATTTTATTTAAAAAAGGCCACTGGCAAAATGTTTGATAGCTAAAATCACCCTCTTTCCAGCTGACAGAAATAGTTGCTGTTTTCACCATTGGATTTGCTCTTTTCCAAGTGGTGGTCAATATTTCGTATTTTTGCTCTTTTACCTACTGGACTGGCTGATGGGTGTACCTGGCTCCTAATTAGATTTCACTCACACTGACTATGAGTGTCATCAATACTCAAGGTGGGGGCCAGTTGGGATAAGGAACTCAACTATTTTCCTTCCAATGTAAACCAGTGGCGTAACGATAACTGAGGGGGCACCCCTGCAAGGTATGTGGAGGGGCCCCCTCCGGACCCTATCAGGAGCTCCCCGGCCGAAGTGCAGTGCTGAGGGGGCCTCCTGGAGCTTGGGGGCCCCACGCACTGCAGGGGATGCGGGGGCCTGTGTTACGCCCCTGATGTAAACATATTCACTTCTTTTATGCTGCTGTTGACATTTTTCTGCCTGTTTAAGAGCAATTGCATGACACATTTCTATCATTTATAGGGGTCTCAAGGTAATAGCCAATGGGCTACTATCCTTAGGGTGACTACACCCTTAGTGTGCCCACCCCACGTGGGGGAATGGGCACAATCCCTGACCCTGATTGGAGGGTGACTGCCACCTGCAAGATGGCGGGCACCGAAGTGTGGGTTTCACCTCACCCCCCCACCTTTGGGGTGGGGCTGACAGAAGTGGGCATACCTTCTGGGCTGTTCTGATTTTTCCCGCCTGTCTTCCTACTGAAAAGAGAGTGAGACAGAAAGGGGGCCTGCTCCTGATAGCGGGAGAGGCTGGGGGTCAACTTGCAAAGGTGGCATGGTCTTTGAAGCCCCCCTGCCACAGATGGCTCTACCTGACTGAGGGAGGTGTGAACACCTCTGCCCAGGAAATACTTTGTTTCTGGGCTCAGGGAATGAAGGCTCCATCCCCAGGGGTGCAGAAACTTTCTTATGGTGGCAGGCTGTTGTTCACCAGTCGGGAACCCACCAGCGATAGGTTTGGTTCAGGGGTCCCCTCTCAAAGGGACTTCTGAGAGCGTGGAATAATAAATCTGATACTGGAATCAGTGCTGGTTTATTATTCTGAGATGTTTGATACCTAACATCCCAGGATTCACAAAAGCCATTATGGTGCTAGGAACAGGACTCATAATGACCAGTTTCTAGAACATATACTCAAGATGGCTTTACTGGGCACTTATAATATCTAAGAATGGCCCTAGATATTATAGGGACCTGTCTGCTCATGCAGATATGTTCTCACATGAGGTATCGGGTACCCTGCGTTAAGAGTGACTTATGTAGGCCTCATGCAGTGCTGGGCAGACATGGCACACAAGGTTGTGTGCCATGTTGACTCTTCACTTTTAGCTGCACCACATCTTGCATGCTACAATGGCACTGGTGCCTGTTTGTGGTGAGAGGTCTCCGGGGGTGGCATAATACATGTTGCAGCCATTAGTGGCCTTTCCTTGGCTACCATAGCCACCTCTTACAAGGGATTTGCCGGAAGGCCAGAGTTGTGCCAATTGAGGAAACAATGATACAGGTTAGGGAAATAAAACAGGCCCTGGGAACCTGACTGGCAGGAACCCAGGGCACACTCAGTCAAATTGCATCAGGTAGCTGGCAAAAAGTTAGGGGGCAACCATGCAGAAAGGGAACTTTCATACCCATGGTGATTCATTATCCAGGGACTATGGTGTACCAGATAGTCATTACCTGCCATTAGTTCCCTTTTACCCATAAAAAATAACATTCTAAACATGCCTCATTTTAAAACTGTGCTTGCCCTTGCTACTCAAATTTTGTAGTGAGCCTGTCTCAAACTTCTCATCAAAAGATAAAGGAACAAAGTCATTGAGTTAACTAAGGGTCAGGTGTGCTATTACATCGCATTACATCACGTCTCAGATTGCGACCAGTATTTTTCCTACCTGTGTGGACCAAACTATGTATATACTGCAATTCAACAAGGGTATTAAATCAAATGGGCAACAACTTTTGGTGGATTTATTCACTAAACCCACGGCACGGAATACTTTATTGCACTTCTCTAGCTATCATCCCAGAACACAAAAAACAACCATCCCATTTGGTCAGTTCCTTCGCCTCCGAAGGAATTGCACTAACCTAATAGATTATGATAGGCAGTCAGAAATCATGAAAGCTAAATTTATAGCAAGAGGCTACCTTAAGAGATTAGTGCGAGATTCCTTCAAAAGAGCGCGATATTACGATCGCCAATGTCTACTGAACAAAAAAGCACCCAAGGAGCAAAATCGACTGGTTATGATCATGCGGCATTCAACTATGAATGAGTCGGTACGCCAGATCATTAACTCAAACAGGCACATTCTCAATGCTACAAGAAATGAATTAAATTCCTTATCAAAGCCTATGTTTGCATATCGAAAAAATAAGAACTTAAAAGATCTAATAACAAGGTCACGAATGCAAAAGAGTAGGCCCACCTCCGTTCAAACCACCATTGGAGGGTTATCTGCCATCAAAGGGAACTTTAGATGTATGTCGTGCCTTGCTTGTAATTCTGCATTAGAGGTAAAACAATACTCCATAAATGGAGTCAAGATAGAACTGCAAAGTTTGACGAACTGCAAAACCACCAATATAGTTTACGCAGTGCTATGTCCCTGCAACAAAACTTATGTGGGCGAGACGTCCAGGTCCATGGCAACTCGCCTAACAGAACACAGATCTGCAATCAAAACAAGAAAAGTACAAGCGCCCCTAGTGCAACACTTTATTGATTTCAATCATACCATTGAGGATATCCGATGGTTGATCTTAGAGAACGTCAATATTTGCGGACCTCAAGGAATGGAGATCCGCAAGAGGAGAGAGGTGTATTGGATATTCTCTCTGGACACATACAAGAAAGGTTTGAACAACGAGATTCCGTGGAGCCAAGCCATTCGCTATAACACTTGACATTTTCTCTTGACACTGAAAAGTAAAAAGTATAATCTTCTTACCTTGCTTTATGTCAGGGTTCCATTACCCCCCTTAAAATCGGTAAATTGAATCTAATATTAAATAGCTAAACTAGGATTCACAAAAAGGGCATGTACTGTCAAGCACATAAACTTTGAAATGATGTGTCATAAGGTATTGCTGGACACACGTGTTCTCTTTTTTTTTTTTTTTTTTTTTTACGCACACATTAGTGCAACATGGATGAGCGTTTGGCATTCATGTGCAGGGTTGGAATTTTAACAATATCTTTCCAACCACCAGGACACTAGTGGCAGTGTTTCTGTCCTTTGCCTCTTTGGATGCAAATATCAAGTACACCTTTAAATACGAAAAGGTTATACAACAGGTAGGGCAGTGTATATACCTTTAAAACACAAGAGAACTAGCCCCTCAACCCCTGAGGCATGCTATTGGATCTGGTAAAATCAGGTGGACAAAATCTGACCAATAAAGGAAGGGCTTAGAGGATATATTAGGCTCTCCAATGGCCAGCCTAGTTTGTTCTTCGATGCCAGAATTCTAACCTAGAAGGAAGAAAAATGAACAGGACCGGGTGAGTAGGGGCGCATTATATGATTAAGCTAATACAGTAGGAAATCTCTCTTGACTCTGCTGCAGCTAAAAGTGGCAATTACACACACTCTCTTTCAGATAGCATGACGACATTCTGGGGAAACAAGCGCTTCGGTCACATGCTTTAATACTGGCGAGAAAGGTCAACCAACAGACGTTCGAACTGCGCTAGCATTTTTCAGTGAGTAAAAAAGTAGTACATAAAGTGAGAGTCACTAAAGCCTAGTTAGGCTGAGAATGTCATAAAGGATAGGCCTTTAGATATGTTGTCTGCATTTCTGAAAAAAGTGAGTTCGCATCTGCGCGCCCGCAGTTTGAAGTAATTGTGAACCCATGGTGATCTGAACCATGCGAGTATTTATGAATAAGTTAGAATATGTTTAAAAATATTACATCGACTTAGAGAGATATTATGGGATATAAACTTACAAAGGAGGAAGATCAAAAAATCATTGCTGCTTCATTTCCCATTAATTCAGAAATGTACTGACCAACCGGGAAAAAGATTCCTCAAAAGTCAAGCTGCACTGTGAAAAAAGTGAGCTCGAGGCTGCACACCCGTAGTCTGGGGGAATTCGGAACCCACGATTTTACGAATCACGCACACACTTGCGAGTAAGTTGAGAATAACATTGTATCCACCCGGAGATTTATCATGGGCCTCAAACCTAGAAAGGGTGAAAGAAAAAACATTGGCTATGTTTATTTTTCTATTGCTTTAGAATCGTACTGACCTACGCTTTTAGAAATCTCTCAACAGTCAAGCTGGTAAAGGGCGTATGATAAAGACGCAGGAGCCCACGAGTAAGTATACAAGCACCTCAGCTAGATAAGCAACCTAATCAGTAAGCATGACAGCTCTTCAATACTGGCAGGTAGTCTCTATAATTTCCGCCTTTAATTGTTGTTTGCCTTAGATTCACCAAAATTGTCCGTGTTCTCCAGTAAGCCGAGTCGGAGTACAGCCCATTACGGAGATAGCCACCCATGAAAATAGATGACTAGATATCGTAAAGAAAAGAAATAGGGAAGGTTTTAATTCATCCCTTCTTGGAATTTGGAATCTGAAAATCAAGGTAACATTAGTAGCACGTTAATATGGCTACATAAAAAACGAGGAAATAGATAACAAAATTATCCCATTTGTGTAGATAGTTGCTTGACTTGATTTAATACCAAATTTAGGTTTAGTCAACATAACGGGCTGATTTCTCCACATGCTGGAAATAACAATGATGAGTTATTACCTATGTATGCAACATTACTTTAGTTGCAACCTAAATTATGTGTAAATAAAAGCGATATGGCAGATAGGAGATGACATTATTGTCTACATCTGTGAACTCAATTGATATCATTTCCCTAGACTCAAATCATGCTCTCTAAAGTTTTCCCCTACAGATTTCATAATGAGGCACATAGGTCTATGTATATAGAACAGATTGGAGATGGATTATGTTTGTTTGTTTTTGTAAATAATATGTATAGATATATAGATGTAAATAGAAATGTATAGATGAATAGAAGTCACACATGTATATGAGTATATGTCCAAAAAAGTTTGTTAATAATCATAAATTTGCACTTGATCTATCTGGTATGTGCAAGCGATTATAGTTTATGTTTCTTTTACCATAGGATTTAAGAAATTATGGCCACCTGAGGAAGGCTGAACGCCGAAACGCGCGTAGATTTAACAAAAGCCATAATTGATATTTGCTCTCTATCTCTGTTGTATGTAAATATGGAATGTAAATACGATTGTCCAACTGAATATGAAATGATACAGCATTGAGGATAAGAAATGTCTATATAGAAAGACCCAAAGAAATGAGAAAAATGAAATGATTCTCTATTGTATAAATCAAAAAATATTTAAATAGTAAGAAATAAAGAAGTTCAATGAAAATGTGGTCTTTTCAATAGTCCTGTTTGATCAATGGGGGCAGGCATAATAATCACTTGTACATTACCTGGTCTTTTATAAACTGTTTCCTATATTTTTGTTCACAAAAATGGACCAAACTATGTACACATTCCAAATCTGAATGAGTTACAATTAATATTCGTGAGGTAGGTCGCAACTAGCTACTCGATTCGATTGGACACAAAGAGAGGGATAATGATCTGCGAGGGTCAGCAGACCACCATGTCTCTGATAGTTTTTAAAATGAAGATTATTATTATTATTTTTTAAATCAGCCCATTTTCCTTAAAGTAAACGGGGCTGAACTCATATCAATTGGACTTTTTAAAGGGACACTCTCAATATGCCCTTCCAAGTACTGAATCGATATGGAATCCAGACCCATTCTAGAAGCCTTTAAAACATTACTGATTCCTAAAATAGGTTTAGTAAATAGCAAAAAACATTTCTGCAGGTGTACACAGCTATTTGGACTTTTTGCAACCATAAAAACGTTTATACAACTTGCTTCGGGCGCGTGGGCTAAACCAGTCGCAATGGCGGATGCGTTTTCCCGAGGCTCCAGACACGGGCCCGACAATCATCATACATCCACAGCGGAAGGGATCGGAAAACAGCCAAAAGACACATACGGGACACTCAACCTGGTCCAGTGCCGTCTCGGACTGCACAGGAGTGAACAGAATGCGGTTAGTCCCCCAAAATAAAGAATCTTAGACAAGGGGGGACGCCTGATCCCAATAGTGCGACCCCCTGAGACATGCTGCAAACAGGCAAGCGGTGCATATCTTATCACCGCCAGCTGACGGACGTCCCCACACAGTGCTGGAGCATCGCCAGCTGAGGCGGGAGAAGCAACAAAAGGCACCCACACGGAGGAGACACTAGAGCGAAGAGAGGCAATGCTACCACAAACGGCGACGCCCTAGCGCCGTGAAGGAAGGAAGGAGGCCCAACCCTGAGGAAGAGGCGAACGGCCGCACCGAGGGGGACACGACAACGAGTGCCTCCCACAATAGACACCGGCATCACCAACGGCGAGAGCAGTGAGTGCGGAGGCGGCGGCCGAGAAGACGAGGCCTGAGACTTGCGGGGTGACGGAGGCCCAGGAGGCAGCCAACACATGACTTGGAGGAGGCAATCCAGGAGGAGGTGGTAGAGGAAATAACCGAGACACAAGAGGCAGTGACAAGTAGGGAAGAGTACACAACACCGGCAGGGACAGCGTCTTGGCATCGGGACAGAGAAGTGGAGGCCCGACCCGCGAGAGGAGGACAGGCGACATGAGGGGCATAGAAGCGGGGAACAACCCCACTGAAATCAGCTCCTCCGCTCACCGCGGCCGATGGCCTTGAGGGGAGAAGAGACTGCCGGGGGCACATGCCAAGAGGCCACGACCAGAAGGTCCGCAGAGCGGCGGGGCCGGTGACGATCCAACAGCTGCCACAAAGGCTTCCAGAAACCGGTGAGTCCCCCCAGCCCTGCTGCTCCGGGGACGGGGATCAGAACGTGGGCTGGGACTGGGGCGGGGGTGGGTACCTCCCTCTTTGCAGAGGCATCCATGGTGAAGGGGGAGAGGGAAGGGCCCTGTAATGTCGTCAGAGCCCATGGGAGAGTCCATGGCTGTCGCAACGTAAGGGGTTGTGCCATAAATAATCACCCCTCCAAAAGTTAAGTTGTAAGGTGGGCTCGGCGGATGCCGAGACCACGTGTGTGGAGATAATAAAAAAGCCCAGGGCTCTGGGTGTGGTTTTAGTTCCGCGCTAGCCACCAATATAATATGAAGAGTCAGTGTTGATTAAATAGCGACGCAGGCCTAGCGGTGGCGCAACACCACATTGGCGACGAGGTGGTGTCGGCACGTCGCTGACCTACCCTGCATCCACCATGCTGCCCCTGGCTGCCCCTACAAGCCGGTACCTGCCGTGCGGCTCCCGCCGGAAGTGTCCTTCCGTGTGCCCCGCGGAAGCGCTGGTGTCGGCCTCGCGTCCGTGGCTGCGGTGGCAGCGTCAAGAGCTCCCCGCCAGTCTGTCGGTGCTCGCTGGGAGCACCCAGGAAAAGTGCGCGGGCGTGCACACCCGCCTGCCCGTGGAGTGCCTGCAGCGGCTGATGCCGCGGAAGACCGCGCGCTGTAGAGGTAAGCCTCTGCCGCCTCTCTGCTGCCCCCTCTGGCCCTATGCGGTATCGCACCGCCTACACTGACAATTAAATAGAGAACGGACTTCGTGTGCAGCGTCCTGTGGCTTTGCCCTACGCTCCACAAGCTGCTGCCCAGCACAGGTGCCTCGCTGCCATCTCCTCAAGCCAGCAGTTTGCTTCGTCCTCACCCAAGAGGAGCTGCCAGGCCAGTCCACAATTGAAAAAAAAAAAACAAAGTTGAAAGTGAAAGGCCTTACCTTGTGAGGAGCTCCTCCCTACACACCACTCTGCTTCCCTCAGTCTCTCCTGCTCACCGCTTCTCAGCACACGGACCCCAAGACAGGCATAGGCCACGGCTGCGCTACACCTGCAAGGGAGCAGTCCACGAACAGCATGGCGCCCACGCCCTTCGCTGCAACACCATGACCACTGTCCCACCGCTGGAACCCTTCACCACCACTGGCCCGCCGCCCTCCCAGGCTGCACGATGGAAAGAGTGGGTAGAGCGGTTGGAGACATTCTTCGAGGCTGCGGAGATTCGGGCCCCACGGCAACGGTCCATGCTCCTCCACCTGGGTGGCGCAGACATTCCCAAAATCGCAAAGACTGTCCAGGAAGCTGGACCCCCGCATACCTATGCCACGATGCGCGACGCCATCACAGCGCACTTCGAGTCGTATGCCAACCCGGAATACGAGCGCTTTCTTCTCCGTCAGGCGAAACAGCTCCCGGATGAATCCGTCGACGTATTTTACGCCCGCCTCAAGGAGTTAGCAAGCACGTGCACCCTACCGGATGAAGATGATGAAGTCAGAGCACAGTTCATCCAGGGTTGCGCTTCGTCAAAACTTCGGGAGCGCGTTCTCGAAGAACACAACATGCCATTGAAGGACATCCTGACCTTAGGGCACTCTAAGGAACTGTCCAAAGCTAGGGCGGCCCATATGGAACTCAAGGCCACAGCAGCCGTAAAAGAAGAACCGGTCTGTGCTGTTCGTTCCGAAACACGAGGTCCGCGACAAAGACCCAGGAAGCCCTCCGCTCAAAGCTCCAGACCTAACCCCAAGGTCCGCCTCTGTGGATGGTGTGAAGGCCCACTCCCGCATGACGGCGCTTGTCCAGCTCAAGGGAAAACTTGCAGCGCGTGCGGAAAGGTCAATCATTTCTCAAAAGTCTGTCGCTCGAAGCCTCCGCAACAGTCACACGGTCCGCCACGACAAGTACGGACGCTCGAGTCGCTCCCAGATGTCTCCTCAAGCGGTGACATGTACGAAGATGATGCCGCAACCGTGCACGTAGTGCACATGCTACACGCTTTATCCGCCTCCCCGACAGCAGCGCCCATGTGCACCGTCAAAGTGCAAGGTCACCCAGTGGCGACACTCATCGACACAGGAGCCACGATTAACCTCATGGCCGTCAGCGCCTACAGACTATTACCCACTCCACCAGTCCTCCGTAGCACCAACGTCCAAGTGTACGCTTTTGGGACCCCCACCCCGGTTGTGCGGAGTGTTCCAAGCTGACCTCTCTCACAACGGCATTCATCAGTCATCCAAAATCTATGTCTCCTGAGAAGGATCAGGCTTCCTGCTTGGCTGCCGCACTTCTCAAGAACTGCGCCTCATCCACTTTGCCTTCACGGTGAGAGCACACGATCTGGATCACCTGATAGCGGAGTTCGCACCTTTATTCGAAGGGATCGGATGTCTCAAAGGCCCAGCGGTCCGCCTGCACATCGACAAGTCGGTAGCCCCAGTCGCCCTCCGGCACAGGAGAATTGCCTTCCACCTCCGCCCAAAAGTCGAGACAGAACTCCGCCTTTTAGAGGCAGCTGGAATTATTGAACGGGTGCGAGGCCCCACCCCGTGGGTGTCCCCCATCGTGGTCCGCGAAGAAACCGAAGCAACCTGAGGCAGTTCGCATCTGCATCGACATGCGGATCCCGAACCTCGCTATCAAGCGGGAGCGGCACCTAACGCCCACTATTGATGACATCATAGGCGAACTCGCGGGGTCAAAGTGGTTCTCTAAAATGGACCTCCGGTCCGGATACCATCAAGTCCCTCTACACCCGGACTCTCGCCCAATCACGACTTTCTCCACCCATGCCGGGCTCTGGCGATACAAACGCCTCAACTTCGGAATCTCCAGCGCGGCCAAAGTCTTCCAAAACATCATCAAGACCGTCCTGCAAGGGCTGGAGGGAGTGCTCAACGTGAGTGATTATATCCTGGTACACGCCTCCTCTCTGGGAGATCACCTTCTTCGCCTCAACGCAGTATTCACACGCCTCAGGGACTGCGGATTGACCTTACACAGGGAAAAGTGCGAATTCCTACGCCTTGATATCAGCTTTTTCGGGTATCGCTTCTCACATAAAGGCATCGGGCCCGATCCAACCAAAGTGAAAGATATCCAGGAGGCGCCAGCCCCCACGTCAGTAACGGGAGTCCGCAGCTTCCTAGGCATGGTCACGTATTGTGGCAGGCTCATCAAGAACCTATCGGACCTGACAGGCCCACTACGTGAGGTCACACAAACCAACACCCATTGGACCTGGGGCCCGGAACAAGAGCAAGCGTTCCAGCAAACGAAAGCTGCCTGTCCGCAGACACCACGCTCGCCTACTTCGACCCGCGCCACGACTCCCAGCTAGTGGTCGACGCCAGCCCCACTGGCCTAGGCGCCGTCCTGGCACAGCGTCAAGGCTGTGGAGAATGGGCGCCGGTTGCTTATGCGAGCCGGACCCTCATGCCTACAGAGCAGCGCTATTCGCAGATTGAACGTGAAGCCATAGAGATCCTCTGGGGATGTCGCCATTTTTTACATCTAACTATACGGCCATCCGTTCACGGTCATTACCGACCACAAGCCCCTGATTCCCCTCTTCCAAGGCTCCTCATCTCGACCTCCCCCGCGTATTGAGAAGTGGATCTTGCAGCTACAGGAGTTCCAGCTAACGGTAGAGTACAGGCCGGGCACCAGAAACCCAGCAGAATTCCTGTCACGGCACACACGGCCAGTCACCCCTCCGGAAGCCGCAGAAGCAGCCGCCACTGAAGACTATGTGCGAATGGTCGTCGAGCGGTCCCGGCCGCTCCCAATATCGCTGCAAGAAGTCGTAGCTGCCACCCGTGACGACGACTGCCTCCAAATAGCCATACAAGCGGCCTCCTCAGGGGACTGGCAGCCGCTGCAAAGTCCTTCACCCATGCGGACGGCGGCAGCCCAAGCAACATTGAAATTCTTACACCAAGTCCGCCACGAACTGTCAGTGTCAGCCGATGGCTGCCTCCTGCGGGGCCCATGCCTTGTCCTACCGGCAAGCCTCACCAGACAGGCCGCCCTTCTCGCTCATGGTGCACACCAAGGGATCGTCAAATCAAAGAACCGTCTTCGCAGCAAAGTCTGGTTCCCAGGCCTGGACCACCAAATTGAATCGCTGATACAGCGCTGTCCCGTGTGCCTTGCCAAGAGCCTACCGAGCAAACCGGCACCAATCATCACGGAGGCAGGCCCGAGCTGTCCATGGGAAAGAGTGAGTGCAGACTTCGGCAGTCTGCCAGGATGAAAACACATGCTTGTGCTTGTGGATGATTTTTCCAGGTATCCGGAAGTCGAAATTGTGGCCTCAACGTCCGCCGCAGAAGTCATCCCCAAATTGGAAAAAGTGATAGCCACCCATGGACTCTTCGGTGAACTCCGCACTGACAATGGGCCACCGTTCACCAGTGCTGAGATAGCCGAGTATCTAGCTTCCCACAATATAAAGCACCGGAAAGTAACACCGAGGTGGCCGCAAGCCAATGGGGAAGTTGAACGGATAATGCGAATATTGAACAAAACGATCCAGATTGCGCCAGCGGAAGGTCTCAACCTGGAGCGGGCAGTACACCAATTTCTCCGAGAGTACCGGCTCACCCCCCACTGCACTACCGGCATCTCCCCAAGTAGGCTGTGCTTCGGCCGGGTGGTTACAGACACCATCCCCCACCATCCTGCATGGGCAGAAACAGCGAGTCCCCCGAATCTGTCAGACCACAGGCGAGGGAAGACCAACGCAGCGGCATCCCAAACAAGACATGCCAGAGAGAGCCCCATTGCCGTGGGCGATCAGGTGCTAGTACAAGACCGTCACCCAGGTGGGAAATTCCGCACACCTTTCCCACCCGTGGACGGTCACCGCCGTAAAAGGCACCATGATGACGGCCCAGCGAGGGCTAGAGACAGTTACCCGCAATGTATCTTTCTTCAAGAAAGTCCCGCCCCCGGAGGAGGGCGAAGCCTCGGAACTGTTAGGATGGAACGGAAGACCCCAGAGCGAACCCGAAACCCCTAGCTGTGGAATGGCGAGGCCCAGGCGACCAGACCTGGTGGACCTTATCACCGACCAACCACCCCCGTCAATCCAGGATCAAGAATTGGGAGACCAAAGCCCGAACTCCATCAGCGATCCAGTTGATCAGCATCCGGGGTCGCAGCCACGAGGCAGTCATAACAGATACCATCTTCTGCCATGTCCTCAGCCATCCCAGAAGTACAAGGACTATGAGACCAACGGCTAGTCGGCAACCGTGGGTCGGGTCGCAGCCCTGGTGAGCAACTGACCAGAACATCCAAGTAAGACTGTTCCAATTTTATGTTGCGACCGATTTTGAGCGGTCTGGACTGAGAGTTTATGTATAAGTTTTCGGGACTGTGTCTTGTTTTAATTGCATCTCTTGGTAAAGGAGGAATGTAATGTCGTGAGAGACCATGGGAGAGTCCATGGCTCTCGCAACGTAAGGGGTTGTGCCATAAACAATCACCCCTCCAAAAGTTAAGTTGTAAGGTGGGCTCGGCGGATGCCGAGACCACGTGTGGAGATAATAAAAAAGCCCAGGGCTCTGGGCGTGGTTTTAGTTCCGCGCTAGCCAACAATATAATATGAAGTGTCAGAGTTGATTAAATAGCGACGCAGGCCTAGCGGTGGCGCAACACCACAGGCTCCCCCTCCCAGCAAATAAGGAACCCAGGTTGAGAACATAGCATGCAGGGCCCTGGAGCGCGGACGTAGCACCAACTGACGCCTCAATCAGTGAACATAGGGCCCGGAGAGAGAGGGCCAAGGCGCCAAAAGCTCCCTGCCTCTGAATTAGAATGCCGCCCCGGGAAACATCATCACGCCCGGGGCTGGGGCACCTAGCAGCCATTGCAAGACACAACGGAGGAATCAGAGAGCCTCGCATTCCCCCCCTCGATACAGTGCTACATCAAAAGGCAATTCTCTGAATAGGCTAGGTAGGGGGCAAACCCCTTACGTGCCTGTGGGGAACCAGTGCGATCCTTCATGAACACACGGAGCGAAGGAAACTACACAGACTATCCAGGGCACTGTCTTAGAAGACTATTCCCACACCAGCAAGACAAAGAGACATTACAGGCAAGCACAGGGGGGACGAGAGCTACCCAAACCGAATCCCCACCAATCAAAAACTGAACAAGCTACCACACAAAAGCAGACCAACCCGGTGACACTGCTCCTCTGACTTGGCCAGCATGGTGCAGTCATATGTGGGGATGCATATAATTCTGACACATTCCCAGGTCTACCAATGTTGTAAAATCAGATGATGTGTCAGAATCTATGGGTGGATGTGTGGGAGCACCCAAGCTCCACCCAGAGGCGCAACTAGAGCCATATTTCGGGGGGGGGGGGGCTAAGAAAAGATTTCGGGGGGGGGGCTGAATCTTTAAGCAATAGGCAGAGTGGAGCTGATTTCGGGGGTGGGGGGACTTAATCTAGGCAGAGTGGAGCTGCAGGGGTTCTTAGAAGGGGTGAAACAACAGCAAGGCCTCATTAACATGCAAATAGTCTTTTTAAAGACCTGTGAAGTGCTCGGGTGCGGCTGTGTGTGTGCCCGGGAAGCTGTCTTATCCTGGGCTGCCACACACGACGGGGGGGGGGGGGGCGGCTGAAGCCCTTTGAGTCCAATGGGTGTTGCGCGTCTGGCTCCACCCATGGTACGCCTTTCTGCCACAGAGTACCGCAAGGCAGCACAATTCGCTAGTGGCCATGCGTGCCTCGATAAATATCATTTAGGTTTTACGTCGCTCTTGCGTACCCTTGCGCAGAGCAAGGGTGACGCAAATCCTTGATAAATATGTCCCTGAGTTGGGAAGGAAGGAAATCACCAGCTTCATCGAGGAAGGGAGATGCAGGGAGGACCCACTTCCTAGATGCAAAGTGAGGGAAGGGAAGGCTCACGTGGAAAGAGGGAGAGAGAAATGAATGCACAGACTAGGTGTGTGAACCAGTGAGCACTCACGCTCATCCTCACTCACACTTTCATGCCGCTTTGCCAATAGTCACTCCTGATGAGGTCCATGTACTGGAAGCTTCCAGTGTAGTAGTTGGGGTCAGATCCTTCTAGAAACAATGTCTCCACCGGTGCTTAGATGCGTGTCTAATAGTGCAGCTTCTATTAGTGACACAGGTCTACACTGCCACAAGAGTGTGGGAGGAGTGACAGGAGGAACAGTGAGGCAGGGGAGAAATTAAGAGTGAAGCAATAAAAATGCTATGTTCATGCCATTCTACCAACAGGTATCACTTCCTGTGAATCTGAAGATTACAGGCAAAGAAGGTTTGAATTTTCTGTCAGAGTGTGCTGAATCTGGTCTTTCATACAGGTCAGTTAACTTCAGATCGGCACTCTCGGAAGGCCATGAGTCCATTGATGGTAAACCTGTGGGTATGCATCCCCTAGTGTGTAAATTACTCAAAGGTATTAGGGTGGCTAATCCACCTCGTCCCAGGTATTCAACGTTATGGGACGTCTGCAAGGGTCTCTCCTTACTCGAATCTTGGCCGGATAATAAAGATTTGTCTTTGAAGCAGTTATCGGCCAA
This sequence comes from Triturus cristatus, assembly GCF_964204655.1. Lineage (NCBI taxonomy): Eukaryota > Metazoa > Chordata > Amphibia > Caudata > Salamandridae > Triturus > Triturus cristatus. The sequence goes on from NC_140591.1 coordinate 451,847,065, forward strand.
GCTCACCATGTTGTTGTGTTTAATCTCATGTCGCAGAGTGTCTGATGTGCACGCTCTGGATCTGGCGGGAAGAATGTTCTCCCCACAGGGTGTCTCTTTCATCATTAGGAGACGGACAAAAACGTTCAGTTGAGTATCCTGCTTTTCCACACAATGTTAAATTATGTGTTTTGCAATGTTTAAAGGTTTATGAGGAACGCACTCTTGCGCATAGGTCTGACCCCTTGGATCAATTATTGTTAGCGATTCAAAAACCTTTTAGACCGGTTTCAGCTGCCACCTTGGCTTGGTGGGTCAGATGGGTAATGTCAGAAACAGGCATTGATATTTCTGTGTTTGTTGCTCATTCCGCTAGAGGCGCCATGGCCTCCAAAGCACACGTTAGGATCTTGTTTAGAAGATATCCTGAAAGCTGCTGACTGGTCTTGCAGTTCAATGTTTAAGGTGTTTTATTAAAAGCCTGTTTCGCATGTTTCATCGGTTGTTATTGATGAGCTTTGAACCAGCGTAAGCAGAAGCCTCCGATCCTGCCATAGAATACAGAATTTTCCAGCTATAGCGACAAGAATTTTAGATTCTGTTAAGGACACGGAGGCGAGGATTATCCCACCCGTTGGGACAGTTAATATCAACTGCTAAGTTGAATATTTTCTATATTCATAATTTGTTAATACCCACCCTGAGAAGTCAAACCTTGTGGGTTCCCTATTTTCAAACCTATTTCTTTTTCAGGGAACGATTCTAAACAGAACTAAGTCGCGGATCCGGTTGGAGATGGACCACCTCGTTGTTGGAGGATGGATGTGGCTCCCAGGATTCATGGAATATATTCTCTGTTGAGAACTGGACTCTGCTGTTTGGCTCTCTGTTGAGAATTGGAACTGTTTCTTCGTTCAGACATTATAGACTGGTTTTGCAAAGAAAGAGTAAGCCAGGATGGTGCCTCTCTATTTTGTTCACTATGATGTGTTGCCATTGGCTGTTTGAGGAGGCATGGTTCAAATGTTTGAGCGTTTGACATCCTTTCTTGCCTGTGTGTACAATACATTCTTAACACTACCCTCTGATAAGCCGAACTGCTCAGCCCAGGTACCAATTGGTTGTACAAAAGGTTGTTACTTTGTTATTTTATTACTAGAACCAAGAATCACTTAGTGCAGGTAGGTTTTACAGTTTGTGAAAGCAGTTGTGTACTTTACAGTATTAGGAATGCTTTCTGTAGATGTCAATCAAATACAGTTGTATGCTTTTGAAGTGCTGCGTTATACAGTTCAATGCAATAGATAGAACGTACTGTGCAATCCTATGGAGGAAAACAATGTTAAACAGTTTGAGTTTGAGTTTAAAATATTTGTAAAGCGCACGGACACCTAACGGTTTCATGGCGCTATGAAGTACTGAGCCCAAGAGGACAAAAGGGTCAGGAGGAGGGGAAAAATAGAGCAATTATAGTGGGAAAAGCAAGGTTTTGAGCGCCTTGCGAAAATGTGGGTATTGAGTGGAAGATCTGAGATGGGTGGGGAGAGAGTTCCAGAAGACGGGGGCAAGTGTGGAAAATTTCGTGCCCCCCCACTTTTTACACCTGAAGCGGGAAACTGTCAGCAGTTGTAGAGAGGATGAGCGTAATTCCCTGACGGGGACGTAGGTTTTGATTTTCGAGGAGACGAACGCAGGGGCTGCGCCGGCCCGTGCTAAAAAGGTGATGCATCCTATCTTGAACTGGACTCGTTCTCGTATAGGGAGCCAATGCAGGGACCTCAAGAGCGGAGTGGCATGGTGGAGTTTGGCCAGATTGTGGACCAGGCGGGCAGCCTGGTTTTGGATGAGTTGTAGTCGGCGCATGCTGTAGGCAGGCATGCCGTAGTATAGAGCGTTGCCATAGTCTAGGCGGGAAATTACCATCGCCAGGACAATGAGTTTTAGGGCAGAAAAAGAAAAGAAACAAGAGACTTTGCGGATGGTGCGGAGTGAGAGAAAGGAGGAAGAGACAACGGAGTTGACCTGGGAGTGCAGAGTGAGTTGGTCGTTCAGTTTGATCCCTAAAGTCTTCACGGAGGAAGAGGGAAGAGGGGAGGGACCTAGGGAAGGGGGCCAAAAAGACGAGGTCCAGGGACTGGTGCAACCACCTGTCAGAACCAGCTCAGTTTTGTCTGGGTTTAACTTCAGGTGGTTGTAGTTCATCCAGTCCTGGATAAAGATCATAATCGACTGGAAATTCGCCATAGACTCAGGAGAGGGGGACAAAGTAAAAATAAGCTGGAGGTCATCTGCGTAATTGTAGACGGAGACCTCCATTTCCTGAAGAGCAAAGATGAGAGGGGCAATGTACAAATTAAATAAAAGAGGAGAGAGGGAAGAACCCTGGGGGACCCCGCATTGCACCTTCCGGAGGTCCGCAGAGTAGTCGCCTAAGCGAACAGCCTGGGTGCGGTCCGTCAGGAAGGAGGACAGCCAGACCAAAGCTGAGCCACCGACCCCCGCCGCTCCGACACGGGAAAGTAAGATGGAATGATCAACCGTGTCAAAGGCGGCAGAAAGGTCGAGGAGTACCAGGGCCTGGGGATGGTTAGTGTCCATACCTTCTCTGAGGTTGTCAAGGACTGATAGCACTACGGACTCCGTGGAGTGAGCGGGGCGAAATCTGGCCTGACGGGGGGCTAGAACTCCATTTTCCTCCACAAAGGTACTGAGAGTTCTGGTGACATGGCGCTCCAGCACCTTCCCAAGGAAGAGCAGCAATGAGATGGGGCGGTAATTAGCGAGAGCGGAGGGGTTGGCGCCCGGTTTTTTGAGGATAGGGACGATGATGGCCGATTTAAGGGGTTAAATGACAATGCCCTGGGACAATGAGCTATTGAGAAATTCGAGAGGAGGCTCCGCACAGATCGAGTAAATGTGCCTCAGGTTATGGGCCGGACAGGGGTCAAGAGGAGAGCCTGATTTAATCAGGGGAAGGAGGGAGAGAAAGGCTTCCTCAGTCAAGGGAGGGAAAGAATCGAGGCGTGCCGCGACTGATGGACACTGAGGGTTGACGAAAGAAGGGGGGGGCAAAGGGATATTGGCTTTAATATTAGAGATTTTGTCCAAAAAGTAAGAGTTTAGAGAGTCACATAGATCCTGGGAGGGGGTGGGTTTGAGAGTGGCTCTGTCGGAATAAGCAAGGTCATGGACAATAGAAAAAATTTCTCTGGGCTGGTTTTCAGCAGCTATGATTTTAGAAGAGAAGTAGGCCGTCTTCGTAGCCAAAATAGTTTTTTTATATTGAGACAGGAGGATGGTATACTGGATTTTAAGGTTAGGGCAGTAGTCACGTCGCCAGGCCCGCTCGGCATGGCGGACTGTGAGTTTTAGTGCCTTGAGTTCCTCGTTGAACCAGTGGTTGGCGTCGTTCGCACGTCTGGAGGACACCCGCCTAAGGGGAGCGACAGAGTCGCAGCCTGACAGGAGCCAGGAGTTGATGGAATCGGCTTGTGCAGAGGAAGACAAGCCGTGTAGGTCCGGACTGACAGCCAGGAGGGTGGCGGAGAGGGCAGGCACGTCGACCTTGCTCCATGAGCGCGCCCAGGTGTTTTTGGGGAGAGAGGGCTTGGAGATTAGGCTGAGGTGTAAGGAAAAGGACAACAAGAAGTGATCGGACCAGGTGCAAGGGGAGATGAGCAGGGAGGCTAGGGGGCAATTTAGGGACCAGATTTGATCTAGGATATGGCCGTGAATATGGGTGGGGGAGTGAACGTGAGGATCAAAGTTGAGGGAACAGAGGGTGTCTGAGAAGTCTTTCGAAGACGAGCATTCGGCAGGGTCGGACGGCCAGTAGTTAAAATCACCTAGTATCAAGATAGAGGCGTTGTTGACCGCTAGAGTGGCCACTAGATCTAGGAAGCCAGGGAGAAAGGGTGGAGAAGGTTGGGGGGGACGGTACATGAGCAGGCAGGTGAGTGGGACTCTAAGGGAAAGAGAGCGAACGACTAAGAAGTCTGAAGATCCAATGGGAGGAAAGGATGACAACTGAAAGGAGAGTTCTTTGCGGGCAATCAGGGCGACGCCGCCTCCCAATTTGCCGGAGGGACGGTCGGCGCGCAGAGCATAGTAAGCAGCAGGGAATGCAGCTAATAATGAAGGAAGGGAGCTGTCGCAAAACCAGGTCTCTGTTAGGAATAAGAGATCCGGTTTGTGCGAATCCAACAGTGTGAAGAGTTTGTGGCAGTGCTTAACTGCTGATCTGGTGTTAAGATAATAGACGGACAGGATAGTGGGGGCAGGGGGGGCAAGAGGGACGGGGGAAGGGAAGGGTGAGGGCAACTGGAGGGGGGGGTGCAAGACCGTCAGTCCCAGTCTGTCAATGTGCGACATCACAGAGGCCTCCAGAGGCCACAGGCCTTGGAGGGTGTGTAGCTGAGTGGAAGAGTATTGAACAGGCAGGGCATGATGGGTGGCCCCTGGGCCCGGTCGGAAGATGCACATGATTTATGGATAGGTGGGATGGCGGCGGGGGGGGGGGGGGGGGCGCGTGGCCTCAGAAGGGGGCGTGGCCTCCGGCCTCGCGGAATGGCGGCAATGCAAGCTTTGGATTAGATGCCGCGTCAGCGCAGGATCGTCTACGCGAGAGCAGCTGGGCAGGGAGCAAAGTAAGTAGCTTAAACAAATATGCAGTGACAATCAAAAGGTGAGAGCTTTTAAAAACAAAGTCCTGCTCCCGGCTTCCGCCTCAGGAGCTCAATACTTAGTGGGCAGACGCTAGCAGTCGGCGTCTATTTGTGAGTTGGCGGCGGGGGGGGGGGGGGGGTGGCGTGGCCTCAGAAAGGGGTGTGGCCTCCGGGCTCGCAGAATGGCGGCAATGCAAGCTTTGGATTAGATGTCGCGTCAGCGCAGGATCGTCTACGCGAGAGCAGCTGGGCAGGGAGCAAAGTAAGTAGCTTAAACAAATATGCAGTGACAATCAAAAGGTGAGCTACAAACCAAAACTGGGTCCTGGCTCAAAAAGCTCAGCTGGACTGAGCCCAATTAACAGAAAAAACAGAACATACTGTCCAGGCTGAGAATCACTACAACCAATCCCTTATTATAACTCCTATCATGAGAAGTAAAACATGAAAGGAGGGCTTTATGAATTTCCTTTTGCTTAGAAGAACATTTATTGCTTATTTCTCATTTTTCTCTTTTTGTGCGTTCAACAATTGTTCATTGCACATTCACATTTTACAAAAAACATCCTAGTATTTATACAAATGTATTAAACAACACTAAACGATAGTCTTGATCCCCTGTGTAGAGGTTTCAAACTGCATTCATTCATCAAACATTCATGGCCGATTCATTCATACACACACTCGACCTACACTGAACAAAGCGGTCCTAATGACACCTCTCCTTTTGGAAAAAATTCACTAACATACTCTATATATGTCATAATACTTTTTCTTTTTTTATACAATGAAAATCCAAAAGAACGTTTTTAGTAGGAGCCTCTCAAATGGGTGCAAAAAGGACCAATCTGGTCTACGCGTTTCGAACCTCTATCTTTTGAGGTTCTCTTCAGGACCAACCAATTTCTGTAACAAAAAAACAACAAACCCTCTTTAGATAATTAGAACAACTCAGGACCTCTAGAGAACCATCAACGACTGAGCTCACCCACCTTAGAAAAGTGCGTAAATGGGGAACCTTAACTATCCGTGACTCATCCAACTCGCCCTGGGGCTGTGAAAAACAAATAGAACCCACTTATATCATCATTCTTTCTGTTAAAAACGTTTACAAGACAAACATAGAAACAACTGTAAGCGTCCATTTGGCTCACCCTTTGAAGTGAATCTGTTATCGTGATGGGACAGCCGAGTCCTACAAGAGATTATAGACTTGTGTCAGCCGGAGTATAACTGGGTCCCCCCGATCTCTTACTCTTGTAATGAATACAATATTGGCTTACCCAATTGTGAGACGGCTGTCTTCTTAGCCGGCTACCTCGGAGGACGAACTTCTTTTCTACCTAAGTGCGAAATGAACACTATTTGGTATCCTCTTTACGATCTAAACGGACTGCGCAAAAAAACCAAGTCAGACCAGAAGCGGCCGCTTACCTATGTAAGTTTACGTAATCGTGTCACGTTGAAATCCCGTGCCGGCATCTAAAACAAAAAGGCGTAAGATATCGCCATTAGTTGTGCTCGGCTAGTAATATCCATAGTGTCTACGGAGCTGTCAAAAGAATGTAAAAACCGCTCACCGAGATGACTTCACTCCTCCAGCGTTTCGCGGCTCCGTTAGTCTGTCAGTGATGCTTCAGGAAGCACTGAGGCGTGTAACGGCTGATTCCTCCCGGGTCATAAACTGCCGATGGCTCATGGGAATTGTAGTCTAATATGCTGATAGTTCAGAGCAGGGTGGGATATCGGGTTTCTTGATGGAAGGCTGATTTGCCAACTTTCTTAAACAGTACCTCTATGGCATGACACCATCATAAGTTCGGAAAAAGGCACGCGTGATGCGGAAAAGCCTGTTAGACTTCGGTAGTACAGTTGAACAAGTGGTCACATGGCATAAAAGGAAGACCTCAAATTACGGCATCATAATCTTGTGAATTACACGGTCTACAACATTGGTCTAAATATCTCCGCTATCTCATTTAAACCATTGGTTGCCGTATTGAATTTCATAATGAGTAATGCTTCGCGCTGACTCAAATGGCCCTCCAAATCCCCCCCACGGGGGTCTCTCTCAATTTTAGACAGCACTGTCCATTTAAAGTCTTCCTCCCTGTGTGTTTTTGTCACCCAGTGGCTAACTAGTGGAGCATTTTCCACTCGTCGTCGAATCCTCGACTTGTGCTGGGTGATGCGCTGCTGTACCTCCTGGGTGGTCTTTCCGATGTAAAGCTTTGGACATGGGCAAGTTACTGCATAAACAACATTCCTAGTTTTACAGTTTGTAAATGCCTTATGCTTCCAATGGATATTGTTGAACATGAAGGCATCTCCTTCAATGGTTTGATCACAGCATGTACAGGTACCACATTTGTGGTGTCCAACAATTGGTGGTAGATCTAGCATACTTCTCAGAGTCGGGGTCTGTTGTTTCGGTAAAGCCGCTCTCACAATATAATTGGCTATACTTTTCTCTTTTTTATATGCAAAAAGAGGAGGAATAGAAAATTCCTCATGGAGATCTTTGATCAAATGCCAATTAGTGAGGATCAGTTTTCGAAGTTGATGTGTGTTAGGGCAAAACGTAGTGACACAAACTGGTCTATTGGCCATTTTCTTTGTTTTTTGCTCCAACAGTGTTTCCCTTGGTGTCCAGCATGCTCTCTTAAGGGAATGTTTCAGTAACTTTTTCGGATATTCCCTCACCAATAAGCGATCTTTCAGTTTGTTCGCATGAGCAAAGTATTCCTCTTTATTTGAACAGTTCCTGCGAATCCGCAGGAACTGGCCGTATGGCAAATTCTGTCTCAGACTTCGAGGATGGTTGCTGGTGTAATGGAGCGCCTTATTCCTGTCAGTCGATTTTCTAAAAAGTGTGGTCTCTAGATGTCCATCCGATGCCTCCACTTTTACATCCAAAAATGTGATTGATTTGTTTGATGACGAACAACTGAACTTAATGTCATTAGACCGTCCGTTAAGCCATCCTACGAACTCATCCAGTGATTGTTGTGTGCCTGACCAGATTAAAAAGATGTCATCAATGTATCGCATGTAACTAGAAATGTTTGCCGAGTACGGGTTGTTGTTATATATGAAATTATTTTCATATAGGCCCATATATAACACCGCTAGTTCCGGGGCGAAGGGACACCCCATAGCCACGCCTTTTGTTTGGAAAAAGAACTGTGAGTCGCATGTAAAATAGTTCTTGGACAATGAAAATTTGGCAAGTGCCAAGATAAATTCCATGGGTACTTGGACCGGCTGTTCTCTTTTGCCCAAGAACCACTCTAAGGTCTCTAATGCTTGGTCCTGGGGAATTTGGGTATAAAGTGATACTACGTCCAGTGTGACCATCAGTTGTCTTGTGTTGTCAAATTGGACGGGTGCTATTCTGTTTAGGAAGGCTGTGGTATCTTTAAGGTGGGCCGGAATTTCACCAATGAAAGGTTTCAGGAAGAAGTCAATATATTGAGCCACTGGCTCAATAAGTGACTCACAACCTGACACAATCGGTCGGCCTGGGGGGTCAAGTTCGCTTTTATGTAATTTGGGCAGAACATAGAAAACAGGTGTTCTAGGGTTCTTATTCTGTAAAAAAAGTTCGTTCTTTTGTACCAAAAAACCCTTGTGTGAACCCTTCTTCGATGATTTGGAATAGTTGGTTTTGTAATTCCTTTGTTGGGTCCTTGGGAATTTTTCGATAGCAATCAACATCCTCTAACTGGCGTAACACCTCTTTCTTGTATTTATTCACATCCCAAATCACAATTGCACCCCCTTTATCCGCCTGTTTGACCACTACCGATCTGTCATTCTTGAGGTCCATCAAAGCATCTTTCTCTTGTTTGGCTAAGTTGTACTTAACGTAGCCTCTTTTGCCTTCCATTGCCTGTATCCCAGATAGAACGGTTCTTTCAAAGGTACTGATTTCTTTAGGTATTTTAGGGCCTGAAGGGCAGAAAGAAGATTTTCTCCTCAGTCCTGTTACCTCTGTTGTGGCAACTTCAGGGGAGTCCGAAAAAAACGTTTTAAGACGAATTTTGCGACAAAACTCCATTGTTTCCAACTTCATTTTCACAAAGTCTGTTGGTCTAGATGGAACAAAGCTTAATCCTTTCTCTAGTATTGACATTTCAGCTTCTGTTAGAATTTTATCAGACAGGTTGAATATTGGCGAGGAACTTAGCTCCTGTAGTACTGTCGTCGTGACCTCATTTCCCATGGTTGGGAATATCGTAAGCGTCCTCTGCCTTGCCGTTGGCCTCGGGCTAAAAAATGTACCCCTTGGTTTGATATTTGTGGATCCTGATTTTGTTGATTTAGCCTTGGATTTTGATTTGCCCTGGTGTTGGCGTCCGTTTCCTCACCAGAGGACGATGATGATTCCGAGAAGGTGATGAATTTCTTTCGCGACCGGCCTCGATAATTCTGAAGATAGTTTCTTGAATCGTTTTTGGTGTAGAAATCTTTATTTAGATAAGGATAAGTTGATTCCAACGAAAAATTCTTTTTGTCCGACTCAAACTTATTGCTTTTTTGAATGACTGTATAGTCTTTGAACTCCGATATCTCCTTTTCAACCTTTTCCAGTAGAGCTTTTGCGTCAGTTAAGTGTGGATTGTTTTTAATTTCTGCCTCCAAGTCCGCAATCTCTTGTAATTGTACCAGTGACAGCCTGTGTGCTGTCTCAACAGTTAGCACCATTAGATCCCGGCTACATTTCGTCTCGATGCAGCTGTATCCTTTCTTATAAACCGGCTCATCAATGAACACGGCCAGGATATTACGTATCTGTAATCCCGATGGGATTGTCCCTTCCCTTAAATGTTGTAGTAAGAAGTGCCCATGAAGGTCCGTCCTAATTTGTTTTTTGCGTAATCTAGTTAGTTTGTCTGATTCATTCTGAGTTTTTGCAGTGACACTTAAGGTGGCTGATGCAAAGACTGGTGGTTCTCGCATTAAATTCTGAATATGTTCTTCACTGTAAGCGAAGGCATCTTTTTCTGCCATCGCACACTAATACTGAGGATAACAATAACTAAAACATACAATGACCTGTTAGACAAATAATGACAAGACAATTTCACACAACCGTCCGGTACACGCACAACACATGTATTTAACAACAGAAGTTGCTTAAGCCTGGTGGTCCCTTTTTAACCACTAGCACAACCTCGCGGGCCTCTGCCCGCTCCTAAAGCTACAAACCAAAACTGGGTCCTGGCTCAAAAAGCTCAGCTGGACTGAGCCCAATTAACAGAAAAAACAGAACATACTGTCCAGGCTGAGAATCACTACAACCAATCCCTTATTATAACTCCTATCATGAGAAGTAAAACATGAAAGGAGGGCTTTATGAATTTCCTTTTGCTTAGAAGAACATTTATTGCTTATTTCTCATTTTTCTCTTTTTGTGTGTTCAACAATTGTTCATTGCACATTCACATTTTACAAAAAACATCCTAGTATATATACAAATGTATTAAACAACACTAAACGATAGTCTTGATCCCCTGTGTAGAGGTTTCAAACTGCATTCATTCATCAAACATTCATGGCCGATTCATTCATACACACACTCGACCTACACTGAACAAAGCGGTCCTAATGACACCTCTCCTTTTGGAAAAAATTCACTAACATACTCTATATATGTCATAATACTTTTTCTTTTTTTATACAATGAAAATCCAAAAGAACGTTTTTAGTAGGAGCCTCTCAAATGGGTGCAAACAGGACCAATCTGGTCGACGCGTTTCGAACCTCTATCTTTTGAGGTTCTCTTCAGGACCAACCAATTTCTGTAACAAAAAAACAACAAACCCTCTTTAGATAATTAGAACAACTCAGGACCTCTAGAGAACCATCAACGACTGAGCTCACCCACCTTAGAAAAGTGCGTAAATGGGGAACCTTAACTATCCGTGACTCATCCAACTCGCCCTGGGGCTGTGAAAAACAAATAGAACCCACTTATATCATCATTCTTTCTGTTAAAAACGTTTACAAGACAAACATAGAAACAACTGTAAGCGTCCATTTGGCTCACCCTTTGAAGTGAATCTGTTATCGTGATGGGACAGCCGAGTCCTACAAGAGATTATAGACTTGTGTCAGCCGGAGTATAACTGGGTCCCCCCGATCTCTTACTCTTGTAATGAATACAATATTGGCTTACCCAATTGTGAGACGGCTGTCTTCTTAGCCGGCTACCTCGGAGGACGAACTTCTTTTCTACCTAAGTGCGAAATGAACACTATTTGGTATCCTCTTTACGATCTAAACGGACTGCGCAAAAAAACCAAGTCAGACCAGAAGCGGCCGCTTACCTATGTAAGTTTACGTAATCGTGTCACGTTGAAATCCCGTGCCGGCATCTAAAACAAAAAGGCGTAAGATATCGCCATTAGTTGTGCTCGGCTAGTAATATCCATAGTGTCTACGGAGCTGTCAAAAGAATGTAAAAACCGCTCACCGAGATGACTTCACTCCTCCAGCGTTTCGCGGCTCCGTTAGTCTGTCAGTGATGCTTCAGGAAGCACTGAGGCGTGTAACGGCTGATTCCTCCCGGGTCATAAACTGCCGATGGCTCATGGGAATTGTAGTCTAATATGCCGATAGTTCAGAGCAGGGTGGGATATCGGGTTTCTTGATGGAAGGCTGATTTGCCAACTTTCTTAAACAGAACCTCTATGGCATGACACCATCATAAGTTCGGAAAAAGGAAAAAGGCACGCGTGATGCGGAAAAGCCTGTTAGACTTCGGTAGTACAGTTGAACAAGTGGTCACATGGCATAAAAGGAAGACCTCAAATTACGGCGTCATAATCTTGTGAATTACACGGTCTATAACATTGGTCTAAATATCTCCGCTATCTCATTTAAACCATTGGTTGCCGTATTGAATTTCATAATGAGTAATGCTTCGCGCTGACTCAAATGGCCCTCCAAATCCCCCCCACGGGGGTCTTTCTCAATTTTAGACAGCACTGTCCATTTAAAGTCTTCCTCCCTGTGTGTTTTTGTCACCCAGTGGCTAACTAGTGGAGCATTTTCCACTCGTCGTCGAATCCTCGACTTGTGCTGGGTGATGCGCTGCCGTACCTCCTGGGTGGTCTTTCCGATGTAAAGCTTTGGACATGGGCAAGTTACTGCATAAACAACATTCCTAGTTTTACAGTTTGTAAATGCCTTATGCTTCCAATGGATATTGTTGAACATGAAGGCATCTCCTTCAATGGTTTGAGCACAGCATGTACAGGTACCACATTTGTGGTGTCCAACAATTGGTGGTAGATCTAGCATACTTCTCAGAGTCGGGGTCTGTTGTTTCGGTAAAGCCGCTCTCACAATATAATTGGCTATACTTTTCTCTTTTTTATATGCAAAAAGAGGAGGAATAGAAAATTCCTCATGGAGATCTTTGATCAAATGCCAATTAGTGAGGATCAGTTTTCGAAGTTGATGTGTGTTAGGGCAAAACGTAGTGACACAAACTGGTCTATTGGCCATTTTCTTTGTTTTTTGCTCCAACAGTGTTTCCCTTGGTGTCCACCATGCTCTCTTAAGGGAATGTTTCAGTAACTTTTTCGGATATCCCCTCACCAATAAGCGATCTTTCAGTTTGTTCGCATGAGCAAAGTATTCCTCTTTATTTGAACAGTTCCTGCGAATCCGCAGGAACTGGCCGTACGGCAAATTCTGTCTCAGACTTCGAGGATGGTTGCTGGTGTAATGGAGCGCCTTATTCCTATCAGTCGATTTTCTAAAAAGTGTGGTCTCTAGATGTCCATCCGATGCCTCCACTTTTACATCCAAAAATGTGATTGATTCGTTTGATGACGAACCACTGAACTTAATGTCATTAGACCGTCCGTTAAGCCATCCTACGAACTCATCCAGTGATTGTTGTGTGCCTGACCAGATTAAAAAGATGTCATCAATGTATCGCATGTAACTAGAAATGTTTGCCGAGTACGGGTTGTTGTTATATATGAAATTATTTTCATATAGGCCCATATACAACACCGCTAGTTCCGGGGCGAAGGGACACCCCATAGCCACGCCTTTTGTTTGGAAAAAGAACTATGAGTCGAATGTAAAATAGTTCTTGGACAATGAAAATTTGGCAAGTGCCAAGATAAATTCCATGGGAACTTGGACCGGCTGTTCTCTTTTGCCCAAGAACCACTCTAAGGTCTCTAATGCTTGGTCCTGGGGAATTTGGGTATAAAGTGATACTACGTCCAGTGTGACCATCAGTTGTCTTGTGTTGTCAAATCGGACGGGTGCTATTCTGTTTAGGAAGGCTGTGGTATCTTTAAGGTGGGCCGGAATTTCACCAATGAAAGGTTTCAGGAAGAAGTCAATATATTGAGCCACTCAAAAGGTGAGAGCTTTTAAAAACAGAGTCCTGCTCCCGGCTTCCGCCTCAGGAGCTCAATACTTAGTAGGTATGTACTCTACTTACTTCCCCAGGCTTTGGGGGTTTAGGATAACAGAGGGCACGGTTCAAGACCAGGTACTGCACCACCAGCGGCACTGGGGATGCCGGGTGCAGATGTCACTGGGCCCAGTGTTATCCAATTAAGCCGGAGGGCACCTCGAAGAGGCACTGGTTGCAGGTAGATACCCACAGTTTTAGGCCAAATTCCCCAGGGCTGAAGTGAGCATGGGGGAGGGCGGGCTCAAAGCAGCACCAATGCTACAGCGGCACAGGGGCGGACGGTTGCAGGGTGCAAATCAGCATCGGGCACCCAATGCTTTCCAATGGAGGTTGTCTGTTTTGGAAAAGATGCTGCAAGCTTGGACCAGGAGGCCAAACGAAGGAGACCAACGACTGGGCAGCTGGTGGATACCTGGGAAAAGTTGGCTGGGCTTCCCAAAGTCGGGGCAGAGGATGCAGGGGTGCCTTTTGAGGTCAGGACTCCTCAGCTGGATCCGTGTTTTGTCGGGGGAAGGGGTGACCATTCAAACAGAGGCTGCAGGCGTCGACTGGGGGTCCTGGAGCGGTCAGCCACCGATGCAGACGAGGTCAGGATCGCCGGGGAGCGTTTACTGGATAGGCGAGTCACTAACTCGGTCCGTGGGTGTCGGGTGCAGAGTGTGCTGGGGACACAGATCTGCCTGGATCCAGGTCTTTGAAGTTGGAGTTTCTTTGTTGGACAATCTGGGTCCTTGGGAGACAAGTCTTTCTGGAAGCTCTTCGGTCCTGTAGTGAGGGCTGCGATTTAGGTACATACATTGCTATGTTAGCATAAGCTCGTTGGATGCTAGAAAGCCATCTTGCCACTTTTGCTGCTTTTGCACACGACACTGCAGATACATGTTATTATTTGAAAACTGCTTGCTCGCCTTTTTCTTCACATGAGAACTGTCTGTTGTTCACATCCCTAGACGTGCGCTGCGACCTTGGTCTGAACATTGTGTAAAGAAACAGTCTGGGTCGCCAGACAATGCATGTTTTTGAGTTCAGGTTGATCGGCCCACTATTTAGCCATAACACGCACACAGCTGCAAATACCTGAAGGTCGAGTGCCTTTAATATTGCAGTCTGCATGCCTTACACACACATTCGGAAGAAGAGCTTTTCCAGGAGCAGAGCACACCTGATCCTGCGATGTGATTCCACTAAGCTGATTTTTACAGTATGGGGTTCCCCATTCAAGCCTAGAGACCTTCTACTAGTCTAATAATATTAGTTTACTAGCGAAAGGAAGGTGGCTGTATTCCACTGTCATTTATACTATGATTTCTCCTTTCATTTTCTATGGTATTGTAACAATGCTGATTGTTTTGATTTTAATCATTTGTCTGCTTATGTTAGCCAAAGTACTGCATCTTAGGACACGTAGTTTATAAAATAAACCTTTTAAACTTTACCGTGTCTCTGATTACTCTTGTTGTGGACTGATATGAGAATAATTACGAACAGGTATTTCTAATGCCCACCATGCCTGAGAGTACTCTAAGTCGCTTGTTCTGGGTTGTCTATACATTGGGACCTCCGAGATAATACGGATAACGAATGGGACACTGATGCTGGTCGGATAGGGGTTCTGGGTTCTGAGGTGAGTTTTTGGTACACCACAATTCACTGAGGTCCTGGTTTCCTGCGCATAGTTCTGTGCATGAGCAGAATCCCTGCAACATGGCGCACCTAACGTTTGGTCTTTTGATTTGAAACGCATTAGTAGTGCTTATATTAGTCCACGACACCCTCACTTTTGTTTCCGGATAACGGGAGTGACGGATTTAACCTACCTATTGGTAGCCTAATAGGTTCTTACAAGCTTGTTCATTAAAAAGGTTTTTGGTATATCTGAACCCTTGTGCTCCTGTAAAATCCATTGTCGTTCTATGGCGGTCGATATTGCAGCGCATAGCCGAAGGGATTGCTGTTATTTTTGTGGTCAGCGCCGATGCAGCATATACTTACGAGTTGTTTTACTCTTGGGTGACTTTGCCGGCAGTGAGTGCGGATGATGATACGTTTCACTCCTATACTGCCACACAGCTCCCTGCAAACTATACGCCATATAGGACACAAGAAATTCCTATCTCTGCCTGGCAGCATAGCATTTGGTTTAATGGCGCCCTTCCCCATGCGGTTACACTGGCTAGAATGGGCCCTTTGTCTATTCCAGGGGCCACGTGGCCGGTGCTGGCCGGATTGACGCCTCATCTCCGCTATCAGACGGTGGCGGTGGCTGAGTTGCGTGTACTTCACACAGCCCTTATTACAGTACATAGGGCTTTGGTGCAGTACGTTTCATGCAACGTGCAGGTGGGGTCACCTGCTGTTGCGGGACAACCAGCTGAGCACCACGCAGTGGTTATCAGTCCTGTTATGGTTAATTCGGTAATGGGCAAGCGCCCCCAAAATAAGGATGAATTACCTTATTGGCTTGCTGAGAAATTTGACCAACTGGAAGCGGTTTTTCCGCATACTACTCCTGTGGAGAAACACAGGATACTCACCATTAGTTCGCCGAAGGACTTAGTCCCATAAATGGACGATTGTGACAACTGGGGCAAAGTCTTTGCCGCGACATACTCGAAGTGCTTCGGCACTCCGTCTATGTCTGTGCTTCCCTCCGTCATCAAACGTGTTCAAGACAATCACGGTGTTACTACCACCGGCTGGTGGTCATTCCTCCTAGTTTGATCTTCTTTTGATATCTATATATAGACACACACACACATATATATATATATATATATATATAGATATATACACATATATCTAAAGTATAGTTAGGCTGTCTGGTTTTAGGTTTAAACCTATAATAACTGATAAAACCCCATCGGAAGGGAAATAGCCCTCACCAGTGTAAACATATCAACACTGAAAAAAAACCTGCACAACCACAGACTAAATGCCATTCAAAGAAAGGAAAAGGAGAGTGAAAGAGTCATTTTTAATTCTTTCTGAAGGGGCCAATACAATGTAACTTTGTTATATAAGGTAGCAGTAAGAAAGACTGGGCTAACATTACTCTGCTTGAGTTTTGTTGTTTAGGGAAGTCACCAAAATATAGTTTCTTCTTCCTTTTTTCAGTTTTGTGGTCTTTGGTCTACAGATACAGGGGTTAGAAGCATATTTAGGTGTTGTTTGTTTATTTTATAAACTGTAGAGAATCAGGAAACATCAAAATCATATTTGATTTTTGGGCTACGTTTGAGTCTTTCATTGATAAGAAAAATTTAGGTTTCATAAGAATCTTTCCCAATATGTAACATCACATTTACCCACAAAGAATGGATAAAAACATGATACCAAGTAAAAGAAGGAATTCCCTGGTGGAAAACTAGAATGGATACTTAAGTTATTATAATAGATACAATCTACAGCCCATACTCTAGAACATGTACAATGTCAAATTAAACCATAACAATTTAAAATGATGAAAGGAATATGCTACTTACCAGTATGCATCTGTTCTTGGCATGTAGAGCTGCAGAGTTGTACACTTAGCATAGATCGCCATCTGGTGTTGGGCCCGGATGTTTGCAGTTTGTTTTTGTCTTTTGGACAGTCTTTGGAAGTCACGAGTTCGGTGACTCCTCCTTCGGTCCGTACTGCGCATGGGCTTCGGCTCCATCCTCAGATTGTTTTTCGCCAACAGGGAAATGATGGAGCGTAGTAATAACAGTGAGAAACCCATGTGTGTTGTATGTAAATAAGATGGACTGGAACGGATACAGGTAGCCGGGGAGGCGGGTGGGCGTGTACAACTCTGCAGCTCTACATGCCAAGAACAGATGCATACTGGTAAGTAGCATATTCCGTTCGAGGCATATGAGCTGCAGATTGTACACTTAGCATAGATTATATAGCAGTACCCAACCTTAGCGGCGACCACCGGTATCCGTTGCAGTAGTTTGAAACAGTGTCTTTAGTACAGCCTGGCCCACACTAGCTTGCTGCTTGGAATGCACATCTACACAGTAATGTTTTGTGAAGGTGTGTGGTGTTGACCATGTGGCTGCTTTGCAGATGTCATCTAAGGGTATGTTCCCTAGAAAAGCCATAGAAGCCCCTAACTTTCTAGTAGAGTGGGCTTTAGGTGGAACAGATAATGTTCTTTTTGCCTTTTGATAGCAAATTTGTATACATTTGACAATCCACCTAGCTATCCCTGATTTAGAAATGGGGTTGCCTTTGTGTGGTGGAGAGAAGGAGACGAATAATTGTTTAGTCTTCCTGAAAGGTTGCGTTCTCTGTATGTAGTACAGTAAAGCCCTTTTAACATCAAGTGTGTGTAAAGCCCTTTCTGCAACAGATTGAGGTTGCGAGAAGAAGACAGGTAATTCCACCGATTGATTAAGATGGAAGGGGGAAATGACCTTAGGCAGAAACTTCGGATTTGTACGAAGTATGACCTTGCTGTGATGTATTTGTAGAAAGGGTTCCTGTATAGTGAACGCTTGTATTTCACTAACCCTTCTAAGGGAAGTAATAGCCACGAGAAAGGCTGTTTTCCAAGTGAGGAACTGTAGCTCACATGTATGCATTGGTTCGAAGGGCGGACCCATTAGCCGTGTCAGAACTACATTTAGATTCCATACAGGGGAAGGTGGTGCCCTGGGAGGAGTTACTCGTTTAAGGCCTTCCATAAAGGCTTTAATCGCGGGCACTCTGAAGAGTGATAAATGCTGTCTGTTTTGTAGATAAGCAGCGATCGCTGCTAGGTGTAGGCGTATGGATGAATATGCCAGGTTACACCTATGAAGATGGAGCAGATAGCATATGATGTGCTGTATGGATGCATCTAAAGGGTTGATTGTATTGTTACGGCAGTAAATTACAAATCGCTTCCACTTTGCGGCATAGCATGCTCTAGTGGTAGGACGTCTGGCTTCCATGATGATGTTCATGCAATCAGGGGGAAGGTTAAGGTATCCAAATTCTAAGATTTCAGGAGCCAGATCGCAAGGTTGAGCTGAGCTGGGTCCGGGTGCCTGATTTCTCCATGGTTCTGGGTTAGGAGATGTGGGGATAGTTGCAGTTTTTGATGTGGCAC
The DNA here is from genome assembly GCF_964204655.1 of Triturus cristatus. NCBI lineage: Eukaryota > Metazoa > Chordata > Amphibia > Caudata > Salamandridae > Triturus > Triturus cristatus. Next base: position 451,865,237 of record NC_140591.1, read on the forward strand.
CACTGATAGTTGTAGTAGTGTGGTGTACCACGGCTGCCTGGCCCACGTTGGAGCTACCAGTATGAGTGTGAGGGAGTGTTGTTGTAGCTTCCTTACCACTAATGGAATTAGTGGGAGAGGTGGAAAGGCGTATGCAAATCTGCCTGACCAGTTCATCCATATCGCATTGCCTTTGGACAATGGGTGTGGGTATCTGGCGGCGAAGCTTGGGCATTTTTTGTTCTCGTGGGTGGCGAAGAGGTCTATTTGAGGATGCCCCCACTGTTGGAAGAATGGGTGAAGAACTTGTGGATGCAGTTCCCATTCGTGTAGTTGTTGCGTTTGTCTGCTGAGCAGATCTGCAATGGTGTTTTGTACGCCTGGAACGTGCTGCGCCAGGAGAAAGATGTTTTGAGGAATTGCCCATCTCCATATGCTCTGGGCTAAGCGGGAGAGCTGGGGAGAGTGTGTCCCCCCCTGTTTTTGGATATAATACATTGCAGTCATTGTCTGTGCGAATGAGGACTGCTTTGCCTGAAATCAGTTTTTGGAAAGATTTTAGGGCTAGAAAGATCGCCAAGAGCTCCAGATGGTTGATGTGGAGCGATTTTTGCTGTGGCGTCCATAGACCTTGCATTGTGAGGTGTAGGAGGTGCGCTCCCCAGCCGGAGAGCGATGCGTCCGCTGTTAGGATCACTTGAGGAACCGGGTCCAGGAACGGCCGCCCTCTGGAGAGGTTTGTGGTGTTCCACCACTGCAGAGAGTGATGGGTGCGGCCGTCCACCAACACCAGATCCGTCAGCTGACCCTGGGCCTGGTTCCACTGTTGTGCTAGGCACTCTTGAAGTGGACGCATGTGGAGTCTTGCATGGGGCACTATGAAAATGCAAGACGCCATCATTCCTATGAGCTTCATGAACACTCTTGCTGGAAGAGAGTGTTGAGGAAGGAATGTTTTGCGTAAGGCTTGAATGCTTGTGATTCTGGCTGAATTTGGGTAGGCAATACCCTTGGAGGTGTCTATAGTGGCCCCGAGATATTGCTTTGTGTGAGATGGTATGAGGTGGGACTTTTGGTAGTTCACCGTGAAGCCCAGCTGGTGGAGCAGTTGAATAGTGCTGTTTGTATGTTGCACAGATTGGTGGTAGGACGCGGCTTTTATGAGCCAGTCGTCTAAGTAAGGGAAGACGTGAATATGTTGACGTCTGAGGTGTGCTGCTACTACCGCTAGGCATTTGGTAAACACCCGTGGTGCGGTTGTGACCCCGAAGGGGAGAACCGTGAATTGGTAATGCTGCCCGTCCACCACGAACCTGAGGTACTTCCTGTGAGAGGGGTGTATTGGAATGTGAAAGTATGCGTCTTTCAAGTCCAAGGTGGTGAGAAAGTCTCCCTGACAGAGGAGCGGGAGGACTTGTTGTAGGGTGACCATGTGGAAATGGTCTGAATGTATGTAGGCATTTAGAGGCCTGAGGTCTAGAATGGGCCTGAGGGTCCCGTCTTTCTTTGGTATTAAGAAATATAGGGAGTATACCCCTAGATTTTGTTGAGTGACGGGGACCTGCTCTATAGCGTGTTTCTGGAGGAGAGAGAGTACCTCTTGTTTGAGTAGTGTGGAATGTTCTTGAGACATTGGACGGTGCCTTGGTGGGATATTGGGTGGGGTAGATGTTAGCTCGAGGCAGTACCCTGACCGAATGATTTGGGTCACCCATTTGTCCGATGTTATGGACTCCCATGCGTGGATAAAGTTTTGTAGTCTGCCCCCGACCGGAGTGGGATGGTCTGGGGGGAGCTGAGGGAAGTCATTGTGCGGGTGTGGTGGCAGAACGGGTGGTGTTAGTTTTGCCCCTGCCCTTATTGTTGTTGCCTCTGTAACCACCTCTTTGATTGCCCCTTGAAAAGGTATTTTGAGGAGGGGACTTGTAGGAGGTAGAGGCGCTATCGGTGGAGAAGCCTCTGCCTGAGCCACGAAAGGACGAGCGTCGAAAGGAACGCTTAGAAGCTTGTGTTTGGAGTGCTCCCATAGACTTTGCTGTGTCTGTGTCCTTTTTCATTTTCTCCAATGCTTCGTCCACCTTTGGCCCAAAGAGAGTTTGTTGGTCAAAGGGGTGATTGAGTATGGATGCCTGGACTTCAGGTTTGAACCCTGAGATCCTGAGCCAGGCATGGCGACGAAGCAGGACACTAGTATTAATAGCTCTAGAAGCAGTGTCGGCTGCGTCGAGGGCACATTTAATGGAGGTATTTGTAATTAGTTTACCTTCCTGTATGAGTTCATGAGCCCTACGCTTGTGTTTGTCAGGAAGGTGCTGCATAAGAGCCTCAAGTTCATCGTAATGTGCTCTATCATAACGCGCAAGCAGTGCTTGTGTATTCGCAATGCGCCACATGTTTGCAGCTTGGGAGGCGGTGCGTTTGCCAGACGCGTCTAAAAGTTTTGATTCTTTGTCTGGTGGCGGGGCTTCTCCTGAGGACTGGGAGTTAGCCCGCTTTCTAGCTGTGGAGACAACTAGGGAATCTAGGGGAGCAGGGCCCTTAATGTATGCAGGGTCTGTGGGTGCCGCCTTGTATTTTTTCTCTATCCTGGGGTTCAGTACCCTGGCCCTGACAGGGTCTTTGAACACCTCTGTAGCATGCTTGGTGACACCCTTAAGCATAGGCAAAATGGCTGTGGTTTTGTCCTGAATGTCAAAGGTATCCAGTAGGAAGTCGTCTTCCACTGGTTCGGTATGCATGTCCACCCCATGGTAGTGTGCTGCTCTCTGCACTAAATGGTGGAACCCCAAGGAGTCTTCTGGGGGAGACGGCCTAGATGGGTATAGGTCGTCCTGAGGTATATCAGGTACGTCAGGGTTGTGGTAATCTTCCCATGGGTCAGGGGTCCCCGGTGGAGTGGGGCCCATTGGGGCATCCGCTGGGTCATAATCAGGGTCCCCATAATCCGGATCTGGTGACGGGGTTGGGGAGCGATGAGGTAATGGTGGCGGAGACCTGGGAGGGGGAGGGGGTGGAGGAGGTGGAGGAGGTAGAGGAGGATGTAGTGGGGAGGGCACTCTGAGAGGAGAGGTAGCCGAGTCTTTCCGTTTGGGTGGTGGAGGAGGAGCTGGAGTGTCAAGGCGTCGTTTTTTGACAATTAAAGTCAATAGCCCAGTCCTTGGATCTTTAGACAAAGTCTTTTGCAAAGGGTCTGGTGTAAATAGGGCCAGTGGTGTTGGATCATCCGCTGGCGCCGATGGCTTCGGAGCCGAGGGCTTTGATGGTTTATGCGCCTTTTTTGGGGCCTCCGGTGTTTTCGGCGTCGAAGGAGTTTTCGGCGCCGGAGCGTCGGTGCCGACAGATTTTTGCTTGTGTTTGGTCGGCACCGAGAGTCCAGGCTTCGGCACCGGTGGCTTCGGAGTCGAGCTGGGTATTGTTTTCTTCGGTGCCGGATGTTGTTTTTCGGCACCAGGCGTCGGCTGGCTCGAGCCCGAGCTGCCGTGAGACTTTTGTGGCTTCGACACCGGGCCCGAAGGTGGGGTGATAGAAGCTTTGTGCTTGGTTTTGCCCAGGCCTGCAGGCGAGGGTGTAACCTGAGTCTCTTTTGTTTTGGGCGCGGGGGTGGGAGGGGGTACAGTACTCACGACCCGCTGCGCCGGTGTGATGTCCTCCACGTCGGAGTCGTCGGCCTCGGAAGCGCTGACGACGTCGTCCTCCTGTTCGGTGTGTAGTGGCCCCGAAGCTTCGGCGTCGTCTCCGAAGATGTCCGGTGGGGCTGCAGAGGATGAGTGCGCCATGGTGCGTCGAGCTCTTCGATCCCGGATGGTCATCTTCGATCGAAAAGACTTACAGGCGGGGCAGTCTCTGGCCTCGTGTTCTGGAGAGAGGCACAGGTTACACACCTGATGGAGGTCGGTGTGGGGAAATTTAGACCCACATTTTGGGCACTTTTTAAACGGAGTCCTTTCCATCGGCTGTGACCGGAGTCGAGGAGGGCCCGAAGGCCGGTGCCGATGTACGGGATGGAGAAAGTGCCGCTTCGAGAGATGAAGATGATGAAGAAAACTCGAAGAAACGAGGATTTTCCGTCGAGGCTGGAACCGTAGAAGTTCGAAGCCGGAGCACGAAGTATCACATCCGAGCCCGATGGCGGAAAAAAACAATCTGAGGATGGAGCCGAAGCCCATGCGCAGTACGGACCAAAGGAGGAGTCACCGAACTCGTGACTTCCAAAGACTGTCCAAAAGACAAAAACAAACTGCAAACATCCGGGCCCAACACCAGATGGCGATCTATGCTAAGTGTACAATCTGCAGCTCATATGCCTCGAACAAATATTTTATTTTATATAAAAAACACAATTAAAAATTAAAAGAGATTTTTTGTTTATGTTAACACCAAACATGTATAATACTACCAATGCATAAACACATTATGCAAGCTTGTGAGATTAGAGAGTTAATGCACAAAACTCCGATGCAAGATATGATGATCACAGTAAAAACAATTGTGTCTAATTTCTATCCTTAACCCATAAACTTAAGAGAGACAAAGACAGACAGTTTGTTTTGTCATTTATGTAACACATCCATTTTTAAGATTTCAAAAAATCTCTTCTTAGGAACAATCTAGTTGTAAAGTATCTCAAATAAAAGCTATTCACACAGATTGTGTTAAATGTAGCGTCGACGCGTTTCGATGGTTTTGACTAATAATCCATCTTTATCAAGACCAAAATAACGTCCCTCTTGTTATAGGCAATGGTTGGTTGCCGTTGTTAATCACTCCTTATGTCATGTCACGCGGTTCCCAAATATATTAATAAAGTTGAGGATCTGCACTTATGTTGCCCTACTTTTTTTCTGATGTTAACACTGGTTTCTGGCTATAGTCTGGCTGGGTCCCTGCTAATCAGGGCCCCAGTCTCTCTGTTCTCTCTAAACGACTTGGAGTGCATATTAGATGCACTAGTGATTGGTTACTGTGGTGCCTTATGAGCCCCTAGTATATGATACCTTAGGTACTAAGGGCATAGGTACTTTACAGGCATACCAGGGGCTGAAGCATGTATTATGCCACCCCTGGGAAGCAGACTATATCTGACACCTCAGGCCTGCTACTGCAGCCTGGGTGAGGTAGTGTTAGCACTCCTCACAGAGGTATAGGTTCCTATATCTCACCATACACACACATATAAACCTATCAGTCACCACTACAGTAGGCACTATCAATCCTGAGGGCAGGGTGCTTGGTTTACAATGTGAGGGGATGCCTCTGCCTGAGCAGGGCCCCTCTGCAGCTGGCAGGGTCTATTCCCTGTGGCTGTTTGTGGATGCGGTTAAACCATATACTCTTAAGTGCATTATAGCCTCCCGGTAAATGCTAACTTTGGAATGACTGCATCAAAACATGTTGTGTTTGGTGTCAAACAACTTGGAATCATACCCCTTCTAGAGGGGACGACATGTACCCACTGGGGAAACACGGTAGAAATCTGAAAGAGCCCTGGCATCACAAAATGGATGCCACCAGCACAGACACTGGGCTGCCCTCCTGCTGCTGACCGAAACTCGCAGTGGAGGAGGCCCAACAATAGGCATCCTGTCACAGGGAGGTGTCACCACCTTAGGTACCAAGGGCATAGGTACTTTACAGGCCTACCAGGGGCTGAAGCATGTATTATGCCACCCCAGGGAAGCAGACTAAATCTGACACCTCAGGCCTGCTACTGCAGCCTGGGTGAGGTGGTGTTAGCACTCCTCACAGAGGTATAGGTTCCCATATCTCACCATACACACACATATAAACCTATCAGTCACCCCTACAGCAGGCCCAATCAATCCTAAGGACAGGGTGCTTGGTTTACAATGTGAGGGGGTGCCTCTTCCTGAGCAGGACCCCTCTGCAGCTGGCAGGGTCTATTCCCTGTGGCGGTTTGTGGATGCGGTTAAACCATATACTCTTAAGTGCATTATAACCTCCCGGTAAATGCTAACTTTGGAATGACTGCATCAAAACATGTCGTGTTTGGTGTGAAACAACTTGGAATCATACCCCCAAACCAGTAACTGGTGTGGGAGTATGATCCCACCCTCTAGAGGGGACGACATGTACCCACTGTGGAAACACAGTAGAAATCTGAAAGAGCCCTGGCATCGCAAAATGGATGCCACCAGCACAGACACTGGGATGCCCTCCTGCTGCTGACCAAAACTCTCAGTGGAGGAGGCCCAACAATAGGCATCCTGTCACAGGGAGGTGTCACCACCTTCCAGACAGGATTTAGTGTATTGGAGCTGGGTGGGTGCACTCTTAGATTGCTTTGAAGTCCTGCACTGGGGGAGCAGTAGGCTCCTCTGTGCATATGCCAGCTCAAACCGGTTCAGGGGCTACCAGCCCCTGCTCTGGCGCAAAACTGGACAAAGGGAAGTGGGTGTAACCATCCACCCCCCTGACCCTCCTAGAGGAGTGGTCATAGAGTTAGTCCCTCCCGTTCTTTTACTATAAGATGGGTACACCTTGCCATTGCCAGTTAGATAACCCTGGATGAAGCTTTACAAGAAGAATCCTGGTCCTTCGACGTTCCACTACCTCTGGAAGACGGAAGAATCTCCCTTGGAGTCAATGAGTGACTCCCCTGCTTGGCAGGCACAAAAACTTGAATCAATGGCCACCAAACTTTCCCGCTGCCGCCGGAGTCCGAAGTCCCTGCAGCCCCGGAAGTTGATTTCCTGACTTCTCGACGGCCATTGTGAGTCCCCAGCAGAGCTGAGGCGTGTGGACCCCACGAGTGACGAGGAACTGCAATACCTGGGAACCGTGCACTATTGTTGAAAGCAACCCCTTCACGACGTTCTATGAACTTGTGCTTTAGACCATTTGTGGCCCAAGCCTCCAGCAGGTTGTGCACCAAAACTCAGAGGCCTACCCCGTCCCGAGTGACCGTGGGCTCCTGTAAGGCATTTCCTCACGAGGTGTCTACGCGATCCCTTGCCCGTTGGCTTGTGGGTCCCCTGAAGACTTTCTTATCGAACCAAAGGGCTCCCCTGGTTGCTCCAGGCCTGCCCTCACTCACCCTCGCTGGGTGAGTCCCTCAGACCTTGCTGGTCTGCACCATTGACTTTATTCACTTTTCACTTTTACTTGCTGTTGCCAAGGCTTGTTGGCTCCAATCCGGTTGCCGACACCGCAGTCAGCTGCAGACGTCGTGGGACACTCCGAATCCAGCTGCTGGTCATCGTCAATCTCTCCTGGACCTCGTGGGCAAAGAGTCAAAATACCCTCAAGCACCTGAAATCACCCGACATCCGTGGGCATCCATCTTCCTGGCCCCGGGTCACTGGCAAGTGACTGTGAACACTGTTCCTGCCTGCTGCTTTCAGGTCTTCATCTTGAATCCAGCCTTGGATTCCACCGGACACTTCTTCAGTCTTCGCAAGCAGCAAATCTTCTTTGGCTTCCATAGAAAACAGCGACGTGACCCGACACCAAAAGACACCTATGCACCCGGCTTCCCTGGGTGAGGTAACTCGTGCACTCCGGTGCCCTAGTCTGTGTTGGCCCTCGAATTACTTACCTTGTAAGTGGCTTGCTTGTAGACTTCCTTGAAGTACCCTAAAACTTTAAAAATCCAACCATGACTTGCTCCGTTGTAATCAGTAGGGAACCCGCGGCTGTGTTCTCACACTACATGCGTCTCCCGTGGGTCTTTTACTTACCTGCCTTGGGTGGATTAGTGAAGCCCCAGCGATTCTACAGGCCCTAGGCCTTGTCCCCTTGCAAGTCGAGTTTCCTAAACCTCTTCTTTAGTATATGGTCTGGTACACCCCTAGGACTCCAGCCATATTTGTGCTTAATTTATTGTGAAACGTTGATATTTGAATGTGTTCCTGGCTTCTAATCTCATAAAGAGATTAGCAGAGTGTGTCTAGAAATAAATACATATATATTTGATATATATACCTGTGTGGTGTCCTTTCATTTGGTAATTCAAGAGATTATAAGGTAAAACCAGCTGCTTCACATTCCTCTGAGACTTAGCCTGAAGGCTGCTCTCCACAGCTACCACTAGGATAGCTTTCTTTAAAAGGTTGTCTTAAACCTATCTACCATAGTCGAATTGGACTGGTGCAAGGTGGCCACTATAACTAGTGTCTGTACAAGAAGGGGGGGGGGGCCAGGAGCTTGTTGTGGTCCAGTGTCTGTGCTCCGTGTATCATCTGTATCACTCAAAAGGGAGACACTGTTCCAAAAAAGGAAAGAAAACGAGAGAGACTCAAAGAGATTTGGGGAGATAAAGTCCTAGGCTATTATTGGACCCAAAGACTAGAGGGGGAAGCAGAGCTTAATTTCTCTTGTTGCCCTCACACACCCCGAGGGATGTCATGCTTCATCATTGGGCGTTTTGCTCCTCGTCGGGCCGGCGCTGCAATGCCCTATGGGTCCCCCGGAGGGTCACTTTAGCAGAGATCTTTTAAGAGAAAACGCCGTTTGGTGCATGTGGGTGTGTGGTTTGGGTCCTAATAAAAGGCAAGTGGTGATGTGAATGTGTCTGTGACGTGATAAATTAAAATTGTCTAAGGGTTGCTAGTAGAGTAAGATTTAATACAGGTGGCACCCTTGACACACTAAAAAACCCGTAGGTTAGGTGTTACCTTAATGGTAATAATGTTCCATCAGGTGACTAAAATGTGGTCAAAGTGGTCGACATGTTTCGCGCCCCAATGGTCCAGAACGGATCCGTGGCGCTTCCTCAGGACCGACTAAAGGTTGAGTGAAATGTGAATGTGAACTGGGGGGTACTACCCACAGTATGTATCCGGGCGTGCAGGGAAAGAGTGGCCCTGCTCTCTGTTGTATCAGAGTAAAGGTCGCTCCTGGATAAAGGCCTAGGTAGACACAAAGGAAAGGAAAAGAAGAACATCCTAAGTGTTAAAATGTTCATCTGTCCAACAACTGGACACGAAATTAGAGAAGAGTACATAATTCCAAATAAACCAAGGGCATCAACTCCACTCGCGGGTGATGGCGTTATGAGGTCTCAACGATAAGCCAACAGGCGCTTAAACCAGGGTGAGAAGCCTGGAGTGAAGGCCTCCCGTCGCCGATCGGAGTCACCCATTAGTCCGAACACTGGCCGTGGAAAGATTAGTGACAGATGCACAAGTCATCACATGGCGTAGGGTAATTGCGGCTTATTAGCCAATCGTGTTTGAGCCAGTTCAACAACACTCAACAACACTCACCTAAAAATGGGGAGAATGATGCTCCATAGACTAGGGGATGAGCGTACACACCTTCTTGTGCTAGGAAAACAAAAGGAATCTCCCAGTAAGTCCTAGCTAGTAAAAAGGAAACCATGTCTGAATCGTCGTATAATACACGACCAGTCTCCTCAGTGCCCCTCAAATCATCTACTTACAGTTTTGCTCCGGCGTGGCCTCTTACACACCTACCCCAGCCGTCCTCCTGTCTGGAAAGGAACCGATGGCTGCTGAAGGTTTCATTTGTAGTCCCGGGGAGGCTTTTCGGGGCGGTCCCCGTATCCGGTCAGCGGTAGGTAACAGGTGTGTTTTGGGCGTAGTGTAGAGTAGTGCGCATGTGCGGGAAACAGACATACGGTCTCTGCGCTTGCGCGTTAGAATAGAGACTACAGCTTAGAGTAGTTGAAGGAGACGTATATGTGGAGTGCATGCGCAGTGGCGTGGTTTCCCAATTCTCTCGTTAACTGTTACACGGACGGTGCGATCTACGTGTAGGAAACTACTGATATCCTTACAATCACACTAACATGGAAAGGGTGTGTGAAAAATAAGCATCCGACTGAGACAAATTGTCTAAGTGTGAAAAATTAGATTTAAAAACACGCGTATATTCCCAAGGCAGCTCGTCATTGGAAACTGCGCAGTGGGCGCACATGTGTATCTGGTTAGTCATGTTAAAAACCTATAAGACCCCAACTAGTATTGATGAGGGAACCATAAGGGCAGAGGGGATGGTCCTAGGGGGGTGTGTGTCTACTGAAAAGAGTCGCAACAGGAGGCCAAAGTCTAGGTGATCTCAAAAGGTAACTAATCACCGGATTGGCCATAATGCTCGATGGAGATTCCATTTATAAAAGTTTTACGTCCTTTGTTCATGATGGAACTACACTTGGACAAGGTATGCTCTGTGCTCCTCGCTGTGCATGAACCCGAGGCTGTGGAGGATGGATAACTCAACAACTATGTGTAAGTCTAGAATTCGTCAAAGGGAGCGTGTGGTTATCAGTATACACTGCCAGGTAGGGGTAGAGGATGTCAAACCGCTCATGTGGCAAGTGACCCGAGAAGTTGCTAAGGGTAAGGATATACTGTCTGTAGTGATGGCGGGAGTTTGCTGGTTACTCAGCTCAGAGATGAGATCAGGCTTGGTTACAATTCAGTCCATGGTATCTCATCATTGAGACCCTCTTCATTAGTCCGTAGACGATGTACCCAACGTTGTTCTCTACGTAGTAAAGTATTACTATTCCACAGTTGGTTGTTTTCCAGAACTGTCCACCTGATATCATCACATGAGTGCCCTTTCTCAATGTAGTGATTAGTGAGTCTCGTTGCTGTTCTGCCCCGTCTGATGGTACTCCTGTGTTCACTGATCCTCACACAGTAAACACAGGTAAACACAGTTTTTCGTGTTGCAGTTCGTGTGTTTCCGTTGATCCCATGTGACTTTGTCCAAGTCAAGGGATGTGGGATCAACGGAAACACACAAACTGCAACACGAAAAACTGTGTTTACCTCATTACCTGCCCTTGTGCACTTCGCTACATAGGGATGACCACACGACAGGTCAAATTGAGGATCAGTGAACACAGGAGTTATAGGCAATGGTTGGTTGCCGTTGTTAATCACTCCTTATGTCATGTCACGCGGTTCCCAAATATATTAATAAAGTTGAGGATCTGCACTTATGTTGCCCTACTTTTTTTCTGATGTTAACACTGGTTTCTGGCTATAGTCTGGCTGGGTCCCTGCTAATCAGGGCCCCAGTCTCTCTGTTCTCTCTAAACGACTTGGAGTGCATATTAGATGCACTAGTGATTGGTTACTGTGGTGCCTTATGAGCCCCTAGTATACGATACCTTAGGTACCAAGGGCATAGGTACTTTACAGGCATACCAGGGGCTGAAGCATGTATTATGCCACCCCTGGGAAGCAGACTATATCTGACACCTCAGGCCTGCTACTGCAGCCTGGGTGAGGTAGTGTTAGCACTCCTCACAGAGGTATAGGTTCCTATATCTCACCATACACACACATATAAACCTATCAGTCACCACTACAGCAGGCACTGTGAGATGGACTAAGCCACGCCCTATTTACAACACTAAGTTAGCATAACCGAGATCATAGTTAACAAGCAAGCTTGTTGTTTCTGCTGCGCTGCACACTACACTGTTGTTATGTGTTATTCATTTTGTAAAATGCTGACTCGTCTTTGCCCTACAGAATAACAAACGGTTGTTATACATTCTTAACCGTGAAATGTGCCCTTGGTCTGTACATCATGCAAAGAACGCGTCTGGGTCACTAGAAGGTACAGAGTGTTGTGTTTAGATTGATCGTAGACACTTGTTAGACATATCATGCATACAGCTGCCAATGTTTGAAGGACAAGCGTCTTTAATATTGCAGAACAGTTTGGTTTTACATTCATTCGAACAAGAAGAGCTGATGCATGCTGTGAGAGCTGATCCTTTGATGTGATTCTACTAAGCTGATCTATACGGTATGGGGTCCCCCCTGTTAGCCTAAGAGACCTTCTAATAGTCTAATAATAATAATGTATTAGATTATAGTGAAAGGAGTGTGGTCGTATACCACTGTCATTAATAGTATGATTGCTCCTTTCATTCTATATGGTATTGTAACAATGTTCATGATTCTGATCTTTACTGTTAGTCTGCTAGTGTTAGCCAAGGTACTGCATCTTAGGACGCGAGGTTTATAAAATAAACTCTTTAAACTTTACCGTGTCTGTATTATTCCGTTGTGGACTAATAAATAAGTACAAACAGGTATTTCAGATTTCCACCACTCCTGAGAAATATCTAAGTCGCTTGTTCTGGTTTGTCTATACATTGGGACCACCTAGCTAGATCTAGGTTAACGAATGGGATACTAAGCTAGTCGGATAAGGGGTTCTGGGTTCTGAGGGGAGTTTTCTGGTACACCACAATTCTCTGAGGTCCTGGTCTCCTGCGCATAGTTCTGTGCAAAAGCAGAATCCCTGCAACATGGCGCACCTAACGTTTGGTCTTAACGTCTGAGACGCTTTAGTAGTGCTGATTTTAGTCCACAACAACCCTCGCTCTCGTTTCCGGAAAACTTGAGTGACGGTTTAACCTACCTAGGTTTAGACTAAAAGTTCTATCAAGCTTGACAATTAAAAAGGTTATAATTTTTGAGCCCAGGTGCTACTGTGTAAATCGTTGTTCTTTTTTAAGGAGTCCTTATGGCGGTTAATATTCCCGCTCATAGTAGGGTTCCTCTGCACGCTCATCTGAGGGCGTATGGGGTACCTGATGACGGGATGTCCGTAGTTTTTGTGGTCAGTGCTGATACCACCTACCCGTATGAGTTGTTTTACTCATGGGTGACCTTTGCGGAGGTGGATACAGACGATAATTTGTTCCACGAATATACAGCCTCGGCTGTACCTGCGGCTTATGCCCCATATCGGACTCTGGAAATTCCTATTACTGCCTGGCAGCATACAATTTGGTTTAATGGCGCCCTCCCCCATGAGGTCGTATCGGCGAGAATGGGCCCGTTGTCAATTGCAGGGGCTACATGGCCGGTACTGGCCGGATATACTCCGCACCCACGCTACCTAACGGTGGGAGTGGGTGATTTACGAACGCTACACACTGCCCTGATTACGGTCGATAGGGCTTTAGTGCAGTATGTGTCACGCACAGTTCAGGTGGGAGCACCTGCGGTTGCTGGACACGGGGCAGATCACCATCACGCGGTGGTGATAAGCCCTGTTATGGTTAACGCGGTTGTCGGCAAGCGCCCCCTCAGTAAGGATGAATTTCCTTACTGGCTTGCAGAAAAATTTGATCAATTAGAAGCCGTGTTTCCAAACACTACACCTGTGGATAAACACAGGATACTCACCATTACTTTGCCGAAAGACCTGGTCCCTGAGATTGTTGATTGTGACAATTGGGGCAAGATCTTTGCTGCGACATATTCGAACTGCTACGGCACTCCGTCTATGGCTGTACTACCCTCCGTCATCAAGAAAGTTCAAGAAAGTCATGGTGCAGAGGCAGCTATTGAGTTGGGAATGAGGCTTGTCGACAGTGTCGATGTGGTTTGTTCCATGGTAATGGGCAACCTCAAAGGAGATGCCATGCAGTTCCAAGTTGGCAATATGCTGGAGCTTCTGGCTGATGAAGACAAGCCTCGGCAATTCGCAAAAATTATTGCGAAAGCCTACAGGATGGTTGGACGTAGTGCCTTAGGTGTAAAACCCACCATCAAAATTCCAGACGTAGTACAACAAACTAAGGTGAGTTCGTCTACAAAAGACGAAAAGCCCAACTTTCCTAAACAAAGTTGGCGAGCCAAGAAACAAGAGAAGCAGCAACAGAAACAGGTTTCTCGTCCTGCCTCACCAGTTCAGTCGTATAGTGAACGCACTTATGATTTGCGCGATTGTACTCGTATTAAGTCACCTGATAGGTTTCAGGTTTCTGAACAACGCTCTCCTCGTTCTTCACAGGAAACATCGACTTCGCACTCTGGTGGTGGAGAGCGTGGAAGAGGAAGGGGCACTCAGGGTCGTGACCAGCCCCGCCAGACTGACGGTAAAGGCAAGCAGGAAGACGCTGCCAGACCACGTCCACCGTTTCAGAAAAAGAAAGTTGCTGCTATCTCAGCGAGATATGCCTCAGATGGTCAGGACACAGCTTCGGAACCTGACATGGGCACTGACGCTGCTAGACAGCGCTTCGGAAGTTACAGTAGTGCGGGAAGCATTGCGTCCATTTCTGGAGGCGACAGCAACTGACATTTATGTGACAGTCGAAACTGCTGATACTCGCGTTGCCCCCCCGGAAAGATTATTTGAAATAGTCCTTAATATTGAAGGTGACATACAACGCAAAATTAAAGCGGTTTTTTGGGATAATCTTACCACCACATATGATATTCTTTTGGCGGAGAAAGATTGGCCTCCGGCTTTCATTTTGGACGCCCCTAGGGGCGAGGAAGTTATACTTCCTTCCTTTGGGCACGCAGTGCCCACGGAGGAGTCTACTAGGTTGGTCGGGGAGTGGGCACAGGTGCTTGCGCCTGCGTTATATCGTAATCAGGTTGGCTGGGATAAATGGTCTCCCAATCACGAGATTCCATTGCGATCCGATCCCCAGCCTCAACCCCAATATCCCATGCGTCGCGAGGCTAGACCTCACGTCGCGTCAATCCTTGAACAATTGGAATATCAAGGAGTAATTGAGACATGTGTGTCACCCATGAATAATCCTTTATTCACTGTAACGAAGCCTGACGGATCGTACCGCCTAGTTTTGGATTACCGGCATTTAAACTCACATTGCCGGACGTGTGCGGTACAGAATACTCATAGTTCGGCTCTCGTAGATAGTCTTGTGAGAAAACGTTTCAAAACTACGCTCGATTTATCAAATGGCTTTTATTGCCATAATCTGGCCCCTCTTAGTTATGAGTGGACAGCATTTACCTCGGGTGGTAAACAAAATTTGTTCAAGAGGCTCCCGATGGGCTATAAAAACAGCCCTGGAGTTTTTGCCGCTCGCGTGGTCTCGCTCTTAGAGATGGTAGACCCGGAAGCATACTCGTATGTCGATGACATCTATCTGACAGACGACGAGTTGCTTCCACACCTTGCTCGTGTGGATAACATAGTGACTATGTTTGCAGACTTCGGTTACAAGTTTAACTTTAAGAAGTCGCACATTGCTGAATTTACAGTGTTGTTCTTGGGGTACGAACTCAATATGAAGGTCGAGGCTTGGCACCGCAGTTCCTTGAGAAATGCGCAAACCTTCGTATCCCTACGACACTGAAAAAACTTCAATCCTTACTGGGTTTTCTGAATTTCGGTCGATCCTACATTCCTGATTATGCCCAGCGTATCAAGACACTTTATGCCTTGATACAACCAACTTATACCAGATCTTGCTGGCTGCCAGAGCAAACTGATCTTCTTACAGCTAAATATCTAAAAACTCGTGACAATCACACCAACCTGGTCATTAGAATTGTTCCAGGCGCAGAAGGTTTCACGTACTTAACGTTCAATGAGGGTGACACAGTCCCCATTGCTTACAAATCTCATCTGTACACTTCGGCTGAGCTGCGATTTTCCACTGTTGACAAAGTTTTGACAGCAGTTCAGATGGCGATCCTGAAAGAACGAGCGCTATCACAAGGAAAGCGAATGCTGGTGGTAACACCGTTTCCTGCTCTTGAAGCAGTCACTAAGGCTAGTGTACCAAATTCTAAGGCTTTGCATCCAAGGTGGATACAATGGGCGACCTCCTTAGCTTCGCCTGACGTCGAATACATCTTTGACGCAGCGTTGCAGACTCAAGAGAGTTTGGAGTATGAATTCGTTCATCCAGCTCCACAGTCATTGCGCCCTATCGAGGAATACCATTGTGTCATATACACTGACGGGTCGGCGCAAAATCAAGGCACGCTTATTCAGCGGCTTGCGCAATTGTAGTCGGTACTTTCGTGAATGGAGAGTTCAAATCTGATGCAGTGCATACGCAGTCATTGGGTGATTGTACCGCGCAACTGGCGGAGCTACGTGCTCTGGTGCTTGCACTTGAGTTTGCTGATCACAGAGTCACTACTCTTATAGTGAGTGACTCTTACTACTGTGTTCAATCTTACAACGACAATATACTTTTTAGGTCTCGCCTGACCCAGCGCATGCGCTGGTCTGGCGAGACTTATTGAGAGGGCTCCAAAAAGTGCTGCCAGGCCAGCCTAGAGCTACAGTGCATGTGCGCGGGAGCGCGCGCCGCGCTTTACCGCTATTACTTTCACTTTCGCGGCCGTACAGCCGCTTTGATGTTTGATCGTGATCGCGATTGCGATCACTTTCACGGCCGCATGGCCGCTTTGCATAGCCAATAGGTCTCGCTTTTGGGACCTTATAAGTATTTAGTTATGCAACTGTTGCATAGCTAAACACTTATAAGGTCCCAAAGGCGAGACCTATTGGCTATGCCAATGCTTGTTTGGATTATGAATGGTTTTCGTGATTCCAAAGGTTGCTCAGTAAAGCATAAAACAATTTGGGCTCGAGTGTCAGAACTCAAAGGGAGTTTGCCACTTGTGGATGTAATTCACACTCTTGGTCACCAACGAGTTGGTGTCCATGCTGTCGGTAACAGTTTGGCTTACGAGGCAGCTAAAACAGCAGTGGCGACATATTTAGTAGCAGCAGTTACAAGATCAAAATCTAAGATTGATGCAGACATCTTAGCAGCTATTGCTGCTTCTGAGACAGGGACGAACTTCCCTAGAGGTTTCCCTTCCCGATACCATTATCACTTAAGTCCTGATAACGTCCCATTAGTGAGGATTAACGACGTTGGTGATAGATTAATCCCCAACGCGGACTGCAGACCAAATCTGATATCAGCTGCCCACGAAGGTGTTGCGTCTGCGCACGCTGGAGTGTCAGCGACTGTCTCTCTGTTGCAGCAACGTTACTGGTGGTACGGTTTGTATAAACAAGCGCGGGCTTATGTACTTAATTGTGACATTTGCCAGCAGATCAAACCTTCTTCTGTTGCGCGTCCACCTCCGACGCAGCTGCATATATCTAATCAACCACTAGCGTGTGTTTATTTAGATCACTGCGGTCCTTTTACCTCTGATACTGCGTACAAGTACATCTTGGTTGCAGTAGACTCGTGCACACGTTTTCTGTGGGTGTGGCCACAAAGGAGTGCTGATGCCAGGACTGTCATCAAAGCATTGCGTGTCTTTATAGGGAGTTTTGCGTGTGGTACCCTTCACTCTGATCAGGGCCCGGCGTTCGCCTCTAAGGCTTACAAAGAGGCTATGAGAAGTTTGGGGGTCCAAGTCAAATTTTCGTCTCCATACCGGCCTGAGGGCAATAGTGTTGTGGAACGGATGAACCGTGACCTAAAGCAATCGTTGACAGCCAAGGTGTTAGGTACAGGCCGGAACTGGCTTGCCCACTTGTATGACGTCCAACGTGCACTTAATAATCTCCCTAGAAGGTCTATGGGTGGGAGGACCCCTTACATGATGCTCTTTGGGGTGAGAATGTTTGTTCCGGACCTTGACGGTCTAGACATGGCGGCGGCTGCCGCCCCTTTTGACCTAGATGACCACTGTGCTGTATTGCAGAATCTACAAGAAGCAAGAGACACTCTGGCAAAAGAACACGTGCCCTCTGCATCGGAAGAAGCGCTCCTGATTCCGGTGGTCGGCTGGCTACCTCGAGTTGGTGATCTGGTCCGTGAGAAGGTGGAGAACAAGAAGGAGTTTGGCCCCTCTTATTGTGCACCAGTCCCAGTGCTTGGAGTATTGGGTACACGTACAGTTGTTTTACCACCACTTCCTGGTCGCAAAGAAAAAAGGTACATTTCAATTGAAAATGTCAAGTTACACAGGGTGGCCGATTCTCCATAGTATGACACCTTCGGTTTCCTGCCCTTCAATGCTGAGAAACTCTGTTGTGGTGCCACCCTCTATCATCGTGCCTGAGGTTTCCATTGAGATGATCACAGTTAATGATCCGCCACCTACTGCTGGTGGTTTGCCCGCTGATCCTGAGTATGCTTATCCTACGGAAGTCGCTTTGCCCCTTTTAAATACAACAACAGTTACCCAGTCACGTTCTTCCTTTGAAACTGAATCATTGACTTCCACTGTCCCTTCCAAAATCTCTATATTTTTTCCCTGGTTCAAGAGACATTTTTTGGTTGCACCTTGGACTTACATATGGCTGGTGCTGATTTGTATTTTTTTATTCATGACAATTGGCTTTGTGGTAGTGTTTTTTAGACTTATCAATGGACACTACCTGAATCAACGTTCTACAATTCAATTAATTGATGGAACTTTGGCCCCCCATTCCTCATCACACATCATGAAAAGAGACCAGACGTTTGTGAACATCACCGCCTGGCCTGTACGTGATGGGATTGCTTGGGATGCGGTGAACTTTCAAATTCATGGTCCCACCGAAGTTATTAATGTGCCAACTGCTTTTCGTGTTTCTATGGGTGATGTAGTTAAACAAAACATCCGCTCAGATGATTGGGATGTACAAGCAATAGAAGCACTGTTTTCTGATTTAAAATATTATGCTGCATTTGATGCTGAAGATCTGTATTTAAATACTGCAAATTATGAGGAGCAGTTTTGTTTTCAACATTATGGCACACATTTCCTACACAGAGCAAATACTTTCAGAAATGTTGTTAATTTCACACAATGGGAACATTGTCCTGTCCCTATGCCTGGCAGCTCTGTCACTTTATTGAAAAAATTCACATACTTTTCGGATTTTAGTGTGTCAACCCCTGAATCTTTTTACTTTAAGGTAGCGGAAGAACCCTCTTCTAAAGTCAGACTGACACACACCAAATTATTATATTCCAAAGCCTTTATGGAGGAATTGGCTATTGGAGGTTATGACGTATGGAAAGCTACTTTCGATCTTAAATCGGTTTGGGGAACTAACCGTGGCAGGTACAAGGAACAGAAGCTTTGCATCGTGCCTGTCTTATCCCTAACCATATTTTATTTTTAAATTCATCTATTTTTCAGACAACCTGTTTTGGATTGGCTATATCTAAAAAATTAATTTCCCCCTCGATCCCTGATCTGGGTGCTTATCCTGGTTGGGAAAATCACTCAGATCTGTCCCTTACTGGGTTGCAGTCGCTTGTTTCCAATGGCACCTTCAATATTTCAACATTAAATCCTGAGGGTTGGCTGGTATGGCGAACAAGCTCAGATTCCTGTCAACGTCGATTTCTAGTGACCCCGGGGTATACACAACTTAGGGTTGACCCTTGTTTCACATCTTCACACACGGTGACTACCTACTCTGTAGGTAAGTTATGTCAGTCATGGCTGCAACATTCCACATTAACTTCAGTTAAACTTCATTTGTCACGTTTAAATGAAAAAATAGATTTGAATGATTTCATTAAGGGTCCTGTTAATGGTAGGTCTAAACGATGGGCTTATGCTATTTACAATGAAGTTTGGAAGTTGTCGCAAATTGAGGCTGCTTCTAGACTACGTGCTATTGACCAGGCCAATATGGAAAAAGTATTGGCTGTGATAGATAATAGTATTAACACGTTGTCTTCAAGAATTTAGACGTTAGATAATATCGTTTCTTCTGTTGTAGACATTGTGCAAGATGATGTATCTGTGTTGTATCATGGTCAAAATCAATTGCGTTCAATTATGCAGTTTGCATGGACATTGCAAACGTTAAAGGCAGGGAAAGTCCCTTGAGATTACATGAATATTTCATCGTTGTTCCTTCCGTTTAATTTGACTGACAAACAGCAGTTCATGTCCATGAAAGATGCTACTTATGCATTGCTGCACATTGAAAAATTAGAACCTTTACCTTTTTCTGTAGCTGAGTTAAATTCAGCCGTGTGGTTAGTACACGGATTAGTAACTTTACCGTTCAGTTTGTTCAAGTTTAGTTCGTGCATGAAACATTATGCTATCGGCAGATACGAACAACTTGGTGATGCGTTTCTGCATGAAGTTTGGTCACTTCCGTTCACTTACAGATGCGTGAGGGATGGCAAGGAAGTTTACTTAAAAGGTGAAGAATGCAGTTCCGCTCCTGATCACTCTGTTGTTTGCAGACATATACAATTACATGGCGCTTGCAATATACACGCTCCTAATTTAGCTTGTGTCCTAAAGGGGATTCCAATGCCAGTTATAACGTCTTCTTTTAAGCCACTTGCCAACGGTAGTTATTTGCTTTTAAATAGTGAAGCTTGCTGTGGGATGCTAGTGGGTATTCCTTACATAGTGACTGTTTCACAAAAAGTAGTTTGCTGTAATAACGTCCTTTTCCCACCCCCGCAAGGCCGACTCGATATATCCATCTGGCCAGCGATTCCAACCTTGAACACAGAGTTCAATAGGATGAGCAGAATAAGGGCTCTTTTGTCTAAAAAAGAGGTTGCGTTAACTTCATCCCGTGAAACATTTCTTCTTAATGTTGCAAACACACGCACTGAGGTACAAGCTCTTTTAAATACTGACCTCCCCCTCCATTTTGGAACTTTGATTCAAACTATCTTTAATGCTTCGTCTACGACTGGCCTTGTTCATTTTTTTTAAATTGTGGGCTCCGGCCTCGTGACATCTTTCCAGACTGTTTTTGGTGTGATCCCCGCATTTTTACATTCTATTTTTTCGAGTGTCTTCGGAGGGTTCCCCTTGCTCCTCGCTTTGGTGGCTGGGATCCTCTTGTTGATTTGCGCTCTTCGCTATGGCTGCACACCGGGAGCTGCAAGACAGAATGCTGCGCTTGCTCCATCTTCGTAGCCGGATGCTTGATTTCTACGGCACCTTACCACTGGCGGTATTAAGCGTCAAGTATGGATTGTCTTTCCGGTTTCCCTTTTTTACGTGTGTGCAACCTGTGTTTCATTGCCTAGATTGTCCCTTCCAATGGGCTCTGGACTTGTGCCTATCAAACTTGGCGTCGCCTGACCCGGATTTTGATGAACTAATGTGTCCCTTAGTGGCTCATGAATTCGACTGTTCTGGTGTCGCGTTTATGGCTTTGGGTGCGGCACACGGAGTCCGTGGAAACTGGGATATCGGAGAGGCAGCTATTGATTTCCTTGAAAGGAGTTATATTGAGGAGACTGATAGTTGTCCTATCATGGTGCTGGATGCTCCGATAATTGACGAACATGTATGTTCCTTTCACTTGCTCAACTGGATGGCTGATACTTTTGCGGGACACTCCAATGATTTCCTCTTGGAAGCAGTCGCAACGTACGGTGCATATACCTTCATGGATTGACTGATTGACATTGACAATGCAGCTTGCATCCAGAATTGTTAAATTTCTACGAAAATTTTGCTTACCTTTTATCACATCATTTTTTCATTTTTTAAACGAACATTTTTTTATTATCGGACTTTACACTTACCTTATATGTCCTTGAGTCCGTTCTAAATCACTTGAACTCTGCGTTCTTGATAAATGTATCCCTATTGGTTAGTGCTCCGATCATGGGGGGGGTGTGAGATGGACTAAGCCACACCCTATTTACAACACTAAGTTGTTATCAATCCTGAGGGCAGGGTGCTTGGTTTACAATGTGAGGGGGTGCCTCTGCCTGAGCAGGGCCCCTCTGCTGCTGGCAGGGTCTATTCCCTGTGGCTGTTTGTGGATGCGGTTAAACCATATACTCTTAAGTGCATTATAGCCTCCCGGTAAATGCTAACTTTGGAATGACTGCATCAAAACATGTTGTGTTTGGTGTCAAACAACTTGGAATCATACCCCTTCTAGAGGGGACGACATGTACCCACTGGGGAAACACGGTAGAAATCTGAAAGAGCCCTGGCATCACAAAATGGATGCCACCAGCACAGACACTGGGCTGCCCTCCTGCTGCTGACCGAAACTCGCAGTGGAGGAGGCCCAACAATAGGCATCCTGTCACAGGGAGGTGTCACCACCTTAGGTACCAAGGGCATAGGTACTTTACAGGCCTACCAGGGGCTGATGCATGTATTATGCCACCCGTGGGAAGCAGACTAAATCTGACACCTCAGGCCTGCTACTGCAGCCTGGGTGAGGTGGTGTTAGCACTCCTCACAGAGGTATAGGTTCCCATATCTCACCATACACACACATATAAACCTATCAGTCACCCCTACAGCAGGCCCAATCAATCCTAAGGACAGGGTGCTTGGTTTACAATGTGAGGGGGTGCCTCTTCCTGAGCAGGACCCTCTGCAGCTGGCAGGGTCTATTCCCTGTGGCGGTTTGTGGATGCGGTTAAACCATATACTCTTAAGTGCATTATAACCTCCCGGTAAATGCTAACTTTGGAATGACTGCATCAAAACATGTCGTGTTTGGTGTCAAACAACTTGGAATCATACCCCCACACCAGTAACTGGTGTGGGAGTATGATCCCACCCTCTAGAGGGGACGACATGTACCCACTGTGGAAACACAGTAGAAATCTGAAAGAGCCCTGGCATCACAAAATGGATGCCACCAGCACAGACACTGGGATGCCCTCCTGCTGCTGACCGAAACTCTCAGTGGAGGAGGCCCAACAATAGGCATCCTGTCACAGGGAGGTGTCACCACCTTCCAGACAGGATTTAGTGTATTGGAGCTGGGTGGGTGCACTCTTCGATTGCTTTAAAGTCCTGCACTGGGGGAGCAGTAGGCTCCTCTGTGCATATGCCAGCTCAAACCGGTTAAGGGGCTACCAGCCCCTGCTCTGGCGCAAAACTGGACAAAGGGAAGTGGGTGTAACCATCCACCCCCCTGACCCTCCTAGAGGAGTGGTCATAGAGTTAGTCCCTCCCGTTCTTTTACTATAAGATGGGTACACCTTGCCATTGCCAGTTAGATAACCCTGGACGAAGCTTTACAAGAAGAATCCTGGTCCTTCGACGTTCCACTACCTCTGGAAGACGGAAGAATCTCCCTTGGAGTCAATGAGTGACTCCCCTGCTTGGCAGGCACAAAAACTTGAATCAATGGTCACCAAACTTTCCCGCTCCCGCCGGAGTCCGAAGTCCCTGCAGCCCCGGAAGTTGATTTCCTGACTTCTCGACGGCCATTGTGAGTCCCCAGCAGAGCTGAGGCGTGTGGACCCCACGAGTGACGAGGAACTGCAATACCTGGGAACCGTGCACTATTGTTGAAAGCAACCCCTTCACGACGTTCTATGAACTTGTGCTTTAGACCATTTGTGGCCCAAGCCTCCAGCAGGTTGTGCACCAAAACTCAGAGGCCTACCCCGTCCCGAGTGACCGTGGGCTCCTGTAAGGCATTTCCTCACGAGGTGTCTACGCGATCCCTTGCCCGTTGGCTTGTGGGTCCCCTGAAGACTTTCTTATCGAACCAAAGGGCTCCCCTGGTTGCTCCAGGCCTGCCCTCACTCACCCTCGCTGGGTGAGTCCCTCAGACCTTGCTGGTCTGCACCATTGACTTTATTCACTTTTCACTTTTACTTGCTGTTGCCAAGGCTTGTTGGCTCCAATCCGGTTGCCGACACCGCAGTCAGCTGCAGACGTCGTGGGACACTCCGAATCCAGCTGCTGGTCATCGTCAATCTCTCCTGGACCTCGTGGGCAAAGAGTCAAAATACCCTCAAGCACCTGAAATCACCCGACATCCGTGGGCATCCATCTTCCTGGCCCCGGGTCACTGGCAAGTGACTGTGAACACTGTCCCTGCTGCTTTCAGGTCTTCATCTTGAATCCAGCCTTGGATTCCACCGGACACTTCTTCAGTCTTCGCAAGCAGCAAATCTTCTTTGGCTTCCATAGAAAACAGCGACGTGACCCGACACCAAAAGACACCTATGCACCCGGCTTCCCTGGGTGAGGTAACTCGTGCACTCCGGTGCCCTAGTCTGTGTTGGCCCTCGAATTACTTACCTTGTGGCTTGCTTGTAGACTTCCTTGAAGTACCCTAAAACTTTAAAAATCCAACCATGACTTGCTCCATTGCAATCAGTAGGGAACCCGCGGCTGTGTTCTCACACTGCATGCGTCTCCCGTGGGTCTTTTACTTACCTGCCTTGGGTGGATTAGTGAAGCCCCAGCGATTCTACAGGCCCTAGGCCTTGTCCCCTTGCAAGTCGAGTTTCCTAAACCTCTTCTTTAGTATATGGTCTGGTACACCCCTAGGACTCCAGCCATATTTGTGCTTAATTTATTGTGAAACGTTGATATTTGAATGTGTTCCTGGCTTCTAATCTCATAAAGAGATTAGCAGTGTGTGTCTAGAAATAAATACATATATATTTGATATATATATACCTGTGTGGTGTCCTTTCATTTGGTAATTCAAGAGATTATAAGGTAAAACCAGCTGCTTTACATTCCTCTGAGACTTAGCCTGAAGGCTGCTCTCCACAGCTACCACTAGGATAGCTTTCTTTAAAAGGTTGTCTTAAACCTATCTACCATAGTCGAATTGGACTGGTGCAAGGTGGCCACTATAACTAGTGTCTGTACAAGAAGGGGGGGGGGGACCAGGAGCTTGTTGTGGTCCAGTGTCTGTGCTCCGTGTATCATCTGTATCACTCAAAAGGGAGAGACTGTTCCAAAAAAGGAAAGAAAACGAGAGAGACTCAAAGAGATTTGGGGAGATAAAGTCCTAGGCTATTATTGGAACCAAAGACTAGAGGGGGAAGCAGAGCTTAATTTCTCTTGTTGCCCTCACACACCCCGAGGGATGTCATGCTTCATCATTGGGCGTTTTGCTCCTCGTCGGGCCGGCGCTGCAATGCCCTACGGGTCCCCCGGAGGGTCACTTTAGCGGAGATCTTTTAAGAGAAAACGCCGTTTGGTGCATGCGGGTGTGTGGTTTGGGTCCTAATAAAAGGCAAGTGGTGATGTGAATGTGTCTGTGACGTGATAAATTAAAATTGTCTAAGGGTTGCTAGTAGAGTAAGATTTAATACACGTGGCACCCTTGACACACTAAAAAACCCATAGGTTAGGTGTTACCTTAATGGTAATAATGTTCCATCAGGTGACAAATAGTGGTCAAAGTGGTCGACATGTTTCGCGCCCCAATGGTCCAGAACGGATCCGTGGCGCTTCCTCAGGACCGACTAAAGGTTGAGTGAAATGTGAATGTGAACTGGGGGGTACTACCCACAGTATGTATCCGGGCGTGCAGGGAAAGAGTGGCCCTGCTCTCTGTTGTATCAGAGTAAAGGTCGCTCCTGGATAAAGGCCTAGGTAGACACAAAGGAAAGGAAAAGAAGAACATCCTAAGTGTTAAAATGTTCATCTGTCCAACAACTGGACACGAAATTAGAGAAGAGTACATAATTCCAAATAAACCAAGGGCATCAACTCCACTCGCGGGTGATGGCGTTATGAGGTCTCAACGATAAGCCAACGGGCGCTTAAACCAGGGTGAGAAGCCTGGAGTGAAGGCCTCCCGTCGCCGATCGGAGTCACCCATTAGTCCGAACACTGGCCGTGGAAAGATTAGTGACAGATGCACAAGTCATCACATGGCGTAGGGTAATTGCGGCTTTTTAGCCAATCGTGTTTGAGCCAGTTCAACAACACTCAACAACACTCACCTAAAAATGGGGAGAATGATGCTCCATAGACTAGGGGACGAGCGTACACACCTTCTTGTGCTAGGAAAACAAAAGGAATCTCCCAGTAAGTCCTAGCTAGTAAAAAGGAAACCATGTCTGAATCATCGTATAATACACGACCAGTCTCCTCAGTGCCCCTCAAATCATCTACTTACAGTTTTGCTCCGGCGTGGCCTCTTACACACCTACCCCAGCCATCCTCCTGTCTGGAAAGGAACCGATGGCTGCTGAAGGTTCCATTTGTAGTCCCGGGGAGGCGTTTCGGGGCGGTCCCCGTATTCGGTCAGCGGTAGGTAACAGGTGTGTTTTGGGCGTAGTGTAGAGTAGTGCGCATGTGCGGGAAACAGACATACGGTCTCCGCGCTTGCGCGTTAGAATAGAGACTACAGCTTAGAGTAGTTGAAGGAGACGTATATGTGGAGTGCATGCGCAGTGGCGTGGTTTCCCAATTCTCTCGTTAACTGTTACACGGACGGTGCGATCTACGTGTAGGAAACTACTGATATCCTTACAATCACACTAACATGGAAAGGGTGTGTGAAAAATAAGCATCCGACTGAGACAAATTGTCTAAGTGTGAAAAATTAGATTTAAAAACTCGCGTATATTCCCAAGGCAGCTCATCATTGGAAACTGCACAGTGGGCGCACGTGTGTATCTGGTCAGTCATGTTAAAAACCTATAAGACCCCAACTAGTATTGATGAGGGAACCATAAGGGCAGAGGGGATGGTCCTAGGGGGGGGTGTGTGTCTACTGAAAAGAGTCACAACAGGAGGCCCAAAGTCTAGGTGAACTCAAAAGGTAACTAATCGCCGGATTGGCCATAATGCTCGATGGAGATTCAATTTATAAAAGTTTTACGTCCTTTGTTCATGATGGAACTACACTTGGACAAGGTATGCTCTGTGCTCCTCGCTGTGCATGAACCCGAGGCTGTGGAGGATGGATAACTCAACAACTATGTGTAAGTCTAGAATTCGTCAAAGGGAGCGTGTGGTTATTAGTATACACTGCCAGGTAGGGGTAGAGGATGTCAAACCGCTCATGTGGCAAGTGACCCGAGAAGTTGCTGAGGGTAAGGATATACTGTCTGTAGTGATGGCGGGAGTTTGCTGGTTACTCAGCTCAGAGATGAGATCAGGCTTGGTTACAATTCAGTCCATGGTATCTCATCATTGAGACCCTCTTCATTAGTCCGTAGACGATGTACCCAACGTTGTTCTCTACGTACTAAAGTATTACTATTCCACAGTTGGTTGTTTTCCAGAACTGTCCACCTGATATCATCACATGAGTGCCCTTTCTCAATGTAGTGATTAGTGAGTCTCGTTGCTGTTCTGCCCCGTCTGATGGTACTCCTGTGTTCACTGATCCTCAATTTGACCTGTCGTGTGGTCATCCCTATGTAGCGAAGTGCACAAGGGCAGGTAATGAGGTAAACACAGTTTTTCGTGTTGCAGTTTGTGTGTTTCCGTTGATCCCACATCCCTTGACTTGGACAAAGTCACATGGGATCAACGGAAACACACGAACTGCAACACGAAAAACTGTGTTTACTGTGTGAGGATCAGTGAACACAGGAGTACAGATAATTAGCACGGCGGCTTAGCCGAGGGAACCCCCTCTCTTTCCCTTTGTATCTCTCCAATTTCAATTGAGTACTTAAAAATGTCAACCTCTAACATGGGGGACAACCTGGGACTCGGTTTTGATGATGATATTGTGGCCGAAATCTTGAGAACTCCCTCACTACTGGATAGTGAGGGGAATATGGCCAGTACATCATCACAAGGTGATTGGAATTCCCTGGCATCACTGAAAAAGTCAAAATTGCCATGCATGGCACAATTATGACTGAATACCTTAGAGCAAGTGCTGCACCCAATGGCCCAATTGTCCGCACGGCACCGAGAATCTTCCTGGAAGACCTCATTTTCCGCAAAGAATGGAGCCAGATCGCATGGAAATGCACCCGCGACTGGTTGATTCTCATAATTGGCACTGCTAAACGTCTCTCAGAGGCATTAATCATCAAGCTCAACATCGCAGAGAATGGACTGAAAACTGGGATCAGTATGTCAGCCTACAAGACCCGCTTAGCCGAAATAAATGCGGAAATGGCAGACCATCGGGATTACCTATTACAGCAGAAAGTATCGAAACTACAGAAAGACATCAAAAGATTCGACAAAGAGAAGGTATATCCCTATACCAAGGAGGACTACAGACCTTCAGACAGCGATGCAGCTTCAGATGAAGGCTCCACATCATCAACCAACTCAGGACGCTCCATGTACAGCAACTCCAGCAACAGCAGCTGGGGAAGGAACATCAATAAACCAGGTCTTCTCCCTCTACCCCCGATGCCACCCATGTATGGTTATGCGCACCAACCTTACCCTCAACAGGGCCCGATGTGGTTTCCAGCTTTTCCGGGTCAACACCCAGGATTCCAACAACCATTCTTCCCTAATGCACCTCCTCCTTTTCAGAACAGAGGCAGGGGACGAGGCAGAGGAAGAAGAAGAGGTCAAAAACAGGTTCAATGGCAGGATCCAGAGACACAACAGAGGACAACAAGGAGCACGACACTTCCGAGACCCTGATAGTGAACCGCACAGATAGACACTTGAACACAGATGAAACCACCATCCTGGAACTGGGTCTAGGTTTTGTACCCACCCCCAAGGAGGATAACTTCCGTTTGAACGAGGAGCTGCAACAACTATTTCGAAAAATTCGTATCAAATCCTTTTTCAGTAACAACCCTACCCCAGATCGCCAGGATACCGGACTCAGACCACCTTCCAAATTTACTCCATCGGCTGGCATGGTCCCCAGTGAAGTGTTGACATTTGAAAAGGCAGTCCTCAAGGAGGCCAATAATCTGAAAAGACAGCATGTCTATGATAACTTGCCCAAAAGACTGCGTCAGGCAGTACTCTCACTCACTAACGATGAAACCATCATTATAAAACCGGCGGATAAGGGTGGGGCCACTGTCATCCTATCAGTTGATGATTATGCTAAAGAATGCGTTAAACAACTCGGGAAGACGGAATATTACAAAAAGTTAGAGACAGATCCCACTGAGAAACTTCTATCACGCATACGCATCATAGTCAATGAAGCAACAATTGAAGGTTGGATCACACCCCATGAGGTGGCGTTCCTTATCAACGAGGACCCTAGAATGCCGTACTTTTATTTGTTACCCAAAATTCACAAGGGTATCATTCCACCCCCGGGACGACCAATTGTCTCTGGCATTGGCTCGTTATTGGAACCCCTGAGCAAGTTCAGCGACTTCTTCTTACGTCCCCTGGTCCAAGCCACTCCAGCCTACTTAAAAGATACCAGGGACGTTCTGAATCTGATACAGGAGATTAACGACAACAACACCGAGACCATCAACCTCCTCCTAACTTTAGATGTGGAGGCATTGTATACTAATATCCCCCAAGACGCCACTATTGAAGTAGTAGAACAACTTCTACATGAGACAGACCTCCCTACTAATACCCCTGCGGTCTTCATCACGGAAATCATCACGCTAGCCCTTAAGAACAACTTTTTTATGTATAAGACCGCCATCTACCATCAGATACAAGGGACGAGCATGGGGAGCACATTCGCGCCGAGCCTGGCAGGGTTGTACATGGCACATTTTGAGGCCAATAACATCTTTACGGACAACAACCCCTATAAAGATAATATGGTAACCTGGAAACGATACATCGACGATGTGCTCATCTTATGGAAAGGGAATGCGGATACTTGCCAAGAGTTCTATCAATGGATAAACAATCTGAACCCCCATCTACGCTTCACCAAAACAGAGAGTGAGAAAGAAATCCCCTTTCTGGATCTGTTGATCACTTTAGATGATGGGAAACTCCACACTACCATCTACAAAAAGGCAACTGATCGCAATAGTCTGCTGAATTTCCACAGCCATCATCCTAAAGCATTGAGGGAAAACTTGCCCTTTGGACAATTCTTGAGAATCCGCCGGAATTGTAGTAACACTCATGAATATGACACCCAGGCCAACACCCTGACGAGAAACCTAAAACAGAGAAACTACCCGGATATGATTGTGCAACAAGCACGCAAACGAGCCAGGAACAACAACCGCCAGGCATTGTTGGAAGACAGGACCAAGGAAACCGATAACATCATTACATGCGTTACCACCTTCACCCCTCTCTCAAACAAAATCAAAAACATTGTGAACCGTAACTGGAAAATTCTCAATGCGGGAAACCTTACAATGGAGCGCCCCAGATTTGCATTCAAGAGGACCACCAACTTACGTGACCAACTGATCAATAGTAGACCCCGCCCTAAGACTAACCGTCAGGAATCCACATTATGGTCTCTCCCTGCTGTGAAAGGCCATTACCCATGTGGTAGTTGCAGTGCGTGTCCCTTTACCAAACATACCACACCCCTTGACTTGGACAAAGTCACATGGGATCAACGGAAACACACGAACTGCAACACGAAAAACTGTGTTTACCTCATTACCTGCCCTTGTGCACTTCGCTACATAGGGATGATCACACGACAGGTCAAATTGAGGATCAGTGAACACAGGAGTACCATCAGACGGGGCAGAACAGCAACGAGACTCACTAATCACTACATTGAGAAAGGGCACTCATGTGATGATATCAGGTGGACAGTTCTGGAAAACAACCAACTGTGGAATAGTAATACTTTACTACGTAGAGAACAACGTTGGGTACATCGTCTACGGACTAATGAAGAGGGTCTCAATGATGAGATACCATGGACTGAATTGTAACCAAGCCTGATCTCATCTCTGAGCTGAGTAACCAGCAAACTTCCGCCATCACTACAGACAGTATATCCTTACCCTCAGCAACTTCTCGGGTCACTTGCCACATGAGCGGTTTGACATCCTCTACCCCTACCTGGCAGTGTATACTGATAACCACACGCTCCCTTTGACGAATTCTAGACTTACACATAGTTGTTGAGTTATCCATCCTCCACAGCCTCCACAGCCTCGGGTTCATGCACAGCGAGGAGCACAGAGCATACCTTGTCCAAGTGTAGTTCCATCATGAACAAAGGACGTAAAACTTTTATAAATGGAATCTCCATCGAGCATTATGGCCAATCCGGCGATTAGTTACCTTTTGAGATCACCTAGACTTTGGGCCTCCTGTTGTGACTCTTTTCAGTAGACACACACCCCCCCTTGGACCATCCCCTCTGCCCTTATGGTTCCCTCATCAATACTAGTTGGGGTCTTATAGGTTTTTAACATGACTGACCAGATACACACGTGCGCCCACTGTGCAGTTTCCAATGATGAGCTGCCTTGGGAATATACACGTGTTTTTAAATCTAATTTTTCACACTTAGACAATTTGTCTCAGTCGGATGCTTATTTTTCACACACCCTTTCCATGTTAGTGTGATTGTAAGGATATCAGTAGTTTCCTACACGTAGATCGTGTAACAGTTAACGAGAGAATTGGGAAACCACGCCACTGCGCATGCACTCCACATATACGTCTCCTTCAACTACTCTAAGCTGTAGTCTCTATTCTAACGCGCAAGCGCGGAGACCGTATGTCTGTTTCCCGCACATGCGCACTACTCTACACTACGCCCAAAACACACCTGTTACCTACCGCTGACCGGATACGGGGACCGCCCCGAAACGCCTCCCCGGGACTACAAATGGAACCTTCAGCAGCCATCGGTTCCTTTCCAGACAGGAGGATGGCTGGGGTAGGTGTGTAAGAGGCCACGCCGGAGCAAAACTGTAAGTAGATGATTTGAGGGGCACTGAGGAGACTGGTCGTGTATTATACGATGATTCAGACATGGTTTCCTTTTTACTAGCTAGGACTTACTGGGAGATTCCTTTTGTTTTCCTAGCACAAGAAGGTGTGTACGCTCGTCCCCTAGTCTATGGAGCATCATTCTCCCCATTTTTAGGTGAGTGTTGTTGAGTGTTGTTGAACTGGCTCAAACACGATTGGCTAATAAGCCGCAATTACCCTACGCCATGTGATGACTTGTGCATCTGTCACTAATCTTTCCACGGCCAGTGTTCGGACTAATGGGTGACTCGGATCGGCGACGGGAGGCCTTCACTCCAGGCTTCTCACCCTGGTTTAAGCGCCCGTTGGCTTATCGTTGAGACCTCATAACGCCATCACCCGCGAGTGGAGTTGATGCCCTTGGTTTATTTGGAATTATGTACTCTTCTCTAATTTCGTGTCCAGTTGTTGGACAGATGAACATTTTAACACTTAGGATGTTCTTCTTTTCCTTTCCTTTGTGTCTACCTAGGCCTTTATCCAGGAGCGACCTTTACTCTGATACAACAGAGAGCAGGGCCACTTTTTCCCTGCACGCCCGGATACATACTGTGGGTAGTACCCCCCAGTTCACATTCACATTTCACTCAACCTTTAGTCGGTCCTGAGGAAGCGCCACGGATCCGTTCTGGACCATTGGGGCGTGAAACATGTCGACCACATTTTAGTCACTTGATGGAACATTATTACCATTAAGGTAACACCTAACCTACGGGTTTTTTAGTGTGTCAAGGGTGCCACCTGTATTAAATCTTACTCTACTAGCAACCCTTAGACAATTTTAATTTATCACGTCACAGACACATTCACATCACCACTTGCCTTTTATTAGGACCCAAACCACACACCCGCATGCACCAAACGGCGTTTTCTCTTAAAAGATCTCCGCTAAAGTGACCCTCCGGAGGACCCGTAGGGCATTGCAGCGCCGGCCCGACGAGGAGCAAAACGCCCAATGATGAAGCATGACATCCCTCGGGGTGTGTGAGGGCAACAAGAGAAATTAAGCTCTGCTTCCCCCTCTAGTCTTTGGGTCCAATAATAGCCTAGGACTTTATCTCCCCAAATCTCTTTGAGTCTCTCTCGTTTTCTTTCCTTTTTTGGAACAGTGTCTCCCTTTTGAGTGATACACTATAACTAGTGACCAGCATATGCCAGGCCAACTTCTCACACCTTCCGTAAAGGGAAATTTTCTCCAGAGTTTCAAAAGTGCTGCCTCATTTTTTGACCACTTCAATAACTCTTAGAGCATGTGCGCTCAGTTCAACGTATATGTTGCAGAACCTGTCGCAGAGAATCACAATCTTCAGGTGCACCACTATTGGCATGGATAGCTATGTCAGTGGCCAGAGTTAGCAAATTATATACAGGCTATTTTGGCATTGCCTGTCTCAAGTGCCAATGTTGAGAGGGCGTTTTCACAGATAAAAGTTTACATGGGAAGGAAAGAGCGAGCGTGCATGACCAAAGACTCACTGAAGTAGTAGTATATGGTGTACTACGATAAGTTTGATTTGTAAAAATGTATTTAGACCTCATTTACACTGTATGTACCCTGTCTATATACTATGCACTATCAGTGCAGAAAGCAAGCGATACTAAATGTTCCATAAACACCGGAAAAACACAGTTGCTGTTGTTTTTAATGGCGCAAAAATGTGTAACCACTGATAACCACAGTTTTTTAAGGTATTGAAATCACTTGAAAACACTGAAAAAAAAACACCTGAATTTACCAAAAATAGAAACTGAAAACAGGAAAGCTGAAGTATAGTCCATTGAACGATATACAAATGGGGCATCTTTGCACATTCTGAAAACTCAATTAGCTTTGCTCCCAATGTTGTCGGATAAGGAAAGTGAGGCACACTGACCTAATGGCATCTGCCCATAGTTACCTCAGCATCTAGACTGCTCTTGGTGCCAGTGCTTAATGCATGCTAATGGTTGCAAGTGGTGGCATTCTGTTGTGGGAACAATGGCTTATTTTTCAACACCAGACTTTGACACTGAACAAAAGAGAGAAAATCATCCAAGGGAGAAGGAAAAGAAAGAGGAAATCAGGGACCAAGGAAGAAAGGAGGAAAGAAAAAGAACATGCGAGAGTGAGCTAAAGAGACTGACAGCATAGGGAGGTTGCAGAGAGGAATGATGTGAAATCAAGACTAGGCAGTGTTGGTATTCAGCAGCTCTGGCATTCAGAAGCAGTGACATAGGACTTCTAAGAAAATCTTTAAGCCCCTGTACTTTTTAACACATTAAGCACAGCTTTCAACTTGATCAAATTCACTCACAAAACAAAGCCAACTTGAGGGCAAAATAGAGGCGGTGCAAGGGCGAAGACCAAGAACAGAAAATTCTGTACCAACAATAGTCATGGTTTTTAGCTTAGGAAGCTCGATTCTAGAACTCATGCATTTGGTGCAACAGAACAAAGAGTCTCGCTTTTGGAGAAAAGTGCATCCGGTAAACAAACTTAGCATGTGTAATGCCACAAGTTATGGCTATAGTTCCCGAACATCAAGCAACACCGATTTAATTTCACAGAAGCTACTGCCTACCTTTTATATGGAGTGGACATACACGCTCCTGGGGTAGGACAAATACTGCTGGTGAGTGAAGTGGGAGAAGGGCAGGGAGGTAACTGGGGTTAATGAACCAGTCTCGTATCCCACATTCATATCTTTTTTTAATTGATCTGTATCAAGGGCAACAAGGATCGCTCTGCATCAATTTGATTTTCCTCCCTCACAGTATTTATGGGACTCATTTTGAGGTGAGCAGATGCAGACCGTTTGCCAAAAAGTGGTGGGTATCCGGTCTGCTTCACTTAGAGTGCAGTGATGTTAATAATGAAACTATAGACGAGACATCTGTTCCTTTTAGGAGACTATCCTGCTCTGCCAAACTCCAAATAAGGAAAGTGTCATAGTCCTACATGATGTGAAAATGATGGCCTCAGCCCTGCTTTCTTCATGGCTGATGTGCAAGTTAAACCTGAGTCTTTCTTATTGTATCAGAAGTATCATCAGGTGAATACTGAGAGTGTTTTGATACGTTGCGGTTATTCTGTAATATGTTTATGTTTTACTGGTGTCCAATAGGTTATTTGTTGGCATGGAACGCTTGTTTCTTATTTAGTGGAATGCTTCAGCAAGAGGTTTCTGCTCACAGTAGTGAACATAGTTTATGCCTCCTCATTTCTGAATGATGGGAGCCAATAAGCCAGCTGGTGATGTACTGTACTGTCTCTGCAGATGACTGCAGAGCCATTATGGTACTACTGTACATGGAGGTCTATTGGTAACACTGCCTTCAACAGCAAAATGTTTCTGTGAACACAAAGTATTGGTAACACTGTCTTCAACAGCTAAATGTTTCTGTGAACACAAAGTATTGGTAACACTGCCTTCAACAGCTAAATGTTTCTGTGAACACAAAGTATAGGTAACACTGCCTTCAACAGCTAAATGTTTCTGTGAACACAAAGTATTGGTAACACTGCCTTCAACAGCTAAATGTTTCTGTGAACACAAAGTATTGGTAACACTGCCTTCAACAGCTAAATGTTTCTGTGAACACAAAGTATAGGTAACACTGCCTTCAACAGCTAAATGTTTCTGTGAACAAAAAATATTGGTAACACTGCCTTCAACAGCTAAATGTTTCTGTGAACACAAAGTATAGGTAACACTGCCTTCAACAGCTAAATATTTCTGTGAACACAAAGTATTGGTAACACTGCCTTCAACAGCTAAATGTTTCTGTGAACACAAAGTATTGGTAACACTGCCTTCAACAGCTAAATGTTTCTGAGAACACAAAGTATAGCTAACACTGGCCGTTTTCTTTAGCCATTAACTTGACAATTTATTGGGGTAGGCGGAATTCGCAGAGTTTCACTCTGCGGAATGGCGTGGAGTTACATGAAAACTCTGCACGATTCAGCAGAATTCCGCAAGCAGGCAGAATCGGCACATCACACTGATTTTTAGCGCCGGGTGCTTGATCTGAGCTGCAAAATCTGCACGAATGGCACCCTGCGGCGTGCCACAGGCTGCTGCTTGTTTGCTGCTCGAGTGGGGCTTTCTCACCGCGAAAACTTGCAACCGCCTGCATTGAGAAATCTCGCTGGGTGCCGTCTCAGCGCCTCAAAATCGAGGTGGGGGACACCAATTCCTGCTCCACAACTTAAAGTTGGTGAGAAACGTGCAAGAAAAAAACTCTGCAATGCAGCTGTTGGCTGAGTTTTGCCGGAAGTCCGAGCAACAAATGTAACACAGAGAGGGAAAAACTCTGCGATCGGAGCAGGATTCATTGTTCACCCCTACAATTTATTAGACAGGCCCATTCCTAAGGCTCAAGAGCGCCAACAGTGTGCAAGATGTGCTTGGCAAGAGTTACTAGTCGAAGACTTGCACTGCTCGGTATCTCCTCATAATGTAAGCAATGACTTGAAGAACAAGGTAGCAATGATACCGGGGACCTTCATTAAAAGTAGTTCTATGTGTCACAGCCTTACTACTCACCCTCCCACCACCCTAAATAGTCTCTCTTTGACAGCGTGTGGCTTCTTAACACTTAAGAAAAGGGCTTCTGGTAATAAGGTTAGTTATTATCCTCGTAGTAAGCGGGAGGTAAGTTGTGTTTTGTTAAATTTGGACTAGCACAGTTTGATTCTCTGACATGACTCACCTGAACAATGTAATTATAGTAACAAGGAAGAAAAGAACTCACTGAATTGAAGATTACCAGTAATTAATCACAACAATAGCACAGACCCCTTTGTGTGTCTGCCACATAAAAGCAAATGTGTACTTATTGCAGTCTGTTAGTTGGGATGTGAGATAATCAACAGAGTTACTTTCAGAGTAACGTTGGCTGAGCGGAAAAACTCACTATGCAGGTGGTAAATGCTGACTGCAGCTTGCAAATCAGGCGAGCCCCGGTCCTAGTTAAGCTATCCTGTTTTCAGTGTTTATGTTATGTGGACTCAAGTGTTTTCCCAATTTTTGGAAATCAATAATGATAGAACATGGCTTAAAATATACACACAATTTATGCCTTCCCAGTGTTTATAAAACATATTGCTTTTACTGCAGTGCACATAAAATGAGAATATTTTAGGAAAAACAGCAATAGTGCGCGATGTATACTGCTCTCTACATAAAAGCGAATTCAATCGAGTTCTATTACAGTGAAGCAAGTATTTCAGTTTTTTGCATGAATCAACCCACTCATTTAAACTGTTTTTCACTCTCAGTCACTGCCTCTCACCCTCTCAAACATGCTCACTGCCTTTCACTCCATCAGGACTTTTGTTTACATGACTATTCATTGCTCCACACTTTATTTTCAAATGTTGTTAAGAAAGTAGGTGCCTCTGCACAGCTGTAGACATTCTCCTAATCCCTCCTCCATACTGTAAAATGTTTAAGGATACCCAACCCTGCCCACAGGATAAAACTTTGTGTCCCTTCTTCTTTCATAAAAATAAAATTGTATTATTTTATCACAAACTAGGAGCGTTTTCCGCGCTCTCTCCATGCTCCGATGGAAGTGACGCTGTGCTTTGTGTGGCTAGAGGCAGCTTTTCATTGTGTGGTGCACCCTAGTATGGAGAGTTCTGAGTTTGAGGGAGGTTTTTTTGGTGCTGAATTTTTTATTTTTATTGAAAAATGCTGTCAGGCTATTTGCAGTCTCACCTGTTTAATAGAGAAGGACTAGGCACTTTTCTTAAGGCTAATGTTTAACACCATAATCCAGCAATCTCCCAGCTGGACACGTCTGTCAACTTACTGTCGTAGAATGTTGCCGTGTTACGAACCAAACACAGTGATCCTGAATGGGATACGTGTATTGAGCAGCAGGAGATTATCCTTCTCCAGTAAACCTGGGCGACGGAACTGGTCTTTCAACCGGGTTATCTATCTTTTCAAGGTAATGCCACACCCTCCAGGGCAGGTAGAGCCTACCCGACAGTAAAGATATATTAGGTATTATTATTACGTGTGGTAGCTCCGGTGGGATCAAGCGGATCGCAATTATTAATTTCTATATCCGGCCTAGCCCAGACACTGCCAAGACTGGCTCTATACGTTATCTGTTCACAATGATCGAACAACGACATCCTGCTTGCCTTAAAATAGTCGCTGGTGATTGCAATACAGCTATTTTGTTCGACAAACCGCTACTTAATTAACTAGGAATGAGGCTAACGGAGTGCCTCTTTTAACAGTGGTTTCTAACCACAGGCACTCATGGGTAGCGGAGCGAATCACTGACATCTTGATAACATATGGTCTTGGAGCTTTAAATGGTCATACACACTCTGATAGTTCAAGTAAACCGACTTTTTAAAGAGGGTTGTACGTTACGAATATTGACTATATAGATTTTCTGATATTAGGCAGTGGTCTTTAGTGGTTGATTATGGTGGTCACGCCAAGAGCAGATAGTGGTCACGGCGTCCTTTGTGCTCAGCTTCAGATCTCTATCTTAATCACTCCAAATGAACTGGGCATGCCCGCAGATTCCATTGCCAAGACTAACAATCGCCGACATGTAAAATGGGAAAGGTTGTCTAAGAAAGATAGACTCCTAAGCACCTTGTATTCGATCTTTTACAATTAATTAGCTCTTTTGATCGAAGGGCAAATTACTTTCATGGGCTTGGTGATCAGACCGCATCGCTCCTTTAGGGGGAAGATGGTAATTGAGGGATTGCCCATAGAGCAAGTCAAATATTTCGACTACTTAGGCATTAGACTGACTGAGAATGGCTCTTGGGGGGTCGCAAATTGTGAAAAGTGAAAACATACACAAGCACAGGATGCTATATTAAGGAAATTTAAAGCTACATCATGCAGTGGAATCTCTCCTGTGGGCAAAGTTTACAGGGATACAGCCATAAATAGGGCCATCTATGGAGTAGAGCTTTGGGAAAGCGGTGACATCTCTCCCCTTGTGCGTGCCAAAACTAAGTTTATTAAATCAATTCCTATTATGCCGGTCAGCTCCCCCATGGTCCCTATTCGTTTGACACAGCACTGCAAAAGATCAATGCTGTTGCCTCTCTAAAGATGTTGAAGTTCTGGCTACACATCTGGTCAGTACCGGAGCTACTTATCTAGCTGGATGCTCTAGCAGAGCTTTTAAAGCTTGATGGAAACGCCCAGACGCGATTGCTCAGTAAGATGAAGTCCCTTTGTAGTTTCATTAAAATGGAAGAAGTCTGGTCTACTCCATTTGCATTATCTAGGGAAACAGCTGTCAGGGTAAAAAAAGAGTTTTTATTGCATAATTGTTTACCAAGCTTTGAATTGTATCTAGACAGGATTAGGCCTAGTCTTGCTAGATCTTTGTACATCAAGTTCAGAATTGGTAATCTTCCAATGAAATGCCTCACAGTACAATGGGATGGGTCTCTGAACTAGACTGCTGATTGTACCTTTAGGCAGTTAATAGCGGAGACGGAGGACAGTTTCTTGTTCTTTTGCGCTGGCTTTGCGACTCAAAGGAAGCGCTATATCATTCCGGTGTGTAGGCTGTTGGGCACAATGCAATACTGGGAGGCTGGAAGGGTCTTGAGATGTGCCACTCCAGAGCATCTTACTTTTACCATGTCAAGATACCTTCTCTGTGCCTGGTCAGTGAGACTTGGCAAGGCTGACGGTTAATTACCCGAAAACCAACAAGTTGGCATGACTCAAATTAGTGAAGTTAGAACATCTTATCAGGTTTGTAATTAAAATGCAGGTGCAAATGGCAGCGACCAGCCTTGCTGGTTAATTACCCGAAAGGCACAATGTTTCACTGCTTTTGCTTGCTTTTGTCTGGGATTAACGTCCCACTGTTATTTGGTGTATTATTTATATGCTGCTTCCATGTGAGTTAATCTTTTCTGTTTTACTTTTACGGCTTTTAGCTTTTTTATTTTTTTATTTCTTACAATGTCGCTGCCATTTGTACCTGCATTTTAATTACAAACCTGATACAGTGTTCTAACGGAACTACTTTGAGTCATGCCTATGTGTTGTTTTTACCAGAGGATACAGTGGCTTCTCGTCAACTATTTTCAACAATAAGTGCATCCTGCTTTATCCTATTTCATGCAAATTTTAAAGCTTGAGTCATTAAGTGTAATGTGATGTGAATCAATGAGGACATTGTATTTTATTTTGTATACTGCCAAATGTTTATGGCCTACGGCATAGTAAAGTATTTATAAAGAAATTGTATTCTTTTAGCACTAACTACGAACATTTCCCTCACTCTCTCCATGCCCAGATGGTAGTGGTGCTGTGCTTTGTGTGGCTAGAGGCAGAATTTAATTTTGTTGTGCACCATGGCATGGATGGTTCGGAGCTTGGGGTTATTGTTGAAAAATGCTGTCAGGCTATTTACAAGCAAGGCATATTGGCTTATTGGGTGGAAGAGATGCCACTTCCACAAAGATGTGTGTATGTGGTTTCCAATGACTTTGTGCCTCGATGGCAGGGCTGTGGACTGCTGTTGGGCTCACTGGTTGATGTTAGTGCTTTGCACTGCTGGCCCCATTCCAAAACATCTCCATCGTCCCAAGGCTCATTGACCGTGCTGTACCCCTGGCACTCTGACTTGAAAGCAGTGCAACGTGGCACATCTCCAGCAGATTATCACATCAGATAAGCCGGTAAGGATAGTCGTTGGAAGACTTGCGAGGACAAAGTTCAAAATATGCAATACTGACTCAGAGAGGAGAGCGCCCGGACCTACCGATCTTGGACCCTGAGTGTAGCAGCCAACACTCCTTCCAGGATGGAACCCTGATTCCAATGCTCTCAATTACCATGCCTCAGTAAGGCAAATGCTACTTACCAGTATGCATCTGTTCTTGGCATGTAGAGCTGCAGATCTACACACTGTGCATAGATCGCCATCTGGTGTTGGGCCCGGATCTTTGCAGTTGTTTTTCCTCTTGGAAAGTCTTTGGAAGTCACGAGGTACGTGACTCCTCCTTTGGATCGTATTGTGCATGGGCTTCGGCTCCATCCTCAGATTGTTATTCGCCAGCAGGGAAAGATGGAGCGTAGTAATAACAGTGAAGATGCCCATGTGTGTGTATCTAAATAAGATGAACTGGAACAGATAAAGGTAGCTGGGGAGGTGGGTGGGCGTGTGTAGATCTGCAGCTCTACATGCCAAGAACAGATGCATACTGGTAAGTAGCATTTGCCGTTCGTGGCATATGAGCTGCAGATTACACACTGTGCATAGATTATATATCAGTACCCATCCTTAGCGGCGACTACCCGTATCTGTTGCAGTGGTTTGAAATAATGTTTTGAGTACAGCCTGGCCCACACTAGCCTGTTGCTTAGTTTTCACATCTACACAATAATGTTTAGTGAAAGTGTGCGGTGCCAGGGGCGTAACACAGGCCCCAGCAGCCCCCGCGCTCCAGGGACCCCCTCACTTGACTTACTTCCTTTAGTGGTGCGCTGTGCGCACGGCACGCCCGGACTCTTTAACCTCTTTCATAAATTAAATGGTGCACAAGGCGTGCATGCCTGGCCCCCGTCGAGCTTCAGAACATAATCTCCGATCCTCTTCCTCTTAAACAAGAACTGAGGCTCTTAATAAATGTTGCATGGGCCCCGGCCGGGCCTCTGAGCCTCTTAAGAAATGGTGAGCGGGCCCCGGCCGGGGCCCCTGAGGCTCTTATAAATGGTGCACGGCCGGGGCCCCTGAGGCTCTTATAAATGGTGCATGGGCCCCAGCCGGGGTCCCTGAGGCTCTTAATAATGGTGCGTGGGCCCGGTCGGGACCTCTGAGGCTCTCTTCATATTAAATGGCGGGACAGGGTGGGTGCCCGCGGAGCGCACTTGCTGCCTTCCGGGACGCGTATCCGCATTGTTCAGGGTGGGGGCAGGGCTGGTGACCAATGCCCTGATTGCATTTGTCAGGACATGCGCATTTAGCGCGCGCGCGCAATTAAAAGTGCGGCATCCATTTACAAGAAGACCCTCACCCAGTCACGCTCCTACGCAACGCAGGTCAGGACTGTCCGAAGTCCGTCACCGGCCTTTATCCATAATTTAAATTGCCCCCGGCCCCTGCCTGGCTAGCCTTGCCTTGCCCTGCCCTCAGCCCCTGCCTTCTGCCCGGCCCGCTCGGCCTCGCGCCTAACTCTGAGCTGCAGGCCAGTCCCAGCCCTCATGTCAGGTGAGTCTGCGTCCGACGGTCTGAGCCTAGTAGGCAGGAGGAGTAGTTCGTGGTTGGTGGCGAGAACCGTCGGAGTCTCAGTGGGTGGCGGGGTGGTAATCTGTAAATTTGGACTGATATCAGGGAGGGCATCATGGTGGGGCCCGACCGGCAATAAACCTTTTAAAAGTTAACATAGTGTGTCTTATGCTCAGCTCACCTCCCTGTCTGTTCCGTGGCTTCTTAGCCTCCCTACTGCTCGATCACCTCATCATAACTGATTCGACTGCTAGTGCTACCAGTAGGCTACGGTACCGAAAAGAGAACATCAATAATCAGGCCTTGAACGTGACATTTGTGTTCACAAACATGCACAGTCACACAGCATAGCCCTTTTCAAACGCGGGCCGGAGAGCATGAATCACGCAATGTGTATCTATTTAGCAGCAGTGCCGGGGGGTGTAGGGGGGGGGGGGGGGGCGGTTGCTAAAGGCCAGGAAGGCAGTTACACGAGCTAAGTGGGGGGATAAAACCAGAATGGAAAATAAAACGTGCTCCCGTGTGTGCTGCTTTGCTCCCAGGGGTTTAAATGCAGAACAAATATCTAATGAACTTTCCCCGATTATGACGAAGTTTGTGGTGCTACTTTAGCACAGCCACTAAATATCACCACAATAAAGGAAAGGAAGGACACAATCTTGCTGCATTATTTGGTATTTATCAGCCACTAATTGTGCGCACAGCTCCATACTTCACCCACTCTCCATCCAGTGAGCCAGCAGCATTCTCCTTTCATCTTGCATGAGTATCCTCCATTACCCCCTCTTGCCTTCCCCAAGCATTTCCCGCCTCTCTATCTGTGTGGGCGGGGCGCATGTTTTCAGAAACTGCATCTGCATTCTCCAGATCTCATGGTGCTGACATGAAGAAAACAAATTGTCACAGCCTGACATATCTTGACATATAAGCCTCTTAGTTAATTAAATAGTGTGTGCACGTACGGGCCCCGGTCGGTCCTCAGAGAGGCTCTTCATTATAAATGAGATAACATACATCTCCACACTGTTTTCCTTTTTATTCCTCATTAGATCTTCCTATTATACCCCATCCTTACTGGCGCTCATCATCTTTATCCCCACTACCTGCACTGCTCACTTGTGTCATTGTTGTTACCTTCTCACCCCTTTCCTCCTTTTAATCTTCTAGGCTCTCCCATCATTTCAGTCCATTCACAGCCCCTCTTCAAGATCCCCTCATCTGGTTCTTCTTTTCTCCTCCAAGTTCTCATCCTTTCTCTCCCTAGTGATTCCCCTTCATCTCTTAAAAATCGGTTTTTGTATGTAGTGTTTATGACCGCAGATGTGTCTTTTCATATCACCATCAGCAACAGATGTCACTATGCACATTTTGAGTATAATAAAGGGCTAGGCAGTGACCACAAAGTGACATGTGCAATAGAAAACCTGTCCTCTGTTTACTTATAGTAACTTTCAATTAGTATGTAATGAGTCACAGTGTTTTGATCCCAGAAAGATGAGAGGCCAAGTAGGCCCTGTTAAGATTTTAGTTGGTTACTTGTTTGCTGAGGAGCA
This sequence comes from Triturus cristatus, assembly GCF_964204655.1. Lineage (NCBI taxonomy): Eukaryota > Metazoa > Chordata > Amphibia > Caudata > Salamandridae > Triturus > Triturus cristatus. The sequence continues at coordinate 451,908,243 of NC_140591.1, forward strand.
CAGAATGCAATATTTATCTTATGCACAGAACCAACTTCTCATTATGTAATGTACCATTGCATACTTTTGTAAACTGGTTACATAGGCTTAGGTTTTTTACTGGTTCCATGCAGTACCCCCTGGGCCTAATCCTTACATTTGAAATTCACATTTACTGCTATAGTGTGAGAAGGCATTTCATGAAAAGGAATATAAAGTAGGGTTGCCAAAAGAAAAATGCCAGCCATGTGTTGTTTAAAGACACTAACTAGGGTTATAAATAAAAATGTATGTATTCATGTGTTATTTGACTTTTCTGTCTTTGTCCCCTTTAATTATCAGTCATGGATCATTCAGGCAGCCCTTAAACACAATTAAAAGTGTTTTCTATTTATATTTGCTGTTTGAAGTATGCACAGATAAGCGCTGAAAATACGGCTTTAGGTGACTGCTTTATTTTTGTCCTGTAGGGGGCATCAAAAAGCTGGCAACCCTAATCATAAGACTGGAAGTTTTGCTGATATCAGCACATAATTTCCTACACCCTGGATCCCTATTAATGCCAAAATAACAATAGTTTAACTTATACCTGAAACCCTACGCTGCCATAAATAACCTGCTGAGGTACTTCAAATGTCCGGGAATGCACCCTTCATTCAGACAACTCACTCCTCTTTCTCGCTCTTCACTTTTACGCTCACCCTGTACTCACAGCAATCACAATGCACTCACACTATTCACCCGCTCACCCTGCACTCACTATCCTCACTCTGCACTCGCAATGCACTTGTGCTGTTCACCCTGCAGTCACACGAGCTTGTGTCTAAAGATCTGGACCTTTTACAAGCATCAAATATGTTAAGTAGCGCAGCGAATACATTTGCCCGTTTCAGAGAACAGTTTGAAGATGTTAAAAGCTCAGCATCTTCACTTGCAGCTGCATGGGGAATTCAATTTCATTTACACAAAAACGACCACGACGCAAAAAAAAGCACTTCAATGAACTCTGTGAAGACCAAAGGCTGTGCAATCCTGAAGACAATTTTAAGGTGTCTGTGTTTTATGCTAACATAGATATTGTTGTAAATCAGATAAAAACTTGATTTGCTGGTATGAACACCATAATCCAATGCTTTCATTTCATAATGCCTTCAGAAATCCTCAGAGCTAGTGAGAATGAGTTGTTTGAAGCAGCCATGACCCTGGCAGCTCATTACGAAAAAGACTTGTCCCTAGTGTTTCCACAACAACTCATCGCTTTCAAAGCTGTGTTGAAAGAATAAATACAACTTATCTCAGGTGGCACAATAAAGGATCTGGCTGACCTTTTATTTTTGAGAAACCATGCAATTCTGCCCAGTGTTTTGAATGTTGCAACAGCACTGAAACTTTTTCTAACAATTCCAGTTACTATAGCCAGTGCAGAAAGGTCATTTTCAAAGTTAAAATTAATCAAGAACTATCGCCGAAGCACAATGACGCAGGAAAGGCTGTCGGGCTTGCAACTTTAAGCATTGAGAGTGATCTGGCAAAAAAATTTAATGTGAAAGCTCTAACGGGAAGAGTTTGCACGAAGAAAGGCAAAGAGGCAAACATTCTTTCAGTCAAGTACATCTATCCAATTCAGTGAACCAAGCAGTAGTAGCCTTCAGCCACCAGTCTAATTTGCCACTCCCTCTTCCTCGTGTAAGCAGTCTTCAGCCTTATGTCCACTCTTAAAGTACTGTTTTTCTGCTGTACCAGCCTTCAAACTCTGCAATTAACTTCATCAGGCTCCTGCAAGTACTGTTCCTACTGATAGTGAGTCTCAAAATGTATCTGTCCTTTGAATCCCATGAGGAAGCAGTAGGTAATATGGCATTCTGCCAGTATATCATACTTTAAATATTGTTCGCTTATATATAGGCTACCTCAATATTCTGAACATATGTTTATAGAGGCAAGAAGAAATGTATTCAGTTTAACCTGACTATATGCACCCCCTTGACACTTTATTTTGCACAGACAAAAGGGGCATCATTTGAGTAAACAGCTTTGTTTATTTTGCTGCTGAGTGTGTTATTGTTTTGCTGGTCACTTAAATATTTGGGCCTTTATGCACAAACTAAAGGGGCGTACTTTGTCGACTTGTTTAATGTTCATGCTGCTAAACTTGTTTTCGTTTTTACCACTTGCCTTGAAATATTTGCACCTTTATGTACAAATAAAAGTGGCATTGTTTGACTGGACAGGTTTGATGTTTATGCTGCTAAATTGTTATTGCTTTACCAGGCACTTTGAAATATTTATGCCTTTATGCAGAAACAAAAGGAGAACTAGTCTGACTAAATAGGTTTGATTTATGTATGCTGGTGCTTGCTGTACTTGTTGTTTCACCAGTCAGTTTGAAATATTTGCACCTTCATGCACAAACCAAAAGGCATTGGTTGACTAAAGTGGTTTGATATTTGTATGCTGCTGCCTGCTGTACTTGTTACTGTTTTTCTAGTCACTTTGACATATTTGAACCTTCAAAAAGGGAATTGTTAGTTAAACTGGTTTGATTATTGTATGGGGCTGTAGTTGTTGTTGGTTACCAGTTGCTTTGAAATATATGTGCCTTAATGCGCTCACCAAACGGGGAATTGTTTGACTAACCTGGCTTCATTTTTGCATACTGCTGGACTTGTTTTTACCATGTACTTTGAAAGTATTTTCACCTTGCTGCAAGAAGAAAGTCGATTGTTTTACAAAACTTGCTTGATTTTTGTATATTGCTGGACTGGTGATTGCTTTATTATGCACCTTGAAAGTATTTGCACTTTTTCTTTTGCTTTAACAACTACAGTTTGTATAGATTGTCATTGGGTACTTGCTGATATGGTTTGTTTTAATTCTACATGCAGTGTTATATATGGTGTGTAATACGTGTACCTTAAATCTTGTATTTAGCATTGTTTACACTACAGAAACTATAAATTAAAACAGACAAACATCTGCATCAATGTTCTGAAGCATCCAAACAGTTTTCTTCCTCAGCCTTGTTTGCCTGCCTGTTTTGCAATGCTTACTAATAAAGACATGATGGTAGAGATTGAAATTGCTTCCTCAGTTCACGTTATTATCATGCACAACCCTTGACAGTCGCTAATGTGTGGCATGCAGATAATTCACCAGTCTATTTCTCTTGACTTTAATAGGCTACTGAGTTATATCTTGTGTACTTCTCATGTATATTGTCAGTCGAGTTTTTATAAATTTCAAGTTATTGTTCATTAATGTCAATTCTATTTCAGACCCTTCATAGTTGTTCTTTGTTCTTCAGCCATAGGCAGTTCCTGAGACAATAGGATCGCTCCTTGGCATTGTTCTGATTGCTGCCTCAGTCAAATAATCTGCTTTTGACAGTATTGATACAAATGGCATAGCTTATATGTTAAGAGTATTTCCCATTTTCTCATTAGAACTTAGAGAAAGACAATATAGAGGCATTTCATTTAAATGTTGGAGGTTTTAAATCAAAATATACTAGATTTCTCGGTGATAGGGCAAAGTGGTAGTTGGTGTGCTGGGCCGCCGGGGGGGGGGGCCCTCCATGTGCTTTGCAGGGGGGCCCCCTCAAGTTTCGTTACGCCACTGTGCGGTGCTGACCATGTAGCTGCTCCGCAGATATCATGTAATGGGATGTTCCCTAGAAATGCCATTGAAGCCCCTATTTTACGTGTAGAGTGGGCTTTAGAGGGAACGGATAGCGTTCGTTTTGCTTTGTGGTAGCAAATCTGAATGCATTTGACAATCCACCTAGCTATCCCCGACTTGGAGATGGGGTTTCCTTTGTGTGGTGGTGAGAAAGACACAAACAGTTGTTTGGTCTTACGAAAAGGTTGTGTTCTCTCGATGTAAGGCTCGTTTGACATCTAATGTGTGGAGATCTCTGTTGTAATCTTCAAAGCGCAAGAATAATACCAGACACTTGTGGTTTGTCTGTAAGCTTTAATGTGGGATCAACGAGCCACCGCTCCTCTCACGGTCAAGGAGAGGTCCCAACTGACACTTCATGGAATTTACCTACAGAGTATTCCCATGACAACTTAAAGGAATGCTCAGGATAAACAAACAAGCACAGCTAAGCATAACAATCTCTTTCTGCAACGGTCTGTGGTTGCGAGAAGAATACTGGTAGTTCTACAGATTGGTTTAGGTGAAAAGGAGAAATGACTTTAGGGAGGAATTTTGGGTTAGTACGGAGAACAACCTTGTTATGGTGCATTTGGAGACAAGGTTCTTGAATGGTAAGTGCTTGTATCTCACTGACCCTTCTGAGGGAAGTGATGGCTACAAGAAAGGCGGTTTTCCATGTTAGGAATTGAAGTTCACATTTGTGTAGAGGTTCAAAGGGAGGTCCCATTAGTCTGGTGAGAACGATATTTAGGTTCCACACAGGTGAGGGTGGCACTCTGGGGGAAATTATTCTTTTGAGGCCTTCCGTGAAGGCTTTAATGGCATGTACTCTAAAAAGTGATAGATGTTGCGTGTTTTGTAGATAAGCTGCTATGGCTGCAAGGTGCAGTCTAATGGACGAATAGGCTAGATTGCATCTTTGTAGGTGTAGTAAATAGCCTATGATGTGTTGAATGGACACATCTAGGGGATTGATGGTATTGTTGTGACAATAGACAACAAAACGTTTCCACTTGGCCGCGTAGCATGCTCTAGTGGTGGGTCGCCTAGCTTCTTTAATGACGTTCATGTAGTCAGGGGGAAGATTTAGATAACCAAATTCTAGGATTTCAGGAGCCAGATCGCAAGGTTGAGCTGAGCTGGGTCCGGGTGTCTGATCTCTCCATGGTTCTGGGTTAAGAGGTGTGGAAAGAGGTGTAACTTTTGGTGCAGTACTACCGATAGTTTCAGCAGTGTGGTGTACCACGGTTGTGTGGCCCAAGTTGGAGCTACTAAGATTAGTGTGAGGGAGTGTTGTAGTTTGCGCACCACTAATGGAATGAGTCGGAGAGGCGGAAAAGCGTATGCAAATCTGCCTGACCAGTTCATCCATATCGCATTGCCTTTGGACAACGGGTGTGGATATCTGGTGGCGAAGCTTGGGCATTTGGCGTTTTCGTGCGTGGCGAAGAGGTCTATCTGTGGATGCCCCCACATTTGAAAGTACAGGTGAAGAACTTGTCGGTGGAGTTCCCACTCGTGGAGTTGTTGTATTTGTCTGCTGAGCAGATCTGCCATAGTGTTTTGGACTCCTGGAACATGTTGGGTTAGGAGAAAGATTTTCTGGGGTATGGCCCATCTCCATATGCTCTGTGCTAGCTGAGAGCTGTGGAGAGTGTGTGCCGCCTTGTTTTTGAATATAGTACATGGCTGTCATGTTGTCTGAGCGGACTAGGACTGCCTTGCCTGAAATCTGTGTTTGAAAGATTTTAGGGCAAAAAATATGGCTAGTAACTCCAGATGGTTGATGTGGAGTAACTTTTGTTGAGGTGTCCATCTGCCCTGCATGGTGTGATGTAATAGGTGAGCTCCCCAGCCGGAGAGCGATGCGTCCGTGGTCAGTACTATCTGAGGAACCGGGTCCAGGAACGGTCGCCCTTTGGAAAGGTTTTTGGTGGTCCACCACTGCAGAGAGCGATGGGTACGACCGTCTATCAACACCAGATCTGTTAATTGACCCTGGGCCTGGTTCCATTGGCGCGCTAAGCACTCTTGGAGAGGACGCATCTGGAGTCTTGCGTGAGGTACTATGAATATGCAAGAGGCCATCATTCCTATGAGTTGCATGAACACTCGAGCTGGAAGAGAGTGTTGTGGCTGAAATTTTGCACGTAGAGCCTGAATGTTTGCTATCCTGGCAGGACTGGGGTAGGCTAGCGCTCTTGAGGTGTCTATAGTGGCACCCAGATATTGTCTTACGTGGGACGGTTGGAGATGGGACTTTGCGTGGTTTACTGTGAAGCTGAGTTGGTGAAGTAGCTGGATAGTGGCGTGCGTGTGTTGTACACACTGGTTGTATGAACTGGCCTTTATTAGCCAGTCGTCTAGGTATGGGAAGACATGGATGTGTTGTCTCCGCAGGTGTGCTGCCACCACTGCTAGGCACTTGGTGAATACTCGTGGTGCTGTGGGGACTCCAAATGGGAGTACTTTGAATTGGTAGTGTTGGCCGTCCACTACAAATCTTAGGAACTTCCTGTGAGCGTTGTGAACAGAAATGTGGAAATAGGCGTCTTTGAGGTCTAAAGTGGTCAGGAAATCGTTGTGGGAGAGCAGTGGAAGTACTTGCTGAAGTGTTACCATGTGAAAATGGTCTGAGTGTATGTATCGGTTTAGGGGCCTGAGGTCTAGGATAGGCCGTAGAGTGTCGTCCCTTTTTGGTATGAGAAAATATAGGGAGTAGACCCCCAAATGTTGTTGGTTGGTAGGAACCCGTTCTATTGCCCCCTTTTGAAGGAGGGAGATTACCTCCTGCTTTAGTAGTGTTAGATGTTCCTGTGACATTGGGCGTTGTCTGGGTGGAATGTTTGGGGGGTAGATATTAGTTCTAGGCAGTAGCCTGACCGAATTATTTGTGTTACCCATTTGTCTGAGGTGATGGTAGTCCAGACAGGAAGGACATTTTGGAGTCTGCCCCTGACTGGAGTGGGATGGTCTGGGGGGAGTGGAGGGGAGTCATTGGGTAGGTGCGGAGGCAGAGCGGGCGATGTTTGTCTTGCCTCTGCCTTTATGGTTGTTGCCTCTGTAGCTGCCTCTTTGGTAACCCCTTGTAAAGGTGGACTGGGTAGGGGCCTTATATGAAGTGGAAGCGGTGTCAGAGGAGTAGCCTCTGGATGTGCCCCGAAAGGAAGAGCAGCGAGAGGAGCGCCTGGGAGGGTGCGATTGTAAGGCTCCCCTAGATTTCGCTGTATCGGTGGCTTTTTTAATTTTTTCTAGGGCCTCATCCACTTTTGGGCCGAACAGATGTTCCTGGTCAAAGGGGTGGTTCAGAAATGGAAGCTTGCACTTCTGGTTTAAAACCTGAAATCCTTAGCCAGGCATGGCGACGGAGGAGGATGCTGGTATTAATGGCTCTGGAGGCGGTGTCAGCTGCATCTAGGGCACAGCGGATGGAGGTATTGGTAATGGTTTTGCCCTCCTGAATTAACTTGTTTGCCCTATTTTTATATTTGTCAGGGAGGTGTTGCATTATGGCTTCTAGTTCGTCATAATGGGCCCTGTCGTATCTTGCCAGTAGCGCTTGTGTATTAGCGATGCGCCATATGTTGGCAGCTTGGGATGCAGTGCGCTTGCCCGATGCGTCCAGGAGTTTTGACTCTTTGTCAGGTGGTGGTGCTTCGCCTGACGCTTGGGAGTTTGCCCTCTTTCGTGCTGTAGACACTACTTGGGAATCTAGTGGTGCTGGCCCTCTGATTCAGGCGGGATCTGTAAGGGCGGCTTTATATTTTTTGTCTATGCGCAGGTTAATGACCCTGGCTCTGACTGGGTCTTTAAAGACCTCCGGCGCGTCTTATATAACTCCTTTGAGCATGGGCAGTATGGAGGTGGCCCTATGCGTGGTGTCAAAAGTATCGAGAAGGAAGTCCTCCTCCTGAGCATCAAATGTTCGGTTTTGGGGTCCTTGATCAATGTCTTTTGCAATGGCTCAGGCATAAAAAGTTATTCCGAGGGTTGTTTGTCCTTCGGCGCCGAAGGCATTGGGGCCGTCGGTTTTCTTGTTTTAGAGTCTGCGCTAGTCCGCTGTTTGGAACTATGCGTCCTGGAAAGGGCTGTCTGTTTACTCGGTGCCAAGATGGTTTTCGGCTTGGAAATATCGGTGTCGGTGGCCTTGTGTTTTTTGCTCGGTTCCGGGGATGGTGTCGGTACCGAGGAGTCGGAGCTGGTTTTCGGCGCAGAGTGTTTCGGTATGGAGCTCGGTGCCAAGGAGGAGGCCGTTTTCTTTTTAGGGGTCGGTGCGGAGGAGTGTTCCTCGGCACCGACGGTGGGCTGGCTCGAGCCCGAGCCACCGGAAGGCTTAATAGGATTCTTTACCGGTCCCGAAGGTGTGGTGTGGGAAGCAGTGTATTTGGTCTTTCCTAGGCCTGGAGGCAAAGGCGTGACCGTAGCCTTTTTCGGTGCCGTGGAGGGTGAGGGAGGGGGGGGGGGGACTTCAGTACTCACAACCCTCTGTGCCGGAGTGATGTCCTCCACATCTGAATCGTCGGCTTCCGAGACCCTCGTCGGTGTGTTGTCCTCCTGGAGCGTCGACGCCTTCCCCGAAGATGTCGTCTGGAATCGCCGTCGATGAGTGTGCCATAGTTCTTCGTGCCCTTCGGTCTCGAATGGTTTTCTTGGACCGGAAGGACTTGCACGCCGGACAGTCTCGAGCCTCGTTTTCAGGGGAGAGGCAGAGGTTACATACTTCGTGAAGGCCGGTGTGGGGGAATTTGGACCCACATAGAGGGCATTTCTTAAAGGGAGTCCTTTCCATTAGCCAGGACCGGAGCTTGGGTAGGCCCGAAGGCCGTCGTCGACGACTGGAATCGAAGGTCTTGATCGATCAGAGCCGCGCCAAGTGTGGATATAGCGATCGAAAACAATACCGCAAATTGGGGTGAGGATTGCACGTCGATAGAAGAACTGGAAACTGTTCGGAACCGGAGCGCGAAGATCACATCCGAGCCCAATGGCGGGAAAAAACAATCTGAGGATGGAGCCAAAGCCCATGCGCAATACGATCCAAAGGAGGAGTCACATACCTCGTGACTTCCAAAGACTTTCCAAGAGGAAAAACAACTGCAAACATCCGGGCCCAACACCAGATGGCGATCTATGCACAGTGTGTAATCTGCAGCTCATATGCCTCGAACACTGTTTTTAAAAGAAATATTTCCCGCAACCTGTGAACTGCCCATTTTTCACTTTTGCCTGCATTTACAGTTCAGTGGTAATGGTGTACTGACTGAAATGGCTCTAGTACATCAATGACTACCTAAAACGACATCACTCATGCAGAAAATAATTGGGATTCCCAAATGCAAGACAATGGTGGCAATTATATGGCAAAATAAATAGTAGTATTGTGGCTGCAATTGATTCTACAATTTATCCTGAAATCTCTAAATGAAGAGCTAACTGTGGTAATAAAAGTAAGTGCAACAGTCAGAGGTAGTAGTTCGAAAGAGTATTTATCACAGTAAGTAGCGAGTAAAAAACTCAACATGAAAGCGTTGTGAGGCAACAGAGAGCACCTTTCAATTGCCCTGTTCAGTACAAAGTACCTCAAAGATTTCACCTTACACCCCTAACATTCTGGCGTACAGCATTCCTTAAAGCTATACCGGTCATGGACTCCAAAGCCACCTCCCAAGCCCCCAGATTAATATCCTCTGGTAACTAGTACTACAAATTTTACGTGGCACCCTAAATGTGGAAAAGGCGTGAGAGAAAGGGAGGGGGTATCTTTATATGCAGTACTGGTCGTTTTGCATGTCTTAAGACAACACTGATCAATGGAGTATATCTTATACTAGACTATATGTGGATGTACACACACAACCCACACACACGCACTCAACCACACTCCCTCCCCTCAAATCATTCCACCTTGTACAATGGTACTTGTACATCAGAGACAATTTAAACCCCACTAAACCCGAGGAGTCTGCCTGATACTTCAGCAGTCCTGCTGATGCCGATTTTCTCATAAATTATTATAAAATTACATGAAATCTATCCACAGCTGGGGCACGATAAGAAATGTATCCTAGGATGAATACATTGGATAAGTATAATTCTTTAGAACAGTGTTCCTGAAATCAGTTTCATTAATGTGTACTACCTGATACGCCCCTCCTTCGCCTGTTTCGTTCCTGGTTTTCCACTCTTACAGTACAAGCAGTTATAGAGAATCCCTTGTCATTCCCTGCAATCTGTTCCAGAGAATTTCAGAGTCAAACCTTTTCTTTGGTTTTATTCATTTAGTCAAAGCTTCCAATTGTCTCTTTGCAGACACTATCCAGAGTGTACTCCTCTCCGGTTCTCCTCTGTTAAGTTGACAAATTTGCACCCTGTAATTGGGACGCCCTGTTTCAGGGTCTCAGGCAGTCACCTAAGGTATGCCTTTTTGTAATCTTTGATCGCTTGACCTGAGGCAGACTACTAGAATCACAATGGTTGTTAAGAAAGCTGGAACGAAGAGTTGTTGGTCCCACTGAGACAGAAGGTCAGACTGTCGGTGTGAGCGGTAAGTATCCTCAAATGTGACTCACATTTAGTTAGTCTATCTTGTAGAACACACCCAGCTTTTAGCTCAACTTTCCATTTGCCAAAACGGGAACGGTTAGCAGGTGTTGACACCGATTTTCCATCTGAAAAACAATCAGGCTTCACATCAAAATGTCCAGGTAAATATGCACAACTAGGCACCAGGGCTTCATTCCAATGAATGAATCGCAGAGCGTGGGGTTTGCTCGGTGCCTGTAGGGTGGTTCAGAGTTCATGTGATTCACAATGTGGCATAGGCAGCACCTCAGTGTCAGCGTTCTGGATGAGCTGCAGGTAGAACTGCACCAGTAATGAATATGCTACTTACCAGTATGCATCTGTTCTTGGCATGTAGGGCTGCTGACATTCATATCTGTGCATAGATCGCCGCCTAGTGTTGGGTCCGGATGTTTGCACGTTGTTGTCCTGGAAGAGTCTTCGAAGTATCCTTGGATAGGTGACTCCTCCCATGGACTACAGTGCGCATGGGCATCCTCTCCATCCTCAGATTGTTTTTCGCCATTGTGGCAGTGATGGAGTAGATACAGAAAGTGATGACCATGCTTGCAATAATTCTGAGAGCTGCAGCTGCGACAGGCGCCGGGGAGGAGGGAGGGCGATATGAATGTCAGCAGCCCTACATGCCAAGAACAGATGCATACTGGTAAGTAGCATATTCAGTTCGAGGCATGTGGGCTGCTGAATTCATATCTGTGCATAGAATACATAGCAGTGCCCTCTATTGGCGGCGGCTACCCGTGCCAGCTGCAGCGGTCTGAAAAAGTGTTTTGAGAACAGCCTGTCCTACAGCTGCCTGCTGTTTTGACTGCACATCTACGCAATAGTGTTTTGTAAATGTGTGTGTAGTGGACCATGTGGCTGCTCTGCATATATCATGCAGGGGAATATTTCCTAGGAAGGCCATGGAAGCCCCCAACTTGCGTGTTGAGTGGGCTCGTGGTGGAATAGTTAATGTGCGTTTTGCCTTTTGATAACAGATTTGAATACACTTAACTATCCATCTGGCTATCCCTGCTTTGGAGATGGCGTTACCTTTGTGGTGTGGGGCAAAGGCAACGAATAGTTGTTTTGTCTTCCTGAAGGGTTTAGTCCTGTCGATGTAGTACATGAGGGCCCTCCGTACATCTAGTGTATGTAATGCCCGCTCTGCAACAGTTTGTGGGTTTTGGAAGAAAACGGGCAGTTCAATAGTCTGGTTCATGTGGAACTGCGATATTACTTTGGGCATGAATTTGGGGTTGGTACGTAGTACGACCCTGTTGGCGTGAACCTGAATAAATGGCTCTTGAACGGTTAGTGCCTGGAGTTCACTAACTCTTCTTAGGGAAGTGATCGCTACCAGGAAGGCTACTTTCCAGGTAAGGAATTGAATCTCGCATGAGTGTAGAGGTTCAAAGGGTGGACCCATCAGGCGTGTGAGGACCAAGTTGAGGTTCCACATTGGAGCCGGTGGGTGACTAGGTGGAATGACTCGTTTGAGTCCTTCCAAGAATGCTTTGATGGCAGGCACTCTGAATAGAGAGAGGTGCTGCCTGGTTTGCAGATAGGCTGATATTGCGGTCAAATGGACACGTATAGAGGTGTACGCCAGATTGCATCGGTATAGGTGTAAGAGGTAACATATGATGTCGTGGATGGATGCGTCCAGCGGGTTAATGTCATTATTACCGCAATAAATGACGAACCTTTTCCATTTGGCTGCATAGCAAGCTCTTGTAGTGGGTCTCCTGGCCTCCTTGATGATGTCCATGCAGTCAGGTGGCAGATTGAGATAGCCAAACTCTAGGACTTCAGGAGCCAGATCGCCAGGTTCAGCTGTTGCGGATCTGGGTGCTGAACCTCTCCATGGTTCTGCGTCAAATGCGCGGGTTTGATCCGCAGCCTTTGATGCGGTACCACGGAAAGTTCGAGGAAGGTGGTGTACCACGGCTGGCGTGCCCACGTGGGAGCAACTAGGACGAGTGTCAGGGAGTGTTGTCGGAGTTTGCGAGCCACCAGCGGTATCAACGGTGCTGGGGGAAAAGCGTACGCAAATCTGCCGGACCAGTTCATCCATATCGCATTGCCCTGCGACTGCGGATGTGGGAATCTGGCGGCGAAGCTTTGGCATTTTGCGTTTTCGCTTGTCGCGAATAGGTCTATCTCTGGGTGACCCCACTGCTGGAAGTACGGTTGGAGTACTGATGGGTGTAACTCCCACTCGTGCATCTGGTGGCTGTGTCTGCTGAGCAGATCCGCCATCTGGTTGTCCTTGCCGGGGAGGTGTTCCGCCATGAGGAACATGTTCCTCTGAATGGCCCACTTCCACATGCTCTGAGCCAGATGAGACAACTGTGGAGAGTGTGTCCCTCCCTGTTTCTGTATGTAGTACATTGCGGTCATGTTGTCCGTCCGGATCAACACGACCTTGTTGCACAGATGTACTTTGAAAGCCTTCATGGCCAGGAAGATTGCCATCAGTTCCAGAAGGTTGATGTGCATCTTCTTCTGTTGTGTCGTCCATAGTCCCTGCACTGTGTAGTGTAGTACATGAGCTCCCCATCCCTGGAGAGACGCGTCCGCTGTCAGTACTATTTGTGGAACAGGCTCTTGGAACGGTCGCCCCTTGCAAAGGTTTTGTGGATTCCACCAATGCAGAGAGTTGTATGCCCGACCGCTCACCAACACTAGGTCTTTCAACTGTCCTTGAGCCTGATTCCACTGACGTGCTAGGCACTCCTGAAGTGGGCGCATATGTAATCTCGCGTGCGGGACTATGAAGATGCAGGAGGCCATCATGCCTATCAACTGCATAAACACTCGCGCTGGAAGCGAGTGATTGGGTTTGAACTTGGAGATCAGCAGTTGTATGCTGTTGATCCTCACTAAACTTGGCTGAGCTGAGGCCGCCAGAGTGTCTATAGTCGCGCCCAGGTACTGTTGTACGTGTGCGGGCTGGAGATGGGACTTTGGGTAATTTAGTGAGAATCCCAGACTGTGAAGAAGGTGAATGGTGCGGGACATATGGCTTGCACATTGCTGGGCCGACTTCGCTTGAACGAGCCAGTCGTCTAGGTAGGGGTAGACGTGTATATGCTGCCTCCGTAAGTGTGCTGCCACCGTAGCTAGGCACTTCGTGAAAACCCTGGGCGCTGTTGTCACGCCGAAGGGAAGGACTTTGAACTGATAGTGCTGCCCCTGAACAGTAAACCTGAGGTATTTTTTGTGTGAGGGGTGGATGGGTATGTGGAAGTACGCATCCTTGAGGTCCAGTGATGCTAGGAAGTCTCCCTGCTTGAGAAGCGGAAGGACTTGCTGTAGAGTGAGCATGTGAAAGTGCTCTGAAAGAATGTACTGGTTCAGGGGTCTCAGGTCTAATATAGGCCTGAGCGACCCGTCCTTTTTTGGAATTAAGAAGTAGAGGGAGTAAACCCCCGTGCCCTGCTCGTGGATGGGTACGAGCTCGATAGCGCCTTTTAGAAGCATACTTTCTACCTCTTGCTGTAAGAGCGTTAAGTGCTCTGAGGACATAGGACGGTTTCTTGGTGGTATTGTGGGTGGAGTGGAAGTTAACTCCAGACAGTAACCGTGTTTTATAATATCTTTGACCCACCTGTCCGTGGTGATGGAGTTCCACGTGGACAGGAACCGTTGTAGCCTTCCCCCGACAGGTGTTATGTGGTCGGGAGGAAGGGAGAGGGCGTCACTGCTTGTTCTTGGGGGAGGACCTGGTGTTGCCGTAGCCACGTCCTCTGCCCTTGGTACTGGAGCCACGATAGCCACCTCGGGTGTTCTTATCGTAGGTGGTCTGCGTATTACCCTTGTTATATGTTTGTTGTGACCCCTGTCCTCTACCTGCCCCCTTGTTTCCGGGGCGACGAAAGGAGCCGCTCCGAAAGGACTGAGTTTGTAGGGCGCCCATGGACTTTGCAGTGTCCGTGTCCTTTTTTATCTTCTCGAGGGTGGTGTCAACCTCAGGTCCGAACAAAAAGTCGGGGTTGACGGGCTGATTAAGTATATTGTTTTGTACCTCAGGCTTGAATCCTGAGATACGTAGCCAGGCGTGACGTCGTAGGATGACGCTAGTGTTGATGGCCCTGGCAGCCGTGTCTGCAGCGTCTAGTGCACATTTAATGGCAGCATTTGTGAGTAGCTGTCCCTCTCTGATAAGGATTTCTGCACCTTCTTTGTAGGGGTCAGGGAGGTGCTGAAGAAGTTGCTCCAGTGTGTCATAGTGCGCTCTATCGTAGCGAGCGAGGAGCGCTTGAGTGTTAGCTATGCGCCATATGTTTGCAGCTTGTGCGGCAACTCGCTTGCCGGAGGTCTCTAGCACCTTGGACTCTTTGTCCGGGGGAGGAGCGTCACCCGTTGTCTGCGAGTGTGCCCTCTTGCGGGCATTCGCCACAACGATGGAGTCGAGTGGTAATTGGCCTCTGATGTAAGTAGGATCCCCAGGTGCTGATCTGTATTTTTTATCGATCCTGGGGTTTATCACTCGTGCCCTGGTGGGTTCCTTGAAAATGTCAGTGGCTGGCTTGAGGACCCCCTTCAACATTGGCAGAGTCTTTACATGTCTTTCTGAGGATGCAAAGGTGTCCATTAGAAAGTCATCTTCGATGATATCAGAGTGAAGCTGTACATCATGGTTGTTTGCCGCACGTTCAATCAGAGCGTTGAACGCCGCAGTATCCTCTGTGGGTGATGTTTTTGGCCCATATAGTTGTGTGTCCTGTGCATCAAGAGGTGCACTGGGGTCTGCAGGGTCGCCCCAAGTTTGGTCAGGGTCCTGCTGGTCATCAGGGTCCGTGTCCACATGGTAGGGGACTTGTTCATCCAAGTAGTCCCCCAATGCATCCGTGTCGGAGCGTGTGGGGGAGGCCCGGTGTGGATCCTGGTAGGGTGAATAGAAGGGTTCATACAGGAGAGGTTCTGAGTCCACAGGCAGCTTCCTCTTTAGCGGGATCCTGAAAGGTTCCAATGGCGGTTCCGAAGTTATCCTTCGGCCGTGGAGAATCATCCTGCCAGTGTCGGCGTCGATGACGTGTGACGGAGACGGCTCGACAGGTGTAACCGCAGTTTTGGTGACCTGTGTCCTGAGTTGAAACGCCTTCGGGATTGTGGGTGGAGGCAAGCCGAAGGTAATGCTGGTCGGCACCGACGAAACCGCCGGAGCCGAACCGGAACCCGACGGGTCCTGGAGGGCGTCCTTGGATCCGCAGCCTGGCATCGCGCCAGGCCGTACTCGGGGCGGTTTAGAGGTCGTGGCCCCCGCCAGGGTCGTCGAGGCGGCTGCAGATATCTTCTGCGCCCGTGGCGCATCGAGTCGAGGTGCGGAGATCACCGTCGACGTCTTCGACACGTGAGGTTTTGGTGTCGTCGAGGGAGTGCTGCGAGGCGTAGCAGGCGGGACGGCCCTCGGTGTCGGTGGCGTCGACGCCGGTAACTGGGCAGGTTTGTCGGCGCCGATGACCTTCTTCCGTTTGTCGACTCCCATGTCGCCCGTCTCGAGTTCGGCACCGAAGTCTCTCTTGGTGCGGTCGGTGCCGACCCGGTGCGCTGGCGTCGAAGGTGTTGAAGGCCTCGATCCGACTAGCGCCACTTTCAGTTTCGGTTTCGTAGGAACCTGAGCAGCTTTCGGTTTCGGTTTCGTGGAAGGGAAACCAGCTGGCTTAAGCGGTAATGGCTGCCGCTGAACGTCCGAGGCCGGGCCCGAGGGCGGGGCCGAAGGACTGCGTGATAGGTCTCGGGTAAGGCCCGAAGGCGATCCCTCGACCGGAGCCATAGTCTGTGGCGCTGGTGAAATTTCGGTCTGAACAGGTAGGCCTTGTTCATCATCGGAGCTACTCTCTTCGGCTCCTAAGGCCTCCTCGTCGTCTCCTACCTCGGTGTCGTCTTCACCTCTGTGGAAGAGTGACTCGTCGGCCTCGTCCGATCCGTTCGTGTTCGTGTTCGGAAACGGGACTGGAGGGTAAGACTTCTACTTCTTCGACGTCGTCAGCCTCGTCGAAGATGTCAGCTGGGGCCGGTGCCGCGTGCTGCGCTTCGAGCCTCGCCGCTCGACGATTCCGCAGAGTCTTCTTTGAACGGAACCGGGCACAGGCCATACATGTCGATTCGTCGTGGTCCGGCGAAAGGCATTTGTTGCACACCGGATGGACGTCGATGTGTGGGTACTTCGCATTGCATACCGGACACCTTTTGAATGGCGTCCTGGATTCCATCGTCGAAGTAGAGTCGATGGACAGGCAAATGCGAACAAAGTCGGTGCCGAAAGTTAGTAAACTAACAAAAAGTATCGAAACCCGATCGATAAACAGTACCGACGCGAACTAAAGGCCTTGTGGCCTCGACAAAAGTTTTTCCTAACTTGAGCTAAGATAGCACATCCGAACCCAATGGCGGAAAAAAACAATCTGAGGATGGAGAGGATGCCCATGCGCACTGTAGTCCATGGGAGGAGTCACCTATCCAAGGATACTTCGAAGACTCTTCCAGGACAACAACGTGCAAACATCCGGACCCAACACTAGGCGGCGATCTATGCACAGATATGAATTCAGCAGCCCACATGCCTCGAACTTCATAGTTCTGCACCGAGATCCTCTCATTCAGGCCGTGAATCCTGCACCAGAAAGGACATGTTAGCGCTACATGCAATATTCTGCGAGCACAACAGAGAAGCGCTAAGCCGAATCAGCACCAAGCAGAGTCCAGAATAGCATAAAGAAGATCCTTCAGTAGAACAATGTGCCACACAGGGCCCGTGCACAACAACCTCAGGCAGGACCTTAGTCTAGAGCATCACAGTCAAGGAACATGTCCTCGAGGGACTGCATAGCTGCTGAAAATACCTTAGTCACAATCTCCAACCACACAGCAGGCTCCAAAGATCTCGAGTCATTGAGCATTAAGCAACACACAGCCCCTTTCAAAACAACAAAAAGGCCTAAATAAATCAGCAGTTCTAAGTCAAAGACAACTAAAAGTGCCTCCATTCATTATACTGGCATAGTCTGCAGGCACTCTAGTTCCTGAAAATCATTTTTGTATTTATAAATGGGCCAATAACATTGAGTTATCAACTATACCTTCAATAAATCATTTGATTGATGTAAAAGAAAATAACTCCTCTATAATGTTTAGCACGTGTATAACTGGCTAACTTAGTTTCTGGCTCTTTTATGCACTTGAGATATTGTGGCTGCATCCGACCCAAGGGAGAATAAGATCAAATGTTCAAAAAGACAACACGAGTGGACAGTGCAGACATTATCAAAGTACCAGTCAAATGACAGACCTCACCCAGTTACTAGACCTAGTGATATGGAGAAGGAGTAACTGAATGAAGCATTAGTCAATGAATGATGAGACTTGTACATTGTTACAATGGAAATTTCATAATTTCTTGCAGCTTCCCGTCTAATTTTTGCTACCACTGTGGAATTCAGGCAGGTGACCTCAGAGATAAAGTGTGATTGGATCTTGTTGGAAGTTCCTGAGCAGCAAGGCAGTGCCACATTTTACTTGGAGGATATGGAGTTGAATTTGGTTGCCAGAGTTGAGGGACTCCTCTCTAACATAGTGCATATTTGCTTGCTAAGTTGCTTCGCAGGCCTTTCTCTTGATGGTGAGCCGGAGGATGTTAAAGCAGACTTCAGATTTTACAGGGAGATGATAGAGGGAGATTAGGACTCATATCGTTACAATGGAGTAGCGTTAGTCATACATTGTTTTCACACCCGCCGTTCACTCCATAAGACTACACTATACTCACCGACGAATGTCTTCAGGTTTCAACCAGATTGGGCTGAACCGGTATATATGTTGAGTCAAGCGCACATAGTGGCGGCTGTCTGTGTTCCCAACACAAACTCCTACATGGAAATAAAAAATAAACTTGAAATAATGACTGATGAGCAGGCAAAAAAGAAACTGCATAAATGGTGAAACAAAGCAAATGTAAAATTAATTAAACCCAATTTTGCATCTCTGCAAAAATACTCGCTCTAAATAAATGACCCACAGCACATGGCCGAACTCGTGATAAATACAATCTAACTCCAAGTCTATTAATCATCCCTGCATAGGTAATCTCTCTCTGATCCAATCACTGCATTGTTACTTTACCTCCTAGCCAATGACTGCATGCATTGGTTTTCCACTTCTCATCCAATCCCGTTTAGTCTGTTCCCATCACCTGAAACATTGCTGCTCTGTCTCCAAGAGAACCCACCTAGAATGTTGCTATGCGACCCTCCAGCCAGTACAATACGGACTCCCCGATTGAGCTGCCAACAGAAGCATACCCATCATACTCTCATGCCAATCAGTTTCGGAATGCTCCTTTCTGACCAAACCAGAATGCATAGAATGCTGCCAAGTTCAGCATGGTCACATGGCTTCCAGACCATATCAACCCATCTACATTGCTTTCTGGCCAATGGAAGCAACGCTATGGTGCTTTTCAGACAAATGCCGCATGGTTAACTGCCTCTAACCCATCAAAATGTAACTAGACTGCCTCCAGCTGCAGTATGCCTACCCTGACATGATTTGCAGCAGTGGTGATATACCTTCCAGCTGCTCACCAAAGTTACCAAGCCACAAAGTCAGCTACAACATGAGTGCACTGACTGACAGACTTTTTCATCTCAGTCTCTCCGCTCCAGTTCATTAATGCATGAACTCCCTTCACACTGTGCAGTCTAACATGTTTACCGTGCTCACAGTCCACTTATGCATGGCCACCCTACGTCTAGTCCATTACACCATTTCTATTTGCTAGGCCAATAAAGTGAAGTCGCCATTTAGGCTCGATTACCCTGTCCCCACTTAAAAAAAAAGCATGGTTACTCGACGGCCGACCCAGAAAAGCATGGTTACTCGATGGCCGACCCAGAACAGCATGGTTACTCGACGGCCGACCCAGAAAAGCATGGTTACTCGACGGCCGACCCAGAAAAGCATGGTTACTCGACGGCTGACCCAGAAAAGCATGGTTACTCGACGGCCGACCCAGAAAAGCATGGTTACTCGACGGCCGACCCAGAAAAGCATGGTTACTCTGTCCACCAGTCAAATGAAATATGGTTATTGGTCTACTCCAGTTGAGAGCAGGGTTGCCACCAATGGTTGACTTGAGAATTTTCTGGTGTTCTTGGCATGGCTGATGCCAAGTCACTCTACAGAATCAGACCCATCACAAGAAGCAGTCAATGTGGGCAAGATAGCAGGTACACAAAATAGGGTCAATAAAGGCAGAAGTAACAGCCAGTCCTAGTAACAAGGGAGCATTTTTAGAGTCATTAGAACTTGTGCTTCTGCCTCTACGGTGGGAAATGTACTGCACATACGTGGACAGCTGCTTCCACACAAACTGAGGACCTGAGCATGTTTATTTATAACGTAACCAGGAAAGTGGGAAAACTGATCCTGGCTGCATTCATAATAAATGATTGGGTTTTTTGTATTGACATTGCATATTGTGCACTTGCAGCGCACAATATGCAATGTCAATAAAAAGAGGTTATTCGTGGTCTCCGAAGTAGGCAACCGTTTTGCTTGCTCTTTGCACTAAGAACAATATTGTTTCTTCATTGAATATATTTCATTTTTTGCGAATAATGATGTTGCTAATCAATGAGAGCAAACACATATGAATGGGGCTCTTTCAAACTGCACTTTGTCTTGTCAGAGTACACAAACCACAAGTAGAGCCCGCTCTTCTGCTCTGCCTGGCACATTATTGTAATCAGTCACTAACTGAAGAAGTGAACACAAGCTCTGAATATCAACATACACTTTGAATTAGAAGCGTTATTCGTGTAACTTTAGCAGGACTGCTGTGGCTACATATTACGCTAGTCAGTTGTAAAGCGTTTACTTGAATGTACCTCCAAAGCTGCTTCTGCACAATGACACACCAGCATCTTGTGGGGGGAGGCGGGGGGATGACACTTATTTCTGGTTTTTTTTCAATTGTTGACACGGTCTACAAGTGAGAGTTGACTGACCATCGTCAGGATGGGTGTTATGCTGCACTGACAGCTTGCACAGGATAGTCCTCGTTTGAGTTCGGATAGTATGAAAAAGAAAACGCACAACTTTATTTTCATAACTAATTTAAGTGAAACTGCAAGGCTTCCTGGAAGCCCTAAATACAGCCTCTCGCAGCACTGCTAGGGGTGTGAGGGTGTGTTCAGGCCCCCAGATGTACAAGCAGGGCTGCCACAAAGCAAATAAAGCGGGAAGGAGTGAGGGCTTTGGAGCACATGAACTGAACATGTGGGGGGATTGGAACATGTAGACGTGGCGCAGAGCTCTGGATCCTGAAGGGCTGGCAGAGCTATGTGGGAAGACCCCTCAGTATGTTTGAGGGCAATGGGCTGCTTTCACATCTGGAAGGAACAGTCAGGAGGAAACAGATCGTTTTCCTACCGTCAGATGCATGATTTGCTGAGGCAGACCAATATTGATGGAGGCCTAAACACATTAGGGACACAGCATGGGAACATTCATGTTTTGGTCCTAGTTTTGAAAAACATGTTATGAAGACCTCCAAAATCCCTGCTGGAGATCGAGGGCCACTCTTCAGAGAACCCGGTACTGAACATTTTACGCAGTTGCTTTTAGCTCCGAGTCCTACCCTGACTGACAGAGTGAGGATGCAAATACACAGAGTGATACATTACTGTCAGTCAGACAGGACAGCGCGGGGAGCTTGGGTCACATAGGCTGACTACAGTGTGAGGAACCTCTACAATAGTGGAAGGCAATAGATGGCCCAGGGTTACATGGAGAGATTTGGTGATAAACTGGGGACACTACCAAGGTTCATTGGGCACAGTCAGACGGCGTGAAGAGCTGGGGTCAGTGCTTTTTCAGTGTGATGGACAATATGAGGAAGGTGGGACGCTGGGCTGAAAGAGTGGGAAGCTTGCGTCACTGGCGTTCAGTGTGAAGAACAGCAGAGAACTGCGGACAGGCATGTGCAGTGCTAGTGGAAAGAGCTGTGTTACAGGGAGAGGCCGCGCGAGGAGCTGGGCCAGCAGGCAAACAGCGCAAGAAGCTTGCACTGCTATAGAGAATCTACCTTCTAGGATGATGGTTGAGCACATTACCTGCATGCCTAGACCAGGGGCTGTATAACAGTAACTGCCCCGGGGGCGCAACGGGCGTTTGCACTCGCTTTGTGCAACCCCGGAGCACTTTCGTATTACAGAAGGGTGCACAGACGCTTGTGCGGTCCCTTCAGTGATACCAATAGCGCTGACGAATTTAAAGCACCAGCTCTACCTTAAGGGGTGCGTTCCCTCATTTGGATAGGGGTGTGCCCTATGCAAATGAGGGGATTCCTTTGCTTTGCGCCTTCGCCATATTACAGACGTAAGCGCAGAGGCAAATAAGCTCTCAGGGGGCGCACCGTGAGTGCGCCCCCTGAGAGCAGCCCTCTGGAGGGGAGAAAGGGTGTCCTATGGATGCCCCAGACATCCCTGCAGGCGGGTGCAGTAACTGACTGCACCCGCCTGCAAGGGGATTTCTAATCCCCTTTAAAAGTGCAGGCGGGTTGCCGTCTACACTGAAAACACGGAGTGGCTGCCAGCAGCCACTCCTTATTTTCATGTGAATGCACTGCCCTGGGGGCAGAACGAGTTTGCGGCTGTCCTGGGGGCAGAACGAGTTTGCGGCTGTCCTGGGGGCAGTGCATACATCGTAATAGGGTGCATTGTCATTGTTTGCGCATTGCGCAAACAATGACAATCCGTAATACAGCCCCTGACGTTAATGAACACAGAGTCAATTCTCAGATATGCATGTGAAGGAATTGAATTGAGGGTGCTTCGGTTAACATTAAATGTTCTTGTATGCTAACTGGAATGATAAGAGTCGAGCAAAGAAGTACAATGTGCTATATATATATAGCATGTTGAAAGAGTAGTTCTCTCTCAGTTTGAACCGGCCCCATTGGAGCATAATGAATAACCACATGTAAAGTGAGTCTGCCTGGGAGTCGGAGAAAGCTCTGGACCGCATTCTCTAAACAAGCATTTGTAATGCAATAGGTCTCGCATTTACGTGAGTTTGAGCTATTGACATTGCAAATAACCATGCCTTTTATTTTTGTTTTCGTTTTAAAAACATAAATAAAAGGCATTGTCATTTACAATGCCAATAGCTTTAACTCGTGTAACTGCGAGACCTATTGCATTGCAAATGCTTGTTGTTCATTAGTAAATCTAGCGTGTGCATTCCACAAAGAGCACCCACCTGTGGGTGACCGGGGTTTGTTTTGACTCCTGCTCTATTCACAATTTGTGAAGTCATTCAGAAAGAATCACTAATGTTCTGCTGCTTCCGTCAACTGTTATATCAGTCACAGCTCCCGCTTTCCGCTTCGATTTTCCACTGTGATATCTTTAGCAGGTTGTATTTGGCCTGATTCATAGTGCTCCGTACCAAGCCCAGGCAGTGTGAGCCGGAGGTCTGAATCAGCGGAGCCACAGCAGAGGGCTCGCGGACTGCACCAACTGGCAGCTCCTCAGCCACGCGAGCCGCTGCTCTCTGTTTACGTGTGTAATGAGCTGTAGCCAGGGGAAGCGGCGGGAGCCGCGCGCACACGCAGCAGATTCCCGGCAGCGCCTCGGTGCGTGTAGGGCTCACATCCACACCGAGGCGAGACTTCCGAAAGCGGAGCGGGCAGTCACATGCCGCGGAGCCCCGGCGAGCAGCGACTCAGATGAGGCGCGCCCATCTCTGAGGGAATGGGTAAATAATTGTTCTTTTGATTTTACTAGAACAAGTTTTCTGATGTTTAATGGATGCTCCGGCGATCATTGTGGCAAAAACTTTGAGGACAGCAGTTTAGAATTGTGATACGGTTTTGATACTCCACTTTCTTGAAAGGGGTCGACTTTGAGTACGTTTTGAAGGGAGTGCTTTTAAAATGTGTTTTATCTAGACATGATAATCAGAACCTGCACTCTAAGAAATGTATGGAGCAAGTTATTGTGAACGTGTGTTTCTGGATGGATGGCGGTGTGAGTGAGCCCTGTCGTACTCTAGTGGGTCGGAGAATGTACAGACAGTGGGACTTTCCTATTTACTGTTACTGCAGATGGATGGGTGGTGTGTGCCCCGAGTGTTTTGGAAGCGTGTCCCACACAGTACCCCTTGGCAGTGATGGCAGCCTCGGTGCTGAGAGAGGTGTGTGTAGAGCGTTTTCCCAGCTTTCGGACCCTTCTGGTTGACGAGTCGAGAACCCTGTATTTAGGACACACTGCCTGTGGCTCGGGGGCTGCTTCAAATGGGCCGGTACTGCCCGGTACGGAGTACCGGCACTTTTTTTTTATTTTGAGAGGAGAGTAACGGCACTGTTCAAGACCGTCGTAATACTTTTAACTGGAGAGTATCGGCACTTATCAGAGACAAGCAGGTACTCGGCTACAGAGTACCTGCACTTATATTTTCCATTTCAAGCACCGGGGGCTTCTTACAATAGGGCTGTTGCTTCGCTTACTCTTTTCCCTCCTGTTTGTTAGTGTTTGAACTGTTGGCAGGAAAAGTTTAACAATCTGGAAAAGATTTCTAAGTGAGTAGATTGACGAGTTATTGTTTGGGCTGGCCAGTCAGTGGCTGACTCGATGGCTCCCATGAGCTGGAAGGAGTGAACTATTCCCACTACATGCAGAGGTTACAGCAACAAAAGAGGATGTGCTTGTAAGACAGAAAACAAATGCACATTGAACGAGAAATCCCCGTTGTTGCAGACTATCTGCAGCGCATAGATATATGGTTTTCAGGCACTCCATATGTTTTAAATGTTAAAAAAGGAGGCAACGCCTGCATAACTTATTCATGAGTATGTGGATAACGTTTCCATGCGTTGAGTACAGTCGAAGCTAAAAGAGAAAGTAGAAGTGCGAATTAACAGTTTAAATGTGTTTCCAAGTTTGCCAATGCTTGTTGTACAGGGGGGGCGGCGGCGAGGTGTGTGCGCGCGCGTTAGGCAGCCGTGGATGCGGTGAGGGGGGTCGGCAGCGGCGGGGTGTGTGCGCGTGCGCGCGTGTGTCTGTGTGTGTGCGTCTGCGCATGTGCGTCTCAGAAGCGCGTCCACAGACCCTGATCGCTGCGCGTGCCCCGGTCTGTCTCCCTTGAGAGGCATCACGGCAACAATAGTTCTCGTTGGCGGCAGCGCTTCGCGCTGCAACGCCAGCGAGACCTAAAAGTCCGAAAGAACAAAAGCTACTGAAATGTATTGCAGCTGCGAGACGTGGCAATACCTGCACTAGTATAGCTCCTTCTATACAGTATTGTATCTCTGGCATCCAAGTAGTCCCTTTGGGTGTAAGCCACGACCTGTGAAGTCCAGAAACGGGTGTGGAGCATGTGAATGAACTGGAAATGTGAAGGCGACGAACACAGTGGTAAGAGTTGGAAGCAGAAGGGATGCCACAGATAAAGAAGGAAACATGCTCAGACCCAGACAGGGAAGGGTACATGCTCGTCTGAGGTGCTGGTGGAAGCAGACATCTGCAAATGTGTCTGGCCAGCTCACACACACTCCTGCATGTCACGTCAGTGAGGAAATAAAAGAAGGGGGAGCCAGAAAGAAGCCGTTTGTCAACTCCTGGGGCTTCCTCGCCTCCTTTGATCTCCAGGATGCATTTAATCTTTTTTCTGACCCGACTATCCCATTAGAAGTATCTTCCTTTTTGTGTGCATTGCAAACACTGGAAGTTCAGCATGCTCGTGTTCGCCCCAAAGTGCTCCAGTTGAGCTTTCACAAAGTTGCTGGCCTCTTTAGTGGAACAGCTTCACAATTTTGGGCTTAATGGTCATCCCTACATTGACTGGCTCGTACATGCACCCTCAGGGGACAAGATGTCACGCTAGGCCTTCTATCTGCGTCTGTACCATGTGCAAGAATGTTACGATGACCGCCGATTCTGCACCTGCACAATCTCTGGGCCCCCAACTCAGTAGGCTTCAACAGTGTTTCCAGTCCCAGCCATGAACGAGGATGTAAACCAGTGGTGGCTGATTCATCAGAGCTCACCACTGGAGACATTCTATGCCCCCAAGGCACCACTAGAACAGGATGTATCAAAATGTCTTTGTAGTGGGTCAGAATTCTGAATAATGCCTCTGCATGGAGATGGCAGCAACTGACAGGTCCCTGTTGTACTTTGGAACACTACTGTGAGGTCCAGCAGTTTGGGGTCAGATAGACAATATGGTTACAAAAGAAGTGCAGTAGAGGCTTCTCTGCGCTCCCGGTTACCAATGAAAGGGCACACAGTCTTGCCAATCTCTTAGGATGTCTGCATGTCTCCTGATGTATGTATATATCGTATGTATTTATGTGGCATTTTCACAGCGAAACTAGATAACAAGCATTTGCAATGCAATAGGTCTCGCATTTACACAAGTTTAAGCTATTGGCATTGTAAATGAAAATGCAATTTTTTTTTTAACATAAATAAAAGGCATTGTCATTTACAATGCCAATAGCTTAAACTCGCGTAAATGCGAGACCTATTGCATTGCAAATGCTTGTTTATGTAGTGAGATTGTACATTAAATAAGAAACCACTGGGTTCTAGATGCTTGTGGAACTCAACGGATCTGTTTGCAGCAGGCTTTAAAAATGTAACAGAGGTTCCTGAGCTTGGACCAGGACCTCAAACATTGTGAATTAAAGACCTTGAAATTATGACTACTGGTCACACACTTCACTTTTCCAAGCCCCTATACACTCCAGCTCAGTATCTGCAGTTTTATGAACTATGGACAAAACTTGCCAGGGTTAAAGTGAAAACATGTTTTTTTTACAATTCCCTAGGAGCGTGCGAAACTGCTTAATATTTTTCAAAAATTCGAAATACATTTCACAAAATAACACTTTTTGAGCGAAGATGTTTGTCAGTGCCTTGCATCATTTTCCACGCGAGTGCACTATTTGGTTGTAATACATAAGGCATTAACACACTTCTAAAGACCTGAAAGTAATTTATATCAGAGATGCAGGATGACTTAATCACACGATTGCTATTTATTTACTGTGCTTCAATAAAACTAGTATTATTACTTACCTTAATAAACTGTAGTTTGGCCCGCGCAGATTTGCAGTAGGCATATTAACCCACTGAGCTATCTTACTGGAGCTAGCATGGCAAAGACAACAGAAGTCCAGGAGGCTTAGCAGACATTAATAGCTGGAGGGTCTTCAGTGTGTGGGTTATTTTTTTATTATTTATTTATTTTTTAAATTTATAAGGCGCAACAGCTACCCAAGAAGGGTTTCCCGGCGCCGAGACACAGCATAATGATGGCAGGGGAATACTGGCTGTTCAAGTTATTGTTGGAATAGCCAAGTCTTAACGTGCCTTCTAAACCTGGCATGATTTTCCTCCTTACGAATGAAAGGAGGGAGTGCGTTCCAAAGGGCTGGTCCAAGGTGGGCGAAAGATCTGCCTCCCATTCTTGCCAGTTTGAATCTTGGAACGCAGAAGTTGGCAGCTGATTGCGAGCGAAGGTTTCGCTTGGGAGTGTAGGGATGAGCCAACGCTAGAAGGTAATTGGGTGCAATGCCAGCTTTAATTCTGAACATGTAGTTCAGGGCTTTGAAACGGATTCCTACTTTCTACCCTGAGCCAGTGGAGTTCACGGCGGTAGCTCGAGACTCCGGAGCTTTTGGGGATTCTGTACAGTAATCGAACAGCTGCATTTTGGACAAGCTGTAGTCTACTGACTACCGCCTTGTTGGAACCAAGGTACAGAATATTGCCGTAGTCTAGCCGTGATGTTATGAGGGCATTGACTACGGTTTTTTGAGTGGAGGAGGGCAGCATCCAAAGGATTTTCCTCAGCCATTTGATAATGGTAAGGCATAGGCCGACAACTTTACTGGCCTGTTGATTCATGGAAAGGGAGCTATCCATGATGACTCCCAAATTACGTACTTGAGTAACTGGGGTGGGAAAAATTCCCATCTGACTGGGCCAGTGAGAGGGATTCCAAAGATCTCGTTGTTTCCCTAAGAGAAGAATCTCTGTTTTGTCTCCGTTAAGCTTTAATTGATTTCTTGTCATCCAGTTAAGGATGCTTTGAAGCCCTAATTTAAGGAGAGACGGAGATGATGGACAAGATTCAGATAGGGAGAAGATAATTTGGGAATCGTCGGCGTAGGTCATGAGGGTAAGTCCAGATCCTTCCGCTGAGGCACTCCGTGAGGGGCTTTAAAAGTGTCGGAGCAGGCCAAGGAGGATGTAATTTGGAATGTCCGTTGAGCCAAGAAGGACCGGATCCATTCGAGCGCTTTCCCATGGACACCGTTTCTGTATAACGCCTTGATGAGTGTTTCGTGGGATATGGTGTCAAAGGCCGCGCTCAGGGCTAACAGCACGAGCGCGACCGTTTGACCATTATCAAGGAGGTTCCGGATGTGTTCAGTAACTCCTAGGAGGGTGGTTTCTGTCGAGAAGCCAGCCCGAAAACCCGATTGCGAAGGGTGCAAGAGCGAATTATTTTCAGCAAAGGTGGGTTTCAGCTGTTTCCCAGATAGGGGGCAATTATTATGATATTTCAGTCTAGAGCCAGGTTTAGCCTTATGTCCGTAAGAGGTCAGGAAAATGGAGTACAAAATTGGGTAATATAAAACACATATTTGCAGCACACAGAAACAGAAGCTCAAAATAAAAAGCTATATAAGAATAGTTATTTTGATTATTACAGTAGAATAAATCAAGAAGAGCACAAATCAAATGAACGAAAGTGGGCAGCTTATGGTTTGAAATAAGTCAAAGACTTTTCCCTCCCTCTAGCTCAAAATAATTGAGTAGCCCTCCACAAGACCTCAGTACAGTCCAAACAGTTGAACAAAATAGCCTGCCATTACATAACCCACACCAAACACGTGTATTTTCCGCACCATCTATCTGAATTTTACCTTAGACTCAGACTTAACATCTAGCCTCTCTCAGCAGACGAGCCCAAAGTGAAAGCGACGGTGATATTAAATAAATAAAGGCGCTTAACCATGCTGTGTTGGGAGGCGGGAGGGATCTGAAAGCGCCTGTGATGCTAAATAAATGAAGGCGCTTTCCCAGGCTGTGTTGGGAGGTGGGAGGGGCCTGAATGCACCGGTGATATTAAATAAATAAAGGCGCTTTTATCATGGTGTGTTGTGAGGCGGGAGGGATCTGAAAGCACCAGCGATGTAAATAAAGGCATTTCACCATGCTGAGGTGGGAGGGGTACTCTAAGTTAAAAAGGAACCAAGTGCTGGCACACTAGGGGGCAGATTTATGAGGTTTTGCCGTAGGGAAGCGCAGCAGGCCTTCCTGCTGCGCTTCCCTACGGCAAAAGAAAAGGGCAGGGATGCGCCGTATCTATAAAATGCGGCGCATTCCTGTCCTTTTCCCCTGCGCCGGCGCACAATGGGCTGCCTGCGCCAACGCAGGCACCTCTGCACCATGGTGCAAGGGTGCCTGCGTTGCGGAGATGAATATTTTTGTACAGGAAAGGAAACCTTTCTGTACAAAAATAATCACGAGGTTTTTCCTCTTTGTATGGGTGCTGCAGAATGCAGCACACATAGAAAAAGGAAAAACGAGGAGAAATAAAGATATTTCTCCCCGTTGCGCCTCCCTTACGTCTCCCCTGGGGAGGCGGAAGCTTTTGGCGCTGCCTCAGATTTACGATTTCTCGTAAATCTGGGGCAGTGTGAAAAGGCCATGG
This sequence comes from Triturus cristatus, assembly GCF_964204655.1. NCBI lineage: Eukaryota > Metazoa > Chordata > Amphibia > Caudata > Salamandridae > Triturus > Triturus cristatus. The sequence goes on from NC_140591.1 coordinate 451,937,184, forward strand.
ATGTTGCTGGGAACGCCCCCAGCAACACCCATTGCACGCCCCTTTAACGCAGAACACTGCGTTAAAGGGACTGATATTTATGAGGCAGCATTAAGCCAAAAAAAGTGGCTCAGTGCTGCCTGATAAATATCACGCAGGCTTCTGCGCCACGGAACGTCACAAAAAGTGACGTTCCGATGGCGCAACGGGCCTCATAAATCTGCCCCATGGTCTCAAATATCCGGACCTGCCTTGTTCCGATAGGTGCTCATAATGCGGACATATTCAAAAAAATCTTCACCCTGTCAAGAAGTTTCCGGCCTCTCCTTCTGGAAAAAGCAGCAAGGACAATCGCGTGTGTTAAAAAGCAATGGCTCATGAGGTTTTGTTTCCTCTCCTCACTCTCGTTCCTCCTGTGTCCAGAGCGACAGGGTAAGGGCATTGCTTGCTTGGGCTCTTTTGGGCCTGGAAACGGATTAGGGCCAGGAACACTGCATCGCCCTTCATTTTACATAAGTAATCTGTTGGGAATAAGTGCCCCTCTGTGCATCCCATAGCCGCACACTGCTGGATAGTTAATCATGGGTACAGGACATAAGTACGAGGAAAGTAGTACTCGTCTGCTCCGGGACATGCACTCTTATTGCCGAGAGACGAGTGTGTGTCTTATTCCTAAAGATGCACGATCAATTCCTCTTCACTGAAACACCAAGCAGCGCAGCTACTGCAAGTGACAGCCTAAAACCAAGGAATGTTTGAGTTGAACCCTTCTTGTGCGAAAGCAAAGTGAGGAAGCGTGTACTCAGGCACAGCCTTACCCGTCATTATGGTTGCTTCGCTCTTCTGAACTTAAGCAAAGCAGTGAGCTTAGCCAACCGAAAATCAAAACCATGAAGGTGGCTGAGGTGACATGAAGTACCAACGACACTGTTTTTGACTGTACATGTCAAATCACGAGCAGCTAATCAGGGGGCAGCTCGGCGCTTCCTGACAAGCGGGAGGTGGTGGGTAACGTAACGCCAAAAACACTGCTGGATGCCAATCAATAGCGGCCCCGAAATGGAAGTCGTGTTCCCCCAAACACATCACCCTTGTTATAAAGAGCTGACGACCGCCAAGTTAGTCAAAGTCCCGGAAGCGAGGTGGCCTCTTCGGAGGCAGCATTGACGTATTGATGGGGACAGGAAGAGACTGTTGGCGAGACAGCTTCTGGAGGTTAATGGGCGCGCACGCACTCTTGTGCTTCATCATCCTCAACCGGACAGACTTTATCGGAAAGTTGGAGACGGAAGTGCAAAATCGTAGGAGCTGCAAATAAGAAAATTGTGTTTGGGTATTAGCAGAACATTACATTTTTTTACACTCAAGATACAATCAAAAGGTGGCAAAAAGTAAATTTATTCTATAAGTGCTATAGCGGGAAAGTTGGAGACGGAGCAAAAGTGCTAGATAAGCAGTTAAGAAGGGAAAATAAAACAAGCGGCCGTGCGGCCGCTTTGATGGTTGATCGCGATCAAACATCAAAGCGGCCGTGGGGCCGCGAAAGTGAAAGTAATCGCGGGTCAAGCGCGGCGCGCGCGCCCGCGCACATGCACTGTAGCTCTAGGCTGGCCTGGTAGCACTTTTTGGAGCCCTCTCAATAAGTCTCGCCAGACCAGCGCATGCGCTGGGTCAGGCGAGACCTAAAAAGCACTGCAGCGCTGTACAGAGTCAAAGACATGCATGCAGTCAAGGACTGATGAGAGAGTTAGCTGGTTTGTGGATGGTTAATTCATGTTTATGAGTGCTCTTTAGAGAGGTGAATCTTCAACTGTCCTACATTAGAGCAATGTTTTGGTTGTGGTCCTGATGGATACAGGGATGTTGTATTACATTGTGGGTGCACAGGTGGGAAAAGCCAGATTCCTTGTATTTTTCCTTCCTTTTATCTTCTGCAGTCTGATGGTGTTCTGGTTGCAGGTGTGCTGAGGACCAGCGGAGATGGTCAGCTGATCCTCAAGATAAGCGGGGGTGCTAGTCGTGTTGGTTGTGTAAATGATGCAGCTTATTTTGAAGTTGCTGCGGACCGGCATGGGTCACCAATGGAGTGCCATCAGGATAGGGTGATGTGATTATATTTCTTCAGACCCAAGATGAGATGTGCTGTGCCATATAGAATGACCTAAAGGTCTGCTCGTGTGGAGTCTGGGAGACTCTTAAGGAGAGTTTTACCACCATCCAGAGCAAAAGTACGAATGCTTGAACAATGGGCTTGAACAGAGGCTCTGAAGTAGCTTTCTGAAACAAAGTATTTCACTTTCTTTAGAAGACAAATCAGGTAACAGGCTGTCTTTGTTTTTTTTTTGCACTATGTTCCTTGAAGATGCGGTTGGTGTCCCTGTTAATCCAAGTGACTTGTCCTTCAGAGAAAGTTGGGGTTCGATCAGTATTGCTTTTGAGGACCAAGAAATGGAACTTCTTCCCATAATTCCCAGGTCCACGCCTGTGCTTCAGGCGAGGGGGCTTTGCAGGATAAATGCTCTTCTAGCTCCTGGCTCCCAGGTCTACTGTGTGCATTTTGTCCATTCCCTCGGCTGCTCTTGGTATTTTCAGGGAAAAAGTAAAGCTTGCTTTCTTCTAGAAAAGGATGGGCTGGCCTCTGCTTGGGTTCCAAACTAACAGGGACTCAAGAGTGGATAGATGCAGGTGAATTACTTAAATACAACGCACTAGAATGTGTTTCGGCCCAATATTTGGAAATGAATGCAAATGACTGAAAAATAACTGGACCTATGTAATGGCACATTAATTCAGAGAAAAACTTTCTGCTCGGGCATTAAAGTATATTGTGGTTTCTAATTCCTATAATGTCATTAGATGTGGGACATTGCTTTTTTGGTTTTAATCTTCCAAGTTGGACATAATCCTTCAGAGGTGAAGAGTTGTTTCTTGTGGAAAATCATAGTAGGACTTCCAGTTTTCATTCTTTATTTTCTTATGAATTCTACTGCTGTGTTTTCCAGTGTTTCCCAATTTGTGAACTTAGCCCAAGCTTACAAAAATGCATTGATATAGAGTCATGCAAAAACAACAGTTGATGGACAGAATGCAGAACAATGTCATACATTCACCCCAGTACGGAGATCTGGGCCTAAATCCATCGTTTTTTTGCTCACCATGCCATTCCAGTTTGAACCCAGTCATGTGCAAATCAGTCTTGACCCTGTGCCTCATGGGAACAGTCCAGCCCGAACTGCCAAGCCAGGTCCTCCCTGGACTGGAACCAAGCATCCTGGGACCGGTTTCGGGGTTTCACCCCTCTTCAGCCAGAATAGCTTGATTCCAGTGGCATGGAGAGCACGGGACTCACATCTGAGCATACCCGTCCCACTCGGGGTGACAAATGCAAACACAACAGTTGATGGACAAAATGCAGAACAATGATATAGAGTCATACACCTCTACACGCCTACCAAGCATCCTGCCATTCTGCATGTATTTGATCTGTGATGCGCAAGCATGTCGACAACCCCATTTCTCATAACAAGTACAACTGGTGAAGAAAGAATAGACAACCTTCAGGCTTAACATGTCAAAACAGCATACGCCTGACTTTCAAACTGAAGACAGTGAAGGACACTTGTGTATGGTGAGAGCTCGGGAGGGTGGTGATTTTCAATGCAGTCTGCTTATGAGTCATAGGTTTCTTTAAATAGCATTTATGCTACAAACACAAGCGCACATTGGTTGTCTTCTGGGAGGTGCTGGAACTCTCCAAGCAAAAGTATGCTGGTCCTGCAGAGGATCTGTCACCAGAACCAAACCAGTAGAATGCATCTCTACACCCAGTGCTGAACACAACCAACACTGGCGTTGTGGCACATAAGCGCCTTTTAAGACTCCCTGTCCCAAGTACCCAGGAGCTGTGCACTGGGCTAGTATGAACTATATTGTTCTTTGTATATCACATCACTTGTAATGTATTGTCTTTTGGCACTGCGAAAATATATTGGGGAGGTGTGCATGTTTTTATTATAGCATATTTGTACACAGCAGCTGCACACAATAAGGGAATGGTAAATCCTGCGCACGGGGCAGAGAACAGAAGAATCGAGTAAGGTCTGCCTTAAAAGTTTGTGGATGCCTATAGAATTCTGAGTTTCTTGCCCTTCAGCAACTCATATTCCATCCCTTTCTACTCTGGAAATGGCCGAACATTTACTCTTAACAAGGTCTGAAGTAACATGCCTTCCAGGGCAGGAAGGGGACTGGAACCCCAAAGTGTGTTGTGTCGTGTGGGAGGGCTTTCGCCACTGGGAACACTGCTTTTACCCCGGAGAAAGTAAACTGCATTTTCTTATACCCGGTGTATAACGAACGCTACATTGGGAACAATGGAGGTGTCGCATGACTGACACATTTTTCCAGGCATGCTACTGGGACTATTTGTAAAATTGCCAAAGGGTGTACATTCACACCGGTGAATGTCAAAATGTGTACAGGTTTAAATAGGACTTTTGCCAATCAGGCCAAAAGCGCTTTGCTCCAGAATCGTACAATCTGATAATGTGAAACCATGGTTTTATTATGGAGCAAACAGATTTCTTTTTACATTCACAGCTGTAACACTGTTTGAACTCCTATTATGTAACTTTTGCATCCCTTTCACCCTTCTCTTCATACAACACTGCAAAAATGCTATCCCAGTGGCAACAACACCCAGGTCCAACCCACCATGACCCCAAAGTACTGCATGCACATTGCCCACCCTCCCATTCCTTAAACCAGTGGTGTACAACCTGTGGAACGAGCAATATCTTTATTTTAATCAAAAATATATATCTAAAAAACAAATCGTTAAACCAAAGTGCATTTACATCCTTCGTATTTCTTCAAAGTGTCCTTCTTCCCTCAGATCTAACATTTCCGTGATTCTCCTGGCTATCGCACTCACTGAAGTCCTGCCAACTAAGGTAGGTTAGAAGCTTCACCTGTCGGTGTACAGACCGATGGACTGGTCTTCACAGTCTAGGATTCTCCAACATGGCGGCTTCATACAGCGTGCTTCACAGATACCATCTAAAAAAAAAAAAAGGCTTTGTATCGAACATCACTGGGTTGCCAGTTGTGTTGGGGAAGCAGCTACAGCACTCAGAAAATCATGGCACATGGGGGTGCCTTTGAAGACTTCGGACCCAGACGCTGAGAGGATTTACTCTACTGCGGTATAAGCTTAGTCATCCTGCCACAGAATGGGATCTTGCCTTGGTTCTAGGCATCAGATGGTGTCTTGTCCCTGAAGATTTTCTTCTTGACTTCAAGCCAACAGGCTGAGTGAATTAGTGGCTTTGTCATTCATACAAGGCTTCCCATTTAAAGGTTTTATTCTCCAATCCTCTAGTTCTTTGTTTAGCCCCACAGTGAGCTCCACCCTTCCACGGGAGGAAGAATTATTTTTTCGCGGCCTTCTGTCCATTGCCTACTTCAGGCACCTGTTGGATATCTCTGGAGAAGTTGTGGTAATCGGTTTCAGTGTTTCCCATTCCAGAACAGTGAAGCGCTAGTCATTCATTTTGTACCTGGCAAGACAGAGGTGAAAACCACTTATTCTACAATAAATAGGTGTATGTGAACGGTCCCATGTTTGCCTACGACTAAAAAAATAAGCAAGCAGCGGCATGGCGGGTTCCAGGACAAAGACAGTTGGAGTCTCTCTTTCTCATATTTATTGGGGTGCTATACAACCCACCTCTGTCTACCTTTTTTCCTCCTTATAGACTTAATGCAGGGTCCAAATTGTCCCAACACAGTAATGTGATGTAAACAAGAGATCTAGATATCTACTTCTGTATCATCATATTTCGCATTCTCATGACATTTAGAGACTTCAAAGCATCAAAGGCGCTCCTGATGATGGCACAGTGCTAGTGAAAAAACTGTGAAGAAATGAATAACAAAAACAGTGTACAATGTAAACAATCAGCCCAACCATACGGACCTATTCTCATTAGAATCCACACTATGTTGAAGTTTACGATTGCAAAAAGTTGTGCATTGTATAAATGGTTGGGATCAGAAGTCAACGTTTCAACCCCTAGGAACGATTTTTATGGGATCTTCCTCATTCCTCGGATAACACTTCCCATTGCACAGGATTTGGGTATCGAGTATGATGAATCACTAGAAAGTGGTTGGAAATTGAAATCAACTCCCCCCCCCCCCCTCCCCCAAAATGACAAAATAATGATTATAATGATGTGAAATACACACTCTGCGATGAGAACCCGATGCAGTTTAACCATAAAATTACCAATTTGAGTAAGCAACTGAGGTTAGCCTCATGGTCTTTAGAGATAACAATCAGAAATGCAGGCAAGGGAGGAGCAGCAGTGGTGAAGGGTTATTGTAACTATGACAAAGAAGCTCATAGACAGTAATCCTGTTATGAAACTGACAATATCATGACGGTTAAAAGAGAAGAGAAAAATCTGAAAGTAATGTTGACCAATTGGAAATTGACACGGTTGTTGTCAGAGTAGGAGTATCACTCTTTAACTATTTACTCTCCAAGAATTCAAGTGATATACGTCATTGGATAACCCACAAGACAGACCTATTGTCTCTTGTAATGGTTCTCTGACAGAAAGGGTGTCAGAATTCATCAATATCTTTATAGCCTCTTTGGTGAAAGATCTTCCCTCATATATAAGAGACACCACTGATTTTCAAAACAGTATAAATAATATGCCACGGGAGAATGATTTACTTCTGGTGACAATGGATGTTAAAATTTTGTACACGAGTATTAAGCATGAAGATGGCCTTTTAAGTATGAATTATTTTCTATACAACGATCAGCTAATCCTCTGACTCCCAGTAATGTGTTGGAAATGGCTGAATTTGTACTAGGTAAAAAAATATATATTATGAGAAAGATTTGTTTCATCAAACAAGTGGGATTGCAATGGCTTCCCATTTTGTACCCTTGTAGGCCTCAATGTTTATCGGCTGGTTTGAGACAGAGCATTTGAAAATAGAATACCTTGTTTTGGAATACCAAGTTCTTTTATGGCTATGGTTCATTGATTATATTTTTCTAATTTGGAAAAAGAATGAAGATGAATTGTATATATTTCAAAAGTGTTTGAACCACAATTCAATGAATGGGGAATTAATCTTAATCTAAGAAGCAAATCTTCTCCATGCGTCTATGAGATTTGTATCAGAGAAATTAGTATCAATAGTAGGGTTCACAGGAATCCCACATTAGTTAACAGCATACTGCACTATGACTCGGCTCATCCTATTCATCAAAACACTAATATTCCTCATGTTGAGCTTTTAGATGACGATTATAAGAAGGACACAACAAATACCAGAAAACACTTTCTAGAAAGAGGTTATCAGGAGAACGTTTTGAAATAGGCCTTGCATAGGGTCAGTGATACCGCGAAAGATGACTTGCTGTACAAACCCAAGGTTTCTTGGAAATCTAAAATTATATCTGATAAAAGCTCAGAGAGATTTGTCACTTACTTTTAACAGTGAAAGTACTAGAGTTATTGAAATATGTTTAAGGAAAATCTAAAGTGACTTTCAAACTTGGTAAATCTTGATGGGAGGAGTACTTTATATACATGGATTTCACAAATGTGGAAATTGCATCTGTTGTCCACATACAGAAGGGAAACAAGCATTTGCAATGCAATAGGTCTCGCATTTACGCAAGTTTAAGCTATTGGCATTGTAAATGACAATGCCTTTAATTTGTTTTAGAAACGAAAACGAAAACAAAAATAAAAAGGCATTGTTATTTGCAATGTCCATAGCGCATACTTGCGTAATGCGAAACCTATTGTATTGCAAATGCTTGTCCTGTTTGTAGTGACAGAATCTGAGGAGGCGGTCATAGGATGCAGGGCGACAAAATTGGTTGTCGCACCGAGTGCCAACAGCACTAATGCCGGCCCTGACTATGACAGCTGGTGGCGGTTCTCCTAGGCAAAAATGAGTAAGATCAGTAAGATGCTTCAGACTTTATGAGAAAACTATATGGGCCAGATTGAAGGATGAGTAACTGGAATGTATTCCTCACTTGTTCACTATCTCTCTCGGTGGCCACCAAGGTTTGAGAATTAATGCCAGAGTACAGTACCTGGTTGGTGATGTGTGAGGTTTTGCATGTGGGGGGGTTAAGTACATGGATAAGATTCTTGACCTTCGACAACCAGGTAGAGTCACGAACATACAATACATAATATACACTAGGGTATATTAGGAACAAATCACACCATCTCCCCACCATACCAGGATGTGATAACCCTCCTCTCTACAGGTCATCACCACAGACCAATGTACTGCTAAGAGGTGCATGCCCCCAAAATAGGGAAACCAGAACTACATTCATCTTTGTTACTTTATGTCAAAAATGACCACTTTTGATTTCTTTGTGCACGTCACGTTCAAAAAACGAGTAAAATGCACTAAAAAAGCTGCTGTCAAAGTACCGTCGTGTGAACTGAGAAGGACTGAGGTAGTTATGGCCTGTAACAGCGTAGTGTTGAAGAATGCCAGTGTACATGGAACACTACACTTGCACCACAATCTGCTCTGTGAGAGGTCATCTGTAAGTGCTAGAGATACGAGGCACGGATTGCATTCTACACTCACATACATTCATGTATTAAAAGGCGTATACATTTGTCACTGTGACCTTAGTGCTACTATGAACATTTCAAACATCGATTTTGTGTGCCCTGCACTTTACAATCTCTCCCCAGCAGCAGGGAGAGCCGTTACAAGTGGTGCGAAGTGTTTGTTATGGCACCCAGTAACTAATTACTGAGGCCCTGTGGCTCAGTGGTGGTGAGGGGTTTTTAAAGATGAAAACAATACCAGATGATCCGTATTTATTAGAGCTAATAAATAACTGCATATGTGATTTTTTTTCTACCAAAAAGGGGAACAAAGGGGCATATTAACAAGCCAGGCGATAAAATTATCGCCGCTTTAGAAGCGGCGATAATGGGATTGATAATATGCTCTATGGAATTCCAATTGAAGCCCATGTTAGACGTCCTTCACATTTAACATGGGTTTCAATTGGAATTGTATCGCCTGGCTTGTTAATATGCCCCTAAGTGTGGTTTGGTCCTTTCCGCACCAAAATCCGCATGCGCCTGTCTGCACGGGCATTTGCTCTGTATAATTTTGATAGTTTATAATCCGCCGACATTCACCAAGGTAAAATGGCGGCTGATGGCCATAATTATTGCTAAAGTCGTGCTTCCGGTCTCGTGCAAACTCGTTTGCTCAATGACAAAAAAAACAGGACAAAAAAAACATGCCATTCATAATGAGGGACGGGGTGAAAAGTCTGCTCCCCTCAAACCCCTGGATAAATTTCGCCACTTCAAACCTGCTGATATTTAATGGAGAGAGAATGCCCGGTAAATACCGCACTGCGTAGATTTTGGTGCAACAAGCACTTAAATGCTACAACAAAAAATCGCATGTTGTGCTCATTTGGAGAGGGAACATCGGAATACGTGGTTGTTATGTTGAAATAGGCTACACCCCTACGGGAATCTCTTTACAGGCACCTTACTGGATAAAGAGGGAGAATAAAATCATAAGAAAAAAAGTGCTTCTGTATTTTATCACTAATGAGATTTTTATAAGCAATTTGCGATTTGATTGTGAACATTTTTAAACATATTTGGGATCTCTCAGAAACAAGCTGACTCGATGGTAAAAAGCGGTTGGCAATTACGATGTCACATGTACAGAATTTGGAGCGCAATTAATGTGCAGCTAGTTACCAGCAAGTTGAGCTAATTTATTTCAGGTGTGAATGTCGATAAAAAGCATTGTCGGCTGCAGCTCCGGAACAAAAAGGCATCAGCATTCCTGATTGTGGATATTGATGGCATGCCTTGGTGAACACATGGGCGATTTTGTAAATGTTGTTTCCTTTTACACCACAGCCTCAATAGATCTGTGCTCTGTTCAACGCAGCGAACATGCAGCTTGCATCAGTGGAAACTGAGCCGTCAGGCAAAAGGCTGCATCGAACCTGAAACTTGGTCTGACTACCGGTGACCGAAAACGGATGCGTGGCCGAAGGGCTGGGCGAGAAGGGAGGGGGGGAATGCCAGCATCGAAGGAGCCTAATTAAAGCTGAAAAGTGACAAGACTGCGCGAATAAACAAGCTGCGATGAGGTGGGGAGAGAAGGGAGGGGGAAGGTCAATCCAAGGAGCAGAAAGGAAACTGATTAGAAGGGAGGGTGTAGTGTGAAAAGAGCGGGGAGAGAAGGGAGGGTGTAATAAAAAACAAAGGAGCCAAAGCTATAGAGAAGGGAGGGGGGGAGTGGGAGCAGCTGTGCACGTGCATGTGATCGTGCACTCAAGGTTTAGGCCAGCCCAAAGACTGTGGGTAGCACTTTGAAAATCCCACATACAAAATGTCTCTTCGAGCCTTTGGCTCAGCGAGACCTAAAAAACTGTCTTTTGGGACTGTGAAAGGGTTAAGAGTTACCCGATTAAGGAACGTTTAAATTGCAATAGTAATGAATGCATATATGTAATAACTTGTGCCTGTTTAAACAAACATTTGCAATGCAATCGGTCTCACCATTGGGACCTTATATGTATTTAGCTATGCAGCACATTAGCCTGGGTGCTGAAACATCTACTGTTCTTTAACATGGAGGGAAAGTAAGCACCAAACTACGTGACACGCCAGATATAGGAACACATGGAGAGAAATAGTGCCTTTCAGCAAGAAATGGTATAGTCCAAAGCTCTGTTTTTAATATAAAAGCAGGACCTTCGGTGGTCAGATCACTGAAAATGCAAGATTTGAAAAAAATATTATTGTCTACGGGTGCTCATGGAAGACAATTTCTATGGATTGGAATCTAGAGAATGCTAAAGTGATTCTGGTATTTTACTGACCTCTGCTGGTCGTTTTCTAACAAGAAAGTTAAATAGAGGCAGTTTCCAGAAACATTTAAAAAAAGAAAGACACTCAGCAGAAAGCAATTCTGGTATTTTAGTGACATCTGCTGGTCGTTTTCTATCAAGACAGTTAAATAGAGGCAGTTGAACAGAAAGAAAGTCCGTAAGCGGAAGCAGACAAGTCCTAGGGATGATCTCCAGAGCCCACAAAGTACATACACAGATAAGTATATAATAAGTATATACTAAAGTATATACAAGAGGTCTCGAATGCTCAACCTAAAAATTATGTGGGGTCCACTATGAGACGGGTGAAAGAAAGATGGACGGAGCACCTAAGGACTTTGAAAAACCCAAAGGAGAGATACCCAATGTCTCTGCATCTTAAGTTTTCTGACTGTAAGGGTAAACTGGGATGGGTGGGTGAAAATCCAAAGAGATTGCATAGTCATCAATTTTAGTAACCCCCTGACTGTACAAGCAATTGCAGGCCAGTTTTCTAGCACCCATGCACCGCGCACTGAAGTCCGAGCTCATACTCTGGACTTTTTCTATCCAGGCAATCACATCCCACCTTGGACTCCAGTACACAGGGCCCCAATAAATAGATTCCAACCCTACCAAATAGCAGGTCAACCCCTTAGACCTCTTTCTAACATCCCAGTGGCAAACAGATATGGGCCCCTCAGGGAGGTGGATTGACTCGGGTTGCGCCACAACCCTAACATTGGGATGGGGGGTTCAAGTGGGGGAGCAGGGGGTGAATACTAGTGGGCAACAGACACCGCATACCCACAGTAGCAACGAAGATGAACCAGGGGACCAACAGTTCTCATCTCTCTGAGGACCTTTAGATCATAACGAAATAGGTGTAGCCATGCATAATAATCCATCTTTAACTCCTCTGGATCATGTAACCCCTAGCCTAGCTAGGAGTGCCCCTACAACGGAAGAAGCTGAAGTAATCCCTATGGCTCAGCCAGCTGTTATCCGAAGTCCTAGTAACAACTGTCATGATGCACTTGGTGGCAATCCCTCCGCCGTTCATAAGCTAAGGATTCTATCATGGAACATCGCTGGAATAAAAAATAAACTTCACTGCCCAGATTGGGGACAGTTTGTTGGCACCCACGATGTGTGTATGTTTCAGGAGACTTGGGCAAGAGAGGATATAGTGAGGGGGGCTATGCAACCTTCAACGTGCAGGCCACCTCAGGGGGAAGAGGCAGACCCTCGGGGGGCTTATGCACCTGGGTTGCTACCCACCTGGATTGCACTGCGGTTCAGTTGAATACCGCATCCAACGATATCCAGTGTATTGTACTTTCCCCTCCAGCTTAAAACTTGCTCTTATTAACATCTATTCCTGTCCTGTAAACATCACACAGGAATCCCCGACCACAGACTTACTTAACCCCTTCAGTGCCCATGACGAGATAGTCTCGTCATGGAGCGCGGTTGCGCTGTGCCCATGACGAGACTATCTCGTCATGAACCCCGCCCGCTAATGAAACGCCCGGCACAGGGCGTGGAAAGGGCGGGGCACTGAAGAGGTTAACACCTTCATCACTACAGCACTCCTGAATGCTAGATTGATTATTGGGGGAGACCTTAACTGCCAATACAAGCCCCTGGCTGCCCCTACTGATGCCCTCTCTAGCGATGAGGATAGTCTTTGGCTAATCCCTGATCCTCAAATTCCACCGGTAAAGGCCTGGACTCCTCTGGTACTCCAGATAAATGCAGTCTGACCAGCCAGGGAAGCTAATCTTTAACAGACCAGGACAATCTTCCCTGCTGGATTATATTTTAGTGGAGACAAGCATTTGGCGGTGGGTGGTCGACTTCGCTGTCATGCTAAGACTTTACAGTGATCATAACGCCCTGATAGTGGAGATGGAGCCTCCAGAACTTTACAATCCCATGACTATTGGCACCCTTGCAGGTACCAACTTAACACTTGCCAATATTCGAAGGAAAATCAGGTGGGGAAAACTCAAGCAGTCACCAGATAAGGCAGACGCATTATATTCTCTAATCATCCCGTCCTTAATGCAAATGGAGTCGGCTGCTGCAACACTCAACAAACCATTAGTAGACTAGAGGCACTGCATGAAGAACTGTCAACAAGCCTGACCAATATTTTTAACCCTTTGACACATTCTAAGCCCAACAAGGCTACGAAGCAAGCCTCTTGCCGCAAGGCAAAGGGTGCCCTCATATTTGCTATTAAACTTAAGGATAGATCCTTAATCAAATCAAGCAAGGCCGAGTATCCAGATAGTATCAAGCTACCCACGAAGAACTGGGGGCTTGAAAGGTGGGATGACATTAAGGCAGCACTCTTTAATAGGGACATGAAGAAGTTTTGGTCATTAGTGAGCGCAGACAGCAGTATAGAGAATTCAGCGTTAGAGCCAAACATCGCTGCAGGTGCATGGAAGTTGCACTTCCAAGTTCTCTATTCTACTGAGGAACCCACAGAGCCCAAAGACGCAGCGTCTTTAGCAACTTTAGGGAATCCCAATGAAGACCCCCAATGGATTACTCTCAAAGAAGTTTTCAACGTAATTAAGAAGCTCCCCCTAGGAAAGGCCCTTGGTTTGGATAAGATCCTTGGGGACTTATTCATGTAGGAACCTAACATCTGGGGACCCTAACTTTGGGCAATATTTGTTAGGCATGAAGAGCCTGGATACGTGGCTAGAGGCCGATCTTCCCAATCTTCAAGAAAGGCTCACCCCTCTTGCCCTCCAACTATAGGCCGATCAGCCTGATAGATGTCACCCAGAACTTGTTCGCCAGGACTCTCCTTGAGCGACTCCACTCTTGGATGGAAGAACGTGAAGTTCTGAGTGCGCATCAGGCTGGGTTTCGGAAGAATATTTCCACCATTGATCAGCTCTTCAGGCTCCAACTATTATACTGGAAGACGGTGTCAATAGAACGTGACAGCCTCTATTTGATATTTGTTGACCTTAAATCGGCTTTCGATCTGGTCCCCTGAGCCAAACTGTGGGAGGTTCTTGAGCAGCTGGGTATCCCGCCCTACCTGTTGTCACTGATTATGCGATTGCATACAGGCAACTTTGCCCAAGTCAGATATGGGAAATCCGGAGAATTGACCCCCCGCTTTCCAGTTAACAGTGGAGTGTGTGCTGGCCCCAACCCTGTTTTGCCTTTTTATTAACGCTCTGGTGGCCCAATTAAACGAAGTAGCGGACAATGACGCCCCGAAGCTGGTGTAAGGTAGGGTGCCAGCAATGATGTTTGCGGACAACACTTTGCTGTTGTCTAAGTCCCCTAAGGGCATTCAAAGGATCCTGGACAGTTTCTCTTTATTTTGTAAAAATCGAGGGTTGGAGATTAATACAACAAAGACCAAATTCATAGTCTTCAACCCAGACAAAACATCTCGCCCAAACCCCTCTTTAAATGGCACCTTGTTAGAGAGGGTGACTGTCTTTGAATACCTTGGTGTCACGTTGTCCAAAACGTTCGAATGGGGCCCACAACTAGACAAGGCAGGCTTGAGGCTAGCGCAGATGGTGGGGGGAATCACTAAAATCTTCAGTAATTCCCTATACAAACCGCCTGGCCCGGTTGCTGAAATATATAAAGTACAAGTAAGGAGTGCTGTAATGTACGGGGCGGAACTATGGGGTCACCGCCCTTCTGTCGGATTAGCCAAAATAGAGAACCAATTTATGAGAAAGCTCTTGGGCTTACCGCCTAGCACTCCCCTCATTCCCCTGCGCCTGAATCTAGGAATCAAACTCATTGCAGAGGAGATCGGACTAAGACCACTGACCTTCTGGTGCAGACTGCGGGCGACCCCTGAACTAGCATCTTACCAAACAGAACTCAAGGGGGTCCTGGGACTTTCGGGGGCTGGAAAATTGCCATGGTTCAAGTACATCAAAGACGCATGCACCAGAATAGGCATGCCTAACCTGTGGAGTAATCCCGAGGAAGTGTCCCCAATAATATCTCGACTTCAATTTGTAAGAGCATATAGATCGCTCAAACTAGTCGATCTGCAGGGGAACACCAAACTCGGGCACTTAACGGCTGATTTTCTTAACATGAAAGCAGAGTATCATTTTGAGCCTTTTCTGGATGATATACAGCCCTTTATGACTAGGAAGCTGTATATCCAGTTTAGAACAGGGACCCTCCCCGGTAATGCTTTTACGAATAAATGGTCAAAAGATCCCTCTGTTGGGTGTCCCGCTTGCAAAAGTCCTGATGAGACCGACATTCATGTTCTTTTTTTTGCCCTGGCTACAAATCTGCCAGACAGCATTGGCTCATACCATTATGTAGAAACATAGGCTGTACACAGTGTTTGGAGGTGTATAGAATTCTAAGATCTGACACCCCCCCCCCCCCATAGTTTTTTGCCGATTCCTCAATTCTATGTGGCACAGACGTAGGGCCTTTTTTAATACATCTCAGCAACTGTAAACAAGCATTTGCAATGCAATAGGTCTCGCATTTATAAGAGTTTGAGCTATTGGCATTATAAAATTACAATGCCTTTTATTTATGTTTTGGTTTTAAAACAAATAAAAGGCATTGTCATTTACAATGTCAGTAGAATAAACTTGCATAAAAGCAGTGTGCGGCATGCAGCAGTGTGTGGCGTGCAGCAGTGTGCGGCGTGCAGCAGTGTGAGGCGTGCAGCAGTGCGCGGCGTGCAGCAGTGCGCGGCGTGCAGCAGTGTTTCGTGTAGCAGTGTGAGGCATGCAGCGCTGTGTCGCGTGCAGCGGCGTGCAGCAGTGTGCGGCGTGCAGCAGTGTGCGGCGTGCAGCAGTGTGTTGGTAGCTGGTGGCAAATGGAATGCGCGTGGTTGTGAGCGTAACCGCCACCCGATCCGCCGGGGAAGCCTTTGGGAGCATTTTCTGAAGCCCCTACATAAGTCCCGCTGAGCGATCACTTACGCGATAGCCAGGCGAGACCTCAAAACGGGCAGTAAGGCATAATCACCAAAATACTTTGAAAGTCTTATCACAGCACAAGCAGCAGCAGGTCTCTCAACGCAGGAGCAGAGATAGCTAACAGTGGGGTTAGTTGCTGCCCATGTAGGTAAAGTGAACGCAGCACTTTAATGTGAAACAATATTGTGTTATGTTGTACATGAATAGTGTTTTACTTTTTATGTCTGAAAATTACAAGTATGTGAACAACTCCATAATTGTTGTTGCATTCTCCACAACCAAGATGTCATCAGTCTGGAGGACAATAATTAGTTGAGGAACTTAAGGGCACCTTTTGCAGTTGTGCATCTGTGCAAGTAATACAGATTTTTTTTAAAACCCGAAAGCAGAATGTTGGAAAATAGTAGAATAAAATGCTGGCAAGTTTGTATGCAGAAGGGCATTATCTGAAGGATTCCGTTTTGGTCTTTTGGTTAAATTGAGCTTGGAAAACAGTATTGTTTCTGATTAAAAAAGGGCCACCTAAAAAAGGGCCACCGAAAAAAAGATACTATCTTGTAAACCATATCTACAAATTATACAATGTGTGTGTTTGTTGGAGGTTTGGGCTCGACCTGGCTCTGAGCAAAAAAAATTGCATTTTATATGTGCCAAAATATGTAAAGGATAATTTAAACAGGAGCAACAATGTCTTTTTGAATAAATGCAACATTTTTGGGTGCAATAATCGACAACCAATTCGACTCTCTGTGCGAGAAAGAATGCCTTCATATGTTTGACTGCTTTGTTAAAAGGTTGAAAGCCCCGACCTACGCGTGACACTATCAGAGCACGCTCCCACCCCCTGCAGACATACAAAGGCTGCTCTGCCCTCAGGACACATCTCCTGGTAAAACAACAGCAATTATAATGAGGGATGACGCTTAAAAGGACATTGGGGGCCAGGCCACGGTCGGAGCACCTCCCTCGGCATCCACTCGCGCAGGGCCACCAGATCAAAGGGATCCCAGCCACAACAAAAGGTAAATGTAGCCGGATAATGCGAGTTTTACATGCATGCTAAATCCACGACTTTAAAAAAGTCCGTTCAATTAATTGTCATAAACTGAGCTGGTAAACAGATTGGTGGTTAGCCTTGGTGTTGTGTTTGTTTAATGTAAGACACTTTTCAGTGAAACCTAAAGGACAGCATCTAACCTGGTTTGTTTTTTCTTCAGCTAAAAATGGAATGTTCACCAAAAAGTAAAAAAGATGATACACCCCTGAAAGAACACGGATCCTGCTCTGGTAGCATTGCATTAATGCAAAATCAATGCAGTGCTGTTCTCCAGATTCAAATCTAAGTACTGTAGCCTAAAGGTAGGCGATAACTGAACACAACTACACCTAGCTTATGATTTGAGGGCCCAAACTGTGGCCAGAAAATCTACAGATGAGCAAGAGCCGTTCGGTGGAGGGAAGTGAATAACATACCGAAAAAACAAAAATAAAAAAATAAAAATGACGGGTGGGTGAAGAAACAGATGTGAAGGGAATGAAGCACGGAAAGAACGTGGAGGGTGCCGGTAGCAAGTATTTGTTGGGGGGGGGGGCGGAGAGAGACCGACCTGTAAAGCACATGCACAGAGGACTAAAGCAAAAAAAAAAAGCACCATAAAAATGAGCAGTGAGAGAAGAGAAGCCAGCCAATCAATCAGAGTGATGGTAAGGGGCTATGCTACAGGCGAGAGACAAACGAGCTTTTTTTTTTAAAAAAAAAACTATGGAATAAGGAACAGGCAAAAGAGAGAAATAATAAAGCCAACCAATTGTAAGAAACGTGTGGGCTGCAGGCCCTTTATATTCTTGCTAAGCCCACAATATGTCTTTAGTTTCAAGTTTTTTAAAGTTGGATTTAAAGTAATCCCCTTAGGATACTGCTCCTTTGTTTAACGATAAAACGGCTCCACAGCTTAACGTGCCCACTAAACTAAACGAGGAGGGAGTGGGAGGGGGGAGTGGGGGCAGGCACAGTGGTGCGGGCCACAGTTGTAAAAGGCAGGGAGAGGGTGAGATTGAGAAAGGGAAAGATAGGGATCAAAGGAAACAAGAAGGGGGTGGCAAATGGTGTGCACTTTGATGTCCTCAGTGGCCGCGCAGCTCACTGAGGACATCAAAGCAAGTGATCAGGCAGTGCTTTTCAGGCTGCCAAATGGTGCGCGCGCCCGGCGCACATGCACTGTATTTGGAGGCCTGAAAAGCCACTGTTTGCACTTCCAAAACTCGCTTACTATAAGTCTCGCCAGAGCAGCGCTAAAGCGCTGTCTCAGCCGAGACCTAAAAATGTCCCCCGCACTTGTCGTTTTTAGTTTTAAAATTTTAAACATTTTTATCTGGTTTTAATCATCCTCGTTTTTAACTGATGTAAAGATATTGGACAAACTAAAATGTTTCTCTGGCTATATTTTATAACCTGTTATCAATGAAATTTCATCTCTCGTCTTAATAGAGCTATACATGTATACGTATTTTTTTAACTTTTTATGGCCTCTTATGACCGAAATGGTTTGTTGAGAGAGTAAACTGGATGGCATATGATTTGTAGCTATTGAAAGCATGCATAAGCACAGAAAAGCAGAAAATAAAGGAGCAGAAATTGGGAGAGCGGGAAAGCGTTTGGATTTTTAAATTCAAATCTTTTACTCATGGTTTTAACAGAGATGAAGAGCAGCATTATTTTTTAAAGGCACATTGACTCTGTAATACTAGCCGTTCTGTTTGTACAGCTTTCTTCTCCAACTCATAATTCCATGGATACCATATCTAGGAAGCTCAGAGAGAGTTGACATTGCATTTTACATATTCATATCTTGTTCCCTATGACCCTCCCTTTTGATTACATATTCGGATTGACTGTTTGTTTTGATATGAGCATTTAAGATTTTAAGAATTAAATGTAGAGGGCAAAATATGCTATTATGTACTGATTTGGTTTTCTTTCAAGATGCTGAATATGCATACGAATAACTGGTTATTGTGCTAAAGACCCACTGAACACATGTTGCAGGTACCACTTTTGCAGTCCATTGTTCCCTTTTGGTTGATATATGTATAGGGTTGGTAAAGAAAGCAAGGAATCCAGATGAGGAGCAGGTTAGCAATCTAGTCTATTGCTCTTGGAAGGTAGCGTGATCAGGCCCAGAATTGCTCTGTGAATGGCAATATGAGGGAAGGGTTGTAATGTCATGTGAGGAATCTGCATAAGTATGTACACCACTTTATCAGATGGCATTTATCATGCCTGTGAGTTGTGGAGTTGTGCATTTAATACTATCAGTTGGATCTAACTGGGTTGATTTTGAATATTTGGATGCTTGTTGTTATGAGATATGGGAGTCAGAATGCACATGTTACTCCGACATGCCGATTATAGGATCATATGCGTTTAAAAGTGGTGAGGTTGTGTTTTTTCTCTGCACTTTTAATGGGTTTTTATGGACTTTTAGGATACGGCCCCTTAGAAAATTGCTGCTGATTTGTTTGTGTTGAACTAGAGTATACACAGAGAATGTTGATCTGTCATAACACCGGAGGCAACATTCTCCGCAATATCCCGATTTAATAAAAAAAATAAAAATTAAGTGGCAAAAGTGAGCAGTCCAAGCGATCTCTGATTTTATTTTTCATAGGTTACGAGTAGGGTGTTGTTGGATTTTAAGAAGGAATAGGATAAGTCCTTTTTGCTGGATAATCCTGATTCAGATATCCTCACATTTGGTTTATTGGACATGGATCTTCCTAGCTGCTTTTTAGTTTTATGCATATATTAAGAATAGTGGATTTAATAGATGTTCTTTTTGTTTCTTCAGTCTGGCAATAAAGCTACATAAAGTATTTTTTTCCTTTTATTGTTATATTGTCATGTGTTCCCTATATAGCTCACTGTTGTTTTCCCTATGTTAATCTAACTATGTACATTGTAAGCTGCATTCACTGTGCACATATTGCCAAATATTACTTTTACTTTTGTGCCACATTGTATTTTCACACATAGGCAGCACATGTTTTTGTATTACGTTCCCTTCTTGGGATTTAGTCAGAACAGCTCATGCAAGGTCAAACATTATTGGTCCTTGATATTCTCTGTGGTCGGACACTAGCACATAAACATAATAGCGAAACCCAGCTGCTGTTTTTGAACACACATGTTTTATCATATAACCTGGGACTTGTTGCTTGATAATACAGAGCGGAGGACTTGCAGGCAAAGACAAAGTCCTGAGACGAATGGGCTGTGTCAGCTGAGATGTAGAACATCCATCTATGTATGCCAAGGTGTGGGGTTCATCACTAATCCCAGAGATCTATAAATCACTTTGCTTATATAGTGGCGGTGGGCTTAGGCAAATCTGTCAGCTAATATGACAGTGATTTTTATTGTATATGGTCTTTCAGTCATGTTAATGACATTACTGACCTGCATATATTTTCCAATTGTGGCACAATTATTGCATATTGGAGCATGATAGTTTCAATAAATATTATAAGCTTCCTTCATGCCTCTTTTCTATTTAAAAGGGGATGACCTGCAACCGCAATCCCTGGAAGGGTCGAGAGTGTTGTGTTCTGGGGTGTCAAATCACTTGTCTCTCTGGGAAGGTTAGGAGGGCAAGTGAGGCACTATCAGCTAGTCGGATTCGGGCCCATAGGTACTTATGCGGTATGGGGACTCAGTCCCTACATACTAACATTGTATGGTCCCATGCATAGTTCTGTTCCTTAGCAGAATCCCTGCAACAATACTGGATGGATAGGTAACCAAACACATTTTTTTTAATTGTCTTGCACATAACTTTATTTGAGCACATTATTAGAGGCTCAGTATAGTGAAAATGTATTTTCCACAACTTTTCAGAACTACTGTTATTTTAATATGAAGAGAAATGCAAAACTTCATGATGGAATTTAACCACTTTATGTATCCGCACTTTCACACAAAATGAGGGTCATATAAACTATTATCAGAAATCATCTGAATGATCCTTTCTAGAAAGATCGATCATCCTGTCATAGATGCTTTAGAGCAGTGGTTCTTAACCTTTCGACTGGTGTTGACACCCAACGAATCATAACTGGAATAAAAGGAATCCAATGAGTCATTACTTGAAGCTGGAGTTCCCCCGACCTATGCAATTTCTTTGATTTGAACTTCAAAACAAACACAGAAACAAGTACACAACTAACAAAGTCTCAAATATGGAAATATTTTGTTTAATTCACAATCAAATATAGAAAAGGTTCAGAATGGTTCCGATACCTCCAGATGAAGCATGCCCGGACGGCACAGTTAACCCCAGGCGTGCAGGTTCCGGAGGCATCCCCGCTGGAGGACAGATTGTTGACCGAGTACATGCCAAAGAAGGCGACGTCCTTCACGTACCGCAAACTGATCAACAATTCGCCGGACCCTATGGGGCTCTTGCGGGAGAGATGGGCCGGAGAGGTCGGTGATTTTGATGACCCGGACTGGCGTGAGGCATTGGCCTCGCCACGCGAGGCGGGTATACCCTCGAGGCTGCGGCTGGTGCAACTTCGTATTCTACATCGTTCGTACTTCACCAGAAGCTTGTTACATAAACTGGGCAGAGCGCCTCATCCCTTCTGCCTGCGGGGTTGCGGGGAGGAGGGAACCTTCTATCACACTATCTGGGACTGTCCTGTTCTCCAGGTATTCTGGAAGCGAGTGATGCGAACAATGTCACAGGTGTGCGGGGTGTCGTTGGTGCCTGAGCCCAGACGCGGTTTCCTGAATGTGTGGGAGCCCACTGATCTCAATCGTCAGGCGCAGGGCTGGGTGACGCTGGGGAACATGACGGCCAAAAGGAACATAGCCCAAAAATGGGGAGCGGTGGAGACACCGTTGCTATCAATATGGAAGAGAGAGATGGATAGGGCCATGTTTGCTGAGCGCTCCGTATTTATCAGGCGGGGATGTCCTCGAAAGTGGGTCAGAGTATGGGGAGCGTGGAACAAGTATAGGGGTAACATATGTGATCCACCACCTCTTTCAGATGAGGACTCCTCTGACTCGGATGGCTAGGAAGGCCGGGGGCGTGGAAGGGAGGGGGGACGGCAATGTTTGTCTCAAAGCGTTCGACTTGGGATTACTTGAAGAAATTATGAATCTGCGTGGTGATTTGTCCAATGAATTGTACATACGGTCTGATTCCATGTCCTTTGGTTGTATTTGTTTTGAAAACAATAACATTTCTTTTAAAAAAAATATAGAAAAGGTATTTAAATGTTAATTTTGCTTATTATTTGTATAAACTTTGTTAATTTTAATTTATTAATTTTAATATTATTTCATTTTATAAAGCAGTCGCGGACCCCCTGGGGACCTCAGACCACAGGCTAAGAACCACTGCTTTAGAAAAACAGTTATGCAGTTCTACTTTCTATTAACTGTTTTTTTCTACTTGTTAATATTGGGTATTGTTCTTTAGCATGCCACAAAGTGACAGGTTTCGGTTCTTTTGCTTTCATCTCTTGTCGGACAAAACACGGAATTGCTATCTTTACCTGTTCTTAGATTAACTTTGGTATGGATCTGTTCCCATGTTTTTGGTTCCAACATCATTTTGATACATTTGCTCTGATGGGGTTTTTCACAAATTATCCCTTTGTTTTCCAAGACTTATTTATAATGAACCATAGATAAATTGGTACCTCTTATCTCTTGAATAGTGAAATTATTTTCTTGAAATTGTATCAAAAGTGTTGTTTGTTAAAGTATTTTTTGCTTACCTTTCTTTTACCTTGTTGCTAATGTGACATTTTTTTGTCAGGTATTTGTTGTTAATTCAAGCCCTGATGAAATGAAATATGAATTTAAAATGTAAACTGAACCAGTTGGGTTTTGGAAAATTCTACTTACCAGTATGCATCTGTTCTTGGCATGAAGAGCTGCAGATCCACACACTAGCATTAGATTGCCATCTGGTGTTGGGCTCGGATGCTTGCACCTTGTTGTTGTCTTGGAAGAAGTCTTTGTAGTCACGAGATAGGTGACTCCTCCCACGATAGTGCGCATGGGCATCAACACCATCCTTAGATTGTTTTTCACCATAATGGGAAATGATGGAGTTAGTAGAAAGAAAAAGATGTCCATGTGTGTATATCTAAGTAAGATAGAACTGGAACAGATACAGGTCCCGGAGAGGTGGGTGGGCGTGTGTGGATCTGCAGCTCTACATGCCAAGAACAGATGCATACTGATAAGTAGCATTTTCCGTTCGAGGCATATGAGCTGCAGATCACACACTAGCATAGACTGTACAGCAGTAGCTCCCCTAGCGGTGGTCACCTGTATCGTTTGCAGTAGTTTGAAAGAGAGTTTTAAGAACAGCTTGGCCCACAGTAGCTTGTTGCTTGGCTTGCACGTCAACACAATAGTGTTTAGTGAAGGTGTGTGTTGTAGACCATGTTGCTGCCTTAAAAATGTCTTCTAGGGGAATGTTCCCTAAGAATGCCATGGAGGCCCCTAGTTTGCGTGTGGAGTGCGCTCTAGGGGTAATTGTCAATGTGTGTTTAGCTTTTTGGTAGCATATTTGGATACATTTAACGATCCACCTTGCACTCCCAGCTTTGGAGATGGGGTTACCTTTATGCGGTGGGGAGAAAGCTACGAACAATTGTTTAGTCTTGCGAAAGGATTTAGTTCTGTCAATGTAATAAAGTAGGGCTCTTTTTACATCTAGGGTGTGTAGAGCTCTCTCTGCTATGGAGTCTGGGTTTTGAAAAAACACTGGTACTCCACCGATTGGTTAAGATGAAATGGAGAGATGACTTTAGGAAGGAATTTTGGATTTGTTCTGAGAACCATCTTGTTACGATGTATTTGTAATAATGGTTCTTGTATGGTTAAAGCCTGGATCTCACTTACTCTTCTAAGGGAGGTGATTGCAATAAGGCAAGCTACTTTCCATGTGAGGAACTGCAATTCGCATTTATGTAGAGGTTCAAATGGGGGTCCCATGAGCCTAGTAAGAACAATATTTAGATTCCATACTGGAGAGGGTGGCAACCTGGGAGGAATGATTCTTTTCAGGCCCTCCATAAAGGCTTTAATTGCAGGGACTCTAAAAAGTGACAAGTGTTGTCTGTTTTGTAAATAAGCAGCAAGTGCTGCTAGATGTAAACGTATGGACGAATATGCGAGATTACATCTTTGCAAGTGTAGTAAGTAGCAAATGATGTCCAGGATGGAGGCATCCAGTGGATCAATATGGTTGTTAGTGCAGTAAATTTTTTCAAGCTAGCCTGGCTGATGACGAGTGTTACCCCGAAACCGGTCCCAGGATGCCTGTTTCCGGTCCAGGGAGGGCCCAGCTTGGCAGTTTGGGCTGAACTGTTCCCATGAGGAACAGTGTCAAGGCTGGTTTGCATAGGGCTGGGTCCAAACTGGGGTGGCGTAGTGAACAAAAGAACCCAGATCTCTTGACTAGAGATGAATGTTTGATTTATTCAGCATATTGTCCATCAACTCTGCAGCATGTGATGCAGAAGGGGCAACACTACACAGTTCTAATTTAGAACCTCAGATCACACTTGTTTGATGGAATATAAGTGGGAGTGAGGGATGAAAGCGGCAGAATGCAGATGGAAACAAGCGGGTAGCATTAGGTCTGCACGGGCTGGAAAGCTACCGAGAAATGGGCAGTAAAAGACCAGTTGTTTCGAGGTCCATCGATTCATTTCAAAGATGGAGTTCTTCAAACATCCAGTCAGACTTATGATTGTTTATTATTGCTAAGTTTATATTCGAGGCATATGAGCTGCAGATCACACACTAGCATTAGATCGCAATCTGGTGTTGGGCTCGGATGCTTGCACCTTGTTGTTGTCTTGGAAGAAGTCTTTGTAGTCACGAGATAGGTGACTCCTCCCTTGGACGATAGTGCGCATGGGCATCAACTCCATCCTTAGATTGTTTTTTTCCGCCATTGGGTTCGGATGCAACTTTTGCGCTCCGGTTCAAAACTTCCATTTCAAACTATTTTGGCGCGCAAAATTTTCACAAACTCCAGTCGTCCAGATATGTGAAGACATGGATCTGTTGTCTTCTCAAATGTGCTGCTACCACCGCAAGACATTTTGTGAATACTCTGGGTGCGGTGGTGACTCTGAATGGAAGGACTTTGAACTGATAGTGTTGTCCGTCCACTGCGAACCTTAGATACTTCCTGTGAGCAGGATGTATGGGAATGTGGAAGTAAGCGTCCTTGAGATCTAGTGTGGCAAGGAAGTTGCCTTGTTGCAACGGTGGGAGCAATGCTGCAGCAACAAGTGATGGATGGAATCCTGAATAGATCAAACATTCACCCCCAGTCAAGAGATCTGTGTTAAATCCATCGTTCTTTTGCTCACTACGCCACCCCAGTTTGGACCCATATGCAAATTAGTCTTGACCCTGCTCTTCATGGGAACAGTCCAGTCCGAACTGCTAAGCTATGTCCTCCCTCCCTGGACTGGAAACAAGCATACCGGGACCGGTTTTGGGGTATCACCCCTCATCAGCCAGGATAGCTTGAATCCAGTGGCAAAGTGAGCAAGGGACCCACGTCTGGGTATACCCTGCCAACTTAGGGCGAACCAAGCAAACACAAGGAGATGATGGACAGAGCGCTGAAACTTTTCAGACACTCACCCCAGTCACAGATCTGGGTTGAATCCATCATCGTTCTTTAGCTCACTTTGCCAGCCCAGTTCAGACACAGCCATATGCAAATCAGTCTTGAACTGTCCCTCATGGGAACAGTCCAGCCCGAACTGCCAAGCCAGGCCTACCCCGGTCCCGAAACAAGCATCCTGGGTCCGGTTTTAGGCTAACCCCCTCATCAGCCAGGCTAGCTTGAATTTAGTGGCTAAGTGAGCAAGGGACCCACGAACAAAGCAAACACAAAGAGATGATGGATGGAGCACTGAAACTTTTCAGACACTTACCCCCAGACACAGATCTGTGTTGAATCCATCATCATTCTTTAGCTTATTTTGTCACCCCAGTTCAGACCCAGCCATAAGCAAAGGGACCCACATCTGGGCATACCCATCCCACTTGGGGCGATAAATGCTGCTGCAACAAATGATGGACGGAATGCTGAATAAATTAAACATTCTGCATCACAGCACAGTCAACTCACACAGTAGCTGTGTGACACACTTTTTTTCTTTTAATCATCACATGGGCACTCAGTGAGGAGACACTATCACACATTGAGGTGGAAACCCACGCACATATTAGGTCTCCAGCTTAGGTGTGGATGCTCTGCACAGATGGGCTCCAATTAAAACTTCGCCAAGGAATGGAAAGTCATTCCAGATGAGTTGCTTATTACTGTGGGAGAAGGCAGGTGGGACTGTTTGGGAGGTGATGGGAGGCCAAAACCCCACTGTCCAGGGGCCCTGCCCCTTCTCTCTATTATGTACTTTCAAAATTATTGTTTTCAGGCAATTTTGTGGCAATCCTGACAAAGGCGCATCCGCGCTCAAACAAGTGAAGAAGATTCAATTTCTGCCAATATTGGTTTTTATTGTGTTTTTAATATGTCGTTCATATATTGAAAAATATTGTCGATCTAAAGATTGTATTTCATAATATCGCAAATTGGATGTTTTTTTATAAATGAAGATCGTTTTATACTACTATTCAACTCAATTAATTGAAATTAAAAAACCTTTTTATTGCATTTCTCCCTTTTTGGTTCTTACACTGCGCTTACGTTTAATTATTGCTTATTTTGTCATAGTATAATGTTTGACAAGTTTATCATTGCCTAGGAATGTATTGTCGATTGGAGTTGCCTTCGTTGCCTTGCACTGCGCACTTTCAAGATTGTGATTGTAGTTTGCATTTCGTATGAAAAAGGCTTCACTGCTCCTTAATCTTTAATCTGGTGCCCCTTTGCACGTCCCCCTACGAAGGCCTCCATCTACTGTACTGTACTGCAATTACATTTATATAGTGCTTACTTCCCCTGATGAGGCGTCAAAGCACTTTATGGCAGGTAGCATGCTACTCCTAAATTCAAAGGTTAATGGTTAATCCAGTGGTTCTTCTTGATGGTTAATGGGATTAGTCATTTTCTCAAGGAAAGGATTGCATGCATTTATTGTCTCCGTGGAAGATCACGTTAATGGCTGTTAGGTGTGAGTATTACATTGAGTTTGTGAAAATGGTTGGTGAAAAGCATAGAATGGTTAGAGGAGGTGAGTTACTGTTAAAATGCAGGGATATGTTTTCCAGGAAGGAGAGGTTATGATCTAGAGGACGAGGTGTGGGCTGTTTGTATAAATGCAATAATTGAGAGTAAAGCAGACAGGCATGCACCAGAGTAGGTTACACTTACAGAGAGTAGGGGATGCAGAGAATGGAGAATGGGTAAGAAAAAATGGAGAAGGAACAATCATATCTTTTAAAGCAAAGTCAACAGTTCATGCGAGGCTTTAGGAGTAAAGGGGGAGAAGGGTTTTAGGAAAGCATGTCATCTCGGATGTACCAACTGTCGAAGAAGGATAGGCGGCTGTCACGTGTGGGAAGGTGCCAATAGCTGCAGCATCTTTGGGTTCTGTTTCACTGTCGACATTGTTGAATCTTTGTTCTTTGAAAAGTAACATTAACAGTACACATTATTCCCAATGTTTTCAACTCTATACTCTGCTCTTTTTAACATTAGGTGCTATGCTATTAGGTAAGTCCTTTGGGTTTGACAGGCAAGATTTGGAGGATTGAATCATCTCTGCGATTTGAAGTGATCCCTCCGTTATGCCTGGTTCTCCCCTGATCTCAGTAAGGGGATTTTGTAAGGAGTTTGTGCTGATTTGATCCTCTCCGAGGGTAATACACGGGTATCAGTCTGAAGCCAGCGAGGGCTTGTCTTTGTGAATTAGATCATATAGATTTTCTGCCACACATTAGGAATAACCAACTCTTCTTCTGAACTCCAAGTGATTCTCAGTGGCTCTAATTTTTGCAGGTCGTAAGTGCTATAATGTTGCAATCTGAATGTAGTGCCACAAATGGTTTTATTTCTATTTACTGGAAGTATCAGACGGGGTGCCAGCCTAAAACATAATCAACGTAATTGCAAATAATTGTTTGAATAATATCTATCCTTTGCAGTTGAGCTAAACATATAAATGTCAGATGAGAGAGGTCCCATGATGACCCTTCACCTAAGGCTGGAGGCTGCCAGGACAGTTTTGTCAGTCAGCCTGGCTGTCACTGCCATAAATATTTTACTATTTTTTTGTTTTGCATTTATTTGAAACTAAATTTCCAGAGTAATCCCTAAATACAGATTCTTAATTTGATTTGTGTGATACTGTGTGACAGCCGTTCCCAAACATCTGTCAGACTGCTGCTGCAAAAGGAAATTAGGGGGAGTAGAGTCAGAGAGGGTGGCAAAGTCCTGACATAGCTTTGTCCTTGCTCATCTTCAGACATGACCTATAGATTAGCCAAAATCAAATATCTGGCTAGAGCCAAATCCCAGCATTCTTTGCCTCAGTCACCTACAATGCCTGGGTTAATCTGCACTGATAAATCAGCAGCAACTGTGGGTTCGGGGGGGAAGAGATGATGGATGTGATCTGCTTTGTTTATCTTGAGTGGTAGTAAGAAGGGGTGATAGGCCTTGTATCAGATGCGGTAACCGATTGTGAGCAAAGTAATAAGTGGAATGTGTCTGAACTTACCTGGAGCGAAGGTGATGTCAGAGAATACATCACGAATGGTCCGCCCTACAATTTGATATCCAAAAGACGTTTCATCATAGGGACTGACGGGAAGAGGTTCGAAGGCATTCTTAATAGTAATTTTCACTCTGTCATCACTGATGACGTGCTTCACAATGTCAATTACCTAGAGAAAGAAAACAAGGTGAATAGGTTTTCCTTTTTTCAATATCTATTTGTTATGAATTCCAGTGGAGTTTTTTTCAGTGCTTTCAAAAACTATTAAAAAATCTTTTTTTTTTTTTAAGTTATCAGGGTTTACACTTTTTGGTCCAAACAAAATTGCTGAGATTATGGTCTTTTCAATGCTTAGAGCGAAATGCCCTTTTTTTCCCCGTTCATTCCTTTTGTAAATTATTACTAGTTCTTCCTTCTCGAAACTCACTGGTTCACACCCTTTCCATAAATTTGTTCTTCCATGTAACTTTCATTATCTCACCTCTCTGCCAGTCTAAATTGTCAGTAATCAGATACCTCTTTTCAGCAGTCCAGTCCCAATTCATGATCAGTATGCGCATGAATGGAGATTTGGTGGCATTTCATTAAAACAGGAAAGATCTACTTTATAAAGATTTTCAACTCTGACATTAAATGTATGTAAACTGTGGTGTACTCTCTACTAGGTCATTGTACGCCAGTGTCACAATGTCCTGTTCTGTGGCTCTACATACCAAGAAAAAGCGGGACTAATAAATATATTATTACTGATGGATCTAGGCCTATTTTTGCTGTACCTGGTCATAGGGTAGAAAACTGCTAGGATATTACTACTGTTAGCTATAACGACTTTGGTGACAAAAAACTGTGCTGTTATTTGAAGCAGCTGACGTAATAAAGCCATTTCATGAACTGCAGGATGTTTAGAGTCGCTCTCAAGTGCAGTTCACACAGGGTATGAAATCTATTGTACACTGTTGACGTAGTGTCTGTGGATTGAGGTGTAATTGAAAGCCAGCACAAGGACCTCTTAGCACTGGTTTTTACCACTCATGTGGGTGGGCTTTGTTTCTTTGAAAGCAGTGCTGGGACTGTGTAGCTGCCAAGTGTGTGTGAGAACTGCTCAAGGCACTTTAACTTTGTGTTCTGTGCAGTGTGTCTAGTTCCAGGGCATTTTCTATTGAGCAGGAAAGAATTAATGAGCACAGTGCAATGTGTTTCCATTCCTTGTAGTCAGCGTGTTTTGTACAGGCGACGTTGCCAAGTGGCGAGCCTTGCTTTGTCATCATACATTTCAAGCTTCATTTCGACACTGAGGCAGTAGGAATGAAAGTTGAACTCAGTGATCATCTGGCTGCATCATGCACACATCCTACTTCACTGCACAGACTCAGAATAGGTTCTTACACCTGTTTATGCTTAAACTGCACTGACATTCTTCTGATATTGCATAGACTAGTAAACATGGAGCAGTACGAGCTTCTTCATTTTCTGAGTGAATACACCAACTCATAGATGTTCAGCATTAATGTATGTGCTAAAAGCAGCCTGGTTTCCCCAAAAACCAAGGCATGAACTTCTGTGCCTGCACATACGCAACGTAGATGTTCATGCTTTGACCCCTAATCATTTTGAATATAGGCTGCAGCTGATATGGACATGCTCGTCACACCACCACGATCTACACCTAACAAGTGGAGCGATGGGTGGACATCAATTCAGTAAGTACCCGCATGCACAGTGATTTTTGTTTCCACAATCCGGATATGTGGGCTTTCAGATCCAAAACGTTGCCCTGCTCTCAATGAAGAAGCATAGCATCCTTTTGACATGGCCTTGATAGCAGCAAAACAATAGCAACGCATTGGAAACTCAAGAGGACCCATTGCGAGTAGATTGGGCATGGGCGGAGCTGACCACACTAATGGCCCTACGCTGCAGACATGATAAGGACTCCCCGTTGGACACATGGGACAACAATCTTGCTACCCGTTGAAGGTAAATTTAATATTCAAACCCCTTAAGATGGCTGCTTCATATACTGTGGATTACTTCATAAAACAAATATTAAGTGTTTACCCCGCCTTTTGATTACATACAATGCTTGCTTGCTGGGGTGTGGGGGGAGTGAAGAGGATACTGGTTTTGTTAACTTTTAGTTTCTCTTCATTCTCACTGGTTAGTGGAACTAGGACGAACTCGTTTGGGCGCATTACATGTATGCTAGATACATGATACTAGCAGGCATGATTCTTATGGCATACACTGCTTTTGTTAATGCATATTATCATGGTCAATAAAAAATGAATAAAGAAAATCAAAAATAGCACCCTGGAGTTGGCACATGTCCTGAACTGAGAAACTATTCATATTCAGCTGCAAATCCTCTGGCCACTACACACCAACATGCAGTAACAGTGAATAGCAGCCATGTGAGGAGAGCCCTGCTTTAGAAACAGGGGTGGAAGTAGTTCCTGGTTGTCCTGAGACCATGTGGAAGGTCACTAGGGCATAACAATTACTTGCATGTGTCATAGTAGAAGCCCCAATGACTGGAAAGCTCTTGGGGGTAAGGGCTGCACTTATACTGATTGATCTCAGGGATGCAAAAATTCAGCAAACTCCTGTTTTCCAGTTTCTACCGATAAACAAACTATTCACACGACTCAATAAGCAGATCCCCCACCAATTTATAAAAATAACATGCATCTTTGTATGTGTATAGGGACCAGAATCAATACGAGCAGGTAAGTCAGTTTTGCAAGTTAAATATTAAGCATTTTAAATTCAACACTTTTCAGAAGCTGCAATGTTATCCTATTGGAGGAAAAATAAGTACAGCATCCAGGTACAGTAGAGCCACTTACAAGACCAATCTCCGGGACTTAAGGTGAGTATCGGGCAAGGTCCAAGGCAGCACCAGCAGGTCAACTCCAGCGGCACTGGGGCGGCCGGGTGCAGTGGTGCAATACAGCGTTGGGTGCCCAACATGAGCAAATGGGGATCGGTCCTCATGAAAAGAGGCTGCAAGTTTTGATTGGAAGACCAGTCGGGTTGACCCAAGAGGAGGGTTCAAGTCTTGCGATGCTAGGAGACGTCGGGACACCGGTGGTCCAAGTCTCCAAGTGCAAGAACAGAGGTGTTTGAGATGTGGGGTTTCTTAGTCCATTAGCACTCGTGTTGGAGGGGGCCTGCAAACAGAGGCTGCATGCGACGTCAGGGAGTTCACGAGGGGTGAACCCAAAGTGGACTCGGCCTCCTGAGGACTTGGGGACCAATTGTACAGTTTTGGGAAAGAGATCTGGTAGGGGGGACCTGGTTAGTGGGAACCAAGTACACATCCGGTTAAAATCATATCAAATACCAGGCAAAAGTGGGGGTGACCATGTCAAAAAGAGGCACTTTGCTAGAGTCATTTTATTAATTTGTATTCTATTTTTTTAATTCGGTTTGGGATTTGTATGGTTTTACATTCTGACTATCACTGTTTTGGTATTGCATAAATACTTTACGTATTGTCGTACGTTAGGCATATCTGCACTGTGCCATAGTGGATATTTACTAGGGGGTTGTGGGAAGGGTAAATAGTGATTTTAAGGTTTCACTCCGTCAAAGGTTGTGTAAAAGGTTGTGATTATTCCTTGAGGTGGGTAGTCACCTACACCAAATAATACAATTTCATACACTTTTAAATTCTGATCCGCAGGGTATCGGACTTGTTCGATAATTATTGCCTCTCCAGGCGGCCATTCATAATTAGAACAATAGTGCTTTGCCATTCACGAGATTCATAACACAAGGCATGACATGTTGCATTCTGGTATCACATTCTATCTGTCTTTCAAAATTAATGCAGATGATCACCACATATGTGTGATTACCAGTACTGGGCTACTACTGTGATCTGCGTGTAACCTGCGGTATGTGTCTGAATTCCAGAAGGTATATCTCACCCTTTCCTCTTTCTGCGAATGATAAGACATGCATCAATGAGTTCACTATGGAACACTTGCTGTTTACAGAGCTGAAAATGGCAACAACTCCTCCTGGGAGTGCCGCATAAAACACAAGTTATTTGTTACATAATAAAACAATGAAACTGAGGGTTACAATAAATAGGTAATATGATAGCTGGCTTCTGTGGCTTAATGGGTTAAAGAGCCCACTCCAGGGATCTGTGTTTGACACCAATCAATCATCAGATTTGTATAGAGTGGCTAATCCCCTGTGAGGGTATCAGGGGCTGGCCACAGGTTCAAATAGTGGCAGATGCACTTACCATTTCATCCTTCTCAGGTGGATAAAATGAAAACTACTGAGTTGGGTAACAGCCGACATCCATTATCGGTCAGAAGAGTCAAGAGAGATACTCGGGCGACCATGCACTCTACAAATATGCCAGACATGTTTATGTTAACGATGAAACACCAAAAAGTGTCTGAAGTACTGAAACACAAGCTTTCTCCACAAAAAACAACAAAAGCAATGGTGCTATGTTCCATTACACAGATGAAATAGACATTTAACATGGCATCAGGTTTGGCACCTTGGCATGATCATGCACAAGCCTGAACTGTGCTAGTTTACCATGTTAGCTGGAACAGGAAAAACATCAGGATCCTAATTCTGCATGCAGTCGGATTACCCAGGGCAAGAGTATACCCACTTAGACCATGCAGGGAACATTTAAGTCCAAAAAGCACTACATTGCAAAATCTGGTTCTAGAGAGACTCCATCATTCGGAACAGCATTACCACAGAGGGACAGGGGACGCACCACAGGCCCTGAGGCTCACGCCAGGAAGCCAGCCAGCATGAACATGATGCTGGGAGTTGGCATCCTGAGCCTTTACAGCCTACTCAGACACCTATAAAGCTCGGAGCGGAGTGCTGGAGGGGAGCACCCTGGGCCCAGAAACCCAGCTAGGGAGTCATGCAGGTCTAAACTTACCTCTATCACTGGGTGCCCTGAGTATGCGGCAGTGAGCAGTGTGGTCTGAAGGAGCACCATGGGTTCTTAGCCTCTAGCCAGAGAGCCATGAATGTGTCCATCTGTAACACAACTGGTGCTCATGTAAAGTGCTCTGATACCTTTGGGTCTAGTTCGCGCTATATAGAACTGCATATTGTTTTTTTTTTAATGCTTGCTTGCAGTGAGCATGGTGACCAACTTGCAACCTGCACTTCTTCTAGTTAGGTCGGCCATATTTCTGACTTTGTGCCCATGAACATCTGAAATGCAATTAATAGGATTGGAAATATAAATGTGTTACATAAGGGGTCCCCAATCTTTTCTGTAAGTAGAAGCTACTTCTGCTCAAGGAAAGTGCTCCTGAGCTACTAGCAAATGTTGTCTCTATAAAATAGTGACAACATAAGTAAACATGACACTATGACCACACTAAGGAGGATTATCAGTAGTGACCCACAAGAAGTCCAGGCATAGTTACCAGCAGAAATACCAGGAAACAGTTATCAATATTAAATGCCTTCATGTGACTAATGAAGTAACATTTAAATCATCACATGCCTTCTGGCACAAAGGAAACCACAGCCTTTTGTCTCACCAATTCAGGTTAGATTATTATTCTACTTTCAACTTTAAATGTGTTTTGGAATTGAACGTTTTGTTTATGTCAGCACATCCTTTCATGAAAATACAAATTTTTCTATCAAAT
This sequence comes from Triturus cristatus, assembly GCF_964204655.1. Classification (NCBI taxonomy): domain Eukaryota; kingdom Metazoa; phylum Chordata; class Amphibia; order Caudata; family Salamandridae; genus Triturus; species Triturus cristatus. The sequence continues at coordinate 451,971,431 of NC_140591.1, forward strand.
ATCACTTTCAATTTTGGGCAAACAAACTGAATATTTCAGAAGAAAAGCCTTTTCTGAAAAAAAACCAAGTTTTGCCTTCAAATATCCGTTTTCATTTTTAGGAAATACGCAGACCCCAAACATCAGTTTGTCATTTTCATTGAGCACATACATGTACAAATGCCTCTCATGGGCAGATTCTGCCTTGAATGGCCAGATATTACAATCATGGGCCATAGATGCTCATTATACGTCAAGTTTGCCCCTATTGCTCCAATAATGCCTACCATTGCACCAGAGCCTCAATTGTGACAAAGCTGAACACCATAACAGCCAGGATGCCCACTATATATCAGTAAGGGCCATTAATATGTTAGGGGTGGCCCCCATCATGTCAAAGCTGGCTAAAAGTAGGCCAGTCATACTCGTGTCAATGATGCCTGCCAGTATGCCACGACTAGATCATGAATGTCCAAAATAATCAAGGATGACAAATATTATGCCATTGGCACTTTTATGACCTGAATGGCACACTTGTGCCAGAGATAAAACCCTTTTGATGGAGTCAAGCATACTCATTTGGGGGCCCTTAGCACCAAGCATAGCTTCCAGGAAGTGATATTGTTTATTAGGAAGGAGCACAATGTTAAACAGACACACACATACATTATTGCAGGAGGCGACTTTTAAATTTCTCTGATCTGAATCCAAACCCTGTTCTCCTCACTTGGGCTGATCATGTATCCAACTAATACATTTTCACACTGGCTCTTGCAGTCCCACTTCAGTGGGTCAGCATTGGTTACTGCTCATGCTACTGTTGCCACTCCTCATTCATGGTTCATTATTTACACACATGGTGCAACTGAAAGAGTGTAGTGAGGGCTGCGATTTAGATACATACATTGCTATGTTGGCATAAGCGTGTTAGATGTTAGAAAGCCATCTTGCCACTTTTGCTGCTTTTGCACACGACACTGCAAATACATGTTATCATTTGAAAACCGCTTGCTCGCCTTTTTCTTCACATGAGAACTGTCTGTTGTTCACATCCCTAGACGTGCGCTGCGACCTTGGTCTGAACATTGTGTAAAGAAACAGTCTGGGTCGCCAGACAATGCATGTTTTTGAGTTCAGGTTGATCGGCCCACTATTTAGCCATAACACGCACACAGCTGCAAATACCTGAAAGTCGAGTGCTTTTAATATTGCAGTCTGCATGCTTTACACACATTCTGAAGAAGAGCGTTCCCAGGAGCAGAGCACACCTGATCCTGTGATGTGATTCAACTAAGCTGATCTTTACGGTATGGGGTTCCCCATTCAAGCCTAGAGACCTTCTATTAGTATAATAATACTAGTTTACTAGCGAAAGGAAGGTTGCTGTATTCCACTGTCATTTATACTATGATTTCTCCTTTCATTTTCTATGGTATTGTAACAATGCTGATGGTTTTGATTTTAATCATTTGTCTGCTTATGTTAGCGAAAGTACTGCATCTTAGGACACGTAGTTTATAAAATAAACCTTTTAAACTTTACCGTGTCTCCGATTACTCTTGTTGTGGACTGATATGAGAATAATTACGAACAGTTATTTCTGATTCCCACCATTCCTGAGAGTACTCTAAGTCGCTTGTTCTGGGTTGTCTATACATTGGGACCTCAGATAGAATACGGATAACGAATGGGACACTGATGCAGGTCGGATAGGGGTTCTGAGGTGAGTTTTTGGTACACCACAATTCACTGAGGTCCTGGTTTCCTGCGCATAGTTCTGTGCATGAGCAGAATCCCTGCAACATGGCGCACCTAACGTTTGGTCTTTTGATTTGAAACGCCTTAGTAGTGCTTATATTAGTCCACGACTCCCTCACTCTTGTTTCCGGATAACGGGAGTGACGGATTTTACCTACCTATTGCTAGCCTAATAGGTTCTTTCAAGCTTGTTAATTAAAAAGGTTTCTTATATTTATGAACCCTTGTGCTACTGTAAAATCCATTGTTGTTTTTCTCTGTGTCCTTATGGCGGTCGAAATTGCAGCACATAGCCATGCACCTCTGCGATGTCATTTGAGCAGTATGGGGTACCGGACGATGGGATGGTCGTTATTTTTGTGGTGAGTGCAGATGGCTCCTACCCTTATGAGTTGTTTTACTCTTGGGTGACGCTGCCAGCAGTGAATGCCGATGATAAGACGTTTCACTCGTTTACTCACACGCGGGTCCCAGCAAATTATACGCCATACAGGATGCTAGAGATTCCCCTTTCAGCCTGGCAGCATTGCATTTGGTTTAATGGCGCCCTTCCCCATGCGGTTGCACCGGCTAGACTCGGCCCTTTGTCAATTCCAGGGGCCACATGGCCGGTGCTGGCCGGATTTACGCCTCACCCCCGCTATTTGACTCTTGCGGTGGATGAGTTGCGTACGCTCCATACAACCCTCATTTCAGTATATAGGGCTTTGGTGCAATACGTCTCACGCAACGTGCAGGTGGGGGCACCTGCTGTTGCGGGACTACCAGCTGGTCATCCTGCGGTTGTTATTAGCCCAGTCATAGTTAATTCGGTGATGGGCAAGCGCACCTAGAATAAGGATGATTTACCTTATTGGCTTGCCTAGAAATTTGACCAACTGGAGGCAGTTTTTCCACACTCGACCGCTGTGGAGAAACACAGGATCCTCACCATTAGTTTGCCGAAAGACTTAGTCCCAGAAGTGTCCGATTGTGACAACTGGGGTAAGGTTTTTGCCGTGGTCTATTCGAAGTGCTTTGGCACTCCGTCTATGGCTGTGCTTCCCTCCATCATTAAACGTGTTCAAGATAACCACGGCCCGGAGGCAGCTGTAGAGTTGGGAATGCGGCTTGTCGGAGTGTTCGACGTAGTTGCCTCTCTCGTCCTTGGTAATCTCAAGAGAGATGCGGTACAATTCCAAGTGGCTAATGGCCTAGCCCGCGTCGATGAGCTCGATAAGCCAAAAGAGTTGCCTAAAATTATTGCGGAGGCTTATAGAACTATTGGCCGTAGTAGTTTAGGGGTTAAACCAACTATTGTCATTCCTGACTTAATCCAACAAACTAAGGTGAGCTCGTCTGTTAAAGACGATCGTCCAACTTTTCCAAAACAGAATTGGTGGACAAAGAAACAGGGAAAGCAGCAACAGAAACAGGGGTCTCGTCCTGCGTCTCCCGTGCAGCCGACTAGTGAACACACATACGATATGTGCGATCGCACTAGTATTGAGTCACCTGATAGATTTCAGGTCGCTGAACAACGTTCTTCACAGGAAACATCGGCCTCGCAGTCCGGTGGCGGAGAACGTGGCAAGGGTTGGGGTGCCCAACAAGGACGTGAGCAACCCCGTCAGGCTGACGGTAAAGGCAAGCAAGACGAGTTTGCACGTCAACGTCCCCCGTTTCAGAAGAAGAAGGTTGCTGCTCTAACAGCGAGATATGCCACTGCTCGACAGCGCAGCGGAGGTTACAGTAGTGCGGCAAGCACTACGTCCATATCTGGAGGCGACAGCAACTGACACATTCATTACTGTAGAAACTGCTGACACTAGAGTGGCTCCCCCTGACAGACTATATGATATAGTCGTCTTAATTGAAGGTGACATACAACGTACTATTCAAGGGATTTTTGGGGATAATCTGACCTCTTCCTATGACATTCTTTTGGCGGAGGCAGACTGGCCCCCAGCTTTCATTTTATATGCTCCTAGAGGGGAGGAGGTAATCCTCCCTTCCTTTGCGCACACAGTGCCAAAGGAACACGCTAAAAAGTTTGCAGAGGAGTGGGCTCAGGTGCTTGCTCCGGCTTTGTATCGTACTCAAGTAGGCTGGGATAAATTGTCCCCCAGCCATGAGATTCCATTACGATCTATGCCCCAGCCCCAGCCCCAATATCCCACGCGTTGTGAAGCTAGACCCCACGTCGCGGACATCCTTGAACAATTGGAATATCAAGGTGTTATTGAAACATGTGTGTCACCAATGAATAATCCTTTATTCACTGTAACAAAGCCTGATGGGTCGTACCGCCTAGTTTTGGATTAACGGCATTTAAACTCTCATTGCCGGACGTGCGCGGTACAGAATACCCACAGTTCTGCCCTCGTTGATAGTCTTGTGCGTAAAAGGTTTAAAACCACACTTGACATATCCAATGGCTTTTACAGCCATAACCTGTCCTCTATTAGTAGTCAGTGGACAGCGTTTACTTCAGGCGGCAAACAAAAACAGTTTAAGAGATTAGCCATGGGCTACAAAAACAGCCCTGGCGTCTTTGCCGCTCGTGTTGTCTCTCTGTTAGAGAGCATAGACCCTGATGCGTACTCGTATGTTGATGATATCTATCTCACGGACGACGAGTTGTGGCCGCATCTGTGTCGCGTTGATCACATTATTGTTATGTTTGCAGACTTTGGTTACAAATTCAATTTTGCGAAGTCTCACATTGCAGAGTATACAGTGTTGTTTTTGGGCTACGAGCTCAACAATGAGGGTCGAGGATTGGCTCCTCACTTTCTGGAGAAGTGCGCATGCTTGCGTGCTTCAACAACACTGAAAAAATTACAGTCTTTGCTGGGCTTTGTGAATTTCGGTCATATGTACATTCCCGATTATGCACAACCTACTTTTTCCAAAACGAGCTGGCTGCCAGAGCATTCAGCAATTTTGCAATCTTTGCAAGCTGATCTTCTTGCTTCAAAATACTTACTGACACGTGATAACCGCACTAACCTGGTAATCAGAATCGTGCCAGGCGCAGTGGGTTTCACGTACTTGACATTCAATGAGGGCGACACCTTCCCCATTGCATACAAATCACACCTGTACACTTCGGCTGAACTGCGCTTTTCCTCTGTCGAAAAAGTTTTGACTGCGGTGCAGATGGCGATTCTTAAAGAACGAGCGCTGTCGCAAGGAAAACGCATGTTGGTGGTCACACCGTATCCTGCCCTAGAGGCAGTGGCGAAAGCAAGTGTACCCAATTCTAAAGCTTTGCATCCACGTTGGATACAATGGGCCACTTTCTTGACATCGCCCGATGTCACCTATATCTTTGATGCCTCATTACAGACTCAGGAGTATTTACAGTATGAATTCATTCATCCTGCTCCTCTGTCTTTGCGCCCGCTCGAAGATTACCATTGTGTCATTTACACTGACGGTTCGGCGCAACCGGCGACTGGATCAAAACATGCCTATTCAGCAGCCTGTGCAATTGTGGCGGGTACTTTCGTAAATGGTGAATTCCAATCTGATGTCGTGCATACGCAGTCATTGGGTGATTGTACCGCGCAGTTGGCGGAGCTTCATGCTCTGGTGCTTGCACTGGAATTTGCTGATCCTCGGGTCACTACTCTTATAGTAAGTGACTCATTTTACTGTGTTCAATCCTTCAACGACAATCTGTTCTTTTGGTCTCAAAATGAATATCGTGATTCCAAAGGTAGCACAATTAAGCAGAAAATGCTTTGGGTTCGAGTGGCAGAACTTAAAGAACATCTGCCTCTCGTGAATGTAATTCACACTCTTGGGCACCAGCGAGTTGGTGTCCACGCTGTAGGCAACAGCTTAGCTGACGAAGCAGCGAAAACAGCAGTGGCGACATATCTAGTAGCAGAAGTTACAAGATCCAAAGCAAAGATCAATGATGACATCTTGGCAGCTATTGCTGCTACAGAGAAGGGAAGTAATTACCCGAGAGGTTGCCTTTCTCGTTACCATTATCACTTAAGTCCTGATAACGTCCCATTAGTGAGAATTAACGACGTTGGTGACAGATTGATTCCCAACGCGGACTGCAGACCATCCTTGATAACAGCAGCTCACAAGGGTATGGCCTATGCCCACGCTGGCGTTGCAGCTACTGTTTCTCTGTAACAACAACATTACTGGTGGCGCGGGTTATATAAACAGGCTCGCACTTATGTTCTCGATTGTGACATTTGCCAGCAGATTAAACCTTCAACTGCTGCGCGTCCACCGCAAACTCAGTTGTACATATCCAATAAACCACTTGGGGTGTGTTTATTTGGATCACTGCGGTCCTTTCTCCTCTGATACTGCGTACAAGTATATCTTAGTTGCAGTGGATTTGTGCACACGTTTTCTGTGGGTATGGCCACAAAGGAGTGCTGATGCCCGTACCGTCATCAGGGATTTGAGTGTCTTTGTGGGAAGTTTTGCATGTGGTACCTTTCATTCTGATCAGGGCCCTGCGTTCGCCTCTAAGGCGTACAAAGAAGCCATGAAAAATGTGGGGGACATCTTTTACAAAAAAAAAAATCATCTTTTACAAGAAAAATGTGGGGGTCCAAGTAAAACTTTCGTCTCCCTACCGACCGGAGGGTAATAGTGTGGTGGAGCGAATAAACCGTGGCTTAAAGCAATCCTTGACAGCTAGGGTTTTAGGCACTGGCCGGAACTGGTTAGCCCATTTGTATGACGTCCAACGTGCACTTAATAATCTCCCTAGAAGGTCTCTGGGTGGGCGGACCCCATACATGATGCTCTTTGGCATAAAAATGTTTGTCCCGGACCTTGACGGTCTAGACATGGCGGCGCCTGCAGCACCCTTTGACGTAGATGATCACTGTGCTGTATTGCAGACTCTACAAGAAGCCAGAGACAGTCTCGCAAAGGAACATATGCCCTCCACATCTGATGCTGCGCTTCAAATTCCGGTAGTCGGCTGGCTACCTCGAGTTGGTGACCTGGTCCGTGAGAAGGTGGAGAACAAGAAGAAGTTCGGCCCCTCTTATCGAGCCCCACTTCCAGTGCTTGGCGTGCAGGGTACAAGAACAGTCATTTTACCTCCACTTCCTGGTTGCAAGGATAACAGGTACTTCTCCATTGACAATGTCAAACTACAGCGAGTGGCCGATTCTTCTTAGTATGACTCCAGCGGTTTCTTGCCCTGCGATGCTGAGAAATTCTGTTTTGGGTCCGGCATCTACCACCATGTCTGATATTGCCATCGAGATGCATACGGTTACTGATCCTTTGATACTACCACCGGCTGGTGGTCCACCTAAAGATACTTAGTATGCTTATCCTGCAGATGTAACATTGCCTGTTTTACAATCAACCGCAGTTACCCAGTCCCGTTTCTCCTTTGACATTATCTCAATGACTTCCAATGCCCCGTCAAAGGTTTCTATTTTTGCTGTTTGGTTAAAACAAAATTTTTTAATTCCCCCTTGGACTTACTTCTGGCTGATGCTCATATGTATTTTTCTGTTCATGTCCATTGGATTTGTAGTGGTATTTTTTCGTCTTGTGAATGGACACTACCTTAAAGAAAGATCTACAATTAGACTAATTGATGGAACTTTGGCCCCCCACTCCTCATCACACATCATGAAGAGGGACCAGACTTTTGTGAATATTACTGCCTGGCCAGTGTTAGATGGGATTGCGTGGGATGCTGTTAAATTTCAAATTCATGGACCCACTGAGGTTATCAATGTACCAAATGTATTTCGTGTTTCTATGGGTGATGTAGTTAAACAAAACATCCGTTCTGATGATTGGGACGTTCAGGCCATAGAGGCACTGTTTTCTGATTTGAAATATTATGCCGCATTTGATGCTGAGGATTTGTATTTAGATACTGCTAATTATGGTGAGCAGTTTTGCTATCAACATTATGGCAATCATTTCCTACATAAAGCCAATAAGTTTCGAAATTTTGTAAATTTTACCCAATGGGAACATTGTCCAACGCCAATGCTAGGCAGCTCCCCCACATTGGTGAACAAATTCACATATTTTTCTGATTTTAGGGTTTCAAATCCTGCCTCATTTTATTTTAAAGTGGCGGCTGAGTCTGCCTCGAAAATTAGGCTGACACACACTAAATTGTTATATTCCAAATCCTTTATGGATGATTTGTCAATCAAAGGTTATGATCTGTGGAAGGCTACTATTGATCTTAAATCGGTTTGGGATTCCAAACCGTGGCAGGTACGAGGAACAGAAGCTTTGCATCGTGCCTGCCTCATCCCGAACCACATGTTGTTCTTAAATTCAACAATTTTCCAGACCACCTGCTTTGGATTGGCTACTTCGAAAAAACTAAATTCTCCTCTACTCCGGATCTGGGTGCTTATCCAAATTGGGATAATCATACAGATCTGTCCCTCGATGCATTGCAGTCATACATTACTAATACATCCATCAATATTTCCAAGTTGCATTCTGAGGGATGGTTGACTTGGCAGACAAGTTCTGATTCCTGTCAACATCGTTTTCTGGGTTTGACACCTGGGTATACGCAGGTTCACGTGGACCCTCGTTTTGAATCTTCTCATTCTGTAACTACCTACTCTGTAGGGAAGTAATCAATCAATCAATCACTGCATTTGAAAAGCGCGCTACATACCCGAGAGGGTCTCAAGGCGCTGGGGAGGGGGGGGGTGCTACTGGTCGAAGAGCCAGGTCTTGAGGAGTCTTCTGAAGGCCAGCAGGTCCTGGGTCTGTCGTAGGATGGTGGGAGAGTGTTCCAGGTCTTGGCGGCGAGGTAGGAGAAGGATCTGCCGCCGGCGGTGGTTTTTCGGATGCGGGGGACTGTGGCGAGGGCGAGGTTGGCTGAGCGGAGGCTTCGGGTGGGGGTGTGGAAGCCGAGTCGGTTGTTGAGGTAGGTGGGTCCGGTGTTGTGCAGTGCTTTGTGTGCGTGGATCAGGAGCTTGAAGGTGATCCTTTTGTTGACGGGGAGCCAGTGCAGGCCTCTCAGGTGGAGTGTGATGTGGCTGCGGCGGGGGACGTCGAGGATGAGTCGGGCCGAGGCATTCTGGATGCGTTGGAGCCGTCTCAGGAGTTTGTTTGTAGTTCCTGAGTAGAGGGCGTTCCCGTAGTCGAGTCTGTTGGTGATGAGGGCCTGGGTAACGTTTTTTCTCGTGTCGAGGGGGATCCATTTGAAGATCCTGCAGAGCATACGGAGAGTGTTGAAGCAGGACGCGGAGACGGCATTGACTTGCCTGGTCATGGAGAGAGTGGAGTCGAGGATGACCCCCAGGTTGCGTGTGTGGTCCGTGGGTTCCGGGGCTGTGCCTAGTGACGTGGGCCACCAAGAGTCGTCCCAGGCTGATGGGGTGGGTCCGAGAATGAGGACCTCTGTCTTGTCTGAGTTCAGCTTCAGTCTGCTGTCCTTCATCCAGTCGGCTACGGCCTTCATTCCTCTGTGGAGGTTAGATTTGGCGGTGTGGGGATCTTCAGTGAGGGATATGATCAGCTGGGTGTCGTCGGCGTAGGAGATGATGTTGAGGTTGTGTTGTCGTGCGACGTGGGCGAGGGGGGCCATGTAGATATTGAACAGCGTCGGGCTGAGGGAGGATCCCTGTGGGACGCCGCAGATGATCTCGGTGGTTTTGGAGCGGAAGGGTGGGAGGCGGACGCTCTGGGTTCTGCCAGAGAGGAAGGATGTGGTCCAGGCCAGGGCCTTCTCTTGGATACCGGCGTCATGGAGGCGTGCTGATAGGGTGTGGTGACAGACCGTGTCAAAGGCTGCTGATAGGTCCAGGAGGATGAGGGCGGCTGTTTCTCCTTTGTCCATCAGGGTCCGGATGTCGTCAGTGGCGGTGATGAGGGCGGTCTCGGTGCTGTGGTTGCTGCGAAAACCGGATTGGGAAGGGTCCAGGACGTTGTTAACTTCGAGGTAGCGGGTCAGCTGTTTGTTGACAATCTTCTCGATCACTTTTGCCGGGAAAGGGAGGATTGCCAATCTTGGCTGCAACATTCCACCTTGGCATCTGTTGAACTTCATTTATCTAAATTACATGACAAAATAGATTTGACTGATTTTGTTAAGGGTCCTATGGGTGGCAGGTCCAAAAGATGGGTGTATGCTATTTATAACGAAGTTTGGAAGTTATCACAAATTGAAGCTGCTTCCAGATTGAGGCCTATTGATCAAGCCAATATGGAAAAAGTACTAGCTGTTATAGATAATAGCATTAACACCCTTTCTTTCAGAATTTACACTTTAGACAATATTGTTTCATCTGTTGTTGATATTGTGCAGGATGATATGTCTGTTTTGTATCATGGTCAAAATCCATTGCGTTCTATAATGCAGTTTGCATGGACATTGCAAACGTCAAAGGCTGGGAAAGTCCCCTGGGACTATATGAATACATCATCTTTATTCCTTCCCTTTAATCTCACTGCAAAACAACAATTCATGTCCATGAAAGATGCGACATACTCATTACTGCATATTGAAAAGTTAGAACCTTTGCCTTTCTCTGTGGCCGAATTGAATTCCGCTGTGTGGCTTATCCACGTGTTAATCACATTGCCGTTTCCTTTGTTTAAATTCAGTTCATGCATGAAACATTATGCCTTAGGTAGATATGAACAACTGGGTACTGCCTTCCTTCATGAAGTTTGGTCACTCCCATTTACATACAGGTGCATGAGAGACGGTAAAGAGGTCTATTTGAAGGGTGAGGAATGCACTTCCACACCTGATCACTCTGTAGTCTGTAGGCACATTCAATTACATGGTGCATGCAATGTGCACGCTCCTAATTTAGCTTGCGTCCTGAAAGGGATTCCAGTGCCAGCTATTATACCATCTTTCACGCTGCTGGCTAACGGTAGTTATTTGCTTTTAAATAATGAGGCTTGCTGCGGGATGCTAGTGGGAATTCCCTACATAGTGACAGTATCACAGAGAGTAGTCTGCTGTAAGAATGTCCTTTTCCCACCCTCGCATGGGCGGCTGGATGTATCCATCTGGCCTTCCATTCCAACCTTGAAAGCGGAGTTCAACAAGATGAGCAGAATAAGGGCTCTATTGTCTCAAAAAGAAGTCACACTGACTTGTTCCCGGGAAACATTTGTCCTTCACGTAGCAAATACGCGCACCGAGGTGCAGGCGCTTTTGAATACTGATCTCCCACTTCATTTTGGTGCCCTGATTCAAACTATCTTTAATGCCTCGTCAACAACTGGCTTGGCACATTTTTTCAAAATTGTGGGCTCCGGCCTAGTGACCTCCTTCCAAACAATTTTTGGTGTGATACCGGCATTTTTTCATTCTATTTTTTCCAGCGTCTTTGGCGGTCTCCCGGTGATTCTCGCCCTTGTGGCTGGGGTGCTGTTGTTGGTCTGCTTACTAAGCAATGGCTGCACAGTTTGTGTCACACGACAGCCTGTCCCGGCTGCTCCATCTTCGTAACCGGATGCTTGAATACTATGGAACATTACCACTGGCAACTTTGAGCATAGCCTATGGATTGTCTTTCCGGTTTTCCTACTTTACATGCGTACAACCTGTTTTTCATTGCCTAGATTGTCCATTCGAATGGGCTCTGGATCTGTGCTTGTCGAACTCGGTGTCTCCTGCCCCGGATCATGATCGACTAATGAGTCCCTTAGTGGCTCATGAGTTGGACTGTTCTGGCGTCAGGATTATGGCCTGTGGAGTGGCACATGGAGTCCTAGGGAATTGGAATGCAAGAGATATAGGGACCCCCTCTCAACAAAATACTTTTCCAGAAGGTCAGGGAGAAGAGGTGAGAATAAACAGCCTAACAAGTAATGCTCCCTCAAGACCTGTGTTCTAATTTCTTACATCTAAGTCAACATGGGCTAAACAACAAATAACACCAATTTACCACTTCAATTTATTTCTTTTACTCCTGTTTATTATATTTTTTAATATATTATCCTTTTTTTTTTAATATAATTATTTTCCACGTATAAATCAATCTTCATTTATGACATCATCATTATATTTTGCACATAATTTATGTCAATTCCCTAATACAAAATTTATTTTTCCAAAGCGAAACCCAGAAAGAGAACACTAACCATTCATACTATTCATTCATCCATCCACATACCATACACATCCTATACATATCCTATACATGGGTCTCAATAGTTGTCCCAGTTAACGCTTATTAGTTGTAAAACCGTCTTTATAGCCCCCAAGAGGGAGCTACTACAAAAATGGTAGGATTTCCAAAAAAGACTTGGTCAACGCGTTTCGGTGGCATAAAAAACGTAGAAACCACCTTCATCAGGACCCGCTATTTCTCATATCGTAGGTTCTCAAATTCTGGGATTTCCTAGAAAGATATATATATATAAAAGTGAAATTAATCACTAGCCACAAAAAAATATAATATACTCAATAAATTTAAAAAGACACCGATTGGACCAATTAATACATATATACAATACCAAATAGTGTAATGTAAAGAGAGCCGGGTTAACCCTAAAAAGACCCCAGCATATAAAGTAATACATTAGGAATTGGGTTACCTAACAAAAAAGGATTTTTTTTTTTAAAGAAAATAATTTAATCAATCTAGAAAAGGAATTTGTCCATGTGGAAATATCCTATAATAACAAGGATATGTATCCAACATATAAATTGAGTATTATGATCTAACCCTAACATAGATTTAAAGGTAAAATACTTACTATATGAGGGATTAATATTGACCTATAATGGTTTCTGTTATAGATATAGGGGATAATCACAGTTTCTTCTTTGTGTGACGCTATCCTGACAGGATAGGAACAAAAAGACAACATAAGGATAATTGTACTTGTATATCTGACTTTCATTTTCCTATTGTAATCTCTCTAAATCTTTCTTGTAATTCGACACAGTATTTACATACCCTCAGAAAGTGCCTCCAACGTCGTCCTACTCATAAGGGAAAACCACGATACATCCGGTATTTATTCAGAGGTATTCCATATATCTGTGTAAAAGAGTTATTATATTCTGCATTACCACCTATCTTCCACTATGAAGGGCTTCCTTGCTATACTCTATCTCCAAGAATGGAAATTATACTGATCATAAGTACCTTTGAGTAGTAATATATCTTATCAAGGTCACAAAGGTGTTCCTATTTTATCTGTATCCAATTCTGGAAAGGACCCCGGACCAGGTACACGATTTTTAAAATTCTTCGTAGTGTCCCTATAGCAATAAAGTTGCAAAAAAATAGATATATATTTAGCAAAAAAGTCCTAGGGGGCAGACAATAACAATTATACGCTGCTCAACAGAGACCTCTACCCAAAATCCTTGCCGGCAAGAGTAAGAGAGAGAGCAAAAGAGTCCTAGGAAGCAGGCACCATGATTTATACGCTGCTCAACACAGATTTCTACCAAATTTATTCCCGGAAGGGTTCCAAATCACAGTCTCTTAGAGATAAAAATTACCAATCCCAATATCTAACAAAAAAACACCCAGGCTAGGTCAATAAGACTCAAAGGTTGAAAAAGTCCGAAGTTCATCCGAAAGACAATCACAGAGTCCAACCTATTCCCTCCTGACTCACCATCTTTTAAGACGTCTCGGACCTTCAATCACAACGTTGGCGTCATCGGTTCGTCTTCCCGTAGGTTCGCGAGACTTTACCCAATTGTACGTCTCTATTTATACCATTGCGGTCTACCACGATACGCGACCATAATTGCTAAAGCAGCTTCACCTGTTGGCTCCATAGTCACTGACGACAGACCAACTACTTGTACTACTGCAAGCGCCATCTTTGAAGAGTGTGTTTCATATCGTAATACCCCATTCCAAGTTGGCAAAATAACTTAGTCTGTACACGACAACCCACAAAAATGACGAGCCATCTACCAAATTGTCCGCAAACGGCATCTTAAGTAAAAATATCCATTAATACCATTTTAATCAATACCGTTCCACATGCATATTTAGTTAAGTCACGTGACCTATTAATTTCGTAGAAACGAATTGAAGACTCTGTACCTCTACCACTATACACATCATCCAAAACAAATATGTTACCAATCGGATCCCGCACGCAAGGCCACCACGAGGACCCAACCTGCTTAAGATCGTCCACAAGGACGACAGACTCTTTGCCGAAATAATACCAGCGCCATCTTGAGTGAGTGTATAACCAGTTGTCACTACTGAGAAATGTTTCTACAACGTTCAAAAGGCCACAAAGATGGATTTTTGTATATCCAAACCTACAACGCTAAATTTCCATAGGTAAAGCAAAGTAAGAAAAACAATAGACCAACCAAATCATCTCTACCCAAATGCCTAATACATTTAAAAAATGTGTGAACACATATATATACCCCAAATCATACATACACCCCCAAAAAAGGAAAATCAAACAAACTTTCTGAAAATACAAACAACAGTACTATCTATCATTAAAGAAGGACAGTTGAGCTTACAGTTGGATCCTACGATGAAAAGATATTTTCAAATGTGTAAACTTTACTGACTAACTTGCAAAGACCCAAATAATATCTCCAAGAAAACTCATTATTACTGTTCATACCAATAGTGTTTAAAAAATTACAAAACAGAACCATAGACCAAAAAACGTGCAGCCGTTATCTAGTTGTCAGGAAACGCTATGGGCAAATCACTCGCCAACACCATAGCAATATGGCTCACAGCTCAATAGACAAGCATCAGCTAATATCTCAAGATGGCATTAGTAGTACCACACTTGGAACTCACCATGGTTGGGTGATATTCCATTGGATTTCCTCATTTAGACCATGCTTCACACTGTTAAGAGTGAAGATCCAAAAAGTCTCTCTTCTCTTTCGCAGAATTTCCATAGGAATCCCTACTTGGCCTTTTACTTTCTCAAGAATACACCATTTAATATCTTTTTCAGTGTGGTGTTTAATGAGAAAGTGTTGGACAAGGGGGGCAGAAGCCCTACAGGTACGTATAGCAGATTTGTGCTCGCTAAGACGTACTCTGAATTCACGTGCTGTCTCCCCTATATATGCTAGATTGCACGGGCACATGAGGATGTAAACAATGTTTGACTTCTGCAATTTGTAAGATCTTTCAGTTTAACATTATACCCCTGATACACAAATAGATCTGTGACTAAAGCAGAGTCACAGGCATGGCAGGATCCACAAATATGGTTTCCCATGACAACCGGTAAACCCGTAATGGTAGTTTGATGCATAGTATTGATGGTGCTCGATCTTGTATGCACCAACATATCACGTAGATTGCGATTTCTGCAATAAGCTACCAGAGGTTGTTCTAACTGGGTTTCTTCAGTATTGGTATTTAAGATTTTCCAATTTCTTTGGATGATGTTGTTAATCTTGAAATTCAAGGGGGGAATGATTAATCACACATACCACTTGTTCCTTGGGAGCACGTTGTGCTCCCTCCAAGAGGGCATCACGATTATAGTACTTTGCCCTCTTGTATGCATGGCGTACCAATCTCTTAGGGTATCCCCTCACCAAGAGTCTCATTCTAAGGGCATCACCATGAATATGGAAATCCGACATGTTTGTACAATTTCTTCTGACCCGTAAAAATTCTCCAAATGGGATAGAGTCCTTTTGGATGTTAGGATGATAACTCTGATACTGCAAGATTGTATTTTTTGCGGTAGGCTTCCTATATAGGCTGACTTCCAGGATATTATTGAATCCTGAGATCAAAATATCCAAAAATTCCACAGAGTGAGCACTGCTCTTAACTGTAAAATTCAGATTGTCATCACTTGCATTCAACCAAGCAATGTATTCGCTAAGTGAATCGTTGTCACCCTTCCAAATGAAGAAAATATCATCAATGAAGCGTCTCCAATTCTCAACATTGTCAAAGAAAGGAGCAGCCTCATTGAAAACATAAAGGATAATTTATTAAAAAATATAATAAACAGGAGTAAAAGAAATAAATTGAAGTGGTAAATTGGTGTTATTTGTTGTTTAGCCCATATTGACTTAGATGTAAGAAATTAGAACACAGGTCTTGAGGGAGCATTACTTGTTAGGCTGTCCTAGGGAATTGGGACATCGGTACGGCTGCATATGACTTCCTGGCACGAAGATATCTTAATGAACACGCCAGTTGTCCTCTGATTGTGCTAGAGGCCCCAGTTGTCGAAGAACATGTATGTTCATTTGCCTTACTAGACTGGATGGCGGACACTTTTGCAGAACACTCCAATGACTTCCTCTTGGAAGCTGTTGCTACTTACATTGATGGATTAACTTGGATGTCGTCCAACTTTCCTTTGCACAAACTTTTTGGTTTTTCATTCGACATTCGGGCTCTCTGAGCCTTGCCGTTAATTTTTCCATTAAAATTTTTTTCCTTTTATCGGTTTTTTGCTCTTCGAACCTTCACTGCCTTTTATATGGATTTCCAATTTGTGCCCTTAGTTCTGTTCTATCGAACTTGAACTCTGCGTCCCTTATTATATCCCTATTTTGCTAGTGGTCCGATCAAGGGGGGAGTGTAGTGAGGGCTGCGATTTAGATACATACATTGCTATGTTGGCATAAGCGCGTTAGATGTTAGAAAGCCATCTTGCCACTTTTGCTGCTTTTGCACACGACACTGAAGATACACGTTATTATTTGAAAACTGCTTGCTCGCCTTTTTCTTCACATGAGAACTGTCTGTTTTTCACATCCCTAGACGTGCGCTGCGACCTTGGTCTGAACATTGTGTAAAGAAACAGTCTGGGTCGCCAGACAAAGCATGTTTTTGAGTTCAGGTTGATCGCCCCACTATTTAGCCATAACACGCACACAGCTGCAAATACCTGAAAGTCGAGTGCTTTTAATATTGCAGTCTGCATGCTTTACACACATTCTGAAGAAGAGCTTTCCCAGGAGCACAGCACACCTGATCCTGTGATGTGATTCAACTAAGCTGATCTTTACGGTATGGGGTTCCCCATTCAAGTATAGAGACCTTCTATTAGTATAATAATGCTAGTTTACTAGCGAAAGGAAGGTGGCTGTATTCCACTGTCATTTATACTATGATTTCTCCTTTCATTTTCTATAGTATTGTAACAATGCCGATGGTTTTGATTTTAATCATTTGTCTGCTTATGTTAGCGAAAGTAATGCATCTTAGGACACGCAGTTTATAAAATAAACCTTTTAAACTTTACCGTGTCTCTGATTACTCTTGTTGTGGACTGATCTGAGAATAATTACGAACAGGTATTTCTGATTCCCACCATTCCTGAGCGTACTCTAAGTCGCTTGTTCTGGGTTGTCTATACATTGGGACCTCAGATAGAATACGGATAACGAATGGGACACTGATGCTGGTCGGATAGGGGTTCTGAGGTGAGTTTTTGGTACACCACAATTCACTGAGGTCCTGGTTTCCTGCGCATAGTTCTGTGCATGAGCAGAATCCCTGCAACAAGAGCAACATGGCCAATGTACTTGTGAATTAAGTTAGATGGAGAGTGGATACAGATGGTCCATACCTCAAAGACCGACACAGTATTGTGTTATAACTTATCCTTTTTTAAATGTATAATAATGCCATTTCATGTACATTTATCTTCAGCATGTTTTTTTGTTTTTCTTTCCTATTAGTATGTTCCACCCCCATGTCTCTGGGTCCTTGGTTTTACCTTAGAACCCTTGTGAGAGTGCACCTTAGAATGTTGCCATTTCATGTATATTTATCTTTAGCATGTTTTTTAGTTTTTCTTTCCTATTAGTATGTTCCACCCCCATGTCTCTGGGTCCTTGGTTTTACCTTAGAACCCTTGTGAGAGTGCACCTTAGAATGTTGCCATTTCAAGTATATTTATCTTTAGCATGTTTTTTAGTTTTTCTTTCCTATTAGTATGTTCCACCCCCATGTCTCTGGGTCCTTGGTTTTACCTTAGAACCCTTGTGAGAGTGCACCTTAGAATGTTGCCATTTCATGTATATTTATCTTTAGCATGTTCTTTAGTTTTTCTTTCCTATTAGTATGTTCCACCCCCATGTCTCTGGGTCCTTGGTTTTACCTTAGAACCCTTGTGAGAGTGCACCTTAGAATGTTGCCATTTCATGTATATTTATCTTTAGCATGTTTTTTTGTTTTTCTTTCCTATTAGTATGTTCCACCCCCATGTCTCTGGGTCCTTGGTTTTACCTTAGAACCCTTGTGAGAGTGCACCTTAGAATGTTGCCATTTCATGTATATTTATCTTTAGCATGTTTTTTAGTTTTTCTTTCCTATTAGTATGTTCCACCCCCATGTCTCTGGGTCCTTGGTTTTACCTTAGAACCCTTGTGAGAGTGCACCTTAGAATGTTGCCATTTCAAGTATATTTATCTTTAGCATGTTTCTTAGTTTTTCTTTCCTATTAGTATGTTCCACCCCCATGTCTCTGGGTCCTTGGTTTTACCTTAGAACCCTTGTGAGAGTGCACCTTAGAATGTTGGCATTCTTACTGAGGAGGGTTAGGATTGGTTCAACCTTAGAACCCTTGTGAGAGTGCACCTTATAATGTTGGCATTCTTACTGAGGAGCATTAGACATGGCAGTTTGGGAACTGTTATTACTTCATTTTGGTGACCTTTGAAGACTATTGCACAGGGGGCAGCTGTGGTTCCCCACCTCTGTTACGTTACCAGCCTAACCTACTTTTGAATAGGCCTTACCTAGTCATCTCTGGGACTTCTCCTCACGTTTTCTACCTACTTCTGTCCAGTTGGAGTTTTACACCGTTGTCTACTTGGGCCGTGTCCTGGTGCCAAGTTTGTGTTTAGCTCCTGCCTTGAGGTAATTTCTCGAGAGTTTGCCTCGCTTCGTTACATAGCCGGCAATCCTGTTCCAGTCTTCTCTGCCACCTAAACTGTGGTGAAGATTTCTACGCATCCCTTGTGAGGTGCTTCCAGTCTTCGGCGCATGCTTTATATGCTTTTCCTGGGGCTCCTCACCGAGGTTTCCTGTCTCTTCACTGCGCAGGTCTAGAGGAGTGGTGTCTCCGCGCTGCGCCTGCCCAGTTAAATTTTCTTCAAGATTTCCAGTTCTCCTCACAGCGCACGCCCTGGGGAGCGGCGTCTGCGCTCTGCACCTGCCCTGTTATATTTTCTTCAAGGTTTCCTCACAGTGCACGCCCTGGGGAGCGGAGTCTCCGCGCTGCTGCGCCTGCCCGGTTCTATTTTCTTCAAGGTTTCCTCAAAGCCCACGCCCTGGGGAGCGGCGTCTCCGCGCTGCGTCTGCTTTCTCCACGCTTCCATCCAGCGTCTTCGCCTGCCATCACCGCTGTTGCTTCAACGGTATCCAACCGTCCTCTCCTCAACCGCTGTCGCGCTTTGCTCTCTCAGCACCCTCAAGTGAAATTTCACTTTCCCTGCTGAGAGTTTGTTTGAAGTCGTTCAACTTTTGCAAATAAGTTGGGGAAGTCGTTAACAGTGTGCTGTTTTGGTTGGTGTTACACGCTGACAGGCACAGCTTAATTACGCCTGCAGTTTTTCATAGTTCTGTATACGCTGGCAGGCACAGCATACCTTGTTTTCATAAGCAGTTGACTAATGTTCATCTTTACACGCTGATAGGCACAGCTTATATTTGCCTGCAGTCTTTTTTCATTAAACTTTCTTTGACAAGCACAGCCCATTTATTGATTCCATGTTAACTGGAACTGTGACTGCTCTTCTTCCTTTCTCCTTCACGTATAGTCACCTATATCATTGGTAGGGTTCTTTATTTTCATTTCTAGCTTTTAAATTTTGTGTTTCTTTTCAGTCATGTCAGTTGCAAATATGAGTCATCCGCCTCCATTCTTAAATGATGAGGGTGAACCAGAAATCCCTTGGGATAGATGGGTCAAAATACTCCATTTCTATTTAATTGCCATAGGTGGGGAAAAGTTTTCATCTGCAACGAAACAGCATATTTTATTATACAACTTGGGCATACAGGAAGAAACGTTTATGAAGATCTTGCTGGTGGTGGAGAAGAGGAAGGTGAAGGTGATGTAGATGTTTTCACCACTACTTTAAGGAAATTGGGTTCCCATTTCAAAGATAGGGTAAATGTTGTTTTGGAGCAACATAAGTTCTTTAAAAGGGTGCAAGGAAAAAATGAAAAAGTCACCTCATACATTGCCACATTGAGGGGGCTCACTGCCACATGTGAATTTGGAGCACTTACTGATTCTCTCATTAGGGATCAATTGGTCCGCTGCACCAATGACCACAAAGTACAAGAGAGGTTGTTGACTCAAAATCCTGATTTAGAGGAAGCTGTAGCGATAGGTAAGAGTATCGAGCACACTGCTTATTGTGTAAAAGAAATTTAAAATAACAAAGACTCTCTTAGTGATGAGAAGGATGTAAATGAAATTAAGGAGGACAATAAAGTTTTAAGAGTGTTAGATGCACACACTGTAATTAAAACCAAGTCAAAAAAAGAGAATTTCAGAAGTTACAGATGTGGGAAAAAGTCAGCGTGTTTGCAGATTCTTGTTCCCCTTATACCCTAATTGACAAAGAAACCTTTCAGGGAATGTTTAAGGAAAATGGGCATACTTTTGAGAAGCCAGATATACATCCAGAGGGGAATAATAAGGA
Source organism: Triturus cristatus (assembly GCF_964204655.1). Taxonomy (NCBI): domain Eukaryota; kingdom Metazoa; phylum Chordata; class Amphibia; order Caudata; family Salamandridae; genus Triturus; species Triturus cristatus. The sequence continues at coordinate 451,991,760 of NC_140591.1, forward strand.
TCCTATTCCTGTAAAAGGAATGGTGAAGATGGGAATCACTTTTGAATGCAGGCATACCATTGGAAAAGTCTACATCACAGAGAAAGGGAGTAATCTATTGGGGTGGAAGTACCAGAAATATTTAGGCATCACGCTTGACCCCAATAATAAAGAACAGGTATTATTGGTTGACAGGTCATTGGTAGGAATTGATGTATGCAAAGAATTTCCTGAAGTTGTCACTGACAATATAGGAATGTTGAAAAACTATGTACACAAAATTAAACTAAACAATTATGCTGTTCCGGTTGCGCACAAAACCAGGTCCGTTCCATTGTTGATGCGTGAACCATTAAAAAAAAGAACTAGAGAAACTGGAGAAGCAGGGCATTATTAAAGCTGTGGAAAGTTCAGAATGGTTGCCCCTCATTGTAATTACACCTAAAAAAGAGAGTAAAGACATCCGCATGTGTGTGGATCTGAGAAGTTTAAACACCAACATTTGGATAGATAGATATCCGCTTCCCAAAATCAATTAAATGTTGTCTGTAATTAATGGTGCTAGATACTTCTCTGTTTTAGACATTACGTCAGCATACCATCAAGTACCTTTGCACTCTGATTCCCAGATTCTTACTGCCTTTACTACACCTTTCGGTACTTACAAATTCTTAAGAAGGCCTTTTGGTCTGGCCTCGGCCGCATCTGCTTTCCAAAGAATTATGCAACATGTATTGGGGGGGAATAGATAAATCTATTTGTTTCCACGACAATATCCTTATTTATGGTTTGAATGAAGAACATAATCTCAACTTGAGGAAGGTGTGTGCTAAGCTTAGTGAGGGAGGTTTTACCATCAAGAAGAATAAATGCAAAATTGGAGTAGCATCTGAGGATTTTCTTGGTCACACCATGTCTAGTGAAGGAATGAAACCCAAAATGGACTTAATAGAGTCAGTAATGGAAGCTCCCATTCCCGTCAACAAGGAAGAAATCAAATCCTTTTTAGGTTTAGCACAGTATATGTCTAAATTCATTAAGAACTTTTCAGAACTTGTACAACCCATTAGAGACCTTCTGAAAAAAGTGACACATTTTGAATGGTTACCCGTCCTTAACCGTGCGTTCATGGATTTAAAAAAAGCTATTGCAACTGCTCTTTTTTTACCACCGATGACAGTAACGGGGCATTGGTGCTACACTATCGCAAATGGAAGGTGGCAAAGAAGAGATAACAGCCTTTGCCTCCAGGACATTGATGGAAGCAGAAAGCAACTACTGTACAATTAAGAAAGAGGCTTTGTCATGTTTTTGGGTGACAAACCATTTCAAATACTTTTTGTGGGGTATACCGTCCGTACTAAGAACTGACCATAAACCCTTAGTATCATTATTTTCATCAAAAGACATTGAACTACACCACACCCAAAATAGGTAAATGGCTCGTGCCTTTACAAAGTTTCGATTTTAAAATTGAATATGTTCTGGGCATCAAGAATCAGGTAGCAGGCTGCCTTTTTCGTTTACCCATCAATAAGCAATTGGAAGAGGGTGTAGAAGATTTGAAGTTTTACAAGTAGTCATTCCTGCAATTTTGGAAGAAGATTGGGAAAGACACGTCAGATGATGCTACGTTAAGGGTGGTCATTGAAAATATCAAAAACGGATGGCCCAAGAAATGTGGTGCTCTTCCTCGTGAAATACAACCGTATTGGAATGTAAAGGAAGAACTGTCAATTGTAGGGACTAATGTATTTAAGACTGACAAAATCCTTCCTCCTGAAAAACTCAGAAGGCGCATCTGTGAAATAGCTCATGAAGGCCATCTGGGAAGGAATCTTACGAAAAGTAAGCTTAGGTCAGGATACTGGTTCCCTTGTATGGACACCCTTATAGAGGATCTGGTTAAAGATTGTAATGCCTGTGGTCTCAGTGACAAATTTAAAAGCACAAGGAGAGTACCTTTGGAACCAGTGCAAACTCCCATTTAAGCCTGGGAAAGACTAGGCCTTGACATTATTGGTCCTCTACAAATTTCAGGTCTGCAAGAAAGATTCATTTTAATTTTGGTAGACTATTTTTCCAAATGGATCACTCTCAAGTTTGTCAATAGAGTGGACACCAAGACTATAATACGCTTTCTGTCTGAAGTGTTTGCTAATGAAGGTAGCCCTCACACTCATCACCGACAATGGTGTCCAGCTAGTGTCAGAGGAAAGAAAGAGTTTGTCAGTCTTGCCATAAAACACATATCCACCCCCTTATATTGCCCTTGTGCTAATGGGCTGGAGGAACGCTGCAACAGAATGATCAAAGACGCTTTACAATTAGCGATGGTGGCTCATAAACCCATTGTTCAGTCAATCAAAGACATGATATGGACATATTATATTACACCTAACAGTGTAACTGGTTACTCACCATTTTGTTTATTGAGAGGGCATAAACCCTGCTCAAAACCTACACCGAATTGGTTGTTTGAAGATCACTCATTTGAATGGGACAGTCAAGTGGCTAAGGAGAGAATTGTGTTTCATCAAAAGAAATACAAGCAAGAATACGATCACAGATGGGGAGCCAAACAACGCAAATAACATCACATGACGTGTATTTGTAAAGCGCACGTTCACCCAGAGGTATCTTGGCGCCAAATAACAGATGTTTCTTGTTACCCAACTCAATGGTACTCATTTTAATCGACCTCAGATGGATGAAAGGCTGAGTGGACCCGCCGGGATTTGAACCTGTGACCATGAGGTCGAACACAGGCCCCTGCAGTGGAGGCATTAGTCCACTGAGCCACTGGAAAGTAGGTCAATGGGTCATTGTTAAGAAACCTCACACTAACCTGAACAGGTACAATAAACACTATGGTCCAGAAAGAATAAAGGATGTTAAGAAAAATGTAGTCATTATGGCTGATGGCCGAATGTGGAGCATGGATAGATTGGTTCCACATCCAAGGCAAGGTATCTGTAATAAGTTGGTTAATGGTTCAAAAGAGCTGTCCAACATATCTGGAGTTAAACGTGGTGACAGGAATGTAAGTTCACCCAAGTGGCATGGGGACTATGTCATGAAATAATCTTTTATATAATGTTACAGCATTTTCTGTGTCCTCTCTTTCCTGTCAGACCTCCTTCCACTCCATATTCATCTTGTTTTGCTGTTTCGTTCTTCTCCTCCTTTCTTACCTTTGCTCCTATCCTTTATTTCTAATCCCTCTTTCTTTATAATTGTTTTCCTACTCCATTTTCTCTTTCATCTACCTTCCTCCCTTTACATCTTCCTGGCTCTTCTCCTCTTTTGTTATTTAGGGTAAGGAGATGTGTTATAACTTCTCCTTTTTTAAATGTATAATGCCATTTCATGTATATTATCTTTTGCAGGTCTTCTAGTTTTTTTTCCTATTGGTATGTTCCACCCCCATGTCTCTGGGTCCTTGGTTTTACTTTAGAACCCTTGTGAGAGTGCACCTTAGAATGTTGGCATTCTTACTGAGGAGGGTTAGCCTTGGCAGTTGGGGAACTGTTATTACTTCATTTGTTTTTAAGTGTTATCATACGGCCCTGCCACTGGTGTGGTTGGCTGTCTTTCTAGGGGTCTTGAGATGAGCAGTGCTGTCTCCTTTAAAATGCACAGATCCATTGAAGAGATACTGAACTTGGCTTCACCTCTGAAAGCTACTCTGTGGTTGCTGGTTAGCTACCAATAGCTCACAAGCTACCCATTGGAGACCCCTGGTTTCCACCATAAGAATGTTTGGTTCTTTGCATATTTCACAAACATTATGTTATCTAAGCAGATCAATAATACAGCTCTTTAAACAACTGCATGCTCTTGGACAGTGGCGGGGGGGGGGGGTGGGAGACGTGGGGCCAAGAGAAATCGAGAAGAGCCAAGGGGAGAGGAAAGGGGAAGACAAAATAGATCAAATGTCTCGAGAACAAAATGGATTGTTCTTCCCCGTGACATAAGAATCAGTACTCCATGGGTAGGCAGATGTATGCATTTGACCAACCGGTCGGAAGGAGTAATCATGCGAAACAGCAGAAGGCCAAAGGGAAAATTAGAGGGAAAGAAGTAGATATGTGGGTTGAAAGTGGGAGAAACTGGGATAACAGAGTTAGAAATACATGCACTGCTCCAAAAATATTAGAGAGAAAAAGAAAGACCGCGAGAGAGCCAGGAGGCCGCTTACCTGCTCCACAGTGGAGACCGCCCACCGACTCCACTGTCTCAACAGTGAGTCCTCATGTGATCCTATCACTAGGACTCATTTTGCTATGTGCCCCCAGTTGAAGAAGGAAATGTTGGGATGGTGCCAGAAGGGAGCTGATGGGAGAACGTAGACCAATGGGAAGGAAAATATCAGGTATCTGACAGCCTTAAGATGGAGAAGGTAATGTTGGCTCACTGATAGTGCTTGAAATGGAAAATACTACGTGAATGCATTAACTGTCTTAGAGTAGCTGCTTCCAGATGAAACTAGACAGTCCCCTATTTCTGAAAAGCAAATTATTTTGGGATTGTGATTGCTGTGCCAATTTATTGCCGCCACTTCTGTGCTTGCTGCAACACAGTAGACGCTACATTGGTTTAGCATTTCACAATAGTTCAGCAAAAACTCGGTTTGCCACTATGAAGCATTCCCAGAGCAGCCTTAATGCAGGACTCAATGAAATACACTTGCTGTGCCATTCATAAATCGCAAACATTTTACAGGCTTAAATTGTACTTCATTTATTCTTCATGCAAAGCTGGCATGCATTTTCAGCGTGGCACTATTTTATATTCTGCTGCTTCCAGTGTCCGTGGGTTTGCTGCAAGTTTGGGTATCTGTCGGAGCAGAAAGGCACTATGTAAACTGACAATGTGTGCTGGTTTATGGCGTTTTACAATCAATAGACAAACACTCTGAGATCGAGTGGAACTTCCTTGAATTGCCTGAGTCGGAGGAGCTCTTACTGAGCACAAGATGGCGGCGTGCTCTTCGGCGGAACTTGCTGCAGACCGAGGCTCCGGTTTCCCTCCTGGAGCACGAATCTCGGAGTTCAACACAGGACTCAACGGGACATGCACCATACAAGGCACTCTGCTATTTTGGTTTCTCTGAGCCCTGTCTGTTTCAGAGGCTCGCTCCAGTTTTCAACTCAGCCTGACCCTAAAATGGCGACTGCTCAAAAACGTGATGGACTTAAATGTCTGACGAACAACAGTGCAGGCTGCATCGCCGTTGAAACAGATCGGGGCCTAATTTCCATTCCGAGTGCCCGTTGCCGGATGTTCATGGCATCCTCACTTCTCTTCCCTAAGGTACAATTTTCCGCCGCTGTTATACAGTATGATCTTCGCTCCAGTGAGCACTGATTGTATGATCTGACCCTAAGATGGCGTCCTTTTGTGAAGTGCAGGGAGCGCTTCTCCTTCCCTTACTGGTATACGTGCTGGAATCCTATGATCCTGCGCAACTGTCTCAGCTGTGGTGCCTGTTTTTGTAGGGTATGAACTATATATATATATATATATATGATATACAGTATCTTCTTCATTCCGGCGAGCTTTGCTTGTAAGGCCTGACCCCAAGATGGAGTCCATTCGAAATGTACGCGGATAGCTTTCTCCTTCCCCTGTTGGTCTGCGTGTCGGAATCCTATGGTCCTGGGCAAACGTTTCAGCAGTGGTGCCTGTTTGTTAGGGATTGAACTACTGCTGGACCATTCTCTCCTGAAACCGAGTTTCTCTTGGGTGCTGATCCTGACCTTAGGATGGTACCTGTGTTTTTGGATCTCAGAGTATGTGATGAGATCACCCAAGATCTGAACGAAAGCTACCGCAAGACTCATAAGACGCAGTCCTCTACCCCCTTCACCCTAAAGTATGTCGCCTGGCCTCTACATCTTAAGGATCTCTCCCCTGGGACCCACTCTCAAACTATTTCAAATTTGATGCTGAGATGACCCTGCATGGTGTTTATTATTGGCAATGGACCGAGTTTCCATGTGGCCCCACTTGGGTTTTGGTCCCGCTTGCTCTAACTTTTGGGCCCCCTTGGGACACGTTCCTTCCATTGCCGGTATACCTGAACTGATCTGCTCCCCTGCCCCCTGTCTTTTCTCCCCTCCCTTTTTTCCCTCCTCCCTCTACTGAGGTCTTGCCTCCTATGTTTGATTATGCAACAGTATCTAACGTAACCATGCAAATCTGTTATTCTTGCTATTCCCGACTGCGGATACGTGAACAACATGGCTGATGACCGGTGGAGCTGCTAGACAGCTATAGAGGAGATTGGCCCTGGTCTTCCCTCTCGGCCGTCACCTACCCAGCCGGACATTAGGCATAGTTCTCCTCGTCTCTCCACTTGGGTCTCCTTCCGCCCCCTCCCTCCTACGAATTACTATAACATTGTTTTTTTCCCTATATTTTTATTATGCTCTTGTAACGGATGTAATTTGTAATTTGTAATGTAACGATCCTCATGTAAAGCGCTCTGATACCTCCGGGTCTAGCCAGCGCTATATAAAACTCAAATAAATAAATAAAAATATTTGTTGAGTGGCAAAACATAGGGTTACCACGTACTGCCAGGGAAAGAAAGTCAGCATTCTATGCTATATAGAGTCTGTACATAGGGTGTCCTCTCCACGACAGCATGGGATATCTCAAGTGCTGATATCCTGTACCGCAGTTTAAACGTTTGGTCTGCTGCTAAATATGCTATGAAGAGAAAATAACCAAAGAAATGTGCTTAAGCTGCACCACTTGCCACCAATTTTCTAAAATAGTTACAACAAATATCTTGTAAAATATAAGGTATTCTCTCGACAACTGGACTCAATGTGTTTTAGAAGACACCATTTGTCACTCTCACAGAAAGAGTACACAGTTCTATATCTTTACAGGTATTAAGGAGTATAAAAAAGCCACTCATACCAATGAATGGAAAGCTCACAAGCAGTGCTGGAAAGTAGAGGTGTCGGCCTGGATCCAGATTCCCCGTGCTATAACACCTAGAGGCCAGTACAAGGGAAGGAAATGAAGACACACAGCCATTCACATCACAAGTACCTTAGAGAAACTAGGACTTAGAGACAGGGTCTTTACTTTGTTGAACCCCCCCCCCCACCTGCCATGTAATATATGCACATGCAGTGCTAGAATGCAAGAATTATCATTGTCTATGAGTAATTACACAGATAGCGATATAAAGGACATCTACTAACTTATTTTTCATTTAATTCTTTTATAATGCTGCTCATCCCGGTGTGGGGTTTTGGAGTGCTTTACTTCACAAAGAGAAAAAAGAACAATTGAAGGACAGAATGCTGCACAATGTCAACCATTCACCCCATGCCTTTCCAGGTCAGACCCAGCCATATGCAAAGCAGTCTTGACCCTGTTCCCCATGATAACAGTCTAGCCCCAACTGCCAGACCCTCCCTGGACTGGAAACAAGAATCCAGGGACTGGTTCCGGGGCATCACCCCACATCAGCAAGGCTAGCTTGACTCCGGTGGCATGGTGAGCACGGGACCCACGTCTGGCCCCTAGTGGGATGGGTATGCCTAGACATGGGTCCCTTGCTCACTGTGCCACTACATTCAAGCTAGCCTGGCTGATGAGGGGTAATACCCCGAAAACGGTCCCAGGATGCTTGTTTCCGGTCCAGAGAGGACCTAGATTGGCAACTCAGGCTGGACTGTTCCTATGAGGCACAGGGTCAAGACGGATTTGCATATGGCTATGTCTAAACTGGGGTGGCGTGGTGAGCAAAAGAATGATGGACTTATCCAGATCTCTTGACTGGGGTGAATGTTTGATATATTTAGTATTCCGTCCATCATTCGCGTATCACTTTACTTCACAAAGAGACACCGTAAATCATCCAAGTGTGTAACTCAATAGACAAAAAATGTCACATAAGACAATTAGTTTTATAAGGTGTTAGAAATTAGATATCGCACATACTTGTGAACATTATATGCGAAGACTGAATGGTCAGAAGAAAGACATGGTCAGGATTTAAAACTTTACAGTGATTGGTGTTGCCTGTACTAACAAGGCATATTTAATTCCCAACAGATCCCTTCTTTGCAACCTTAGACTGAGAAAAAAACCACAATAAGGATCTAAACCTATCGTATACAGACTCCTCCGTGATTCTGATAAATAGACCACGGTGCTATTTTAGAAGGACTGCAACATATGAATTGGGAGTAACAAAATGATCTCAGTGTCAAAAACAGTGGTCCCCTTACCCAGCTACATAAACCACAATTCTGTGATGCACATGTTACAGTATGTGCTTTGTCGCAGGCACATTAACCTGGTATACAATGTTTTGGATCAAAACTGTGACCAGACAAAACACAAAACGTTCCCAGAAATGCATTAAATACCAGAGTTATTTTACTGCTATTATTGTCCCCTCAAGACTTCTGAGCACACAAAGGCACATGCAGCAGATGTCTTCAAGCAGAAGATATTTTAAAATGCAGCCTTTTTGTGACCAATTAAGTAATCTATAACAGATTTACAGTCAAATTCGTCCTTGTTTGCAATTTATTTACAGCATGATTATTATTTTTATTTTAATGCATAAGTTGACCGTCAGAATCTGCTGTGCAAACTCCTTTCGTGACACCACCCCTTTTCCATTGCCACACCTTGACCCCCAATGCATGGATTCCCGGAGTAAAATGTTTCGAGTTCTAGCACTGCCCATGAGAAATTGTGACTTGGGCTTTTGAACATGGCTCTGCCATTCAAAATAACGTAAGCGACCCCTCCCATTGCAAGTTTAGGTCCAGTCGTGCGCCCATAAGGAATCGGAAACCTTGGCAGCTACGCGCCCTGGCACTGTCCTGCAAACGGCACAATATTGCCCGCTGTACGTTTGGTTGTTGTTTCGTAGTCCGCCTCTGACTCAATAGCAGACCAGCGACAATGAAAATACACGATGTGAGAAAGGAACACAAAATGGCGCTCATTCAAGCGTTAGTTACCTCCTGCACAGTCTGGGCGGGGTGAATCCGGAAGTTCAACGTGGCGCTGGCGGAAGGCGGGATTATGTTCGACTGCGGGAAGATAGTAAATAATCATGGCTGCACTCTAATAACATTAAACATTTCTACGCCGTCAACTGAATTGCCTATTGTTATTTAAATATCGTAAACATGAACACCCTCCGAACAACGAAAGCCGGTTGACTTTCCGACCTTTCTTTATAAATGTGAAACCTTGTTTCTTTCATGGCACTCAATCCTGTCGGTCAGACCATTCTTGTAGGTTTTTGAACATGATGGAACTGTGAACGACGAGATGTATCCATGATCACGTGGTACAGTAAAGCGAAGATGCCAGGAGTACAAGTTAAGCTTCCGATCTGGTTGCACAGAAGGCAGTTTTGCCAGCCCCCAGCCCCCAGCTCATCCATACGCGCCGGTGGGAAGTAAATACGACAAGACTAGACAAGTAGCAGGAAGCCACCAAAACAAACTTTACACCAGACCTACCTTGACGCCGGCATGGAACATGGTGACTGCAGTAGTGGTGCGGACCAGGGCATTGCTGGAGGTCTTCCCTTCGAGAATCCTGCGGGGCACAGGAGGCACACAAGAAACTCAGCACAACTATTACAAACCTGCGTAATATGCATTTCAAAGGCAGGCAAGATGCCATATCGCAGTAAGAGACGAGGTGTGTGTGTTCAGAGCAATGCAGAGAGCCTCGACTAGGACGGAGGCGCGCGCCATGGCAGCCCTCGCGTTAAGTACGGTCTGACGCGAATTCAAGCTTTCAAAAAAATCACTCTTTTTTGCCAGTGAGACACCCTAAGTGTGAAGGGTATTCCAAAATGTGGCTCTGGTGCTTGCTGTCCTACAAGACTCCGGCTGATTTGAGCTTACCTGTGTTCCTATTCAGAGTGGCCTAAAGTGCAGGGTGGATTGTTCTTATTGGGACAGGACCAACCTGATTTGCATATGATCCCAGGTCTTCAGTGACACAGTGAGCAAACAAATGACCGAATGTGACCAGGTGCAGTTATCAAGACTGAGAGTGCCACAGACTGGCCAGGAAATTTGAAGCATGCATTTCCCATACTTATTTTGGCACAAAAATTACAGAGCATAACATTCGGCTTATATCGAGTAGACAGTGTGTGGAATTTCAAGAGCCAGTTCCGTTTTTACAGGATGCATACATGAAAGCAGTTTTGGTACACAATTAAGCTAAGCAGCTTTGATACACAATTAAGCTAAGCAGTTTTTATACACAAATAAGCTGTGAAATACAAATTACCCCTTGCCTTCACACACACACTCTTTGGGAAATGGCTGTGCCTCTTTCTACATAAATTAATACATATGCCTGTATATAAGAACATGCATAGTTAGGCAGGAGTTACAAGGCAATGTATGCGAATCCGCAAAAACCATAGAGTACACATATGCACAGCTCACGTGTTGTATACTTTGCATGTGTAATTCTACAATATTTGAATCAGCCTGTAGGTCCCTCTGGATACTCAGGAGGGGATATTGTGTGATTAAGCAACCAACACATTCCTGTATGGCTCTGGGAGTCCTAGATACAGAGATCTCTGTGTATTATGAACCTTCAGATAGAGAGGTAGCTACTCTTTGTGTCTCATGAAACTAATCACTACAAGTAGATGACAGGAGGTCCCATGACTCTATAGATGTACGAGGAGATGCTATGCTTATTGGCATTACAAGGCCGTTCGCAAAGGTGAAGGAAGACAGCACTCTCTTACCTGCTGACGAGAGGGGTGAACAGCCAAAGGTTACTCATTATGACATTGATGGGGAAGCTGAACTGAAGGAAAGACAGAAAAGAACATAGTGTGTTAACAGTGCCGCGGATGGCAAGATATCAACCTGCCAATGCCAGTCCACACAATCTTTTCAGTAATACCAGAATCCTGTCTTATGCTCTTCCTTCATGGCCCTTACAATAAATAGATTTTCCTTCTTCAAAAAAAGCACACCTGTCTAAAGGGAAGCCTATTTATTCTTGGTAGGGCTTCGAAGTCCTAGCTTGGGGGGGCCCAAAGTAGGTCAATGAGGGCAAATCCTGTCCAGATATTTAGAACAATCACTATGTAAATAGAGTCCATTCAGATTTACTGCATGTAATTGAATCTTCTGTGGATATCATGAAAATCAGTTATGAATCTGGCACTCCTGGACGTCCGTGGGCTAACCTTGCCATAGAATCGGACAACATTTCTGATTTCCACAAACAGTAAGTCTGGCCTGCCTCTTTCTGGGTGAAGAGCACCTAAATGTCCTTTTCTTTAGTGCTTGGACCGACTGCCAGGTTGGTGGCACTTTACCAGGAGGTAAATCCAATGTAAAAAGAAACGCAAGAAAACTATGATCCGGAGTACAATGAGGGTGTGGTCAGCAATCGTGGGGGCGGGGTCAGTGATGTGGCTAAAATGAACAAAATATTCTTTAACTATTTTTTTGACCTTTCACCTATACGTAACTGTATTATAAAATATAGTGGACACACCTTAAATGAAAATTAAATGCAACTCAAATTTATCTGTTGGAAATGCATTTTTCTGGCACGAAAGCTTAGATGGTTAATGTGATCACTTCAAATTCAGTAGGAGCAGCCGGATGGTCTCTGATTTGACTCTGGTTCATGCAACAGGGAAATACTAAAGTGTTTTATAGTGCTAAGAGGTCCGCGCCTGTTTGTGAAGGCACTGCAAATATGAAAGTCATTAGTTTGAAAAATGTTATACATGTTATTCCAAAGTCTTTTTTATACACTTCCATTAAAAAGACACTGTAGGAAGGTGGACTCTGACTGTATGGTTGCCCCCAACTTTTTGCCTGGTATTTGAATGGGTTTGACTAGTCTGGCTGGGATCCTGCCATCCAGGACCCCAGCCTATCTGCTTTCTCCCTTAAACAACTTGGTGTGCATATTAGATGCACTAGTGATTGGATACTGTGATACCTTATGAGCCCCTAGTATATGGTACCTTAGGTACCTAGGGCATAGGTACTTCACAGGCCTACCAGGGCTGCAGCACGTCTTGTGCCACCCTGGGACAGCCATACCAACTGCCACCACCAGACCACTACTGTAGTCTGGGTAAGATGGTGCTTGCACCCCTTATAGGGATACAGGTACCCTGTATCCCACCTATTTACAAGACATATATTCGCATAGGTCACCCCTCAAGCAGGCCATGCTAATCCTACAAGGCAGGGTGCTGAGATATGTGTGAGGGGGGACCCCTACCTGAGTAGGGCCCCTCTGCAACCTTCATTAAAAATAGTGCGAGGTTGTTTGTAGTGTAGTCATACCATATACTCTTAACCGCATTATAAGTCTATCGCGATAGCGTGATAACTTGAGAATGGCTACACAGAACCATATCGCGTTTGGTGTCAAACATGTAGGAATAATACCCCCAGTCCAGCCATGGGCATGAGGGCATGATTCCCCCGTGCTAGAGGGGCGGTATGGGAAAAGCAGCAGAATTTAGACACCAATTTAAAAGTGCACACGTAGTACAAAATGGGTGCTACCCGCCACCCACACGACTCTGGCTGCCTGTTGCTGGGGAAAATCCCAGCCTCTGCAGCTGGACAATAGGGCTCCTGTGGCAGGGAGGTGCTAGCACCTCCCCAGACAGGATATGTGGATTGGAACTGGGTGGGTGCACCATATGTTGCCTTTCAGAGTTGCACGTAGGCTGCTACAGCGCCTACATTCTGCATACACCGCCTGGAACCGGTTCAGGGGCATCCTGCCCCTCGCCCAGGCGGGAAACACACAAAGGGGAGAGGGTGTAGCCACCCTTTCCCGCCTCAACTCTCATTGGTAGGCTCTGATGTGGACCCTCCCCTAATCTCCTGGATAAAGGTGAATACTGTGTCCCCAGAGCCTCAGATTAATCTTGGACTTTACAGACTTGACCTTCGACGAGCTGCTGCCCAGCTGACTGAAGAAATCTCCCTTGGGGTAAAGGAGTTACCCCCCTGCTTGGCAGGCACCTGAAACACTGCAAGTGACCCGGTTGGAACTTCGCTGCTCCTATGGACTTCGTCAACTCCCAGCAACCTTGAGGTGGGTTTCCAAAGCATCACAGAGGCCAGTGAGTGTGCACAGCGAGTCTGAGCACCGTGGACCACGTGGGTGCCGAGATTCCCAATACCCCAGGACACCGGCCACCTCTTGCATAGCACACGACCCTGACCAGTGGGGAAGTTGTGCTTTGGCCCATTATTGAGCCAACCTCTAAGCAGCAACTGTGCCAAAGATCAGCGCCCTAGCCCCCTCCGGTGGCCCGTGGGCTCCCTTTTACGCACTCCAAATTGCTGCCTCCCGCGGTCCCTTGTCTTTCGACTGGTGGGCCCTAGCGGAGGTCAATCTCTACTTTTAAATGTTCCCCTGGTTGCTCCAGGCCTCCTCTACCGTCTCTACAAAGGAGACCTCTCACAGACCTCGTGGGTCTGCACCAGTAGCTGATTTGTTCATCTTGCGTGGGTTGCGGTTGCCAAGGCTTAGTGGATCCAATCCGGACACTAACACCGCAGCGACCCTCATCCTTCGTGGGACAGTCGCCCTCCAGAAGCTGGCCTTCCTTGAAACCTCCCGGAGCCCGTGGCAGCAGATCCAAGCTACACCTCTTTCCACTTAAAGGAAAGAGCCCTTCAATGTCGGGTGCTTCGAGCTCCCTGGTCACTGTGCCGTGACCCAGACTCTGTCCCCTCTGCTTTCAGGTTCATCTCTACAAGATCTACAACTTAATTCTTCATGACATCATCAACGCTTTTGGCTAGCAGCAGTTTTGTACATTTTCTCATTGAAAATCAGCCCACGACCCGACATCGAAAACGACCTATGCACCCGGCTTCCCTGGGGCAGGTAACAGTGGTACCTCGGTACTCTCGTGGTAGTGGGCTCTTCAAAGGCTTAACTCCAAGCCCTTAACTTTGAACTCCTGCTAGAAGTGTCTTTAATCTTTTAAAATCAAACAGCGACATTCTCCATAGGCTATAATAGAGATCCCGATAGCAGCTATTTGCACTGCACGCGTCTCCCGTGGGACCCCTTCCTCATAACCTGGGGTGGATTCTTAAGGGGCTAGCGATCCTAAATGCCCTAGGCATTGTCTGTAGAATTGTCGTGGTTCTTATACCACTTTTTTAATATATGGTTTGGTCCCCCCCTGGGGCCCTGTGATTCCAGTGCTATTTATTGTATCTATCAATGCTTGTTTGAATTTAACTTTACCTCTAGCCTCATAAAGAGACTTGTGGGATTCTGTCTAGAATAAATACATGTATTTTATATATATATACCTGTGTGGATTACTCTTTCATTTGGTCATTCAAGAGGTTATCTATGGTAAAACAAGAAGCTTAACACTCCTTCAAGACTTAGCCTGAAGGCTGCTCTCCACAGCTACCACTAGGATAGCTTTCTTTAAAGGTTGACTTAAACCTATCACCATAAGAGTCGAATTGGACTGGTGCAAGGTGGCCACTATAACTAGTGACCAGCATATGCCAGGCCAACTTCTCACAGACACATTTCAGATTCTATCAATTAAAGTCTAAAATGCCTTCCAAGCAGTCTTTAGATTTGCTGATTAACCAATTGCACACATTTACATTTCCTTTAGGAGCAGGGACACTGGACTTGCTTCTTCTTTAGGTGCCTCTCCCTTCTCTCACTATAGCCTTACAGCCCACTGCCTTGAGCTATACCACTTGTTAAAGGCCCTGAACCCGATTTATAGGGTTGCACCGCAGGTGCGTGCCTATAACAAAGGTTAGGGCCTTTACCAACCGGTATAGCTCAAGGAAAAAGGGCTATGAGGCTATTAGAACACTCCACACAAGGAGGGTAATATGCCCTACATTAAAAAGGCAGAAACAGAAAGACAAACATTGGAATGTTGGCGCTCCGGACTTATACCAGCCATTATAAGCCCGGAGCCACTCGATTGGAATGTTGAGAGCTTCATTGAAGACCATGTTCTACTTCACGGTAGAGACCCTTCTTCTCTTCTTTCAACCTGCTGCAACTTATTCGTTCAGGATCGGTAGATTATTTAAATAAAAAATATATACAAACGGTTTTGATCAAATTATTAATATTTGGACCGTCATTCTCCTGTCACCCTGCCCACTTCGACCTCTGGCTGTGTCCTGGGCATTGCCACATCATGGGTATTGTGATGGGTCACTACTGCCCCTCGCCTTTCTGTCTTGGCCTTAGGACTAAATAAATCCATGGTTAAAATCTTCAAACTAAGGAAGATCCCGAGGTTACAGTGTATGAGGGGGTCCCAATCTGACCTCAGTGCTCTGAAGAGGGGGACGTTCGTTACACGCCTCCCGAAGTCAGCCTTGCATTCTCCACCAGCAAGGACCAAAGCCATTGAAGAGCAACCAAGGCTAGGCACAGGCTGTCCAGCAGATAGTGGCTCATGCCTTCACGCAAGCTGTTGGGATGTGTGGTGGCACCTGGCTGCCGACCCTCATATTCTAAGGTCCACCTTCCCCAAGAGTGGACACCATCCATCATGGTACATTCTGAGCAACACCCCTCTAGGGCGTGCAGCACCATGATGTGTTTGATGGCCCTGCACTTCTCTTCTACAGTCTTTAATGGGATAGATTTCCCTCTTAAGGGATGCTTGTCCTATTATATGTATTTCTAGTTGTTTCAGACTAAAAGGTGCGAGTTTCTTATTCTAACCGTACCCTCTGCATGTAGACATTAAATCTGCTGGTTGGAATGTCTCTCCCCCAGCTAGGGCTAGGTTTACAACATACCACTGCATGGTTTGCAGCGCTTGCGCCTCAGCGTGCATCTTAAGTTAATCTCTTTTTATTTCCATCATAGCAGTGACCCAGAAGATGGCATTATAACCTCAAACACGTGCCTTAGGAGTTACTAAGCCATAACCCAAGCATCCATGCCTCGTTTTCTGTGGTCGCTTAATCAGAGGGATGCAAGTGCCAATTACAACTGACTAGTGGATAAACATAAAATATCAATTTCAAGGCCCTACATTCTAATAGTAGAATCGGAAAGGTGACCGAAAACTCACTGACTGACTATCCGAGCTGCCAGGACCCACATCCACTTTCTTCATCTTCCTCTAGAATACACACTTCGTACCACGATTCTCAAAAGCACTTTCTTCCACCTATTAACAGGGCCCTGTATCGCTTAGACCATCGCTCCTAATTTGCATTCTCGCTAATAACGTGGCATCGAATATTCAACAAACCTGAGCAGCGCACAGTATTTGGAAATGTGTGCTTATACCTTAGGAGTCTTTGGTCTCCTCTAATCACGTGTTCTGTTCTACGAGGATTTGCCAGTATTTACGCCGAGACAGAGTTATAATGTCTTGTGAGTATACTTGCTTCAAAGACCGAAGCATAAATCTTTTACGTGGCATTAGTAGAACATTAAATAAAAGAACTGTTTGAATACCGACAGCACAGAACACATTTAGCTGTGCGGTTTAGCCTCCTGCAAGATGAGAGTTTTACACTGATTTTCGAGAGTTCTGCCCAGAGTTGGGAACAGCCAGTCCATCGGCAATGAGTTGAACCTCAGAAACATTTTATGCAGAACTTTACAGCTAGAATCACTGGACGGGATGTCTGTGTACTTAATTGTCTACCGAAGTGGTTCACGTCAGCCTCCTTTAGAAATTGCTTGGGTCCTGCTGCTTGTGCTTCACCAGCTCACAAAACCGCGTTGCTCTATCCGCTTGTAGCTTTAACCTCACTTCACTGAACAAGAAAGTTAACTATGTATTTCGATAAGTTTAATGAGACAATCTATTTCCGAACCACCACTCTGGCTTGAATATATTGGTATTGTAATACATATCTTTCGGACTTATGAGAAATTCGATGTGTGGACGGAAAAGTCCCTCACCCGATGATAGACATTTATCCCTGCCCTGAGTGCCCCAGCTGCGGTGATATCTGGATCCTTGGTAACGATTTTTGGTCACGGATCATGCATGTGTGCTAGGACCTAGGCCTGCCTCATGAACTGCAGTCTTTTTATACCAGGAGGGGCACCTAAAATACTACCTCCAATTGGCAGAAGGCTACTTCCTTCACACAAGTGCAGTGGTGGCAGCATCATTTTTAGTAATCAGTAGAATGGACAGGCCTTTTAACCGGTCTCACGGGAGTGGTGTCTTCCTTCACACAAGTGCAGTGGTGGCAGCATCATTCTTAGTGATCAGTAGAATGGACAGGCCTTTTAACCGGTCTCACGGGAGTGGTGTCTCCTGGGCAACTCTGGTAAAGTTCTGCAACTCCCCGTTGGCCTGCTTTGGATTGGGTGCAGCTCTGGGTGTACGTGTGCCTGTGGGAAGCTGCAGTGCATCAGGAAATGGCATGTGTGGTTGCGTGCGTGTTGGGATAAACATGTGCTTCTAAGAAGATACAGTGCACCAGGAAATAGCATGCATAGTTACATGTACATGCATGGATATATGTGGTCCTCTGAGCTAGTACCACACATAGGAGATAGCGCACAGTGTTGCATGAGTGCACTGTGATGTATTGCTGCCCAGGAAAAGGTACAGTACATTTGAGGCTGTCGCATGTTTGTGCAGTTTGCATGTATGTTTGCAATGGACACAACACATGGAAGACACTGAGTTCCATTTTGGGAAATGCACGGTTTGCTGGAGGAGCAGGGAGAGGTAGAGGTTTCCCCCAGACTGATTCATGGATAGTACACAAGCTGGAGGAAGGAAGTCAAGGTACCTCAATGCACATTAATAGGGGCTCTTTGATTACAAAATGAGGTCACTGGCCAAAGCATCTGAAGGAAGGAAATGGAGCTGATCAGGGAACCATAAAGAGGAGGGTCCTGCCCTTTGGCAACCTCTTGATGCACACATTAATGAGGCTGGCATCAGGGTGTGAAACCCATAGTCCCGCTTTTGACCAGCATTTGGGCAGATCAAGGTTGGAGACTGTCTTGTTGTGATAGACTGTACTCTTCCTTCCTCCAGAGAGCAACAAAGGAGTGGGCAACCCCCAGAACACAAACTTCAAAGATAGAGATGCTAAGTCACAAGTATGTCTGGAAACGCATTATAAAAAGGGGGGCTTGCAACTCCCAAATTGTCAATCTAAAGTTGCACAACAGTGTTGAAAATCTGTTCTAACCAGCACTGGGGAGTAAGGGTCTCCCAGTCTCCCAAACTGGATGAGGGGACATCGCCAAACACTCACTTGGAGCCTGTAGCACCAGCTTCTGTCTGACCCAAGAACAGTGCTGCCTGCGAGGTGAAAGATTGCTTGGAGGGAGTGACGTCCAGTGGGGATCCTGGGAGCAGAGTGTGAGATTCAAGTCCGACGAGACTGAAGTGCTGATTGGGTTTCTGGACCATATGCCAAAGTCTGCTGCTCAGCGAGGGCCACGGTGAAGAAAAAGGTGTACCGTGTTGATCCTGCATTGTGAGAGAAGGAGGGCCATTGCCCGATACAGCTCCGAGACCCAAAGACGGTCGCCACCACATTCATGCTGTCTGAGCCTGCGTATGCCAGGTGAGGACCACGGTGAAGTCAGAGGGCCAATCACCCTCTGTGTGCTGCTGGTATCCTGCTTGGGTGTCAGGAGGAAGGGACCATGAAGGAAGAAGAAGGTTGTCTCCCTGAATCCACCCGCAGCAAAGAAGACACTGCGGGCTCCGGGCCATTACCTGTGGAAAGTGAGAGCAACTACTTCAACTCCCTCATCTGGGAGCATCGGAGACCTGTCCATGGAATCTAGGAGAGGCTTATCACATCAGGGGAGTGCTGAGGATGTCGGCCACCATGACTGCAGCTTCCCACCCTCTGGGATCAGTCAGGCTGCCCAGGTGCACCTGGGGACTCTAAACCATGACTCCGCGAGTAAGATCAACAATAAGACCACCAGGCCCTTGGGAACTTGCTCTGACTTATACACTCCATCGTTGGAACTCAGATCTTTGCAACAGGGCCCCCGTAAAACTTCCGAGACCCGAATGTATTAGCACAGCCTAGCATGGATGGTGCCCCTTGAGTATAGGGAATGACCATCAGCCAAAAGCGGGAAAGTGAGACTGGAAAGCTGATCTGGGTAACGCTAGTGGGCTTGCCTCTAGAAGGCTATGTAAATTAACCGCAATGTGTTGTATTGTAATCTGTGTTAGGAGATACATTCTTCTTTATACATAAAAGCAAGTATTTGACTTAACAAAACGTTATTAGGGTTGCTGGATGTATTCAGAGTTGTGAGCCTGTGTACACCTTACACCAATCTCCTTCCAGAGAAGGCTTGGACTACTAAACCCATGCTATCACTGAGAGTCAAGTGCTGAAGGGGTACTTGACCCAGTTGCTCAGAGCCCATAGTAGGCCTAGCCCCGGGAAATCAGGAGTAAAAACCCTCAACCACCAGAGTTGGGCCCAGTGTCTCCTGCTTGCCCGGTGGCCCTCTGAAAGGGGTTGTGATGTTACGACATAGAGGTCTGTGCATTTTTGCTAATGTTTCCATTCATACTGTAGATAGATGTCTGCTAGGAATATGAATGGCCTAGTTGGTTGAGCTGCTTACAGAGTAGTGTTTTTAGTAGGAGCTTTGTTTACTTGACATAGTTTCACCTCTTCCATGCTCATGACGGCTCCCGGCCGTCATGAGTCACGGTGGGCATGTGCTGATGACGGCTGGGAGCCGTCATGACCACGCCCGCGATTGGAATGTTCTGCACGCTGCGGCGGAATTTGCGCCGCAGCGAAGAGGCTAGAAGGCTTCTCATCAACAAACCAAATAGTAAATGTTAGTGAATCGAATGCGTTCTAGTATACTCAAATAATAATTTACTTCAGGCCCAACATACAACCCCAGCAGTAACATCACTTGTTTTACAAAACTGTGGTCTTGTTTTGTCTAGCTTTCCATCAGAGACCAAAAACATGCTTTTAAACAAAATAATGATTTCCTGAAATCTGAAGCAGTGTCATCACAAAGTCAACACACGGAATGCTTACAAATATTTACGCAACACCACATCTACCACTGAAAGGAAAAGAAAACTAAGAAAGTGTTTGCGAGACACTGCAGGGAATAGAGTCTAGTATCGTGTGATGCAGAGGAGAGCGAGCAATTTTATTTCAAACCTGCCCCATGCTGCCTTGCGCACATGGACCTGGAGAAAGAGGTTACCCACAGTTTACCATTATGTTGCTAGGTGTAGAAGCAGTGTCCTGACCTCTGGAGCCAACTGCTCAAAGGTGGCCTTCTCTGGCCCGCTGCCAAACAGATTGGGCATCGGATTCTTCTCCAGCCTGGAACAAAATACAACATAAGATGGAAGATTGAGATCTTGGTTGGACAACATAATTTAAATTCACTGTAGACAAAAATTAGAAATACTGAATGGAGAGCACAATATCTCAAGCTTTCTTCTGGACAGCTACCCAGGTCTAGAACTTCCTACCCACTCAGATCCAGCAAGCGCCATCATTCCTGCTCTTTGGGAAGAAACTGAAGACCTTCATCTTCAAGCAATGCCTCACCAACATGTAAACATCTGGGGAATGGGCATCAATGGAATTCTCTATCTAATCTGCATCAACCCCCTCTTCTCAACCACCTCTCTACCATGTCACTTTTATAGTGCCATATTAAAGTCATAGCTAGACTGGCACTACAATATTCCCCATGCATACATAAAAGCTGTAGAACCATAAACTATATTAAAGAGAGTCCGTTCAATAGGGCAAACGAGGAGGGATGAGAGGTGGAATACTAAAAGAACTGAGCAGAGGAAAGGAGGTGAAAGCGTGAAGAAAGCAGATACCCTTGCAAGACGTAATGATCACTTGAATAGTGTTGTAATCTCCTATTCCTGTTTGACATATCCCTCAAACGGTGAAGGAATTGTTTATTTTGAATTCAAAAGATTTTCCTTCAGTTCCTTTAAAGCCAGTCTCATACAACTGTAGAATCAGGGAGCCAAACAGGCTATTTGTCGTTGAAGAACTGCAACAACCCGTGCCGTCTTACTGCAGACAGACATTTTCCATTTGCAAGAATGGGTTTATCGATTTAAAGGTGCCTAAGTTGGGAAACTGGAGTGGGCATCTTCATCTTAGACCCATAGTGCCCTCGTGTGGCCACTGAGGGAAATGCATCTCAGCTAAACAGTGTCTGCGTTTAGGCAAATGGAGAGATACTTTTTTTTAACAAGACTTGAGGCTCCTATTATGCTTTTCTTATGTTGCATTTTATTAAATAGCAGCCAAGATAAAACGAAAACTACAGTTCCCAGAAGGCCAAGAGAGCAAAAGGGCAATGGAGAAATGTGGAATCCAAGACATCAGCCAATGAATGGGCAGAACTGAGTATAATGCTTGTCCTGACTGCGAACAGCCCTCTTTTCTTGCTGCTCGCAATCAAGATAAGTATATACTCTTTATCAGTTTTGACGTATTTCTATTGCGCATTGTTATTTATCTGCTTGGTATTGTTTAACGTTGATTGCTGGCTTATAGGAGTTAATCCCTTTTGATAACCCGCCGCCGGGTGCTGCGCTGTTTCCCGCTGCTCGCGCGCTCATTAGCGCGTTGCGTCGCAGCCATTTCTCCTACCGCTTATTTCCTAACGGTTTTTGGCTTAAAGTTGAGCCTCCTCGCCTGCTGTGTCTCTTGTCCTGAGCTTCTCCGTCCACACGTTGGTAGAGTCCGGACCCCTGGGAAAGGTTTTCCCTGCTAACCCAGCCTCTCTGTGTTCCTCCAAACGCTAAGGGGTGGTATTAGGCTCTCTCTCTCAGCCTGCTGGTTAACCCTTTGTTCCCCACTTTTCTCCCTTTGTTTTTGCTATGGAGGTTGACAGCTCTCCTGGGTCTGATTTTCATAATGAAGAAGGGGAGTCATTTAAGAATGATATCAATACGTTTATTAATTCCTCTGTGGAAAATGCTGTTCAAACCTCTATGAAGAGATTTTCTAAGGATATGGAAAACTATGTTATCTCTTATGTCCAAAGCTTTGGCCCATTCTGCGGGGGATAGCAGAAAGAGAAAGCTTGTACCTTCCAGCAATAATTCCAAGGTGTCTGCGACTATGAAGTCACGAGTGCACAGTGAGGTTTCCTCACGCGAGGTTGAGGACGTAGTGCCTCCCAGGCCTCCTGCTAAGGAGGGGTTTAATGTTAAGAATGCTGGTAAATGTGAATCAAAATTAAAAAATGCCGAGGTACCTAAAAAATTGGTTATTTCTCAAATTTTGGACACGGATGACTATCTTGGAGACGCCGATGATGCGTTTGACCTTTTAGATGCCAATGATCCTTCTTCCCCTCCTGCTATGTTATGTTAAAATTTCTTATAAAGCGCTCGTATACCAAGTGGTTTCTTGGCGCTGGACTTAAGAAGCTTTTCTGGAGCCACGTGTTAGTCGTAAATAGAGTCTATTTATAAGCTTGGGTAAATAGCCAGGTCTTGAGTAATCTACGGAATCTAACAGATTCAGTGCAAGTTCCTATATCTAAAGGGAGAGTGTTCCAGAAACTGGGGGCCAGTACTGCAAACCTGCAGCCACCTATTCGTTTCCATTTGTAGGAAGGAATGACTAGGAGGTTCTTGTGAGCAGAGCGTAAGCTCCGTGCAGGTAAATATTTCTGAACAAGTCTGGATACAAATTTTGGGTTCGTTTCTTACAAGGTTTTAAAAATGCGGCAACCAACTTTAAACGTGCATCTTTTCAGGATGGGAAGCCAATGTAGCTCTTTCATAGTAGGGGATATATGTTCCCATCTGCGTTGTTGGAATATCAACCTTGATGCCTGGTTCTGAACCTGCTAAGAAGTCAAGAACTGATTCTTTTCAACCTATTTTTGGATTCGGAGGGTGCTCCCATGTTTGACCCTTCTACTAGTCGTCCCCCTAACTCTACGGAAGTGTTCCCTGCATCTCATGTAGGTGACTATATTTCAGCTAGGCTTTGTCTGCCTTTGGACAAATCCACCAGATCCCAGCTCAAGTGGGAATGTCCCAAACCTTCCCTTCCTTCCAATATCTCCTCTACTCAGACTATTGATCAACCCTTGTCAACTTCCTTCTCAAAGTTTGGAAAAGATACTCATAAAGGGGTGGATAGGGCCTGGCCTACCTGTCAGGACAAATTATTGGAAATTGTAGGGCCTTTGGGTCGTATTTTTGACATGGCAGAGTCTGCTCGTTTGGACGGATCAGATTTGGACCCCGAGGATGTTTCTTTATGGGTCCAAAGAGCCTTTTGCCTCCTGGATAATGCCAATTCGTCAATCATACGTGAGCGCCCCAAAGACCTTCTTATCAAGTTGGATCTCAAGTTGGCTTACTTGGCTACCCTTGATTCGGGTATTAAGACCAACGGTCTTTTGTTTGGTGACTCGTTAGTAAAGGATCTAAGTAAATTTGTCTCTACCTTTGCCTCCATCGATAAGGCTCAACAATCCTTAAAGACAGTTTTTACCCAGCGGGTTTTGGACGGGCCGGTAGAGGCAGGGGTCGCTTTACCGGCCGTCCATACCACAATCAAGGCTCCAGAGGATCTTTCAACTCAAATTTCAACTACCAGGAGTTTAAACCCCAGTTCTACCCGCAAAGAGGTCACGGTTTCAGGGATCATGGACAAAAAAACTGCCGCAACAATAACCAACAAGGTGAGTCTCTCAGAGCCTCCCCCGTAGGGGGTCGTTTAAGTCTTGTTCTTCCAAAATGACTAACTCTAACTGCAGATCCGTGGGTTCTAAGCTCTATCCAAGGTTATTTTATAGATTTCTACGCTCCACCTTTTTAAACAGTTTTCCCTCCTCCTCTCGTTTTTTCCACCGACATGGCCAATCTCGTTTCTCTCGAGGTGCAGTCCCTTTTGCTGAAACACGCTATTCAAGCCGCTCCTCTAGACCGTCCGGGGTTTCTCAGTTCTATCTTTCTAGTACGAAAAAAGAACAAGAAAATGCGTCCTGTCATATATCTCAAGTGGATCAACCAATTTGTAGTTTATCGTCACTTCAAAATGGAGACCATCATCATCTCAGGGACTCTCTCCACTTAAACGATTGGATGGTCAGGAAAGACTTGCAGGACGCGTACCTTAGTATTCTTATCCATCCTTCCCACAGGAAAGTTCTACAGTTTCAGGGGCTAGGAGTGACTTACCACTTTTTCTCTCTACCCTTCGAGCTATTGTCAGCACCATGGTGCTTTACAAAGATCATGAAACCAGTGGGGACTTATCGCAGGTCTCTTGGGGTCAGGTTACTTATTTACCTTGACAACATTTTAATTATGAATTTGGACAAACAGACACTTTTCTCTCATTTGGAGATCACTCGGTCCCTTCTTTCAGAGCTGGGCTTTCTTCTCAATCCCAAAAAATCCATGCTCATTCCTTTTCAACAGATAAGAGTTCCCCGGTTTTCTGGTAGATTCTTCAACAGCTCCGCTTCATCTGCCTCAAACAAAGGTGCAGCCATAAAATCGGAAATTTCCCAAGTGCTTCGGAGCTCCTCGATTTCTCTCAGCTCTCTTGCCAGAATTGTAGGTCTTTTGTCTGCCTCCATTCAAGCAATCTTTCCAGGACCGCTGCACTATCGAGTGCTCCAGCGCCTAAAAACATGCCACCTGCGTCAAGGCCTAGCTTATTCAGATCTGATTTAATTAGACACAGATTCTCGTTTAAAGCTCCAATGGTGGATAGACCATTTAGATGCGTGGAACGGCAGGACAATCTTTGCCTCAGCCCCAGATCTTGTATTAGAATCAGATGCAAGTCTGTCCCGTTGGGGCGCCCGATGTGGTTCAATCTCGACTGGCAGTACATGGTCACAAAATCCAAGCCACTTGTGGAGTTGGCAAAGAGTCTCTGGGAATTTTGCATTCTCAACAAGATTTCAGTCAGAGCCGAATATCTTCCAGGCAATCTCAATTCCATCGCAGATTGACACTCTCATTACCTACGGGACTCCAGCGATAGGAAGCTTCTTTCATCTGTCTTTCAATCTCTGTCCCAAAAATGGGGCCCTTTGCAAATCGATCTCTTTGCCTCTCCTCTCAATTCCCAGCTTCCTCTCCTTCAGTTGGCGCCCAGATCCGCTGGCTCTTGCCACAGACGCTTTCCTCCAGGATTGGTCTCTTCATCTCAACTACGCCTTTCCCCCTTTCATCATGATAAACAGAGTCCTTGCTCAGTCCAGACGCCAACAAGCCTCTCTGGTGATAGTTGTTCCCTTCTGGCAATCTCATATTTGGTTCCCGTCTCTGCTGGAGATGGCAGTGGACTTTCCTGTTCTTCTTCCTTCTTACAACAATCTTGTGATGGATCCTTTGGGTCGTCCTCACAGTCTCATTTTGGACAACAATCTGACCCTGTCCGCGTGGAAGATCCCGGCCCTAACCTCCTTGACCACTGCATTTCACAGGAAGCTTCTCTCTTTATTAGCAGAGCCTGGGCTCCAGGCACAACAAAAGCTTACAAATCAGCTTGGTCTTTATGGACAAGCTGGTGTGTGGGAAAACATGTCGATCCCTTTTCAGCAAATTTAACTTACGTTGACAATTTTCTGGCGTCTGAAGCCAGTTCAGGTAAGTCTTACAGAACGGTTAACCTTTACAGATCAGCAATCTCCCTCAATCACAATACGGTGGGCGGCAAGCCAGTGGGCAAACATCCTCTGGTTTGTCGGCTCCTTCGGGGAGTAAAGTTTTCCAAGCCTCCGTCACCAAGGTACTCTAAGTTATGGAATGCGAATCTAGTTCTCAAACTTTTTTCCGATTGGCCAGATAATACTGCTCTTTCTCTGAAGACGCTTTCTGCCAAACTTACTATGCTATTGTGCTTGGTTTCTATCAAACGTGTTTCTGATGTTAAGGATATGGATGTTTCCTCTCAGCAATTTACCCTGTCTGGGGTGATGTTTTACATCAACAAATGTACAAAAACTAACTTGAATTCTGTTTTTTACCCTGATTTTCCTTCTCAACCTAAATTGTGTGTAGGTCAATGCCTCAAGGTGTATGAACGTCCTCGCATTCCCATCTTCTCATTTCATTTTGCAAACCTCACAAGCCTGTTTCTTCTGCCACCCTTGCCTGTTGGGTTATGTCCCTTGCTGGTATTGATGTTTCTATCTTCGGTGCCCACTCTGCCAGGGGAGCCATGGCCTCCAAAGCCTTTTGGGCAGGCTCCAGATTGGAGGACATTCTGTGATCGGCTGATTGGTCCAATGACAAAGTGTTTTGTATGCTTTACTGTAAACCTGTTATTACTGCTGCTTTTTAAGTTGTCGATATGCTTTGAACAAGCATAATAGGAGCCTCCGGTCTGGTCATAAAATGTAAATTTTCCTAGTAATTTATGACGGAAAGTCTTAATTTTTATGTGTTATTTTTTCCCTCTCTTAGCGGCTGCAGCTCTTCCACCAGCAGCTTCCTGACTGGGGACACAGTCCGCTCAAGGTTTCTGATCTGCACCGTCCAGCTTCAGTCTGCATTCCTGGTTCTTCGATCCCAGTTCCAATTCAGAGGATGACGTTCTTGGACTTTTGTCGAGAGTTTTCTATTTGGACTCTAGCCTTTGGAGTGATTCTCTAAATTTTTCCTTTGTTTATGGATAATATCTAGTCTGCTCACCAAAGAAAAGAGGGCTGTTCGCAGTCAGGACAAGCATTATACTCAGTTCTGCCCATTTCTGGTTGAGTTCCTGGATTCCACGTTTCCCCATTGGCCTTTTGCTCTCTTGGCCTTCTGGGAACTGTAGTTTTCATTTTATCTTGGCTGCTATTGAATAAAATGCAAGATAAGAAAAGCATAATACTCGCCCCGTGTCTTTATTAAAATTAAGACTTTCCGTCATAAATTACTAGGAAAATCTACATTATAGCTTCTCCTTGTGAAGAGCTATTTCTCACAATACTTTGGCAAATGTGGGGTGGGAGGAGGATACAAAGTGATCGGTACACTCCTGTATCAGATCGAGATGGCTAGGTCATGAGGAATTGAGCTGCCGCTGACAGAGCTGGAGTCAGGTCCAAACAAACTGCAATTGTGTGAAGGACGGACATGCGAGGAAAGCCAGCCCAGAAGAGATGAGGACCTGGAGCACCGAAGACCAATGACCCACAAGTGGGTCAAATGCACTAACTCGGATGGAGACACAGGCGAGCAAACTTGCACGGCACCACTAAGTGACAGGCTGCAGTGGGCCTTTGACAAAGTGTTCTGGATGCGAGGCTGTCATGCATCCCCTGGTGTGGAGTGAACATCCGTTGACTTCTTGAAGCATTCACCCCATGCTCGAGAAGAAAGCGGAGTTTACCCCAGCACCGACCCCCTGTGAGTGCAGTCCTATATGTGGATTTGGGCTCTAAACTTGGAGCCATTTGGACCAGTTGGATTACGATGTCACATTAGCCCTAAACTAAGGAGGTTGCCATCCCGCCCAATGACTGCCCCTGGGACCCCCGATACTCAAAATACTGGACTATGAACAGCCTCTGATGTTAGCTGCCACCCACTGATGCCAACCCAACTTCAGTAACACCGTGAGCACGGACTGTGCACCACCAGTAATTCTCTGCGCACTGACCGACCGCGCCCAAATGAAACCCAGCAGACACCTGTGGAAAAATCTGTATCCACAGACCCGAGGTAAATAATACTTAATTACTGGAAAATTCCATGCGGAGTCACTTTCCATCACGCTTCACCAGTACAGCCCCTTTTGGATAGGGCCCATTTCTCGTTTTGGTGTCTGAGAACACCATGGAGGGAGGCACGCGCTAAGCTCTTGCTAGGATTCTTTTGGCAGCAAGTTAAGGGAAATGTTAGCAGACAGACACAGATACCGTTGCTGCCAGAGTCCTTTCTGATCTAGGATTCATTAACTGCCCTTTTCCTTGGTAAAGACAAGCGTGTACGACCCCTTTGACATAGTAAACCCCTCCAGTCTCAAGGCCGAGTCCATAAAACTGTTTGGAGTCCTACCTTGGCACCAGAAGTTGCTAGAACCTTCTATTTGTGTTCATTTTAACCTCCTGACATTTCTGTTCTATCTTGTACGAGTTATATCCCACTGACCATTGTCTTTTGAGTGGGACTGCTGTATCAAGCTATATCCAGGGTTCAGATCTAAGTCACAAGTCCCAAAGGTGTGACCATGCTACCGTCAGAGAGTAAAGTGTGCGGAGAGTAACAGAAGCAAAGGCCAGGGGAACACAGCAGTGCACAACAGCGCCCCCTACGGACACAGCCTAGTTATCACTGGCTACTCCAGGACCTGGAGAAATGGCCCCATAGGGACAATTCCAAATGATAACCCCAGTGGGAGGACAGCAGTGCACAGAAAGAGGAGGCTGTCCATCTCGTACATGCACTTGAAGAACCTAACGTACTAGGAAGTTGGGTCCTTCTCCAAAAGGGCCTGAATGTTCCTTCCGGTTTACTCTATTCATGTGACAGGAGTTACAGAGAAGAGGAAGAACAGGAAAAGGAAAATGTAGGTTTAACAGAATGTGGTGCAGATCCTAGAGAGGTGCAGATGGTTTCAAGCATGGGCCACATAAAGAGAGGGCCAAGAACCTAAACAAGTCTATAGTTTATACTGGAGAGAAGAATGGAAGTCGAAAGGAGAAAGCACACCAAACAAGTGGCTGGAACTTCATAGAGACGGAAGGAAGGCCGAAGTCCAGTATCGGAAGTGTTTTTTTTACCACAGGAAGGGTGCGGAATGCAGAATATACAGACAGAATAAGTGAATGGGTTAGAAATGTCCTCGGCGGGGGGGGGGGGGGGGGGGGCGTAGCTTAGGCGCCTCGGTGATGGCCGCCTTTCCCGGGAGCTCCGCATCGCCGTGAAGCAACGGGAACTCTCCGGGATGTTTTTGTTCATTCTCGGAGCATGAAGACCGCTCCTTTTCTTGGCGGAATTGCTGCTCCAGGCATCAGGATATAAAAGAATCGGCGTGCGGTGAGCTTGGAACTGTTTTTTGCTTTTCCTCAGTGACGGCAGCTGCAATATAATTGCGGCCGCCATTTTGTTTTCAATTTTTGATACGCTCCTCACGTCTCTCGCTTAGGAATCCACAAGAATGATTTTTATCAAAGGAAAGACTGCCTAAACATGAATTTATCGCGCCTCCTTCATTCTACGCTAGTAGTTGTATTTTGTGCTGCATATTGAATTACCTCTACAAGTAGAATTTTCTCCACTGGCACCTCTCACACTCCCTGCCTTTGTGCTTGATAAATGCTTCCCTACTTCATAACGACTGTTTGTCATAAAATAGCTGCTATTCTGTTGGTCTCTGCTAATGCCAACTCATTTTGGGCGAACATTTTTGGGTTTTCTGTGCAAGCTTTACCTTTGCTTTGAATACAAAGTTTTGGCAATTTTTGGAGCTGTTACCGGAGTTCTTCTCCTCATATACATTCCCTCCAGTGACGTTGTGTACATTTTATTCGCCAGATCTTGTTACAACTCACCTTTTTCAGTGTGGACCATGGCAACATCCCGGGCTAGTCGTAAGGATGCTCTACAGTCCAATGGTGCATCGTTAGAGGATCCCAATCCTTTTAACATTTTACAAGAGAACGCTGATGACATTCTCAATGATCCGGCTGCTATTAATAGCTCCTCTTCCTCTATAACTCGACTAGGCACCAAAAAGGGGTCCAAAATACCATCAACAACGGTCTCCATGCCTAGAAAACGAGGAAAAACGAATCCACCTTCTCCTACCAACTCTTCTTCGCCTCTTTCATTGGAACTTCTTCTTGAAGAGATTCGTGCTCTCAAACCATACATGGAAGAAACCAACATTCGTTTGCAGAGCCTGGAAGATAATTGGTCTCACACTGAACAAAGAGTCGATGTCTTGGAGTGAAGAGTCGACTCTGTTCAAGAATTCACTGTTCAAGTTCCCCTTATTCACAAAGAAGTAGAGCAACTCAAACAGCAGGTTGAAAATTTGGAAAATCGTAGCATACGCTATAATCTTCGCATTTAGGGCCTGGCCGAAGGACTTGAGGGTTCTAATCCTATCTCCTATTTTCAATCTTTTCTTCCTCCTCTTCTTGGCCTTCCTGAGTCTCCGCCATTGAATATTCTGCGTGCTCACCGTTTGGGTCATAATCCCCGTTCTGCCTCTTCATCAGCGAAACCTAGAGGTGTAATTTTGTACTTTTTAGAGTACACTGATTTACTTAAGGTCCTGCACGCTGCCAAACAACGAGGAAAGGTTTCTTGGAATGGCTCAAATCTCTTTTTTGCCCAAGACTATGCCAAAATAACTGCTGATCGCCGGAAGAAATTCTTGGATATGAGACCAGCACTTCGCAGCATGAATGCACGTTATGGCTTATTTCATCCATGTCTGTTTAACCCTTTCGCCGCGGCGGGAATTCCGCCGCGGCGCGGGGGGGTGCGGGGGGGCAGCGCGGTGGGCCTGTGCTCATGACGGAGCCGCGCCGTCATGAGCCACGGTTGGCGTGTGCTCATGACGGAACGGTTCCGTCATGACTCCGCCCATTTGCGTTGTCCCCCCGCACAGGCGGGGAAACAGCGCCGCGTAGGCGGAGCGGCCGCCAACGGGCGTGTCATGACGGAACCGTTCCGTCATGAGCACACGGCAACCGTGGCTCATGACGGAGCGGCTCCGTCATGAGCAGGGAAGGGGTTAAGGTGACTTACAATAACAAAACGACCAACTATGAAGATCCTGTTGTACTTCAACAATTTTTGAATTCTTGTAGAGGGGTCTCTATGGATACTTCTATGGACTCTTCTAAATCATAACATGGCATGATTATCTCAATATCAAAGGCTCACTGTTTTGTCATTTGTGTGTCCTTGCTTGTGGATTCCTTCATTTAGATATATCTGTCAGTTTTGGTGTTATTATCATTTGCTTCATTATTTAATATTTTATTTATTTATATTTTTCTTTTCCCTTTTACCAGGTTGTGGTTTCTGTGTTCCTTTGTGCTCTGTCTCTTTTATTTCGCCTGGAAGATGTTCTCCGTGTGCTTCTCGTCATGCGACCTTTCACCCGGTGTCCGTCCTTCCCATGTGGCTCCACCTACCCCATCATTATTGTTCTTTTGTGGTATGCTTCTTTATTATTGTATTGGCTTATCAACTGTTAATTTTGTTTTGTCTTTTTGATATATTCACTCCTTCCCTCTGTTTCTCCCTACTCACCTGTTTTATTTCAACTACTGGTTTTTCTTTTACTCTTCTTATTCATACCGTCATTCTTCTCATCCTCATTTTCTCTTATATTTCATATTCTTCTATATATTTCTCACTATTATCTCTCTAAGATAACGCTCTTTTCACCTAATTGGTTAAATGATGTACAATGTTTTCGCTTTTATATATGACAGTCTTTTTTACGCAATGTTTTGATTATCATTATATAAGATTCAAATGTTGTTAAATATTATATCTTAGAATGTTAAGGGTTTGGGATCTCCTATTAAGCGTTAACGAGTCTTGTCACATATTGCACACTTGAAAGGAGACATTGCTTTATTGCAAGAAATTCATATTCCAGATAATGAGATAACTAAGCTTAGACGCAATTGGGTAGGCTATGTTTTCGCATCTCCAGGTTCTGGTAAACGCAATGGCGTTGCTATTCTCTGTCATAAACACTTGGATGTTCAACTCATAAGGCAAGATAATGACTCTGAAGGTAGATGGGTTTCGATGTCCTTGCTGATTAATAAGATCCCTCTCACCATTTTTAACATCTATGCTCCCACTAATCAGGATAAACTTTGCTGGCCCCACATCCTTTCCATTTTAATGCAATACACTGATGACTATTTGATTTTTGGCGGGGATTGTAATATGGTTGTGGATCCCTTTATAGATAGGAGATCTAACTCCAGGTTTTTCCCTTCCTTTATGCATTCCCAATTCACCTCTACTATCTCTCAAAGGTCTCTTGTAGACTCCTGGAGACTTTGTCATCCTACAATACAAGAAAACACATACTACTCACCTGCCCACTCCTCACAATCTCGAATAGATTACCTTTTTATTTCTAAAGCTCTAATCCAACACATTTCCCACTCGGATATAGGATCTATTCTAATTTCCGATCATGCCCCAGTTTCCTTAAACTTAGATCTTCTTCCTCCCACTAAAGGTACTAGACGCTGGAGATTTAATAATTCTCTTTTATTAGATCCTACCTTCATGGCAAATTTTCATGATTTTGCAACCTTGTTTTTCAAAGAAAATGAATCTCCTCAGGTATCTCCTCAACTTGTATGGGACTCCTTTAAAGCTGCTTCTAGAGATTTTATCATTTCTTTTGTTGCTCAAAAACGACGTGAAGCCTCTCATTCATCACAGTTGCTTAATACCCAGATTAAAAAACTGGAACATCTTTATTATTTAACAAAGAGCCAGTCTGATTTAAAAGAACTTATTAATGCTAAGCTTTCTTTTAATAAACTTTCTACTGATTCTGTAAATCTATACATGCTTAAATCCAGTGCTAAATTCTATAGTGCACAAAATAAATCTGCCAATCTTCTTGCTAAGTATCTCAAAATCAAAAAGGAACGTACCAAATTTGAGTCTATTATATCTTCATCTAATTCTGTACTCCACAGTGATGAAGACATTCTTTTAGAATTCTCCAAGTTTTATAGTTCATTGTATACTCCTGAATCTCCACCGCTTTCGTCTGACATCGATCTATATTTAGCTTTTATCCCTCCACCTTCCTCCTTGGATGTAGATTTCAATGCCCTAGAAGGTGATATACAAACTAAAGACATTCTCACAGCCATCCATTCACTTAAAAAAGGAACAGCTCCTGGACCTGATGGTTTTCCTATAGAATTTTACGCTCATTTTTCCAATTTACTCATTCCCAAATTACTTAATTTATTTTCGTTTTTTATAGTTTCTCAGAAGTCTGACGGTTCATTTCAAGAAGCTTGGATTTGTCTCTTTCCTAAAGAAAATAAAGACCATACATTATGCAAGAACTACAAACCTATCTCTTTAATTTGGATTATAAGATTTTTGCGAAAATTCTTGCACTTCGTTTGGACAATATCTTACCAAAACTAATAGGTAAAGAACAATGTGGATTTATTAAAGGTCGTCACCTCTCTGATAATACCCGTGTGAGGAATACAGGGCTCCTCAGGGTCCGGGCGACGTAACAGGGGTCCACCTCCCGATATCCCCGGACTCCAACCAGAAGGTTACAGAGCCCAGAGGCGATCAGGTGAGGGAAAAAAGGAAGGGGGGAAGGGACAGCAGGGAATAGAACCTGAAAGACAAAAAAGAATAACATTCATATAAGAGCAACACTTATATCTACTCTCATTTCGGTCTCACTAGCGTCAGCAATTACCATGTGTAGTGGGAGTCCTTTCCCCGTGATCCCTGAGATGCCTCTCTCAGGACCACCAAACCATGTCTCTCCAGCACACAGACCAATCCCGTGACTTTCTATGTCCAGAACTTAGCACCGGCCACGCAACGCAATGGCCTGTCCTCAGTCTTCCCTCAGACTAAGGGATCCTATTTCCAAGCTATCAATAGACGACTCCAAGAACTTCCAAGAGGCTTCCACGGTGTACAACCGCCGCCGGCGTTCTTGCAATGATAGCGCTCCTTCACCACGTGAGGATCAACATGCCAATAGTCGTGCCTCAGTATGTTCAAAGATACTCCCTGGTTATCGTTCACCAGGAGCACCTCCTCGAGGGGAAATGCACAGTCCGCGCTCTCCCTGAATACCCAGTTAGGTGTAAGGACACCCGATGTCTCTCTGCTCAGCTGAGCCAGAATCACTAAGTCCGATATGCCCCCGTCCACTAATGACCAGAGACAGTGCCTCCCCTTCTCGGGGTGATGCGGGGGTTTAGTAGGGGGTTTGGGCACCCTAGACCGGAATCAAGAATATGCACCTCCTATGGTGCTACGAGGACAAATACCGCCTCTCTGCGGTAGGGGTTCAGTTCGCTCTCTCGCAAACAGATTACGAGCGTTGGTTCCCGGTGAGAGGAGCCAGGGACCTTTCCTACCTGCTCCGCGTTCTTAGTTTCAGCCGCCGGCCGCTGGGAACACACCCCCACGGGGGTGTCCGACAATCGGGTGTTCGGGAATCGGGTTCTCGCCGTCGACCCGTGCCGCAACGCTCCTCTGCTGCGTTCTCCGACCTTTCTCCTTGTAAATTGAATAACGCACGCCTTCGGCCGGGTGGGACGCCGTTATAAGGACGTCTACTTCCGGGCCCCAGAGGCTGCTGGGATATGTAGTCTTATATGCTAGGTAGGCGCGTTTGCCTACGGCGCCTCCGATTCCTGACAGAAGGTCCCCCTCCCAGGCGCCTCCTAGCACCCGGCTTCCCTGGATGTCTGTCATAGAATCTTTTCACCGCGGTCGGCGCGTGCACCGCCTCCGCCGGTTCCCAGGAATCGTCCTCCGCCATGTACCCCTTCCAGGCGATCAAGAACCACAACTTGCCCCTGCGGTACTTCGCGTCAAGGACGCTCCGGACCTCGTATTCTAACCCGTGTTCTCCGCAAATAGGTGGCGGTGCCCTCTTCCTGGCGGATACTGCCGGCTTCAACAGACTACAATGAAAGACTGGGTGGATCCTGAGAGAGCCTGGCAACCGGAGTCGATACGCCACAGGATTGACTTGCCGCACCACGGTATACGGACCTATGTAGCGTGGGTGAAAAATGCTGCGAAGCTTGAACCTGATGTTCTTGGTGGACAGCCAGACTCTGTCCCCCACCGCATACTGAGGCCCATCGATCCTTTTCCTGTCCTCCCACCTCTTATAGGACTGTTTGGCAGCCTGTAGCGCCTGTTGCGTCTTCCGATGCAGTCTTTTTAGAGCGCGGACATGTGCTTGCACAGAAGGTTGATCGTTCACCTCTGTTGGTATCTCTACCGGTAGCGTTTTGGCGTTGTACCCAAAGTTTGCCATAAACGAGGACACTCCTGTTGAGCTGTGCCGGGCGTTGTTGTAAGACAGCTCTGCCAACCAAAGCCAGGATACCCAGGAGCCTTGTGCCTCTGTCACATAGCACCGCAGGAACTGTTTTAAAGTCTGATTTAGGCGCTCTGTCTGTCCGTCGGTCTGCGGATGAAAGCTGGTCGAGGTGGCGGACTCCACGTGCAGCGCCTTACACCATGTTTCCCAAAAACTGGCTATAAATTGAGGGCCTCGGTCCGAAACGATCACCGCCGGCAGGCCGTGGAATCTCACCACATGAGTTAACAGCAGCTGTGCGGTCTGTCCTGCCGTAGGGAGATTTTTACAAGGGACACAGTGACCCATCTTGGTCAAACTATCCACAACCACTAGGATAACCGAGCACCCCTGATCCATGGGGAGACCGGTTACGAAGTCTAGACTGATGTTCCTCCAGGGTTGTTGGGGCGTAGGTAGAGGGAGCAGTTTCCTCTTCTTTCGGCATCTTTCTCCCTTGGTTCTGGCGCATACTTCGCAGCGCATCACCCACCGATGGATGTCTTGGGACATGGTTTCCCACCAAAAATGTCTTGTCATGGCTTCCAACGTTTTCCTGATCCCCGGATGACCTGCCACGGGCGAAACGTGACACCATTGAAACGCCTGGCGCTGCAGCGCGCTTGTCGGCAGGAACAGCCTATTTCGATGAAAAGGGAGTCCCTTCTTTAGACCTCGCACTGTATCCACCTGAGCCCACTTCTTCCATTCCTCCACGGAACAGCTGATCTGCACTTCCTCCATGAATCGGTCTGCCCTTAACACACAGATTACCTTGGACGGGTTAATGATAGCCACAGGTGCTGGGGCGAGATGGTCTTCCTCCATGGACTGTCTAGACAGTGCATCGGACTTCCGGTTTTCTGAGCCGGGCCTGAAGGTGATTAGGAAGTCATATTCCTCAAAAAAGAGAGTCCATCGCATTTGCCTTGGTGTCAAATGCCTCGCCGTCTTCATGAACTGAAGGTTTCGGTGGTCCGAATAGACCGTCATCGTATGTTGCGCCCCCCACAAGTAGTGACGCCATTCTTGAAAGGCCTTTTTGATCGACAGCAGTTCTTTCTCTGCGACAGTATAGTTTAATTCGGCCTTATCTAGCTTTTTTGAGAGAAAGGCGACCGGGTGCAGCCTCCCCGTGCTCTTGTCTCGTTGGGACAGAACGGCCCCTATGGCCTCCTCCGATGCATCGGCTTCCACTATGAACGGGACGTCCATCTGAGGATGCTGGAGTATGGGAGCCGAGGTGAACGCTGTCTTGAGGTGCTCAAAAGCCGTGGTGGCTTCCTTGGTCCACACAAACGGCACTCCTTTACGAAGCAGACGAGTCATCGGCACCGCGATCTGGGAGAACTCCTGTATGAAACGCCGATAATAGTTCGCGAATCCCAGAAAACTCTGAACGTCCCGAACATTCCCTGGAATGGGCCATTCGCAGATTGCCTTCACCTTTCTTTCCGACATGTTCAACCCAGTCGGACTCAGAATCACTCCCAAGAACTCCACAGTATTCACCCCAAACTCGCACTTGCTGAGCTTACAATACTGTTTATTGGCCCTTAGTTTTTCCAAAATCAACCCTACGTGTCTGGTGTGTTCTGCCACGGTGTTTGAGTAGATCAAAATGTCATCAATGTAGACGACTACAAAGATGTCCATATACTCTCTCATGACTTCGTTCAAGAAAAACTGGAATGCCGCCGGGGCATTGCAGAGCCCGAACGGCATCACCAGGTATTCATAGAGCCCAAAACGGGTCTTGAACGCAGTCTTCCACTCATCCCCCTGTCTGACCCTTACCAAGTGATAGGCCCCTCGTAGATCTAGCCTGGTGTATATCACTGCATCACGCACTTGATCCAACAGGACGCTAATGAGTGGCAACGGATACCTATTCCTGATAGTGTTCTTATTCAGACTCCTGTAGTCGCAACACGCTCTCAGCTCTCCATTGGCCTTAGCTATGAAAAATAGCGGTGATGCTGCAGGGGATCGGGATGGTCTTATAAACCCCAGAGCCAGGTAGTGGTCTAAGTACTCTCTCAAATGGCGTGTTTCCGGCTCTGACAGTGCATACACCCTACACGTGGGGATGACTGCTCCCTCCACCAGGTCAATCCGACAATCATATGGTCTATGTGGGGGAAGACGTTCAGCCTGAGTTTTATTGAAAACGTCTGCAAAACCGGAATATTCCGCCGGTAATTCCACCTCTTTTTCTGCCGCGGTAGCGACATAAAAGGGATACGTCAATGCTAAGGCTATCGCTTGATGCTCATGCAGACACTGCTCCGCACACCCGGGTGACAGAAACCGGACCGTCCGTTCCTTCCAATCCACCGTCGGGTTGTGACTACAAAACCACGGCATCCCTAGAATTACCTCATATTGAGGGGCCTCTATAATATTCAGTTCAATTTCTTCAATATGGTGGTTGGCCCCATCCCTTAGGGACATCTTAAGACTTTCTGTGTGGAGCGTAATGCGACCAGATTTCAAAGGTTTCCCATCTACGGCCAGTACTTCCTCCGGGGACCCCCGTGGCACGACCCCTATGGATAAGATTCTGACCAACCCCTGATCTATAAAGTTGCCAGTGCCCCCCGCGTCCAGCATCACGAGGACCTGATGCACCTGCTGACCTACTTCTAGTCCTGCCTGCAGTACTATATGGGCTTCGGTGTCTGTGGAACGGGTCGTGGTCAGCGACGGTATTCTCCACTCCGTGTCCCCCGTAGTTCCCAACGAGCCTCTCTCCTGGCTGCTTGTTTCATTACTCAACGTAGAAACCGCCGCCTTTTTTCCCCTATAGGGAATAGGGGTGGCCTTGGGCTTTGCCGGACATTCGCGCACAAAATGCCCGCGTTTCCCACAATACATACAAAGGCCCAGGGTGCGGCGGCTTTCCCTTTCAGCTTAGGTTCGCTGTCGGTGGCCAAGGGAGCCTGTTCCCTCCGGGTGTATCTGTGCGTGGGGCCTCCCCCTCTGTATCTATCTCCCCCTCTTTCGGCCATGCGCCCATCCAGGCGCAAAACTAGATTCATCATGGCGGCGCAAGTGGTAGGCTGGGGGTCTATCTGAGCCACGATGTCTTTGAGATCGTCGCTCAAACCCTGATAGAACAGGGACATCCTCTTTTCTTCAGGCCATGCCGCCTCTGCCACCAACCTGTTAAAGGAGGTGAGGTAGGTAACCAGATCGCTCTTTCCTTGTCTCAAGGATAACAACTCTCTGTCTGTACTGAACGTGGTGGTTCTTCTATCGAACACTGCTTCAAAAGCTGTCCTGAACGCGTCCCAATCGGACAGAACGACATCGTTGTTTCTGACCAACGGGACCGCCCAAGACGCAGCGTCCCCCACTAGATATGAAATGGCAAAAGCTACCCTCGAGTGATTGGTGGGAAAAGACGATGGCTTACATGAGAAATGTAGCATGACCTGCGTCAGGAAGATTTGTATTTTTTTGTGGATCTCCGGCGTATCTCTCAGGGCTAGCTAAGGGAATGGGTGGTGGCACTGTCACCTGAATCTGAGGGCCGCCTGCTGCGGACGCATCAAAGGGGTTACGTGTCAGCCTATCTACCCTGTCCCTCAAGGCTGCCGTTTCTGTTCGCGATGCCACTAGTTCCTGTTGGACTAAGGCTAATGCCTGTACTACGTCTTCCAAGGTGGCCATGTCGCCCACCCCG
This sequence comes from Triturus cristatus, assembly GCF_964204655.1. Taxonomy (NCBI): domain Eukaryota; kingdom Metazoa; phylum Chordata; class Amphibia; order Caudata; family Salamandridae; genus Triturus; species Triturus cristatus. The sequence goes on from NC_140591.1 coordinate 452,030,502, forward strand.
GACCGGGAGGAGCACTTATCGTGGGTGCGTTATTCTGTTAGGAATACAGGGCTCCTCAGGGTCCGGGCGATGTAACAGGGGTCCACCTCCCGATATCCCCGGACTCCAACCAGAAGGTTACAGAGCCCAGAGGCGATCAGGTGAGGGAAAAAAGGAAGGGGGGGAAGGGACAGCAGGGAATAGAACCTGAAAGACAAAAAAGAATAACATTCATATAAGAGCAACACTTATATCTACTCTCATTTCGGTCTCACTAGCGTCAGCAATTACCATGTGTAGTGGGAGTCCTTTCCCCGTGATCCCTGAGATGCCTCTCTCAGGACCACCAAACCATGTCTCTCCAGCACACAGACCAATCCCGTGACTTTCTATGTCCAGAACTTAGCACCGGCCACGCAACGCAATGGCCTATCCTCAGTCTTCCCTCAGACTAAGGGATCCTATTTCCAAGCTATCAATAGACGACTCCAAGAACTTCCAAGAGGCTTCCACGGTGTACAACCGCCGCCGGCGTTCTTGCAATGATAGCGCTCCTTCACCACGTGAGGATCAACACGCCAATAGTTGTGCCTCAGTATGTTCAAAGATACTCCCTGGTTCACCAGGAGCACCTCCTCGAGGGGAAATGCGCAGTCCGCGCTCTCCCTGAATACCCAGTTAGGTGTAAGGACACCCGATGTCTCTCTGCTCAGCCGAGCCAGAATCACTAAGTCCGATATGCCCCCGTCCACTAATGACCAGAGACAGTGCCTCCCCTTCTCGGGGTGATGCGGGGGTTTAGTAGGGGGTTTGGGCACCCTAGACCGGAATCAAGAATATGCACCTCCTATGGTGCTACGAGGACAAATACCGCCTCTCTGCGGTAGGGGTTCAGTTCGCTCTCTCGCAAACAGATTACAAGCGTTGGTTCCCGGTGAGAGGAGCCAGGGACCTTTCCTACCTGCTCGCGTTCTTCGTTTCAGCCGCCGGCCGCTGGGAACACACCCCCACGGGGGTGTTCGTCAGTCGGGTGTTCGGGAATCGGGTTCTCGCCGTCGACCCGTGCCGCAACGCTCCTCTGCTGCGTTCTCCGACCTTTCTCCTTGTAAATTGAATAACGCACACCTCCGGCCGGGTGGGACGCCGTTATAAGGACGTCTACTTCCGGGCCCCAGAGGCTGCTGGGATATGTAGTCTTATACGCTAGGTAGGCGCGTTTGCCTACGGCGCCTCCGATTCCTGACAACCCGTCTCTTTTTCAATGTACTTAGTAAATCTCATTCTTATAGTTCCTCACTAGCAGCTATTGCTTTGGACGCTGAAAAAGCATTTGACAGGGTTAATTGGCAGTTTATTTTTTCAACGCTTACTTGGTTTGGCTTTGGTCCTAAATTTCTTTCCTATATTTCACTTCTTTATTCTTTTCCCAAATCGTTCATCCTTGCCAATGGCCTTGTTTCCTCTTCATTCCCGCTTTTTAGAGGTGTTATGCAAGGCTGTCCTCTTTCTCCTCTTATTTATTTTGTCTTTAGAACCTTTTTTATCTAAAATTCGGATGAACAAAAATATTGCAGGTTTTCCATATGGTGATAAACATCTCAAAATTTCAGCGTATGCTGATGATATTCTTTTATTTATATCTAATCCTCAGATCTCTTTACCTGCTTTTCTTTCAGAGGTTTCTACCTTTTCTTCAGTTTCAGGGTACAAACTTAATGTTGACAAATGTCAAAATCCTTCCGTTAAATAAGCATTGTTTTCATGCTGATTTTATATCTTCTTCTTTTCATTGGAGTCCTGCTAAGATCAAATACTTAGGCTTATGGTTTACTCCCTCTATTAAAGATACCGTATCTCTCAATCTTAAGCATCTCCAATCAACTTTATCTAACTCCACATCACGATGGCATCCCCTATTCTTATCCTGGTGGGGTAGATTAGACTCTGTGAAAATGATGTTGGCCCCTATAATCTTATTTTTCTTGTCTAACCTCCCAGTCAATATTCCTAAGTCTTGTTACAAACAAATCTATACTATTCTATCAAAATTTTTATGGCAGAACAAAAAAAACTAGGATGTCTTTTTCCAAGCTTAAACAACCTAAACGTCTGGGTGGAGTCAATTTTCCTGATTTTGCCTCATATCACACCTCCTTTTTTCTTAAAAATTCCTCCTCACTATTATCATAGAATAAGACCGATTTGATGTCTTTACCTTTATGGGTAGAAATTGAATCTTATTTCATTTAACCTTTTTCATTTGAAGAATTCTTAACCATATCTAATACTCCCCAAAAATGTTCTCTCCCCATTCTTAAACTTGCTCGTAAAACTCTTCAGCCACTTATACTAGATGGACTAGATGACCGAAAACGTTTTTTGCAATCCCCGATTTGGTATAACAATTACATTAAAATTAAAAATAGAACCCTCTTTTGGAAAGACTGGTTCAACCTTGGTCTTAAATGGACTAACCAGCTTTTTCTAGGGGATATTTGTATACCTTTCTCTACAATGCAAATACGTTATTCCCTTCCTTCTTCTTATCAATCTAAATATGTATTACTGACTCGGGCTGCTCAGTGTTCTTATGATAACCTTATGGCCTCTTCCACACATATTAAATCTCCTTCTGTTAATCTTTCCTTCTTAAATTTAGCTCCCTCAGCTTCTCAAATTTATAATAAATTAAGAGAAATTGGTCATACTCGTGATAAATCAACAGTAGAATGTAATTGGGAATCTGACTTAAACACTTCATTTTCCATTCTCATGTGGGATAAGATTTGGACTAAAATAAGGAGATCTTCTAGAGCAGCAAATACTACACAAACATTATTTTTTATATATAATAGACTTTTAATCACCCCGGCCAAATTACATCATATCGATCCTCTCCATTCCCCTGCATGTTGGTCATGTCCAGCCCCAGTTGCAGACCTTAAGCATATGTTGTTCACATGTCCACTTATTCATCAATTTAGGGTTAATGTGTGGCAGCAAATTAACAAAATATTTCATACACATATTCCTTTTTCTTTTTCTCATATTTTTCTAGGTAGTGTCTGGTCCTCCTCTATTTCTTGTAACTTTTCCATTATTGATTTACTTCTCGCAGTTGCTTTTCAACAAATTACTAAATCGTGGAAAAATGCTTCAAAGGTTTCTTTTCAGGCCTGGTGGTATGGTATTTGTTATAATCACAGATTAGATAGGGCTTATGTTCACCCGATTACACTCGCCATTAAGCGTGATTTACTATGGCTACCCATTACCAATTTTCTGAATATATCTGCTCAGTCGTTATCTCTACACACTCCTGCTATTGAAGAAGTTTCCAAACCTCCTTAAAATACTTTTATCTAGTTATTTTTTTTTTTTTCTTTTGTATTTTGTTCCTATCTCCAATATATAGTTAAATGTATTATAATGAGATATTTATGATTTCAGTGTTGTATTTTTGACGAATATTCTAATTATACCAGTATTGGATATATTTTTCTCTCTCCCCTCTCCCGTCTACACCCCTCTTTCTTTGTTGTATACAACATATTTACTCTATATTGTTCTTATATACTGTATTGTATTACTGTCTTAGCTTATACTTATACCAATAACTTTCTTAAACTTGAGAAATGTCCTCGGCGGAACAACTGCTGTTAGAGCAGAACGAACCATCACCTGGACACTGCTGCAGCAAGGATGCCAATGCTGGTCTCACGGGGCGGCATGGACGAGTGGCCCGGCTGCATCTCCACACTCAGGGCCATTGTTATGGAGCCTTTCTCCGTAGCACCGATCCTGGGGCAGGCAGAGCAAAACCTGGGTTACGGGGTGGTCGTTGTAGCAACAGACAAGACAAACAGCTGCCTCAATCAAAGACCTTAATGTCCACAGACAATAACTTTCAATTACTTGGGAACACGCACATTCTACCACAAGAGAAACGTCAAAATAACTGTATGAGGCACACGGGGGAGTGACTCAAACTGTCACCAACAACATTGACAACATCCTTTCATCCATAATTATCAATAAACTCATCACAAAAAAAGTCTGGGTGTCTTTGCTGACTTTACAACAAATGACTTACTCTTGCTTGAAAGAAACGCTCAGACAAAGGTGCACAGTTTCTACTCTCTTTATAGGAATCAAGTGGAAGCTCCAGCCGCACAACCTCAACCTCCTTAGGCGCACACATGACATAGAAAAAGTCTTTAGCAGAGCATGAATGCTTTTCTGTAAATTGATTGTTCACGATTTTGTAGCTGCGTTAGCAGTTCAGGACAACAAGGGAGTGTGTGCCCAAGATAATTCTCAAAATTGTAACTTACACTCGAGGAGCAGCGGGTACCCAACTATGCCTGTGTGTACCGGGGGCTCTAACACTTTCCTTCCATTCTGATGATGCAAAGTAGTTTAATTGGCTCTTTCAGATACATAATCGGGAAGATGCTGCTCACATCTCTCCCCCAGAACTCCTCCTTTTAACCAGAACCATTCTTTTTTTGTAGCAACAAAAAGAACTAAATATTTGTGGCATATGGCACCATCTTGAGGTTATTTTCGGTGGAGTCATACGGCAGTTCCAGAAATAGCCTTTCTGTAGCAATGTCCCTAACCCTTGGGTGTCTGATCTTATTAAAGCAGAATAGGGTCCCATGCTTTTCGATCTTTACATGCATACAATGGTAAAGATTGATCTTGAATTCAGGCTGTAAGTTGTTTCTTACGCAGACGACACACAGCTGTTTTTCACGCTCTCACCTTGGCAGGGTCCACAATCTCAACAATTTAGCCATTGTTTAGAAAAAGTAACTAAACGGATGGCTGGCCGCGATCTCAAGCTCAATGGGAACAAGACGAGTTCATGTTGCCGGGCAACAACCCGAAATTTCCAGACAGTGCTAGGATGGCCTGACTTTCTAGGTACAGCACCAGCCCAAAAACCCCCATAAAAAGCTTGAGGATGTGGCTAGACAAATCTCTCACAATGGAAAAACAAGCAAGGCAACTTGCTTGCCAGCTGCTATGGTCTTCTTAGAACACTCAGCAGAATTATAGATCTGCTCTCCTTTCTCTATAGAAGGATTGCTGTACAGGCTTCAGTACTTTCACACTTTGACTACGGGAACTCCCTATACCTAGAGGCTCCACGATATGTGACCAGAAGGTTACAAACCATATTCCCTCCAATTGTGTTGCGAGTGCAGCTACCATAATCAGTGCTCTTTGCTACCTGCACAATTTTGTTTACCACCAGAGGAAAAAAGGAGTATTCACCCTACCAAGACAGTATAAGGTAGGGCATTAATCTTTATAGAAAGCAGTGGTGGTGCCTTAAAAATATTCTTCATGGATGTTATGTGAGAGCCAGCGCTGCTGCCAAATCGTGTATCTGTGTAACCTGAAATAATTGCTCAGTTCTCTCAGCTGTGATCCAATTAGGACTCCGTTATAAAACAAAAAAAAGCTACATAATGTAGAAGGCTACAATAATATGGGGATCACTGTGCAGGGACAAATCTTAGTCATTGTGATCTGAATAACTTTTGCAATCTTATATAGTGCCCGATTACATCACACTTTGTTATGTACATGAAGATTAAGTGATTTTCCCAGAATCATACACTGTTGAACCAAGACTGGAACTTGAGCCTTGTCCCTCAGGTTCAAAGTGACCTGCCGTTAGGCCATATCTCATCCCAGTTAGGTTGAACATTTCTATCCGAAAAAGGAAGACAAAAACACAGTTACAAAAACAAGCATTGGCATAGCCAATAGGTCTCGCCTTTGGGACCTTATAAGTGTTTAGCCATGCAACAGTTGATGTTGTTGCACCAAGGATATTGTGCTGAATAACTAAACACTTATAAGGTCCCAAAAGGAGACACCTATTGGTTATGCCAATGCTTGTTTTGTATGGCTGCTGTGAGTAACCAATTAATGCTTGGAGCAGTGTGCGACCAACTTGGTGATATAATGCTTGTTCTGTATCAACATGAAAATGGTAAATAAAGTTAGAAAAAAAAAAAGTTATCAATCAATACAACCACAAATAAAATCTAATAAAGGACTGTATGGTTATAACCCCAGTATACAGCGGATCACATATGACTCTATATAACCGACTTAAACATTACAAGCCGAGCTACAAAGAACTGGATACTGGAAGTCTTACAGATACTGCAGGCAAAGGAGCCAGGGCAAAGAATGATAACTATTGTGTTGCAGCATTGTTTAGCTCCTACTACATTTAAGGGGGGCTCTAAAGCACTAACCCACACAAATAGCAACCTCCAAGGTGTAGGGTGTGTGGTTGGGCAGTGCAGTTTTTCGTTTGTGTCTATGTGGGAAGTGTTTTTATTTCTCTGTGATGACCTCCATGGTACGGTTATCATGTTATGGGAAGCAGTATGTGAAAGAGACCTTCAAATTATAGTTATAATAAGGACTAACAAGCTTAACCATAGGGGCGATGGTATGTTGTGTGCCCATAAACCAAAGAGGGGGAGAGGGATAAAAGGATAAGACCCAGTAATCCATAAAGCGACATGTGCCAGAAAGAGATACTGTCAAATGAGTCAATGGATGCCACAAGGGTAAGAATGGGACTTGGAGATATAAGCAGTAGCCATGCACCTTGTCATTTTATCTGTTTATTTACTTGACCCCGGTAGAAAAAAGACAGCCCATGAAAGAGAAAGGATGAAAGAATGTGGACGAGCGCTGAAGGCCAGCAGTCTGAGCAGAAGCTGCACACTCTTTAAAAGGCCCAGATTTCACCTACTCCTGCAAGCCCGTAGGAAGCCAACATTGTGAGCAGGGGTTCACACCCATAGCCTCTATCAGACTCTCAGAGGTTCTCAAAGGCGGGTGAGACCCAGTACGACAACCCCAGCTAGATGGCACCGTCCACATGCGAGGGTCAGAGACAAAGCACTTAGTAGAAGCGAATTGGCCTGCCTCGTGTTAACCTGCAGGCCTCACCTTTCCAAGAGATCCCAGTACTTTTCTTGGATCCCAGAGACCCTTGTTCTTTCTAGTTTACATAAGGAGGCGTCCTCCTGACATTCGAGAATGTCCTCCCAGAACAACTTCCACTGTCATTATTAGCGCTGAACGACGACCTTTCAGGGTAAAAAAGGGGCCATGTGGTGCAAGAGGCTTACACGGATTCCATCCCTTCGGCGACGATTTGATAGTTCTCAATGTGTTCTTTCTTAACCCAGGCCCTGTCCGACCTGTGCGCCTTGCGAATAGCATATGTTTCTTCACTGCAGTGTATAGTGAACAAAAAATGTTATTATTACACAATGTACCCAGCTTACCTATCTGTAAAGTTCCTAAGGGTCCGTTAGCATGTCAGACATTCGAAATACTGCATGTCTCAGCAGCGAGCGTTTAACTCAATTAGGCATGCTGCCAGCTACAAGGGCGAGGGGATGAGGAGTGGATGAGGTTTACAAGGGGGTGGGGGGGGGGGGGGGGGGGGAGTGGGTAGCCTGGGATGTTTAAAGCTGGCTGTGTGAAGAAGGGGGTGGATATTCAAGGGTGGGCCTAGTCAGCGTCCAACCACAAGCACAGCTGTGGAATCACGTCACCAGGTGAAAAGGGCACGTGTGGTAAATGCAAATTCAAACCGTGTGAAGGTGACCTTGTAAAACCTTGTGGAAATGCCACGTCCTTCGATGCTTTTCATTCCTGCTGGGTCATCTCGGCTGCAAACACGGTGAGCTTTAATAGTTCTCACGCATACAAATCACCAACAGAGCGCATGTGACCAGCGCGAGCCCTTGATGCTGAAACCAAAAAACGTGAATGAACTCAAACACGAAAAGCGCATGCCCTGTGTCTGTGATGGTTCTTCTAAAGAGGTGGATAAACAGTGGGCAGTAGAAAGTGGTTTACGTGCAGGTGGGCGAGAAAGTGCGGAACAAACCATGGAAAGCGGCTCCCTGTGCCAAGTACCAGGGCGAGCCTCCGCCGGGGCATGACGGTGACTCAGAGGCACTGGCTCCGGCCCAGCTCGCTGCTCGCGAGCGGTTACCAGATTTGAAAATGGATTCTAAGCTCGGCCATGCCTCGGAGTGCGACCTGCAGGAGATCCCCACACTTCAAGGCGCTGCGGAGGCTGTGGCAGTGCTTCCTCAGGCCCAGGGGGCTTCTTGGCGCTGGACGCTGCAGAGGAAGGTAAGGGAAGGAAGCGCTTATTAAAAGGGGTTCCCCGTTAGCGCATAGTGCTTTTGTAGAGTACAACTCTAGCAATAAAAAGCTAAACTTTGAAAGAAACACGTGTAGCGCCGGGTGCAGGCGCCTTGTGTTTGGTGGCGTCATTAATTTACACGATGTCAAATTGAAGTCACAGCCATTTAGAACTGGGGTGCCCCGAGCAAACATGTTTTCCGAATTTCAGTGACACTTTAATAAGTTAATGCGCCAGTATTTGCTGACTGGTACAAGGAGCCCTCTGGGGTATTGCCGCGCTACATTGTAATACTGCGCTATTTTCGATCACTGCAGGACAGAAGCGCGTTGCGCTAGCGAAACACATTTTTAAAATAATAATCCCTATTTTTACATCTAGGTTGAATATAGTTTATTTTTCCGTGGATTTTAATCGCGCCGCGAGCGCACACGCTGCCCCCCACTTGCACTGTAAAATATCGCATTGGCGAGTCACTCACCGCTTTTAGAGCGGGCCCCGGGTCATTTAGGACGCCATAACTGGTGAGGATTTGTTGAGGAAGCGCCGTTTGTCGGCGCCATCTTTGTTGTAGCGCTCTAGCGCTCAGACGCTTGGAAGGAGAGCCCTCATTAACGGGCCATGAGGACGCGCAGCGGTTACGCGCAGCGGGAGCGCCTGATGAGCGCCAGAGGAAAGCCTGTTTGCGCACGATCGGGCCTCGGGCCCGGATGCTCTGGGCAGGTAAGAGTATACTCTCGTACCGAGTTGCTAGGGTATAAGGGAACGACCTCTCCCCGATGTTTACATTCGCTAGACTTGATGAAAGGCCACCACGCATGTAATCGTTGTCCTTTTCTCGTGTCGGAACTGGTACCCGACGAAAACAAACGGTCGAAAAACCTGAGGATGGCTTTACTGAACTGCCGATCCCTGCCTGGACACAAGGAGGAAATCTCACTCCTAATTACTTTTAGAGATCTGGATGTTTTGTTTCTGGTGGAGACTTGGCTGGGGGAACACTCTGACCCAGATCTGGTCGAGGCACTACCCCCAGGATACAGAGTACAGCATAAAGACCGACCAGGAAGAATAGGAGGAGGGATTGCAATTATCCACAGGGAGAGCATAAGTTGCCGTCTACAGAATACGAATATTCAGGGATGTGAGAGCACTCATTTTACTCTCCATCCCTCAGATGAGAGCTCAATAACAGGGCTACTGATTTACCGACCACCAGGCCCTCTTGGTTTATTTCAGGAAAGCCTGTTGGAGGCGGTAATAGGTGGGGTCTGTACGGCTACGAATTTCCTGCTATTAGGAGATCTTAATATCCACTTTAACAAGCCAGGAGATAGAACAGCGAAAGATCTAGAAAATGACCTAGAGAGTTATAACCTTAATCTGAAGGTGCGGAGTTCCACGCACAGGTCAGGAAACACTCTGGATCCCATCTTTACTAATGTTGAGACCATAACAGTCACGGAGCCTTACCGTGTCCCTTGGTCGGATCATTCGGTGGTTCCTTTTTACTGGAAAATATCACGAATAAGTACCTCTACTTCCTCAGATAGAGTGTTAATAAGACCTTGGTCTAAACTTGATGTGGATAACTGGATGGGACTATTAGAAAGCAGCAAGCCTCTGGATAATTCCAATGTGGAGGTGACTGCTAACAACTTTAATCAATGGATCACCCAATCTCTGGACAAACTTATACCTAAAAAACTCTCAACAATCAGGAAGGGAGAGCAGAAACACCCATGGTTTACTTCAGAATTAAGACTGCTGAAACAAGAATGTAAAAGGGCAGAACGTCACTGGAGGAAGGACTTTAGTGCTGATAGGAAGATCAGTTATAAAATCTTACTGAAGAACTACAAAAAGGCTCTTATCACCACTAAAACGGCTTTTTTTGCGAACAAGATTGAATCCGCCGCTAATGCCCCAAGGGAAATGTTTAAGATCGTGAAGCTCCTTAATAAAATCCCGGATCCTCCCGTAATAGCAGATGAGCTGAATACAAGATGTGAGGATATGGCAAACTATTTTCAGACTAAAATAGATAAAATTCTGGAGACGATCCCGGTAGTAGATTCTACTGTATGCCACAGGGTGTCTCCTTGGGAGGAAAGAAGGGAATGCCCAACACTCTGAGTTTGCCCCCCTTACGGAAGAGCTTCTTCCCTCTTTGATGGGGAGTATTAAAAGTGGATCGCCACGAGATCCAGCCCCTATGAAAATTCTCAATCAGGCACTCCCTGCCATTAGTGAACCGGTAACCAAGATGGTTAACGCCTCTCTGGATTCGGCTACGGTTCCCAAGGCATGGAAAGTGGCCATGGTTAGATCTTTGATTAAAAAACCGAACCTCGACCCTGAAGACTTGGCTAATTATCGCCCGGTATCTTTGTTACCTGGGATGGGGAAGCTAATCGAGAAATTGACAAACATCCAATTAGCTGCATTTTTGGAGAAGCATAATCTCCTCCATCCATCCCAGACAGGATTCAGAAGGGGACAAGGCACTGAAACAGCATTGTTGAAGGTGGTGGAAGAGGCCAGAAGGATTTTGGACGCAGGTGGCAGCGCTGCCATTATCCTTCTGGACCTCAGCGCCGCCTTCGACACAGTTAATCACCATCTGCTGCTGTCTCGACTCCGGAATCTTGGGATAACCGGAAAAGCCTTAAAGTGGCTTAGATCCTTTCTGGAGGATAGATACTTCCAGGTATTTGAGGGCAATAGTCATTCTCGCTTGTTAGCATTACAGTGTGGGGTACCACAGGGTTCGTCCCTCAGCCCCACACTGTTCAATGTATACATGGCCCCGTTGGCAGAACTGGTTGCCCCGTTTGGCATCCAGTTAATAAGCTATGCAGACGACACCCAGCTGGTGTTTTCTCTGCAACAAATAGAGTCCGCGCCGAACAACCTGGCTAATTGTTTGGAGACGGTGGTAAATTGGATGAATCTGTCTCAATTGAGACTCAACGGAGGAAAAACGGAACTGATGCTCTTAGGCGGACAGGATATTCCCGATCATCTTGCCTGGCCTACCAGTATGGGTGCCATACCTTCGCCTAAGACGGAAATAAAGAGCTTAGGTTTTTGGCTAGATAACGTCTTATCTTTTGAGACTCAAGCCAGAAAGACGTCTGCAGTCTGTCATGGGATATTGAAATCCCTGCGCAAAATCCTGCCCCAACTTCCAGAAACTGCAAGGAAGACCGTAGTTCAGGCATTGGTTTTGTCACGAATCGATTACGGGAATGCTATATACCTTGGGGCCCCAATTTCCACTTTTAAAACCTTGCAAGTGGCCCAGAATTATGCTGCCAGGATCTTAACGGGCACTAGTAGGTATATGTCGGCGAAGCCAGCCTTAAGATCGCTCCACTGGCTCCCGGTGAAGGAGCGGGTGCGATTTAAATCGCTCTGCATCACACATAAGATCCTACATGGAGAAGGTCCTGCCATATTGGGAAACATGATAAGTTCTTACAGGCCCCAACGCAATCTTCGCTCAAGCGAACATAATCTGGCAATTATCCCTAGGATAAAACGAGCCCGTTCAGGCGGCCGACTTTTCTCTCTGCAAGCAGCAAGAGAATGGAATTCCCTCCCGGGTTATTTGAGGCTGGAACATACCTTCCTTCAGTTTAGGAAGAAACTTAAAACCTTTTTATTCCCCAGAATTTAATGTAGTAAAATAATGTGATGTGAACTAACCCTGAGCTCACTTTTGTGCCAAAAGCGCTGGGATGCCTACGGGTAGCCATGCGCTATACAAGTGTTTTTTACAATTACAATTACTGTAAGATAGTTCTGGGTTTTGCATATATTTGAAAATATGTCTGTTTTTAAATAACCTGTGTTGTTGGTCAGGCATCAGCTGGGAGCGCTGTCTGGGCAGGAGAGCAGGGGTGCACTATGTACTTCCCTAGCAAGGCAGTGTGCAGGCGACAAAGCTTTTAGAAAGGTTTATCTATGGCAATCCCTCTCTGCTCGCAAGTTATCTTCAGAAGCGTTCTTTCTCCGTTCATGAAAACACTTGCAGAATGCAGTCAGATGCTGTGCGCATGTGACAGTCCTGGAGTCATTTGTATGCTTCACATAGAATTATCCAAGCATCAGGGCACATGTGGAGCCCACATCAATCAAGGTTCTCGGCCTGTAATCTGTGCATCAAATGAAAGAAGCGCAAATGCAGACAAGAAAAAACAGATGTCCGTTGCGCGCGCGGCTGCAAAACGAAAACAAGAAAATAATTTTAAACAGATGGCGCCTCTGCTCGCTCCTGAGACACATAGGCCATGGAAGGGAACATTTAGAGATAAGGCGGGATATACCCGAGCCTTTGGCCATTTGGGTGCTTTCTTTTGTGAAAGCCTTACGCAAATGGCCAATCAAATGCGTGGGCGAAAAAAAACCATGAGCAAAAGATGTGTTAGCTGGAAGTCCTTACTAGAAGCCTCGCAGAGCATGCGCTGGCTCAGGCAAAACCTAAAGAGGAAGGAGACAGTTAACATGTCTCGCAGTAGAGTTTGGCTGCAGTGCACGCAATTAAAAGCCTGTCTTTGTGCGAGAAATGGAGAGAGCTCCAAGGGGCACGAACACACAGCAGGCAGATCTGTCTCTAAATTGCTCCTTTTATGAGTCATTACTTAGTAAGGAGTGTGAGCGATAAACAAATGCTGTGTTATATAGAAGGCCACAGTGATGTGAGCGTCACCATGCAGTCGGGCACATATAGACAGCCTTGCAATCTCCGTAACCAGTTAGATTGAGCATTTCAGAAACCGTGTTGCCTTTTAAACATGGAAAATGAAAACACATGACTGACGAAGGGGAGGGTGACAGTTAACACGGCTGCTGCAGAGCTTTTTATGGGCTGCAGAGCCTAAATTGAAAATTTGCTTGCATGCTAGAATTGCTGGGACAGCAGCATTACAAAAACCAAAGGAAATGATGGACGGAGTGTTGAACAATGCAAGCACTCACCCCCAGTCAACTGATCTGGGTTTAATCCATCACCGTTCTTTAGCCCACTCTGCCACCCCAGTTCAGACATGGGTTCAAACTGGAACGGCATGGTGAGCAAAAAAACGATGGATTTAGGCCCAGATCACTGTACTGGGGTGAATGTATGACATTGTTCTGCATTCTGTCCATCAATTGTTGTTTTTGCATTTGTCACCCCGAGTGGGAAGGGTATGCCCAGACGTGGGTCCCTTGCTCTCCATGCCACTGGAAATCAAGCAAGCCTGGCTGAAGACGGCTGAAATGCCAGAAACCGGTCCTAGGATGCTTGTTTCCAGTCCAGGGAGGACCTGGCTTGGCAGTTCGGGCTGGACTGTTCCCATGAGGCACAGGGTCAAGACTGATTTGCATATGGCTGGGTTCAAACTGGAACGGCATGGTGAGCAAAAAAACGATGGATTTAGGCCCAGATCACTGTACTGGGGTGAATGTATGACATTGTTCTGCATTCTGTCCATCAATTGTTGTTTTTGCATGGGACAGCCGCATTAGGCATGAAGAAAGGAGGCAGGTCCTTATCTAAACGATATAACCCAAGGAGAGGAAGGCAGAATGCGCCTCGACCCGCACGAGCATCTTCTGATAACTGATATCAGCATAGTAGAGTTCAAATCCTCCCATCAGTTCCTGCAAGCCACTGCCGCTTCACCTCAATATTAAGGGAGCAGGCGGCATATGTGGGAGACGCCTGCTCGAACTCAGCGTCCTGTTGCAACTCGCAAAGATACTTCTCTTCCTGCTCTGCTACCAAGAAAGCGAGTGACTGGTTTTATTTTTGCCCTGCTTGCGATTTAAAGCCAACGTTCCAGAATGGTCTCTCACTCTTGTGATGCAGGCAGTGACTTAAGCAGTGAAGTGCACGCTTCGTAATGGGTGTGGGCACTTGAGAAAGGTGGGCAGCGCATACCCTACAGGGTACACTGGCTACAAGTCATCCAAAATGCAGCGGCTTGGCTTCTGCTTAACGTTCCAAGACATCTCTCAGCTAAGAATACCCTGGTTTCTCTTCACTGGCTTCCCATTGATCAGCGGGTGAAATTCAGGGCTCTATGCCTGGCTCATAGAGGACATCATGCGAAAGGCCCTCCTCTGCTAAGGACCCTTACGGTGCCTTACATACCTAGCAGGGCACTGAGGCCAACCAATGCACGACTCATGAAAATGCCTCAAGTATGCAGGACGCGATGAGGTGGGCTTTCTTTTTCTTATGTCGTTCCTAAGCTTTGGAATTCTATGTCCATTAGCCTGCGTCTGATGGAGAATGAACTCCCGTTTAGGAAGCATTTAATTGCATGGCTCTATGTAGCTTAGTCCTTTTCTTGAGAGCATCCCCTGATGAGCATAGGTGCCAGTAATGATGTGGATGCTAGCGCTGGAGAGCTTTTTGGTAGGAAGGACAGCCCCACCCACCCGGGAGGAGGGATCGCCATCGTCCACAAATCCACCCTCTGCCTGAGCACACTCCCAGACGAGCCCACAGACCTGATGGAACACCTTCACTTCAAGATACTGGCCAGCCCTACCACCACCCTCTGAGGAACCCTCATCTACCGATCCCCTGGACCCCGCGGACCATTCGCCAACTCCATCACGGACATCATCTCCCCGCATGCCATCGCATCCACCAACCACACCCTGCTGGGAGACCTCAACTTTCACCTCAACAACCAAGTGGACCCCAACACCACATCCCTCCTGGACAACCTCCACAACATTGGACTCCACCACATCGTGACCGAACCCACGCACTCAGCAGGCCACACCCTTGACCCCTTCTTCACAACAGGAAACTCCATCACTTTCAGCCACACCACGAACTCCAGTGGACAAACCATCGATGCGTCCATTTCACCTTCAGAAAACCTACCATCCACAGACATCAGCACCGGCTCCCACGAAGAAACTGGACCAAAATCACTGACGACCAGCTCACCTCCTCACTCAGCAACTCCACCATAACCATCGCGGAAGACGACGACCCCAACACTGCAGCCCGAACTCTGCACAGATGGATCTCCGACAACGCCATAGCCCCCCTCAAGAAAAACAACACTCACTCCAAGAAAGCCAGATGGTTAATCCACAGAACTTCGAGAGTCAAGACGCACGTGCGCCGCCTCAAAGATCTGGAGGAACTCCAAATCCACAGAGGCCCACAACGACTTCAGAGCCGCCACCAACGCCCACCACCAACTCAACAGAAAAACGAGGAAAAAGGCAATTAAAGACAGAATCTCCACACACACACACACACACACACACACACACACACACGCACAACAGCAAACAACTCTTCAGCTTCATCAAGGAGTTCGCCCAACCCACCAGCGAGTCTACTGACATCCCTCCCTCACAAGACCTCTGCGATAAACTCAGAACCTTCATCCACCTCAAAATCAAGAACATTTACAACTTCCACGAAGACAACCAACACACTGAACCCTCACCAGCCACCCTCGACACCCTGAAGCCAACGATTGACAACTGGACAGCCCTCACCACCGAAGACACACTGAAGATGATAAAGTCAATCTACTCCGGGGCCCCCACAGACCCCTGCCCCCCACCACATCTTCAACACAGCAGCCAACACCATTGCACCCATGCTCCGCCACACCATCAACCGCTCCCTGACCAACGCCGCGTTCCCCGACGACTGGAAACACGCCGAGATCCACCCCCTCCTGAAGAAGCCCTCGGCGGACCCCACCGACCTCAAGAACTACAGACCCTTCTCCCTGCTCCCGTTCCCAGCGAAAGTCATTGAGAAAGCCATCAACAGCCAACTCGCCACCTTCACCGAAGAGCACAGCATCCTCAACTCCTCCCAATCCGGCTTCAGAAAAAACCACAGCGCAGAATCCGCCCTCCTCGCCGCAACAGACAACATCCGCTCCCTACTAGACAGAGGAGAAACAGTAGCCCTCATCCTCCTTGACCTCTCACCGGCGTACGACACAGTCTCTCACCGCACCCTAATACGCAGACTCCACGATGCAGGGATCCGGGACAAGGCCCTTGACTGGATCCACTCCTTCCTCTCCAGCAGAACGCAGCATGTCAGACTCCCCCCTAACTTCCTCTCAGACCCTACCCCTACCGAGTCCCCAGGGGTCCTCCCTCAGCCCCACGCTCTTAAACGTCTACATGGCTCCGCTCGCCCCCATTGTCAGAACCTACGGACTCAACATTGTGTCATATGCAGATGACACCCAACTCATCCTCTCCTTATCCAACGAACCCAACACTGCCAGACAACTTTCAAGAAGGCATGGAAGCCTTCGCCAAATGGATGAAAAGTAGCTGCCTACAACTCAAAACAGACAAAACAGAAGTATTCATCGTGGGCCCAAACCCCGAAGCCTGGAACGACACCTGGTGGCCGACCGCCCTTGAAAGCCCACCCACCCCCACAGACCACACACGCAACCTTGTAATCATCCTGGACGCCGAGCTCAAAATGGACCACCAGATCAACTCCGTCGCATCCTCCTGCTTCCACACCCTTTGCCTCCTACGTAAACCTTCAAATGGATCCCCCTCGAGCACAGAAAGACCGTCACTCACGCCCTCGTCACCAGCAGACTCGACTACGGCAACGCACTCTATGCCGGAATAAACAAAAACCTCACCCGCAAGCTACAAAACATCCAGAACGCCGCCGCAAGGCTAGTTCTTAACCTGCCAAGACACTGCCACATCTCCCAGCACCTGCGTGCACTCCACTGGCTCCCCATCGAGGCTAGAATCACCTTCAAGATTCTCACCCACGCACACAAGGCACTCCACGACACCGGACCAGCATACCTAAACAGAAAAACTCAAATTCCACGCATCCCAAAGGACCCTACGCTCAGCCCAGCTCTCCTACGTTGTGGTGCCCCGCACCAGAAAGACCAGATCGGGAGGCCGCTCCTTCTCTTTCCTCGCAGCCAGAGCCTGGAACACCCTTCCACTCCACCTCAGAAAGACAACTTCGCGAGAAACCTCAAGACCTGGCTATTCGACAGACCCCCTCCTTGATGGACTGAAACCTGTACCCCCCCTCCCCCCAGCGCCTTGACACCCTCACGGGTTAGTAGTCACGCTAAAAAAACTCCTGATTGATTGATTGATTGATTTTGGTAGCCATCCACTCTATATAACATGATAGAATAGACTGAAGAGGGTAAGCCCTCTCCATTCCGAGGGGCATGTTTTCAAAGAATTCTATTATCAGGTTTAAAAAAAAAATACAAACTACCACTGTTTTGTGTTGATTTTTATAGTGTATGCCGAAGTGTAAAGCGCTACCACATCTATAGCCCCAGAGTCCTTGGGGTCTCCCCATATCTAGCCATCAAGAGCACCCAACTGTGTTAAAGACTGGCCAAACATGTACAAGCTTGATAAGGGCACCTAGATTTACTAGAACTGCATAACAAAACTCCGTAACAATTAGATTACATGTGCCTTTTCCTGGTGTGTCATGGGCCCCACCTGCTGCTGTAAAATATCAACTGACTTTCAGGCAGGTTCTGGTATTTATTACAGCAAAGGAAATCTCCCCGATAACTGAAGGCCTATTCTAGCCGACTGCAGGGGGAACATGTACACCAACATGAAGACAGCAGTACTGTGCTATGGCCGTGGCGATAAGCGAGCAATGCCCATCTTGCTCTTGCACTAAGGTAATAACATTCAGGCTTTCCCACGCGTATCAGAGTTCAGTAGCCCTCAACTGTTCAACACTGAAGTATTACCTAGCTAAGTGGACCTGGGAACCTCTACCCTACAAAAATGGTTTCCCTACAGGGTCTCTACCAACTCACTATAGGTGAGAAAATGGCAGCAGGGAGCCTGGTGACATTGTGAGAAAGTGTGAGGAAGATGACCTGCCTGAACCCCATGAGGGCACTCCAACAACTCAACAAACCCATAACACCGATTGTCATATATATACAAAACCTATCACTGTGTGCTATGCACCATGCCTGGCCATACCCATGGAGTCTGAAGAAGGACCCACATATGCCCTACTCACCCACTCGGTTGCCCTAAACAGATAATTTGTCACATGATGGCCACCAACTGCCTCTTAAGAGCCTAGTTGATCTAGGTCCCACAAAAGCCAACAGCCCATGTTCCCCCCATGCTGCAGTGATGGTGTGGGACCAAGGTGGCTCAGCAGACCAAGGTGGCACAGCGGAAACTTTGTGCTGACTTGTCAAACACTTAGGGATCCAAATGTCCATTTCATCATTCCTGTAGAGGATGTCCAAGGAGGGGTCTTGCAGCCAGCTTTGTCCACCCTTTTATGAAACCTTGAAGGCACCCAGTTTCCCAAGCCTGCTTTTAAGGCATTATCTGGATGAAGCTTGTAGCAGCATTTAATCAATTTGACAAAAAATAAAAAAAATTCTCACTCATAGATACTCACAGCCAGCACTGCCACAGGCCCTCGCCATTTAGGTACCTACAGAAGATGCCCTTACGCAAGGTTAAGCCGATGCACACTGCCTGCAGTACTCCCGAACAACGACACCATGTGGCAACATTTCTACACATGCATGCGACCGGAGGCCAGGAAGGAAAAGGTCCCTGTACATTTGCTACCTTAACTGACTCAAATACTCTTGTCCCTTAAACCAAACAAACACGCTTGGCAAGAATTGTACAACAACCCCATGTAAAATAACTTTGTGTACAGTGCCACAAGTTGGCACAGTAACAAAACTGAACATACTAAAAACATAAGTGTGTGGGAATAGCAACACTATTGGTTGTAAAAAATTGTGTTGCTTATAACCTGTCACAAACCTAGGATTCTTCAATACATTTTGTAACGAATGATGACAAGGAAACATTTATTCCAGGTATGTGGGATGAGTACATGCATAGCATGATCAGATGTTGAACCAGTTAACCAAGCTTTGAGCAAGGGCACGTTTGTACCTCAATACTGGTCTCATCTTAACACATTTAATTAAAATATAACCACTTTGCTGGTTATTATGCAACTTGCCCTCCACGTATCATAAAACAGAAATTCACATTCAAATGAATACCCCACCTACATACAATCAACTACAGCAATTTGTTCCTTTGCTTGCTCCTATCTTGCATTTCTCCTCACTATTTAGCAACCATCACACATCAACCCACCTACACCCCTCAACCTTTTTATCTTCCATTCCGTCAATTATCCTTCTCACCTCTCCAGCACCGCTCTCTTCACCCTACAGCCATACAGCATGACATGACAGAACTAGGGAAGGCCTACCAGTGGGTTGGGGGCGTGGGTGGGGGGGGGGGGGGGGGTCACTTGCACATCAAGCTAAACAACATGCCTTCCAAATGTAGCATCATATACTGTCCAAATACTTTCCACCAGTATGTCCAGCACATAAGTGACTGAGTGCCCTAGAGCATCGAAATCTTCTCATTACATACACGCAGAGACTTCTAGTCTATGGCAGAGAAATCAATTCACCCTGAACACCTAACAAACAAGCATTGGCATCATAGCCAATAGGTCTCGCCACTGTGACCTTATAAGTGTTTAGCCATGCAACAGTTGCATAACTAAATACTTATAAGGTCCCAAAAGCGAGACCTATTGGCTATGCCAAGCGGCCGCGAAAGTGATCGGGATCAAACTTCAAAGCGGCCATGAAAGTGAAAGTAATCGCGGTCAAGCACGGCGCTCGCGCCCGCGCACATGCACTGTAGTTCTAAGCTGGCCTGGTAGCACTTTTTGGAGCCCTCTCAATAAGTCTCGCCAGACCAGCACATGCGCTGGGTAAGGCGAGACCTAAAAAGGCACCAATGCCATGTCCCCCACATAAGATTTGCAATTGCACACCATGGCTGGCGAAAGGTCAAAAGATCCCCCTCCGCCCTCTGCCCCCACTCGATAACCTCCCCCTGCCTCATGGCGACATCCAAAGGTAAACTCACCTAGTGCACGTTCAATTGCTCTGGGTAGAAAGAAGATACAAATGCATGACACAATACAACAAGCATTGGCATAGCCAATAGGTCTGGCCTTTGGGACATTATAAGTGTTTAGCCATGCAACAGTTGCATAACTAAATACTTATAAGGTCCCAAAAGCGAGACCTATTGGCTATGCCAAGCGGCCGTGCGGCCGCGAAAGTCGATCAAACATCAAAGGGGCCGTGGGGCCGCGAAAGTGAAAGTAATCGTGGTAAAGTGCGACGCGCGCGCCCGCGCTCATGCACTGCAGCTGTAGGCTGGCCTGGTAGCACTTTTTGGAGCCCTCTCAATAAGTCTCGCCAGACCAGCGCATGCGCTGGGTCAGGTGAGACCTAAAAATCACATGGCTGTGAAACCCATCTTTTCTAAATAACCCTAGCATTGCAATTGCAATGATATTATTGGGGAGGGCAAGGGCTCGCACACATCCTTTGGTTAATGGCCGCACAGCCCGATCACCCACAGTAAAACAATCCTCGAACGCAAACCAACAGGATACATTGAATAAAACCAGTCTAATGGGTTGTGTAAATGGTGGAGGCTAGGTTATACAGGAAACACACAGTAATTGTTTGCGCACAATCATAAGTGTGCGCAAGTAAACATGCTGCATTAACTAATCGTAAAACGTATTCACTGATTCAGCGATGCCACTAGGTGGATTCACCTGGACCGTTCGGACATGAATCAAGGGTCTAACAGCACTCGTGCGGCCACAAAAGAGAGATGGAGTGACATTAGCTCTTAATACTTTTCCTCGTCCAAGTAGTAAGTTAACTGACGTTTCTCCATGTCAGAGAGACATGCTAACTCAGGGGCATCAGCGTTCTGTACTCTTTCAGAAACTGGCATTCTTAAGGGGTATTAATACATGCCTTGTTCTTCTCAGCCTCTAGATACTTTAAAAGCCTGTTTATTGTCCCATGGGTGAGACTTCACCTGATATCTATCATTAGTCATGTGCTAAACTAGCAAGCAGTTTGACCTACGAATTCTAAATAAGTGTCTCGACCACGTGCAGTGGTGGTTTGTTTAACTGCAGCTGCCCCGTGAAATTCCATTTTGCCATCACCCACCGTGAAATGCACAATAGACCCGCGGGCTATGGCTGGGACCTACTGCAGAAGGCCCTCTGCTCTGAGACTCTGGTAGCATAGGGGCAGGGTTCAGTGCTTGAATTAGATGAAGTGGGAAACTGGCCCGTGGATCCTCATTCCATTTAACTCCCCTGCTCATAGCAGAGAAATGGTGTTTCAGACCCATACCTACACCAAACATTAGGGGACTTGCTGTCAGAGGGTGCCATTTGGACGGGGGTTCTTGACTGAGAAAGACTGCTCTCCTTGTTGGCAGTACACTTCAGAGGGATGGATAATGTGGTGATAGACAGCTTAAATTGACACTTACCACCATCCCATATTCATTATAGGCGCTTGGTAACAGATCAGTATGTTTGGCTGTCGAATTCTGGACCAATTCGCCTCCCAAAAGGATGTTCTCGTGTTTAATATTTACTGATGGTTCTCAGAAGAGACCATTTGACAGATAGGTTATGTCTCTGGTCTTTGGTTCTGCTTAAGGTATTCCTGTCATTCCCACTGTTCCCTCTGCCACTTACAGATTATGCACCAGTTGTCCTGTTTCAGGAGGGAGGACGTTCAGCGGACAGTTGTGGGTCTTGCTTGAATAGTACGTTGTGTGTTCACTTGCTACAGTAGCTACAAGTGAGGCAGGAGTAGACCCTTGCCTCCTTTATTCTGGGAGACGGTCAGAAAGGTGCACCTAAAAGCCTAGAAGTTGGAAGGTTTGAAGAATCAAGGATTACTTTAAAGCCTGGCCTCGGTGGCATAAGCCTCCTGGTGAGGCTCTGCTTGGTGCATATATTTGCGACTGGGCATATCTTCAGGGTTGACCTGGGGATAAGGAGATCTACTCTGGGATGGAGAGGGAAACCTTGCTTTGCAGTGTTTAGAAGACTGTTTCAACTGAGGTTAGCCCCTTCAGCTCTGCAGGTTCTATCATAAACCTTCACGGTTTAGTAGGAGGACGGAGAGGCAGTCTAGGCCAATCTGTGGGGGTTTCGGCTAGATTCCTAAATGTATTTTTCAGCGTGGAGAACTTAATTTGGTGCTTGCTTGTACTGCACAGTGAAAGACACAATTGATGGACTGAATGCAGAACAAATCAAAACATTCACCCCCAGTCAAGATATCTGGGTTAAATCCATCATTCTTTTGCTCACTATGCCACCCCAGTTTAGACCTGGCCAAATGCTAATCAGTCTTGACCATGTGCCTCATGGGTAACAGTCCAGCCCGAAATGCCAAGGCAGGTCATCCCTGGACCGGAAACAAGCATCCTAGGACCGGTTTCAGGGTTTCATCCCTCATCAGCCAGGATAGCTTAAATCCAGTGGCAGAGTGATCCGGGACCCATGTCTGGGCAAACCTGGCGCACTTCGGGCATGAAAGCAAAAGACACACAATTGATGGACGGAATGCAGAACAAATCAAAACACCATATGGCTGTGTTCAATATGGAATGGCATGGGGAGTACAAAAGCGATGGATTTAGGCCCAGATCTCTGTACTGGGGTGAATGTATGACATTGTTCTGCATTCTGTCCATCAATTGTTCTTTTTGCATTAGTCATCCCGAGTGGGACGGGTATGCCCAGATGCGTGTCCCCTGTTCTCCATGCCACTGGAGTCAAGCTATCCTGGCTGATATGAGGTGAAACCCCGAAACCGGCCCTAGTATGCATGTTTCCAGTTCAGGAATGACCTGGCCTGGCAGTCCGGGCTGGACTGTTCGAATTGGGCGCAGGATCAATACGGATTTGCATATGGCTGGGTTCAAACTGGAACGGCATGGGGAGTAAAAAAAGGGATGGATTTAGGCCCAGATCTCTGTACTGGGGTGAAAGTATGACATCGTTCTGCATTCTGTCCAGCAATCGTTCTTTTTGCCTAGCACCTCGACTGGGACATGTATGCCCAGACTTGGGTCCGTGCTCTCCATGCCACTGGAGTCAAGCTATCCTGGGCTGATGAGGGGTAACACCCCAAAACCGGTCCTAGGATGCTTGTTTCCAGTCTAGGGAGGGTTCGGGCTGGACTGTTCCCATTGAGCGCAGGGTCAAGACTGATTTGCATATGGCTGGGTTCAAACTGGAATGGCATTGGTGTGGAAATGTGCCTTTTCAGGGGCACACAGGTGCAGGGTTCACCCTTAAGTTTGTCCACGGGTCCTTAGACTAACAAAGAAGAGAATGGCACTGAAGCTGGAATTCAAAATACCAAGTTTATTAATCACTCATGAGTGGGACTACATCAATACAACACCCTCAGGCGCTGTAGGAGGTAGTACATGGAATACAGAAGCCATGGGCCTTATATACACAGTTTGTTGCAGAGTAAGCATGTAGTTACACATAGAAGGTACAGGACTACACAGGAATAGATACTGATAAACATAGGCAGATGAATATCACTTAGTCAGCAAAGTGGGAGGGGAAACAGAACTGCTTACATCAGTAGGATATAATAGACAGTTACATTCTCAAACGTGCATTCTAGCAGCTACAGGCCTTTGAGCTCATACATTGCTCTGGCTCAGTACAGAAGGAGTTAACTAAGGTTAGTGACTCAAGCAGAATAGAAAAGCAGGCAACAGTGAAGACGGCAGAATCACAAGGCTAACAAAATGGATGCTGCAAACAAGATGGCTTCAGCTCATGCTAACAGCAATTATTTTCGATTTCCACAGACGGCCGTTTTAGCATTAGCTGAAGACATCTCTAGGATTTAGAAGAAACATGAAAGATATCATGGACATCAATCATCATTAACTCACTAATTTCTTGGTCTGTTACTAGTCGGGTATTTACATTCTTGACATTTTGTTTAGCTGGTATACATGAGGTACAGGCAGAAGCACAAATGGAACAGAGCATCGGGCCACATTAGATACATAGGCAACAGATAAAAAGGATCGCAACAAATATACATAGAGCTGACAATAGTTTCCAGCCCCATACAGTAAACATAGTCCATAGCCATCCAGTCAAAGTCCACGTTCCGGAATCCTGATGGATTTCAGTGGCTATCTTGTGCAGCTTAGAAATTGCTACAAAAACTGAAGGGGCGTGGTCAGGGATGTAGACACAGCAGCTGCTCCTAATAATGTGGCATGCTCCACCACGGTCTGCCAGGATCACATCCAAAACCATCCTGTTTTGGAGTGCCACAATTCTTGCAATTTGTAGTTCTTCCGTGATGTTTCCAAGTGCCATGGCTGTTAAAGCCCCAACACGTGTTAAGCGCCTTATTTTTCTGCTGTTTAAGGCCGCACAAACAAAGAAGAATAGTCACAAATTAAAGTCAATATACTGCTGCAATGCAGCATCAGTTTGATCCACCTCGTCGTGATTTATTGTCCTCTTAAATCGCCTCTTAGAAATGTAATTAAACAGTTTATAGTCTTTGTGGTACGATGCAGGTGCCAAAAACATAGGTGGTAGCAAAAAGGACACAAAACAGCTACCTGACCACCCAATAGGTAGGTGGTAATAGCCTTTACTTCCACAAATGAAATAGGTGTTATGTGATGACAAAAAACTACTATTGTTTATTCCAGTAATGTTCAGTGACTTTTTATCACAGGGATACTGCCAATACTGCTCACACAAAGGTCTGCTTGAGCTCTAGTAACAGCCATAATAGGAGGCCCATTACCCTTGACAGTTCGAGTGTTAGGGAAAACATAGTGCGTGGAGCAATTTCCTCGGCGATACTCCTCCCATTTCCCATACAGTTCCTTTAGCTTGTGGACCTCCTTCCTCATCAGGGCAACAGACTCTATTTAACGGAGCGTTAAGTCTTCCTACATCAAAGTTGGTAATATTACCAATATGAGAAGCCCACAATAGTGCAAACCAGGCTCTGCAGGAGCCATGGTGTGAAAACGGCAAAGGAATGAAAGGCGTTCCTCCCTTTTTCTGATGAGCTGGCATCATTCCACACACCCAACAGTTGGTAATGTTCGTAGCATTATGGGTGTGATGCAACATTTGTATGAAAGTGTTATTTAGATATGACATTCGGTGCTTCTTTTCATGATAGGGAAGAGTAAAATATCGGTGCTCAATGGGGACAGGGTAGTAGCAGTCAGTAGTTGTTGAGCAGGAGCTACTCCCTCTACAACCCATGTTATTGTAGCAATGACAAAAATCAAAGTGAGTCCAATAATGAACATACTCTTTCGATCACAAACTTTTGCAGCAGTTGACTTCTTCTCCGCAGGCATGTTCATCTTGCCGTTGAACAACAGAACAGATGGTGCCTTAAGGTCCTGGGCAGACGTTGGTTTCTTCGCTGAGGTTCAGACGAGTAGCCACTAAAAGAGTACCCCCCTTTGTAACTCAGTCTTTCACTACCCAGGACTGTGGCTCAAACAGTCTTTTTCAGCAACAAAGTGTCTCTCTTCCAGGGTCGCAGCTGATATCGAGATGTACCAGGGATCGTGTGGTCCAGGAAGACTTACTCAGGTCCTTCAGGTGACGTGGCTTGTCTGTTCTCTGTGTCCAGGATGTCGTGATGATCTGCCAACACAGCTGGGCTCACTAGGTCCTGCAACACCTTCCGACAATGGGTTACGTGGACCCAGTTCTTCCGGTTGGTCACTCGAACCGCAGTCCTGGTAGCCAAGAGCACATGCTCAGGGCCATGCCAACGAGGCTCCAAGAAGCTCGTCCGCTGAAAGGATTTCATTAGGACAAAGTCCCCAGGCCGTAGATTATGGCCCTCACCCTACAACCTGTCTGGAAGAGCCTCCCGAACCTGTTGATAAATAGAAGACAAACTGTCAGTCACCTGAGACAAATAGTCGTTCATCAATACATAGGGTACATCATGTATAGGGCGTGGCTTAGGAATCCCCCAATTATTCATTGGCCTTCCAAAAACCACCTCATACGGTGTGAGGCCAGATCGTGTATGTGGTATCGATCTAATGGACAGCAACGCTTATGGCAGTGCATCAGGCCATTTCAAAGATGTGGAAACCTGTATTTTGGCCAATTTTAGCTTGAGGGTAGAATTGTAACGTTCCACTAGCCCTGCTGATTGACGGTGAAAAGCAGCATGGAACTTCTGTTTAATTCCTAACCCTTTCATGAGGTAATCAACAACTTGCCCAATGAAATGGGGACCGTTGTCACTCCACAAAACTCGACAAATACCGAATCTGGGGAAAAACTCCTTAAGGAGCACCTTTGCTGTAGTAAGAGCTGTATTATCTTTCATAGCGTATGCCTCCACCCATTTACTGAAGGTGCAAACCACTACCAAGACATACTTTAGATTGTTACAATGCTCAAACTGTATGTAATCTATTTGCAGGACCTCAAAAGGTGCAGTAGGTATGTCAAACTCTCCTGCTGGAGTTTGTGTTCCCTTTCCAGGATTTTATTGGAGACAAATCAGACAAGACTGGACTATCTTTTTAGTTGTGCCGGCAATATCTGGATGATCCCAAACTTGCCTAAGTTACTTTGCCATTGAGGACGCTCCAACATGTGCCGGCCCATGTGCCATGTGAATTATAGGATGTAAATAGGCTGTGGGTAACTTCCATTTTGTCATTTCTATATTCCTCCAACAGCCCTCATCATCCAATGTTCGCTCCTTAGACCATTGGTCTAATTCCTCAACAGAAGCAGATCGTTGCATATCCAGTACTTCTTGCCTGGCATTATGCCAACCCTCAGCCTGTGACTTAACTACATACATGGGTGTAGTACTTCGCTGCATTGCAGTCTCACGAGCTGTGTGATTCCTATTTTATCAGTCACTTTCTTGTGTGCGCTACACTTAACAAACGTCACTTTCTTAGGATATGTCAAGGCAGTAAGGAGATTGTGTACCAATTCCCCATGCACTATTTGCATCCCAAGTGAAGTATGAAAGCCTTTCCTTCCAGAGTTGCCAAAAATCATGAGCCACTCCAAAAGCATACCGGCTATCGGTGTAGATGGTAACAAGCAGATCTGTACTAAGCTCACATGCTCTTGTCAGTGCTATCAACTAGACTGCTTGAGCTGACTTCTGTGGAATGCGAACTGTCTCAACTACTGTTTGAAGTGTTGTGATTGCATAGGCAGCGGATGTCGTGCCATCGGGCAACTTCAAGCAGGACCCATCAACCCACAGTTCCCCATCAACACTAGAAAGGGGCGTATCTTGTAGGTCAACATGACCCTTTGTTTGTTCTTCAGTAAGGGATATACAATCATGTAACTCCTGAGACTGAGAGGCTAGAAATGGCAATAATGTAACAGGATTCAGAGTCGAGCATCTTTTCAGTGTGATATGATGAGCCAAAAGTGTCAATTCATATCCTGTCAAGCGGGCACTAGTCAAATGTTGCGTTTTTGTTTGATTTAAAAGAGCATCAACTGAATGGGGTACTAGCACAAGCAATCTATGTAACAAGACTATTCTCTCACTCTGACGTATGGACACAGCAGTCGCCGTCGCCGCCACTGCTCAAAAACACCCAGGCAGGGCACGGGCGACTGGATCAAGGACAGTTGAGAAATATGCACAAGGACGCTGCTTATCACCGTGTGTCTGTGTTAAAACCGAGAGAGCACAACTGTCCCTCTTGTGTACATAGAGTGTGAAAGCCTTAGTGTAGTCTGGAGTTTCTAATACTGGTGCAGAACAAAGAGCATGACGCAACTGTTGGAAAGCATGCTGGCATTTAGTCCATGGGAGGGGCATCGGAGTGTCTTTAGTCAAAAGGGCCAACAAGAGTTTAACAATGTGATAAAAGCTAGGGATCCACTGCCTACAGAAAGAAGTAAGGTCAATCAGTGCACGAACATCCTTCGGAGTACAGGGCACAGGTGTGTCTAAAATAGCTTGAATGTGATCTGGTGTAAGTGCATGTCCCTCCTTAGACAGGAGGTGACCTAAAAAAGTAACCTGCTGTGTACAATATTGCAATTTCTTCCGAGAGACTTTGTGATGATGAGAGGCAAGGAATGATAGCAATAACCGTGTTCCTTCTTCACACTGTTCAGGGGTATCAGCAGCCAACAAGATGTCAGACATATTGAATAAGAGCCACCCCTTTTGGCACAGGGAAAGAATCAAGCTGCCTTTTCAATGCCTGGCTATAAATGCTAGGATTCTCTGTATACCCTTGTGGAGAGCTACAAAATCTGAACGATCGATTATTTAAAGTGAAGCCGAACAAATAACGGCTGTCAGGAAGAATAGGTATCGAGAAGAATGCATTCTTCAAATCAATCACACTGAATGTAGTTACAATAGGAGGAACCATAGTAAGAAGTGTTGTGATGTCAGAGACTACCGGATATTAGGGCACTACGATCTTGTTAACCTCTCGCAAGTCAATGATGAATCTATACATTTTAGGATCAGTGTCTTTTTTCAAAATAGGAAGAATAGGGCTATTACAGATATAATAAGTGACTTCTTCCACAACCCCCACCTTAATCAAATCCTGAACAATGTGTATCAATGCTTCTTCGCCTTCCCAAGATATTTTATATTGGGGCAGTCGAGGCAAAGAAGCACCTTCCTTCACTTGAATATGTACTGGTGGGATAACCATTTGTCCCACATCGGTATCTGATGTAGCCCACAAGGTACTAGGTAACATTGCAAAAGCAATATCCTCTTTAATAAGACAAGACCTCTCAACCATTGGATAGTTATCATTTAAAATAACACGCACACCTTCTGGGAAACAACGTATTGTAGCACGAAAATGTTTAAGCATATCGATACCCACAATGTTATCCGGCGTCTTAGGGGAAAGCAGAAATGGACATGTTGCTGTGAATTTATGAAGACTAAATGCAAGTGGCTGTGACAGTGCACTAAGTGTAGGTGTCCCATCGAACCCCATCGGTGTTATCATTGTGCCAGATAGGGGAGTCCTAGGAACCATTGTTTAGACAGAGCACTACGAGTAGCTCCTGTATCAACCAGAAACTGTAGAACCCAAGACGTTTGCATCGACATAGGGACCCCTCTGATCTACTGGGACCTCAACTGGTTCCTTACCCCATCCTAGGCATTCCTATGCATAATCAGAATGCTTAGGACCATCAGCCGAATAATAAGACATTTGGTATTGGTTTCGTCTATCAAAGCTATTAAAAGAATTTGGATTGTGTTCAACTGCCTCACTTCTGGTACGATTATCCATGCCTCCCCTATTTCCTGTGTTCCCTAGGCGGTTTCTCACACTTCCTCTACCCCGCTGATACTGCTGACCTTGCAAAAGGAGGCATGCAGCACGCCAATGTCCAATTTCTTTACAATAAGCAAACTGATCAGAAGACAAAGTTGCTCGAGGGAAAGGGGGTACACCAGGGCGATACATTGCACGTCCACCTCTACCACCACCTCTAAATGAGATACCATAGACTTGAGCCAACATAACTTTTGTTTTTAGATCCTTAACCTTTTTATCCTCCTTGCTTCCAATTTCTGTAGCTCATAATACTGAACCATAGTCAAAAGGGAGACTGGGGAAGACGTAGTCCCTGAACTCTCGCCGGCCTTTAGGCGACTAGCTATTTCTCGCAACATGTTAGTGACAAATTTGTTGACAAACAGATGCTTACCCGTGTCATCTGTCAATGAATGCCCACTAACATCATGGAATGTCTCTTCAAATCGTGTAAAGAAACCAGAAACTGACTCATCTGCTTTCCGTTTACAAGACACTAATGTAGCCCAATCTATTTTCTTAGGGGGTATAAGAGTTTTCAATTTAAATCACAAGAGCTTTGGGAAGATCTAATATCTCCCGTTGTGGTTTCTGCGCAGGCTTTCTAGCTGCATCTATTTGCTCTAACTGCACCCAAGTATCACCATAGGCTACATTATCATCTACCGTCCGAATTGATCTCCACATATCGGGGGGCAAAATAAGTCCAAAAAACATGCATGGGTTTTATAGTAACTTCAATATCACTAGTATCTTTATCTGTCGCCGTAGCTCCCTCTCATCGCTCCGGGGTCTGAACCGTTTGTTCAGTTGTAATTTTACCAGCTGCTTTTTTCTCCTCTCGCAGACGGAACATGTCAGTGCGCAACTTAACCACTTGCCTAATTAGATCAGGCACCTGTGAAGGAAGAAAGGTGCCATCACTTAATTGTTTATAATTAGAATTTATATCAGAGGGTTCTAAATCATCAGAATGTTTTATAAAACTGAGTATTACTTCCCAAGTAAACGTTTCTACAAAAAATAACTGCTTTAAATCTATCCACAGTTGAACTATTGCTATGACTTCTGGTGCGGAGGCACTCCCACGAGCTGCTTTATGAGCAGCGGATCTAAGAGTGCCTTGCATTCAGTAGTCAAAGTAGAGCGAGTCTTCAGCGGATCTAAGAGTGCCTTGCATTCAGTAGTCAAAGTAGAGCGAGTCTTCAGCTGATCTAACAGTGGCCTTGCATTCAGTAGTCAAAGTAGAGTGAGTCTTCCGCGCTTCCTGCTTATCTTCATCTTTTTCTTCTGAAGACAAATGCTCTTCATCAGAGCCTTCATTCTCAGGGGAACTAGGGAATTTATACGGGGGTGGAGGTCGATCTAACAAAACAGAATCATCTTGAGGTCTATTAAGTATGGGATACATGGGGCGCCTAATAGGGTACTGGCCAGTTACCTTTAAACGACGCTCCTTCATCTCTTTATTTTCAATTCCAATGCTTTTTCATATATTGTTTTTGCTGTTCTTTTTCTGCTATAGCTTCTTCTTTCCTCACTCTCTCATGCACTTCTTTCTCCCACATTCGTACACAATCAAACCTATCTTGTCGACTCTTTCGTTTAAACAGACACTGCTCAACATACTGAATCTTTTTAAAATCAAATGACCCATTTACTGGCCATCGAAGATCATGATCCTTTTTCGTATATTTGTTCCACAGTGTACTATACATTATGGAAGAAATACTGTATTTAATATACATGTACCTATTAGGTGTCCCCTCTAGGGGAGCCGAATGACAACTTTCTAAATCCATTTTAGAACCACCAAGACAGCAACACAACATACAAAATGTGCTAGGAGCAGGGATGCTACCAAGTTGTAGTAAAGTATTACTTATCCCAGATATATCAAAGTAGATACAAATCTCCACATTACCTACCTTTATTTATTGCAATAAAAAAAAAAAAAACAGAATCTTGGCCAAGCAAATCCAAAATCAAGAGTGTCGCTTCAGCGACCTTACCAAACAAAAGTCTTCAACCTCCAACTGCCAATCTCTTGGTCGACCTAATGGTCACTGCAAAACTGGCGCCAAAGAAGATCTCAGGCGGGACCGCCCACCACCTGGAGGGTCAAATTAGGAAAACCGGAAAAACACTTCGGTCTGCAAAGACAAAAGGTCTCCTCGTGCAGGACGTCTCCTCAGTAAGATTCCATTCCTCCGTCAAGACCACTCCTTCGGACGGCCGCGTCTCCGATGAGCCTGAGTCGGGCGCCAAACTGTGGAAATGTGCCTTTTCAGGGGCACACTGGTGCAGGGTTCACCCTTAAGTATGTCCGCGGGTCCTTAGACTAAACAAAGAAGAGATTGGCACTGAAGCTGGAATTCAAAATAACAAGTTTATTAATCACTCATGAGCGGGACTACATCAATACAACAACCTCAGGCGCTGTAGGAGGTAGTACATGGAATACAGAAACCATGGGCCTTTTATACACAGTTTGTTGCAGAGTAAGCATGTAGTTACAAATGGAAGGTACAGGCCTACACAGGAATAGGTACTGACAAACATGGGCAGATGAATATCACTTAGTCAGCAAAGTGGGAGGGGGAACAGAACTGCTTACATCAGTAGGATATGATAGACAGTTACATTCTCCAACAGGTGCCTTCTAGCAGCTACAGGCCTTTCTGAGCTCATACATTGCTCTGGCTCAGTACAGAAGGAGTTAACTAAGGCTGAGGACTCAAGCAGAATAGAAAAGCAGGCAACAGTGAAGACAGCAGAATCACAAGGCTAACAAAATGGATGCTGCAAACAAGATGGCTTCAGCTCATGCTAATAGCAATTATTTTCGATTTCCACATCGGGAGTAAAAAAAACGATGGATTTAGGCCCAGATCTCTGTAATGGGGTGAATGTATGACATTGTTATGCATTCGGTCCATCAATTGTTCTTTTTGCATGTCACCCCGAGTGGTATCGGTATGCCCAGACGTGGGTCCCGTGCTCTCCATGCCACTGGAGTCAAGCTATCCTGGCTGATGAGGGATGAAACCCCGAAACCGGTCCTAGGATGCTTGTTTCCGGTCCAGGGAGGACCTGGCCTGGCAGTTCAGGCTGGACTGTTCCCATTGGGCGCAGTGTCAAGACTGATTTGCATATGGCTGGGTTCAAACTGGAATGGCATGGGGAGTAAAACAACTATGGATTTAGGTGCAGATCTCTGTACTGGGGTGAATGTCTGACATTGTTCTGCATCTGTCCATCAATTGTTCTTTTTGCACTTTGGGTGAATGAACATAATAAGAGACTTGTCCTGAACTGTTTTTTTTTTTTTTTAAAGCGGATTATTTTGGCTAGGCAACAAGTAGAGTTGGGGCTCTTTGTGCACGGGGAATCATATATATATATATATATATATATATATATATATCCAAATAAGGCCCATCTAGTCGGCACATGTTAAAGTCAGCCAGTTGGTTTCCCTGAAATTGCTTTTGCTGCCCCTGGTCTTATAGGTCACAAAGACAGCAGCGAGGAATAAAAGTAAGCTTGGCTTTGCTAATGTGTCTTTATGCTTTAAAGGTTGTGCAATGTTACCTGAGCTACCCCTTGCATTTCGGTGAATCAAGTGCCTTATTCTGCCTAACAGGCCAGTGCCTCTGAAAGTTTCATTTGGATGACACATACCTAGCAAAGAGCCAGACTGATCCGCCTTCATCTTGTGACATTTTCCAACAAGCATTTGCAATGCAATAGGCCTCACATTTGCAAGAGTTCAATCTATTGGAATTGCAAATGAAAATGCCTTTTGTTTATCTGTTTTGATAACATAAATAAAAGGCATTGTCATTTACAATGTCAATAATTCAAACGCTTGTAAAGCGAGACCCATTTAATTTCAAAGAAGCGGCCGCCATTGTACCAGGCTGCTTGGAAAGTAAAAGCGCGCATGGCACACTAAATGTTGCAGGAAATCATGTTGTGACTAAATAAGACATACCGTGTAACAACAGATGTAAGACGGCCAGTCCTCTTGGGAGGTTACAAATGAAGACACGAGGGTACTGAGGAGGGACTACCAAGCATATTAAGGAATCAGAAGCAGCATTAACAAAGGACCACAAGACAATGAAAAATATGGGCGAAGAGTGGGCGGAGTTTAAAGTCCATACTCAAATACAATAGGTCTCGCAAAGCAGCGCATGCCCTGTCCAGGCTCCACCTAAAAAGGTTACTGCTTTCAAAAGCATGTAGTGCTGGAGTAAATTCCATTGTATGTCATGCATACTTTTAGAGTTAAGGCAACAAATTTGGCAAGGCTGCGTTTGAAAAGCACAAGTGATTCTAAATGGTGGAGCTGAGAGTCCTGCAAAGGCCAGCTGAGTGTTAGGGCTCAGGCATCATGCAGCATATTTTGGGACCGGAAGCAGGCAGAGTGTTAATATCATAATTTCAGTCGGTCCACTCTTTGCAGACCTCCCCTTTTTCCCCTGCAACAAGGGAATATCCTGCATATCTTTTGACACGGTCTCTAACTCCTGTAAAGGAACGCATCTGCAGCAAGCCGTTGCTTGTCTTACTGATCCGATCACATGACCACCCCCCCTTGGTTCGTTCCCTTGCTCGATTCCCACAACATTGTATCCAGTCAAGAATCGGCCCCCGTTTCCAGATTGCTTCTGTTCACAGCCGACTACGTGAAAGATCCGATTCATGTATTACCACCAAGACTTTCCCCGTGTGTGTGAGTAACACGTACGCGCTTGGGCTCCACTCTCTCCATAGAGCCGTAATAGCGCGCTATGCTTGGGGAGGCTCCATTGCCGCTGGCATTACCCGCCACTCACACCGCCATTAGCACCACTTTTCCCTAGCCTCTAGGATCGTGCGCACCATCCTTCCCATCACACTTCCACCTCCCTTTCCCGTGAAGCAGGACGTTTCAATCTAGCTTTGCACCTCCCCTCCCCGTAATATTTGATGCCCCACTGACGTATGTGTGCCCTTGTCCACTCCTTGCTTTCTCCCGATTCTTTTGAGAATCCTTCCTCTACAAAGACTACCGGTACCTTCTACGAACCGCAGCCCAGTTATTCTTTTGAATAGATCAGCGCTCTTTTTTCTGATCCAGACTACGTTTATGCCACAGTGTGGCCCTTAACTCCAGACTTTACCACCGACAGTGGAGTGACGTTAACTCCTGCCCATCGATATGGAGAAGGTTTTGAAGCTCAAGCTGATAAGTGGATTGTTGTATGTGCCTGGACTTGACATGCATTGTCACTATCAACTGGGGTACTAGCCACATGAGTGTTAGTGTTAACAAGGCGTGTATTTCATTTTCAGCTCTTTGTTGTATCCTGTTCCTCCACACAAGTGTCACCTGTTTCTACATCATGGGAAGAATGGTGGTCACTCTGACTCATTCCCCCAAACTTTTAGGAAAAGTTACCAGTGAGCGAGTCTCCCTATATTCCTCCAGGTGCGGTTTTCTGGGCTTTTGGGGAAACGCATCTTCGTTCTTGTGGAATCACGCTTGGTGCAGGCGGGGATTCAGAGTCCTGACCCGACAGAAAGCCAAGCCCAAGAATTAACTTCCACCTGAGCGAAGATTAACCCAGACGGGGCCTGCGCCCCTTTAGACCCCTCACTACACGCTGCCTTACAGAGTCCCTCAGTAGAAGAGCTTGCCGTAGCCTTAGTAGACTTGCAAACTGAAGTAGGGAGGTTAAGATCTGAGAATCAGCGACTCCACACAAGAGTTAATGCAACTGAAGACACATGACCCCCTAGATACCAGAGCGCCAGGTACAAGACCTAAGAGCAGAAAAAGCTACATTCAACCTGAAAATTTTCGGTGCTTTCCCATAATGCTAGCGCCTCTTCACGAGGAGAAGGCACCATACCTCCTGTAAATTTTACGGTCCATACACCCAGTCCGGTTCCTCTAGCCATGCCTGAGCGGTTTAACGGAGACAGCTCTAAGTTTAGAGTCATCTTGAATCAATGACAACTCCAGTTTCTGTGTAAGGCGTCTGCTTTCCCTGATGACGCAGCCAAGGTCGCCTTTGTTATTTCCTATTTAGCCGGCAATGCTGCTGATTGGGCCATGCCTCTGGTCGAGAATAATGACCCTTTGTTATATGATTTTACGCTGTTCCAGGAAAAGATGAGAAGTCTTTTTTGCAAACACACATTCATGCAGGCCAGTGATAATGCTCTTCTTAACCTTAGACAAGGATCCAATGACCTACTCTCATATATCACTAGGTTTTAATAGGTTGGTAGATGAGACCCATTGACCGGAAGAAAAAAGGACGTCACTGTTCTATCGTGTATTGTGTGATGAGCTCAAGGATCTGTTGTCCCAAATTGTAGACCCCCCAGAGGACTGCCCTGCATTTATTGATTTGACGGTCAAGTTTGACCATAGATTACATGAAAGAAAAGGTGAAAAATTCCACAGTATTTCATCCAAGTATTTGATGGTTAGGACAGAGAAGAAGGACCTTAAAGACACCAAAGATGGCTGCGAACCCATGCAGATAGGGGACTCAAGGGTCCTCTATCAATGGAGGAGAAATACAAGAGGAGAAAGAACAATCTCTGTTTATACTGTGGGAAAGGAGGGCATTATGCCAGAGAATGTCCAGTCAAACCTCGCTCCACTCCTAAGAGTATAGCGAGTAGTCACGTCTCAGCACACTCGACGGAAAACTAGAATACTTGGAGAAAAGAGAGACCGATTCTTCAAGTGTTGTGTTCTCTAAGGTCTCAAAACAGTCGGAGAATGCCGTTACCCTGGTACCCAAAAATTTTACATTGTCTGTTACCTTGATTATATCCCCACAAAACAGGAAGAACTTGCCTATCTTATTGGACTCAGGGGCCACTGGGAACTTCCTTGATATCAAGTTGGCCCGTGATGCAGGAATCCCTTTCGTGATGAAAGCCCATCCAGAACCGGTGAGAGCGGTAGATTGAACAGAGCTGTTGTCAAGGTTAATCACCTATCAAACCCCACAAATAGTTATGGTATGCGGTAACGGACATTCTGAATCTCTCATGTTTGATCCCATAGATGCACCCAATTTTGGAGCTATTCTCGGTGCTCCATGGCTGCAAGCACACAACCCCCATATCGATTGGGTCTACCGAACAGTGACCTTAAAATCCCACCACTACATGCTGCACTGTTACAAGGAAGCCAGTGAATGGAACAACTCGTTGTGCTGTGCTGTGCTGTGAATACCGTATCCAACATATCCAGCCTTCCGGTAATATATGAAGAATATAAAGAGGTCTTCGATGAAGCAAAAGCCACTGTCTTGCCACCCCATCGTAGTTATGACTGTTGGATAGACCTCATATCACGAGCAGAATTACCGGTCAGTCGCATCTACGCCTTAACAGCACCAGACAGAGTACTTACAAAAAATACATTGATGAGATGTTAGAGAAGGGGTTCATCCGACACTCCACGTCTCCAGTGACCTCCCCCATCTTCTTTATTCCTAAGTAAGAAGGGGGGGTTGCACGCTTGTTTGGATTACCGCGCCCTCAATAAAGTCACCATAAAAAACAAATATCCTCTTCCACTTATTTCGGTCTTACTGGATCAGGTACGAGGAGCCAAGATATTTACAAAGATTGATCTTAGGAGGGCCTACCATCTCATTCGGATTAAAGAGGGAGATGAGTGGAAAACCGTGTTTCGTACTAAGTTCGGGTTGTACGAATATTGTGTGATGCCATTTGGCCTCTGCAATGCCCCTGCAGCGTTTCAATTTTTTGTCAACGAGATCCTGAGAGAATACCTTGACGTCTTCGTGATCGTCTATATAGATGATATCTTAATTTATTCACACTCGGAACAAGACCACATCTTTCACGTAAAGAAAATTCTGCAAAAACTGAAAGAAAACCAGCTGTTTGCCAAACTCGACAAAAGCACATTCCATACCACACAGGTGGATTTTCTAGGGTTCGTGATCACTCCAGAAGGCATCCACATGGACCCAAAAAAGATAGAAGCCCTGGTTAAATGGCCCAGTCCCTGCTCGGTAAAAGAAGAGCAATCCTTCATAGGATTTGCTCATTTTTATCGGAGATTTATAAATGGCTTCTCTGAATTACTGTCCCCATAACTCGACTACTGCGGAAAGGAGTCTTGTTTGAATGGTCTAAGGAAGCAGAACAATCCTTCGTTACATTGAAAGAACGGTTCACTACGGCTCCCGTCATCAGACATGATGACAATACTCAGCCCCACTACGTAGAAGGAGATGCCTCCCAATATGCCGTAGGAGGGGTTCTCTCAGAAAGAGATAGAGACACCGGACAATTGCATCCTGTTGCCTATTTTTCTAAGACAGTCTTGCCCGCAGAACAGAACTACACAATAGGAGAACGGGAACTGCTAGCCATAAAACTCGCCTTCCAGGAATGGAGACACTATCTTTTGGGCTCCCCACACACAATCCTCATCTACTCAGATCATAGAAACCTCCAGCTCTATCGATCTGCCCGCGCACTCACACCCCGCCAAATGAGATGGGTCTCATTTTTTAGTGAGTACGATTTTGTCATTACTTATCGCCCTGGGCCCCAGCATGGAAAGGCAGATGCACTATCCCGAATAGGGCAAGAAAGATCAGTTGCTCTCGACTCCCATCATTCCTGGTAATAAGATGATTGGAGTAGGAGACCTTTGAGCTGTCCAACCCTTGGGTTTTGTTGATCAGTTGAAAGAGTGCTATGCTACAATACCGGCAGTTAAATGGGAAAGTGATCCTGTTAATCAGATTAGAGATGGGTTATACTATCATGGTAACAAGTTGTTTGTACCCACTTCTGCATTACAACCTCAACTACTAAAATCGTGTCATAATAGCTCCCTTCCTGGGCATCCTGGAAGCGATAAGACCTTACAGACATGCCAAAGGTGGTTCTGGTGGGAGTGGATGGCTTAAGATGTAACAACTTACGTCAACTCGTGGTCGACCTGTGCAAGGCAGAAATCATTGCATTGTGCCCCTGCAGGGTTGCTACGGACTACATCTATTCTCCCTTCGCCCTGGCATTCCATTAGCAGGGACTTCATCACAGATCTCCCGGAGTCAAGGATACACCACGATATTCGTGGTAGTGGATATGCTTACCAAGATGGCGCATTTTATTCCCCTAAAAAAAGATACCTTCCTCTAGAGAGCTTGTACAGATATCCCTGGAGCAGATACTCCAGTTGCACGGGCTCCCTTCGGTCATTATATCTGATAGAAAGGCGCAGTTTGTGTCTAGGTTTTGGCAAGGTATGTGTACAGCCCTTGGAATTGACCATAGATTGTCCACAGCATATCATCCTCAGACCGACGGTCAAACTGAGAGAACCAACCAGACCTTGGAACAGTTTTTACGCTGTCTACTGACCACCATCACAAGTGACTGAGTACAGGCCCTTCTTATGGCAGAATTTGCTTACAACAACACTACACATTCGTCTACTGCTGTTTCTCCTTTTTACTTTTCCCTTGCACACCACCCCAGGTTCCTACCTATCTCCCTTCCCTCCAGTTTAGAGAGTATCCCTGCAGTCAAAACCCACCATAAATCCCTTTTGTCTATATGGGAGAACGCCAAAAAAGAACTACAAAGAGCCAAAGAAGCAATGAAGCATCAAGCAGATAAACACCGTCGCCCTGAGCCCACCTATGTGGCAGGAGAAAAGGTCTGATTGTCCACTAGAAATTTAAGGTTAGAGGGACCTAGAAAGCTACAACCCCGATTTATAGGCCCTTACGTAGTGCAAAAGGTAATCACACCAGTTACCCTGAGATTACAACTGCCCAATAAAATGCGCATCCATCCCGTATTCCACAGTTCTTTAATAAAGAAGTATACTCCACCTCTTGAACCTGAGAACCTGTCTCCTCCAGTAACAATAGACGGAGAAAAAGAGTATGAAGTAAAACGCATCTTAGACTCCCGCAGATACAGGGGTAAACTACAGTACCTCATTGATTGGGTGTGTTACACCCCAGAGGATAGGTCCAGGGAACCTGCTGAACACGTTCATGCTCCTGTTCTGGTGCGCAGATTCTATGCACAACATCCCACAAAACCCCGTCCCATAAATAGGCCTTTGGGTGGGAGAAATGTTAGGGCTCAGGCATCATGCAGCATATTTTGGGACCGTAAGCAGGCAGAGTGTTAATGCATATCATAGTTTCAGTCGGTCCATTCTTTACAGACCTCCCCTTTTTCCCCTGCAACAAGGGAATACCCAGCAGATCTTTTGACAAGGCCCCTAACTCACGTAAAGGAACACATCAGCAGCAAGCCGTTGCTTGGCTTACTGATCCGATCACGTGACCACGCCCCCTTGGCTCGTTCCCTTGCTTATTCCCGCAACATTGTATCCAGTCGAGTATCGGCCCCCGTTTCCAGATGAAAGATCTAATTCATGTATTACCACCAAGACTTTACCCGCGTGTGTGAGTAACACGTACGCGCTTCGGCTCCGCTCGCTCTACCATAGAGCCGGAATAGTGCGCTACGCTTGGGGAGACTCCATTGCTGCTGGCATTACCCGCCACTCACATCGCCATTAGCAGCACTTTCCCCTAGCCTCTAGGATCACGCGCACCCTTTCCTTCCCATCACACTTCCACCTCCCTATCCTGTGAAGCATGACATTTCAATCTAGCTTTGCAACTACCCTCCCCGTAATATTTGATGCCCCACTGACGCCCTGTATTAACCAGCAATATGTAGCTTGTGTGTGTGTGTGTTGTCCTTGTCCACTCCTTGTTTTCTCCCATTCTTTTGAGAATCCTTCCTCTACAAAGACTCCCAGTGCCTTCTACGAACCGCAGTCCAGTTATTCTTTTGAATAGAGCAGCACTCTTTTTTCTGATCTAGCCTACGTTTATGCCACAGGGTGGCCCTGAAGTGCAGACTTTACCACTGACAGTGGAGTGACATCAACTCCTGCCTGTCAATATAGAGGTTTTGAAGATCAAGCTGGTAAGTGGACTGTTGTGTGTGCTTGAACTTGACATGCATTATCACTATCAACTGGGGTACTAGCCACATGAGTGTTAGTGTTAACAAGGTGTGTATTTCATTTTCAGCTTTTTTTTTTCTCTTGTTCCTCCACATGAGCGTCACCTGTTTCTACATCAGGGGAAGAGTGGTGGTCACTCCTTGACTCATTCCCCCAACTTTTAGGGAACAGTTACCAGTAAGCGAGTGTAAGAAAGTGGTTCTGTATATGCTGTTCCCAAATATGTCCAGTGTGCACAGAGTCCGCAGTCCCCAGAGGTTTGGCAGAGGCTAAAGTTATATATAACCTTACTCTCTAAAGTGGTAGCTTGGTCGAGCAGTAAGGCAGTATCAGAGGACAGTGTAAAGCATTTGTTGTACACAGTCAGCAAATGGTCTCACACACTCAAGAACTGAACTCGAGACCAATGGTTTTCGTATAAAAATATATAGTGGTTTTATTTTAGAACCAACAATGGGTATCAAAATATACTTTCTCAGGATGAGATGCTTTAGATAAATACTTTTCAATAGGCAATAGACTTTTGAATGTAACAGTTACAGTGGTTGTAATAGGCAACACAATTTCAAAACACAATAATACATTGAGCTCAATGAGAATTTCTAATTAAATGAAATTAGTTACTTTAAGGATTACTTTTCTAACCACAGGACTGGATCCTGGATTCAGTCCTGGGACATTTTCTGTAAACAATTGAGTAAAAACGTTTTGGTTACAGTTGTGATTTTTAAGCAATATTTTTGTATTTTAAAAGTTGACACTTCAAAACTTTTTCACATAGAATCACCAATGTTATCCTATGGGAGGAAATTCACTTAGCAGGTAAGTGGGGTTATGGTTACTTTTTCTAACTCAGTGTTGGATCCTGGATCCAGCACTGGGGCATCTCCTGTAAACAGTTGAAAGAATGAGTTTTTGTCATACAGGCGATTTTTAACTAATATTTGTCAGTTTTCAAAATCGACAAACTTTTTCAGCAAAAACCAGGCAATGTTATCCTATGGAAGGAAATTAAAATTACAGGTAAAGTAGGTTCTCGTTACTTTTGTAATACAGTGCTGGGCTCCTAGGTTCAGCACTGGGACATCTATCTAAAACCGGTAAGCAATTACGTTTTCACAGTTGGTGCGATTTTTAAAGAATATTTGTAGTTTGCAAAAATCGACAAGAAATTTCGCAGAAAAATAGTCAATGGTTTCCTATGGAAGAAAACTGGGTTAGCGGTAAGTATGGTTGTAATTACTTCTCAGGGTCAGTGCTGGGCACCAAGATCCAGCACTGGGATCTCTCCTGATAGCAGGTGAATATTTTCGTTTTCGTTACTCGTTGATTTTAGGTGAATATTTTAAAGTTTAGAAATTCCACACTTACTCGACTGGCAGAGTTAAGGTTCTGGGCATAGACTCAGGGGTCTCCCAGGGTCAGGTAAGTACAGTTGTTACACCCTCAGCGGTACAGGGGCAGCCGGGTGCAGAGTGAGTTAGGCCCAATGTTATCCCATGGGAATTAGGGGGCCCTTGGTTGGTGGCTGCTGACTAGCAGGCCACGCGGCTGTGGGAGCTGGGCTCCTGGTCACTTGCCCAGGGCAAATGGGGAAGTAGGTTAGAGTAGAGGTTGCACTGCCAGGGGCACTCGGGCGGCTGGGTGCAGAGTGCTTTTGAGCCGTCGGGCGCTCAATGGATTGCAATGGAGAAGCTCAAGAACGAACAAAGGCTGCAAGCTCGGGGACGAAGATTCTTCAGGTGCGACCACCACTTCGAGAGGTAAGGTGGGTAGTTGGAGGATAGGTAGGCACCCAGGAGTTGGGCACAGGGGGCCGCAGGGCGCCGGGGTGCCTTTTGGTGTCGGGAAATCTTACCCTCTGCTGGTTGGGGGGGGTCCCTGGTTCTGAGGCTGCAGGCGTCGTCAGGAGCGTTAAGGTGGGTCCTTGGGTGCTGGATTCGGGGTCACAGTCGCCGGGGGGACGTCCTCGTGGTTTTTGTTCACTCCAACACAGGCCAGGCTTGGCGGGTGCAGAGTGTGCAGGGTTCGCGGTTCCTGGCTCATGCCAGGGGTCAGTTACTTGCTTTGAGCAGTACCATTGCTCGTGGGAGTCCCAGGTACTTAGAGTCACAAGGCAGTCAGGTCCTCCGGGATTTTTGAGGTTGGTGACCACTGGAGATGCCGGGGTTTAGCAGGAGCAGGTTCGAGGGTCGACAGGCCGGTAGGGCTGGGGCCAAGTCATTTGGTGTCGTCCTCTTAGCAGCTGCACGGCAGGTCTTCTTGTTTCATGATCTTCTTGCTGGTTTCAGATCGGGATCCGAGTAAGGAAGGTTCATGGTGCCCCTAAATACTAAATAGGGGCATTACAGGTAGGTAAAGGGCAGGGACCACTGGATCCCTGCCCTGGGGTGGGTACACCCCCTATCCTGCCACTCTCCTGTGGGAGGGGGGCAGTAGCCTAGTCCTGATTGGGCGTGGCTTCCCATCTTCAAGATGGCAAGAGCCCGGAAATGTGCTTCACCTCGCCTCCCCCACCTGAGGGGCGGGGTTGGCAGAGGCTGGCAAACCCCCTTTCCTTCCTTGGGGTTTACGGACAGTCTTCCCGCCAGAGTGGGGTCAGAACCAGTAGGGGCCAGTTGCGGAGTACAGCAAGTGGTCTGGAGAAGCTCACAAAGGCGGCATGCCTTTGAAGCTTCCCCTGCCCATCCTGGGGGAGGGGACCTAGCACCTCGCCCAGGATGTGCATTGTTGCAGGCCCAGGAGAGCAGATGGCTCTCTACCCAGGGGTCCAGCAACATGTCTGCTGTGTGGCAGTCTAGGCAGCCCCTCAGACAAGACGTGGATTGTAGGTTAGGCTCACGGGGCATCTCTAAGATGCCCTCTGCCGTGCATTGTACATTAAATCCCACACTGGCTTCAGTTCGGGTTTAATGTGCTGAGAAGTTTGATACCAAACTTCTCAGTCTTCAGTGGAGCCATCATGGTGCTGTGGAGTTCGTGTTGACGATCTCCCAGCACCATATACTCTTAAATGGCAACACTGCACTTACCGTGCCCATGAATGGACCAGGGTACTGTAGGGGCACAGGGCTCCTGTACCCACACCACTGTCATAGGGCACCCAGCTAGAGGGGTGGCTGATGTATGCCAGGGCAGTGTGTGTTGTGGGCATGGCACACAGGGATGTGTGCCATGTCGACTCTGTTTTGTTCTGTACCCGGGCACTCAGCCTGCAAGGGCAGTGTGTGTGTGTGTGTGTGTGTGTGTCAGGGTACAGGGCCTCTAAGGGTTGGCACAATAAGTGCTGCAGCCCTTAGGGGCCTTCCCTGGTCACAAGGCCCTGGGTACCTAGTGTACAATTTACCAGGGGCTGACATGTGGCCAGAGATGCCAATTGGGTTTAGGTTTCAGCACAGTTTTAGGGAAGGAACATAGGCCCTGGGTACCTGATTGGCAGGAGCCCAGGGCACACTCAGTCAAAGTACATTCAGCAATTCAGCAAAAAGTCGGGGCATACCATGCAAGATAGATGGCACTTTCTCACAGCCAGTCTCCCTATATTACTAGAGGTGCTGCTTTCTGGGCGTTTGGGGAAACGCATCTTCGTTCCTGTGGAATCACGCTTGGTGCAGGCGGGGATTCAGAGTCCAGACCCGACACTGAGAATTGTTTGTCCATAAACACACCTTCCTCAAACTTGACAGCATGTAGGAGCTGATAAGACATATCAGCATACCTGCTCTCTCTAAGGTGCAGCCATATCTGGTAATCGCCAACTACTGGCAGATTGTACTTTGCACCCAATGCACATGAAGCAATCAAGGCAGTCTGTCCTGGCTGAGTGAGTGGTGCCTTCAACAACAGAAGGCGCAAAAGCAATAACTTCATTGGCACCGTGAATTGGATGAATATATGCCAATCTTCCCTCACATCTCCTGGACTCAGAACTAAGGGTCAGATATACAAACTTTTTTTTCCGAGAATCGGGCCATTTGCAACAAAAAAAAGCATTTCTTAATGCATACGATTTGCTAACCTATTGTGTTTGTTTTGCGAGTTTGCGATTCGGTATTAAGAAGGGGCGTGTAAAGGGAGTCCCAGCCTAATACCGAATCCCAGTGGTACGTGTGAATGTTTTGCGACCTTTAAGTAGGCGGGAACCCATTCGCATTTGGGAAGGGGTCCCCAAGAGATCCTTCCCCTTTGAGAATGTTTG
The DNA here is from genome assembly GCF_964204655.1 of Triturus cristatus. NCBI lineage: Eukaryota > Metazoa > Chordata > Amphibia > Caudata > Salamandridae > Triturus > Triturus cristatus. Next base: position 452,075,217 of record NC_140591.1, read on the forward strand.
TAAAAACATTTTTGAAGAGCAGGCAGTGGTCCCATGGACCGCCGCCTACTCTTAAAAAATTAAGAAAACTTTTCATTTTTCTTTTTGAAACACATCCCGGTTTCTTTAAGGAAAACGGGCTGAATTTAAAATAACCAAAAAAGCTTTGCCTTATTTAAGAGCAATCACAGACATTGTGGTCTGCTGACCACAGCAAATCACCATCCCTGTGATTTTTAGGTCTCGCCTACGCAGCGCGCATGCGCTGCATAGGAAAGAGACCTTTAGCCGTCGATTCCCTTTTTGAGGCAAAAACATGCAACGTGTGCATGTTTGGCGATTACCTTGCGGGAGCGGGCGCCGTCTGGTAGCAATTATCGCGCTCGCTTCCAAAGGTAAACGCTGCCTGCTCTCGGCCGCACTCCCCCCCCCCCCTCCTGTTTAACTTTGAGCGCGAGGCGCGCCCGTGCACGGCCAATTCTTTTTTTTTTTTACCTAGTTCTGCGCGAGGCATGCATGCTTGTTTCCAATCAACAGCTCAGAGCGAATGACCTGCTTGTCCTCAAGCAGTCCTACTTACATTATTCCTAAAACCGCTAGACCTTTTTTCGCCAACAAAAGTTACACTGCGTACAGTTACATGTCAAGTACAACGAAGACAAACTGAGTGAGAAGGGCTTAATGGAGGTGCAGAGACTTAGATAAAAGTGCATGATTTAGTTACAGCTCCACTTTGTCAGAAACCGAGACTGTCAGAGCATACAGAATTGCCTGAGAAACATTATGGGCATGGGTTCATCGGTGATCAGTGCCGGGTCTGTGTGACCGGGTTCTAAACATCACTCATTCGCCACCCATTCACTACTTGCCCCTCTGCACCGTTCCTTCCAGTCCTGAATTGTGGGTAGCAACAGCACAACCTACCCAGGCCGAAACAGACTGTCACCGTCCAGTTCAAGCTTGCCCAGTCCGTGACAAGCAGTATTTAAAAACAATATTGCTCAACTGCAGAGGCACGTGGGGGGACTCTAGAGCCAATGAGCATTTCGGATTTTTGTGCAGCGTACTAGGATTGGCTGAGGTACACCAATCTTAGATCGTTTTACATAATATGCGCTCCTCTCGCTCCAATATGGCTGCTTTAATATGTATGGTCCTGGGTTTGTTTTGTTGTGCGACCCGGAAGAACTGAAATTTAAAGATTAATTACAGACAATGAAATTAGGCTGAATTCACGAACGGTCTGTGTAAGTAGCGTGCAGGCAGTCAGCATGTTGTACAGGCGTGCAGTGTGTCATTGTGTACTTAAGACTTGATTCCCATGACAGTTCTTTTGTGCGCGCCGCCAGTTTTCTTACAATACATTACAGTGTGGCAAAAAAATCTCCCAAAGCACGCACATTAACAGATTTTGTCAAGGGCTGCGTTTTCAGAGCTAAAAGTTTGTGTTCACCAAGCAACGTGGTCTTTGTGGTTATCGTTTTCCAAAAACGTACTTTGAATTGTACACCCGGTTTTGCAAGAAATATTCTTTTTTTAAATTGCCTATGAACATATCGTTATAAAGTGCCTTGCAATACTAATATTGCCCAGCTATGAACACTGCCTTTTTAACATACATCATATCAGATGTGGAGTATTAATCAAGTATAGGTGAAAGAGCGAGATGCGGAATCTAAACTTACACAGAGCGGACTAGTCATCAGTGAAAATTTCCAGAAGGTTGTTGATATTAAAAGACTGTGAGAGCCGACTTCAGTACCAACTTACTGTACCTCACCCATACCGGACTTTGAGCGATATGAGCCGCATGTTTGTGATTTTCAGTAGAAAGCAGGCAGCTTAAGTATATTTGGTGCTTTATTGTTGATAGATATTATAAGTTTGTTGGGTGTGGTTGGAGGACGAACCTAGACAGGTTTACTTGCAAACTGGTGCATTTGACTTGCGTATTGCCCACATGGTTGTGCGTGAATTAGCTGGAGTTATCGCATAGTGGCCGCATCTGCTAGCTTGTTTTGACTGATGTGGGTGGGTGTTTTCAATTCTGTTGAGACATGTACTGCGGTATGGTGGTGAATATTGCTGGTATGCTTAAATGCTTTTGTGGGAACTCTCCTATCCACCTACGTGGCATGTCATTGCACTGTTGACTGCCCAAAGTGCTCTGTGTATAACGTTGTGTTGGACGTTCATGTGCATTGTTTATTCTTCACTAAGAAGCAGTGACGCCAAACTGTGTTCATGCTGTCTCTGTGACACTGACAAAGTCCTCGCAATTCTGATTTATGATCCCGGTTTTCTCAACTCAGTATTATGCAAATACCCAGATGCTGTGTCATTTGGACATATTCTGACATATGTATATTTTGTGCATGTATAATTGTGAGTTATATCGGTTATGGTATTACTATACAACCCTTTATGCATATAGGGACCGGTCACTTATCTTTACGTGTCTAAAAGTACTGATTCAATTTGTTGTGCTGTTTAGCCTTAACTGTTCTTTATATCTTTCACAGAGCTAGACTGTGAGCTTCCACTGTCGCAAAAACCTATCATCCTTTCAAATAATTTCACTGACCCTTCATTTTCTTGCTCATGTTTGTAACCTATATATGTATTCACGTTTCTGTATAAATATGTTTTTGCACTCCACCTTGTCCATATGCATGTATTGTAACGATATACATGCAATCCTTTCTGTAAAGATGATATGCACTACACCTGCTTCATATGTTCTGGATGTACTTTTAAGTACAGTGCTCCAACACCCTTGATTACTGGTCTACGCCATTAAAAAAAAGTGTAAGATAAAATTGAAAGTGCTATTAGGAGCACATTGACACCTACCTATGTCGAAAGCATGCACTGTGTCTTTTATAGATAGTTCTGTGTAATGTAATCTGTAGGTTGTTGGGTTATAGTTGAATGCAGTTGGGGCTCCATGATGACATTTTAGATGCATAACCGAACTGTTTTGGGTGCACATGTTGTGCGCTAAAAGTGCTGTTGGGCGTAGCTACGAGCCTTTTACTTCACTGATACATGGTATTCAGGGCCCAGCTAGCTTGTCCATTCTAGGCATGTTACCAAACAGGTACAGTGAGTCCAAGTACCGACCTTCTGTCTCTTACCTCCCTCAGCTCTTCTCTCTCCTCCCTCCTTTCACTGCCTCAACCCCCTCTCTTTCTACTACCCATTTTCCTTTTTAGGTCTCGCCTGAGCTTTTGTAAAAGGGGGATCTGGAAGTGCAAACTAGTGCTTTTCAGGCCTCCAAATACAGTGCATGTGCGCCGGGCGCGCGCACCATTTGGCAGCCTGAAAAGCACTGCCTGATCACTTTCGGCTTTGATGTCCTCAGTGAGCCGCGCGGCCACTGAGGACATCAAAGCGGCCTAGTGCACACCATTTGCCACCCCCTTCCTGCTTGTTAGGCTCTCAGCCCACCGGCTCCTCTTCCTTTTCGTTCCACAAATGGGAAGGATTTGTCTGAGTATTGAGTGGGGTCAAGAAAACGGGGTTCCATTCCCGGCTCCGACGCTTGGCTGAACTATGTGACCCTGGGCAAAAACATCTTCTTTATTCTTTATTTGGCGAAACCCGGAGAGATGAGAAACTGACTAAACAGACCATTAACAAGCATTTGCAATGCAATAGGTCTCGCATTTCGCGAGTTTGAGCTATTGGCATTGTAAATGACAATTCCTTTTATTTATGTTTTGGTTTTTAAAACATAAATAAAAGACATTGTCATTTACAATGCCAATGGCTTAAACTCTCGTAAATGCGAGACCTATTGCATTGCAAATGCTTGTTATCTCAGCCCCCTTTCCTGTCTGTCCCTTCCCTGCCTCAGACCGTCTCTCTCTCTTCCCGGTCTCAGCTCTTCTCTCTCTTATCTTACCTGTCTCGGACCTTCTGTCTCTCTTCCCTGTCTCACCCTCTTCTCTCCTCCTGACCTCCTTTCACAGCCTCCACCCGGCTCTCTTCTCCACCCTCCTCACCGCCCTCCGTGTTCAGCCTCAGCCCTCCCCTGCCCCACAGCTCTTCTGTAATTGCAGCGCTGTGTGCCTGGCCCGGAGCCACCAATCAATGTGTCACTGTTGAAATGTTAATGCTAATTGTATAAGGGCCCCAGCAGGCAGGCAACTAGAGACAAATTTCGGGGGGGGGGGCAACACAACTAAAGCCTCATTAACGAGTAAATGGTCTTTTAAAGACCTGTGAAGTACTCGGGTCCGGCTGCAATTAGATGGACGCCAGCCCGCGAGGCTGTCTCAGCCGGGCTGACACACATGACGGTGGGATGGGGGGGGCCTAAAGCCCAGTGAGCCCAATGGGGGTTGCGCGCCTGGGCTCCAGTGGCAGGCCCTTCAGTGGCAGTGCCAATTAATCTCAGGAAAAGCCGTCGCTGACCTTGGGCAGGAACCTGCTGCAGCCGTGCGATGCTTATGTAATTTAACCGTAAAGAGTGTAATCACCGCCCTCATCCCCGAGGCCTCCCAACCCGGCTTCGGTGCCGGGCTGCCAAGTGCTGCCACACCGTGCCGCCGCCGGAGATGGTGAGACGCCCATTAACACCAGCGCGGCGCCAACTGTTGCATGTCTAAACACTTATAAGGTCCCAAAGGCGAGACCTATTGGCTATGCCAATGCTTGTTGTGATTCCAATAGGTCGCAAACCGAAACCTACCTCATGAATATTAATGAGGGAGGTCTATTTGCGACCCACTTGGAATCGCTAAACATGATGGTTTGCGATTACCAAATAGTGAATCACAAAAGTCCGCTATTTGGTAATCGCAAAGCCTTCCCTATGTATATCTAGCTCATAATGTAGAAACAAGTAAGGTGTTGCCTTCTAGGGGGCTCCTATTCCAGCTGTAAGTTGAGTACATACTGTGTGTCCCTTCATTTTCGGAAAGCACCCACTACATCTTAAGACTGCCAACCATTATTCAACCACTGGCCACAGAGCACAAGTGGGTTCATACTCTACCCCATACATGCAGAAAGTCCCTCTTCCTTGCAGTTCCTTAGTTTTTGACTTCTTTACCCTCTGCATAGACCATGGCCACGGCAACCCAGAGCACTTGAACATTATAGAGGCCACATCTGTCTTTGTTTGTTCAGGGTGAAAATGGGAAAGCAGAATCTAAGTTCATTGTGCATGAAACAGCCAGAACAGATGAAACTTTCTTTTAAATCCTTAGTGTATAAATGATGGCAGCAGCCGAGTGGGTGAAGAGATACTGATTCAGTAACTTAGAAAAGTTGTTTAGGAGGTCGCTGGATGCAAATGGTGGATGTGACACTGCACCAGATTACAAGAGTGACTTGCGGTTACTTACAGCGCTATGGGACGGTTCATTCCTTGGATCACCCCGTCCAAGATGCCAAGGCCTTCATCCGTCAAGAAGGACAAACGAACACCTCGAGCTTCCAGCCTGGCAGCTATTTGTAGAGCACCTTTATATCCAGACACCTATGGGCAGTCAAAGAATAGATTAGAAGAAGGGGCAAAAATCTTAGGGAAGAAGCTGTGGCGGAAACCACAAGGTCAACCTACATAACATGGACTGAATCAAGGAGGCGGTTAGATTTACATGGCAAGGTAAGAAATAGTGAACATGAAATCATTTTTAGATACCGCTGCAACCACAGCTACATTTTGTCTATTTAACGTTATTAAATTGTTTGCTGGCCTGCAAGAGCAGCAAAGAAGGGTGGGGAGAATGCTAAGCATGAAGTGGAGTAAGAAAGAAAGAAAGATAGGTATTCACTAGGAAAAGAAGCAAAGGTAACAACAGACATAAGGAGGATATAGGGGTGGAAATTCAGAAACGGACAGAATCAGAAAATTGAGAGTGCGGGACAGACAAGCAGAATTACAGGGTGACAAAAACTGAAAGAATGAGGGAGTGAGAGAGAAAGAACGTGATAATTAGTGACATGGAATGGCAGAGAGAAATTTAAAAAACAGGATTTTGTTAAAAAGCAAAAAGGAGCTAAGAGGGTACTGCACATAGATAACAAGAACAAAGTGAAAAGGGCAAAACAAAGACATCTGGAGGGGTTTAAGTGAGTGGTCTCTAGAGCTACAGATCACAAGACAGTTTTGGATGAAAGGAGGCAAAAAGGATCCAAAAAGGTGGTGAAAGCAGAAAGGTGGAGCCACCAAAAATGTGGATGAGGCCCTCTACCTCTTCATCGTGCCCGATACCCACGTAGAAGGATCTCTGCGGTCTGAACTTTATCTTCAGTAGGAACTCCAGGGCCTGCAAAATGCCCTAAGTAGGGGACACAACATGTATCAAGTAAAGCAATACAGCATAGAGGGATCTTCACGTGGCAAGGCATTGAACATAAGAGAGGACAAGGGAGTGAATGACTTAGGAAAGAGCATTGAGAGGTCAGAGAACAGAAGCAAGGTGCTTCAAGGAGCCCATGGGAGGGAGCAATGGAAAGTGGATAGGGAATAGTCTGAAGCAACTGGGAGCGCAGGTCTAAGATGTGACATATTAGCGTGGAAGCTACAGGAGGGAGCACACAACAATGCACGGGGCTTGGAGGTGCACAGTAACCAGAAGGTGTAGTAAGAGTTAGAATGGGGCTGCACAAAATGGAGAATTGAGTCATGGGTAAGTGCAGGCATGCAGGGTAAAGGGAGGCCTATGGAAGAAAATGCCAAGGAGAAGCATGGGGGTGGAAGATATCTTACAGTCGACCCTTAAGAAGGTGGCACAGGGTGGCGATCAGAGAGGTATGGGGTGTCAAGCATATTGCAGCAAAAGAACAAGATTCCCATATAAGAAAACGAGGACTTGGGCAAAAGACTAAAAGTGTAAGAATTTGAAATAAACACAACAATATTGAATTTTTTTAAATTTCTTTTACTGTTTTTTTTTACTATGTGAAACATGACAAGGTGGAAAAACAAGTAACTGAAAGGCAATGGCTTTGGTCTACTTTTTTAATCCTCGACTAGGAGGCCTCCCCCTTCCCTTGCTCTGGAGGACAACCTTGATGAGGAGTGCTTAGCGGATGGGTCCACATCAAGTACTGCAGACCTTCACAGCAGGTCAATGCTTAGTTGGATGCAAAGATTCACTCTCCTCTTGTGTCATGGAGCGCGTCTTCCACCCCCATGCTTTTCCTTGCCATGTTCTTCCATAGGCCTCCCTGTGCCCTGCATTCCTGCACTCACCAATCAGTGTCAACCTTGGCTCTTTTAGGTGGAGGTGGCTGTGGCGCATCATCAGTCCCCAAATGAATGGTCCCTTCTTGAAAAAGAATGTTGTTAGTCCACTTGCTACACCAGCTCCAAGGGATGTAGGAGACCCTTGCATCCTTTCCCAAGGGAGACAGTTAGAAAACTGGACCTAAAGGCCTAGAAGAAGGAGGCAAGGATTCCTTAGCAGCTTAACCTCAGCGGTACAAGGTTCTACCTGGGTCATTTAATTGTCACTAGGCATACATTCGGAGTTGACCTCAGGATAAGGGGGATCTACCCTGAGGCCGTGAGAGAAACCTGGTGTTGTAGTGTTTAGAGGAAGGGTGTTCAACTGAGGTTAGCCCTTTCAGGTCTGCAGGTTCAACTGCAATTCTTCAAGGTTTAGGGGGAGGACGGAAGTGGCATTTGTGGGGGTTCCCGCTATATTCCTGAATGCTTTTTTATTCTGGAAATGAACTTCATTTGGTGCTGACTGTACTGTAGAGTAGGCCCTTCAAATAAATGATCCTTACAACAGATATGCCTTGAAATGCTTATTAAAACTGGTTATGTTGGCTAGGCAACAAGGGGAGAAGGGGTCTCTGTGCAGGACGACTCACATATACGATTGTTTCTCGATTGCATGGGGCTTTGGCTTGGATTAGGGTGCGTTTCCAAGACACATTCCAAATTTCAAAGGGAACCTGTTAATTGAAAATGACCTCTCCTCAACCACCGAGGTCACTTTGCACTCTTCAGATGTGTGTAGGATTATCTTAATGTACAGAGATAAATTAGCCTGTTATTGTCACCCTTGACTTGGCCTGAAAGGGCGAGCGTCCTTCTAAACTCAGTTATACATGGCCCTGGCCTACTCCTCGTCTAGGACAGACATAGGAAATCTGCAGGTCTGCTACTAAGTCCAGCCCATCCACTTCCTTCTACTATTGGCTAGAGGTGAGACCCTAAGTACAGGAAGTTCGGTAACCGGATTCAACAGCTGCTACACATTTGTAGTATGGTTGTGAGTAAACTGCAGTATTTTGCAACTCTCAAGATTTTTTTCTATAGATCACATTGAAACAGATAATTTAGGAAGGTGTAGATAACTCAGCTAAGTAAGTAGTGCAACTAGTAAAAATAAAATCCAAGTGATGGCATTATAGATAAATAATTGTAGCATCCCTGGACGTCAGTCTGCCAGCAAGACGAAGTACCTATTCAACACGCATAAAAATCTTGGGGCATATTTAAGCTTGCACAAAGCACGTACATTTATCACGCTACACAAAATGTAATGGTCCTAAATCGATACAGAACATACACTTTAATTCACAAAAGTATTTTGTTGAAAAAAATTGAAGGGGGGGGGGGATTTACCCCCTTAAGAAATGTTAATGAGTCTGTAAAATGAAGAGGAGTGTGCTTCCTGTCACTCTCTTGCCCCCTCAGGAACATGGAAAGCTACCTGTGACAGCCTACAGGTGCTGGGGAGCCATTAACAGAGCTTAACAACTCCATATTACTTAAAGAAGGTTGGTCTTTGTGTCAGCTTCTTACTCAGTCACTTCCTAGCTTGCTAACAATTGTAAAACAAGAAGTTTGCACTCTTACCTGCTTTTCCTGAAATGCTGGTCTGTCTTCTCATTGGTTGTAGCGCATCATCAGTCCTCAAATGAGGTTTTCAGGTGGCGCGGGGCCCTCAAGACTCTAATGGACGGGCTGCTTAAAGAAGCTAAATCCTATTGTATATGGGTTCTGCAAGTAAAGTGATGTTCCTCCTTGGTCCACGTGGGCTGTCTGTATGCCAGATTTCCAGAATATGCACAAGCTATTTTGAATAGAGTGAACCAAAGGAGAACCACTGATAGTAATTGGTTACCCTGGAATTCTGGCATATCTGTGGTACACAAGGACCAGCACTGGATACCCCAAGGCTAAAACTTCCAGAAAAGCCTCCGACTTAGGAATTTAATTACTCCATCAACAGTATTCACTGACAAGTCATAGCCAGTATCTAGCGCATTGAAAATAGAATCACTATCTCCTGACACTGTGGCGATATCCACCTTCCTTGTAGAACGAAGAGAAACTACTGATAAAAAGGACTGAAAAAGTAGGGCTGTATTGTGGTGAACACATATAATCAATTGTCTCTGCACTGGAAAGTAAGAATGAATTTCGGGAGATCCTAAAGCCTGATGAGGTGGGCAACTCTTATGACCAGGGAGAATTGTGGAAACAGAGTCCTCTTCCTTTACTGGAAACTGAAAAGTCACTGAAGGTTATGGACATTAATTAGAAGGGTATGACCTTTGTTTGCCTTCTGAATTAGACATATGGCTTTAGATTTAGAATGAATAGGTATCATGGGCTAAACAACAATTTTCAGTACAGAGGAGCCTGTCCCAGATTTTTTTTTCCCTGTATGGGAACGGTAAAGGACTTACTACTAATAATACAGGTATGTTTTTTTTAAATCCTCTTTTGTGTTTTAGCTTTTATTTTGTGTGCTTATAAACGGAAGGTCTGTATTGAGGCAGGCTCCTGTAGTGTTCCGCACACCCACATCAAATTTAAATATAGAATATAACCCTCTGAGCCTTTGTGATCATCTGCAAGAATCAGCTGTAGGTGTAGTCAATTGTGGATAGTTCATTTTGAAGGTTTTGCACCTTGACCCTGAGAGGAGTCTGGCTCAGTCACTAAAGGACGAATATTTATGCAAAGGCGCATTTGTTTTTCTATGGAGATCTTGCTTTCATAGCCTGGTTGATCCCAGACTAATCTGATGCTGTTATAGCCGTTACAGAAGCAGAAACACCCTTTAATGATAGCTTTAGAACTCTGTGAGGAATGAACGGGTCATTTGATAAGGGAAGGCCACAAGCTGGGTTCTCATCGAGAGGTATAGGGCACTGGGATATGAGAAGCAATGATCATACCAGTACCAATAGCTATTTACCAACCCAGATGGAGTACAGGGTTAGAATCAATCTTTCCAACTTTGAAGGCTTTGTAAATGATGATGCCTTTTATTGATCTGTTTTGCTAATTAACAAATGAATAAAAGGCACTGTCATTTACAGTGCTAACAGCTCTAACTCTTGTAAATGCGAGACCTATTCTAAGAAGCAGCTGCCATTAGCCCGGGCTGCTCCAAAAGTGAAAGCACCCGAATGTTGCAGGAAAGCATGTCGTGCCTGCAGTAGGAGAAACTCATTAAAGAAAATAGTGCTTACAGACTAAAAAAGACATACCGTGTAACAACTGAAGTAAAAGGGCCATTCCTCACTGGAGGTTACAAATGAAGACAATGCGGTACTAAGGAGGGGCTAACAAGCCTATTAGCGAATCAGAAGCCAGCATTTACAAAGGACAATGACACAAGCCCATGAGAAATATGGGTGGAGCTTCTATTCCATACTCCAGTACAGCATGCCGCAGAGCAGCACATGTGCTTCCCAGGCTCGACCTTAAAAAAGAGATGGCCGAAACGGGTTGTGGATGCAAACTTTGAGGCAGGGCCTGGTAACGTAGAAATATGTTTAGGCAGAGCACCACAAAAACCCTCAATGTTTTTCTTTTCAACAGCTTGTTCTGGCCCTGCCCATTACTGCAGGGAATTTGCAACTACTTAAGAAGGGAAGAGTGCAGGATGGCAGAGTTGGTACTACAGAAGAAGGGCAGAAAGGATTTCATGGTTATTGAGAAAAGACTGAAGCAATGAAATAAAGCAATGTGTTCATTGTTTTAGAGTGACAAAGGGTACACCTAAATCATGGGGAGTTTTGAAGATCATCTATTTCTCATGAGGCAGCCTGGTGGCTCTCAATACGTACAATAGCTGAGCCTTTGTCATCCAGTGTTCCTCGCCCATAGATAAAGCCATCAACTTCCTTGGCTGCGAAGGGTGGATAATTCCAGCCCTCGTCAGATGCGGGCACCACGTCAGAGTGGGCCAGCATCATGTAAGGTTCAAGTTGGAGGTCCGAACCTTGAACGGTAAAGAGGTGGCTGTATCCTGCAATTATCTCATGCTGAATAAAGCTGCAGGAAAACAATTCAGGGAAAACTGCAAGAAAAATAGAGCGAGTTAATTGTGGCTATAGAGAGACACTTCGGTTTAAAACAAATTTAAACGTTCAGAAACTCTAAGATAAAAGACGTTATCGAACAAAGCGCATTTAGAAGTCTTCTGTTGTAATTCATTTAAGGTTAACCATAATGTAAAGTTGCACCTCCTATGCTGCTTCACTGATGTTACCCACGTTTCCCACTGCAAAGTCTGCACTTATCAAGCTATGCAATTCCAACACTGCTTTTCTGATGTTACCTACATCTCCGGCTACAGTCAAAGTCTGTATTAATAAAGGTATGCACCGGTGCAGGCTGTTTCAATCATACACTGCACCTCTCCTGACACACAGAAATCCAGCATGTACCAAGCTATGCACCCCCACAGTGGAGTCAGTGTGTGTTCTTGATGTTATGCTTATGCACCTGCCCCGTAGCAGTCAGTACACCCTCATCAAAGTATGCATTAAGAAGGTTATGGCTCCTCCGACCATAAAAGTCAGTCTGAACCCTGTAATGCCACCACCCCTCATAGAAAAGACAGACCAAAGGCCTCACAGCATTAGTACCTTTTTTGATGTATGTGTTGAACTCCTCCATGGCAGTCAGGTTCAGTTTGTCTTCTGAGAAAGAGACGGTGGGGATCCTGATGGCCCCTTGGAAAGAGAAACAGACCTGCATGTCAGTACTAAACAATCACTTGAAGATGCAGCGTATTCTGAAAAGAAAGTGGCTGCTGATTTGACTCCTAATTATGCCTGCTCGCACCCATAGCACTCAAATTCCCTTCCAGAAGTCCTCCAGGGGACAGCTGGATAAAAAACACCTACAAGTTTTTACCTTTACAAATACACTTTTCAGTGAGGAATCGGTCAACCTAACAATTCAGTCAGTTTAATGTTTTTTTTTTGCTTTAATCAGAGTAGTTCTGATAAACTGAAGCATCTGTAGCATTTTATATGGATTTGCATAGTAGAGGTACAGACTTCTTCTGAACTTGCAGCAGTGGTGTGCATCCAGGCTGGAGCACTCACAAGAAAGACACAAAGAGGTGTGAACAGTCTGTGATGGAGTGGGTAAAACAAAAATGTTGTATACCCCCCATTCTGCATGTTCATACTAATTAGAATAATCTATTAATTATAATAAGTATTAATGTGTTTGTTTGCTATCTAATCGACCCTACTAATGTATGAATTACACATGGGATTTGCATTTGCATGGCTAAAATAATTTGTAAACTAATATATGTATGCATACTAACACAAGAAAAATAGAATATTACATGGTATATGTTGCCTTTGTGATGTAATTGTAAGTTGCACCAGATGACATCATTGGGTGAGTATAAACGCTTTAAATGTCGCCAATATGCTAGATAATTACACACACATAAGGGAATTAGTGAGGGTTAAACATTTTATTAGTTATTTCCATGTTTAATTACTTTTTGTGTTTGTTTTGCTTAAGTTGACCAATTTGGCCTATGATAAAATGGCTGGCCTATGGACACGACGAAACAGCTACCATTCCACGAGGTTTCCGACTAAATGCGCATGATCCAGGCTCCTGAACAAGTGGCCTCAAGATGGCCTGTACCACTGACAAGGTCGTGACTGGACTACTGCCAAGAGCTTTAACAATGGACAATCTTAGCAAAACCGGATGGATCATGTCTGACAGTGTGACATCATAGACTTTGGGAAACCGAAACGGGCGATCTTAACCAACCAATCAGAAGTGCCTAAAACTGACTTTTGCTACATTTTATCATTAATTTCATTATAAAAAGACGGTAGAATAGTGAGTTGTTTTGCTCTTTTTCCTGTTTCCTGACGTTATGCTGACGGAGAGGACGGTGACACTGCAAGACAGCTGTTTCCCTGAATCTTTGACAGACTAGATTGCTGCCCATTTTCTTGATGAACTGAGGACTCTTAGACTGATAGGCATTGATTGATGCGGACACGTTTATGGTCCAGACCCAATCTTTGGGACTGTAGCGTGCTGCATGACGAATTAATTGACTTAAGAGGACGACTAATAGCCAGATTAAGTAACTATGATGTTCTGTGAATTGATTAAAATTCTTACTAAAAATTTGCATTTATTAGATAAAAATATTATTGATTAACAAGCAAATGTGTTGGGTTATTTATTATCATCTGAATCTAAATGAAAAGGATTAGAATCACTTTTCCAAATTCAACTAAATTGATCCATCGACTAAGTGGAAGGAATATCTTGAGATTCAGGATCAAGATGTGCTGGATTGAAGATATTTAGTGGATGTTAATGTAAATAGATATTCTTTTCACGCCAGCGTTTGCAACATCTAGCTCTCCTGTAAGAACAGAACAAATGAGAGTGTGTGAGTGTTGGTGTTATGGGCCCCACCAATGAACGTATTGAGTGAAAGCGTTAGTATGGTATCTGGTTTGTGACGAAGGGAGGATAGGAAATTCCACGCTGGAGCAGTTTTTCTTGGTAGCAGAGTTATGGTTTTTATTGTTTTTGTTTGGTGATTATTACTTGTAAATAGCTTATTGATTATTGATTGTGGATAGGTATTGGTTTATGTATTAACACTCTATGTTGAGTCGCGTCGAGTTCTATGTTGTTTGCACGACTTCTGGGATGTAGGAAGTTTGTAACGGTTCCGTAGTAGAGCAGAGGTAAGTGCTGCTCTCGGGAAAGACGGAATTGTTGTTGTCCTGTAGGTACACGGGGAAAACATGTGACGATTGAAGTTGCACGGCGCATTGTCTGGGTTCGATTCGGTAACATCGTCGTGTGTTGCCATTAGAGATATCTCCTGTATGAAAGAAGTGTATGGTAGCGAAGGTCACCTGTGAAATTTTGGTCTTAGGTACCAGGGGTCCAGATGGCACTCCAATAACGCTCATCACTAGAAAGGTAATAGGTGCTCCCTAAGCTTGATAGAAGGATAAAGTAGAGGGTAGCGCTACTTTGTTAACGAGTGTCATAATTCTGTAGTAGGACAGACTGTTCGGTGTTCTCGGGAAAGACAGAATTCTGTGTGAATGAACTACATTTTCCGTATGAAAGTGCGTGAATGAAATAGCATTCAGGTTAATCGTGAAACTCTGGTTTTATTTCTCAGGAGAATTGGGTCTCCAACTAGGTGTCTTAATTCTGGAGAAACGGTTAGATAATGCTTGTTAGAAGGGTAAGGTAGAGGGATGTGCTACTTTATCAACGGAAGTAACGATTCCGTAGTAGGGCAGAGGTAAGCGCAGCTCTCGGAAAGATGGAATTCTTGTGAAAAAGGTCATTAACTATCCTTGGTTAGCGAAGCGGACAATGGTGGCGTTTTATGTCGTTACTAACAGATTTGTAAGTTAGAACAAGCGAAAAGAGCTTACAGAGAAAATTTTGTAAAGGAGGGGTCAGTAGAAGCCGGAGTAAGAGCAGCGGCTGCTGACGTCAGAAAGACCGCGCTGGGATTGGCCAGTCAGCTAGAAACGTAAACGCTCCTGATTGGTGCGTTAGTGTGAGTCGCGCTACGATTGGCTAAAATAACAGAATAGTCGTAAAGGAGAGACTAGTGATACGCGAAAAGACAAAATGATGTATTACGATCCACCTGAAAAAGAGAAAAAGTCCTGGTTTGGAAAAATCAAGAAGTGGTTTAAAAAGGACAAACCGATTGTGACTAGGGAAGGACAGTTGCTTCCCCCACCAAAAACCCCTGCATCCTTTATGGTTGTGAAATATGGATATCACACTTGTATTTGGTTAGACACTTGGGTAAAATATACCAGGAGTGACTGAGTTTTAGCATTTCCAGAGCATGGTTCGTTTAATTTAGCGGTTTTGAGAAATTTGAGAGAAAGAATGATGAATCTAGAACCGAGACCTAGACCAACACAGTTTGAAGCACTGACAGAATGGGAAAATGAGATGCATCACAGAGAAAGACAGAGGAGTGGCGGAAGGTATAAATACATGTTTGGCAGATACGGGCATGATACTCATTTTGAGAAAATGAGAAGGTGGCGGAATGAGAGTATGACCAATGGGTTGTTTCCTGTAAGAATGGTTGGAGGGAAAAAATGTACAGAAAAAAGACATAATTTAGAACCAAAGGGGTACGGGGTGAACGAACTAGAGGATGATGTTCTTGATGATGTTTTATAAAAACCCACCTCCATATCAACCAGAATCTGAAATGTTGACACCAAGTGCCCCATGAGAGAAACTTTGCGAGTCATTAAGACAGAGCAAGTACCTCAAGAATTAGGGGAAAGTAAAACAATGGGAGAGAGAAAATCAGATGATAAAATGAGTAGTGAAAATTCAGCAGAGTTACCAACAACAACCTTAGAATTAACTGAAAAGATAAGAGAATTGACCAAAAATTTAGAAGCTGTAACTGTTCCAGTGACTATAGGCCCTGTAAAGCCTATTTTTGACAAACAGAAGGATAGTGAACATTGTTTAATGGTTCCTTATAACAGTAATAAACAAATTGAAAAATCAAGGCAGAGTTCAAATGAGAATCAATGGAGACAGACAATGGGTATGATGGAGCCAAATGCCTCAAATAACTCATTTCTATGCCCAAAAGTTGCAGAAAGCCCTACTGTGAAGATGGAATCAGTATTTGAAACCCAAAGGGACTTAGAACAAACTAATGTAGAACAAGCATTTGCAATGCAATAGGTCTCGCAGTTATACGAGTTTGAGCTATTGGCATTATAAATGACAGTGCCTTTTATTTATGTTTAAAAAAAAAAATAATAAAAAGCATTGTCATTTACAATGCCAATAGCTCAAACTCCTATAAATGCGAGACCTATTGCATTTGCAATGCAATAGGTCTCGCATTTGCAAAAGTGTAAGCTATTGGCATTGTTCATGACAATGCCTTTATCTATTTTATTAAAAAAACACATAAATAAATGCCATTATCATTTACAATGCCAATAGCTAGTGTTGCATTATTATTAGCAATACCAACTGCTCACACTTTTATAATGCGAGACCTATTGCATTGCAAATGCTTGTTATGAGAGGTTTTATATTCACACGTTGAATTAGGCTTGCTTTGAAGAACTATTAAGCCGTATATTTCGTGGCTTTCGTCTCTAAAAAATAATTAAAATCTGCTTAAATACATCAAGGCAAACTTGACAACATTAATATGGATCTTGTGTCAACTGCATTTGTCACACAAGGCAGAGCGGTGCCCTTCTGTCACTGGCACGCCTCCTGGCACGCGCGCTACAATCACCGCGCTAAAATGGCGGCGCACCATAAAATCAAAGCGTGCATCTTTTGTGAGCCCGGGCTCCACTCTGACAAATGTTTGCATACGAAATCACTTTGAAGTGAAGATGGAATTGTTGGATCTCTGCTGCCGTGCACATATTTCAAAGATCGCATTGGCCGAATCTATTCTGTGTTCCGTTCTTTGAAAAACCTGCTTAAACTTTAAAACGTTTTACTGTGTGCTACTTATGCATCGCAACAAGTGGAAATTAAAATTAAATAATGTGTCACATGAAAAATGAATAGATTTACACCCGATTGAAGACGTGACAGTGCAAAGCCGGGCAGCATCATTTCATTTGGCTATTTTCCATCAGAGAATTTAGATTTCTTGCTTCAAGGGGCAATGCGATGTTTTTCGCCTTTTAACAGCATTTCAAAACATTCCCGACAAGATACGTCGTTTGTAAAACTACGCATAGGAATGCGTCACGGAAGAAAAAAAATCCTATTTCAGATGAAAGAAAATTATAGAAAAGCTTTAATAAAAAACGAACATTTCAATGACACTATAACTTGCTTTAAGCGTACGATGTATATAATGGAGTCATTTAGAAAACCTGGCGTTCCACCATTGATCAGAAACGTCCGTCTATGTTGCTGCTAAAAATGCTGCTGAAAAATCCCACTTTGAAGTTTTACATCATTGCATGCACAATCAATCAGGCCCCTTGAAAGCCTTACAAATCGAGTGGCTGAGAAGATGCGAATGAAATGAAATAGGAGGCTGGCGGTTCCATTTGATGACGTATCATGACGTAATGTATGTTATATTCAACATTACATATTGGAATGACCGTGAACAAACATTTTTTCTCCGTTTGTTAAGTTTTTCCTACCCACTGCAGGATGTAAACATGTGGCTAGGCCAATTATGTAATGAACTAAGCCCCCTGGAAGGGTGAGTTACCCCAGCCACTGAAATATGCAGGGCGCAGGCCACGACTTCGAAGGGTGCTTGGCAGTGTCCTCCTCGATAGTGTGGCGACTGGGAGCCTCAGCAGACCAGAGGCATGGTTAAAGGGTCTCTTTACTAACATGTTCTTGGGCACCACAGAAGGCCCAAACTTCGGGCTTGATTTGTAAAAAAAAAAGCGAAACAGACGTGCCAGGGCGATTGTCAGGAGGCCACTGTTGCCTGCATTACCCATTGCTCCCACTAGCGCTGCCAATGACTGTACTATCACTACTAGCCATCACACCCATAAAAAGTATGACAGTTTAAACTTTAAATATACATTAAAATGACTAATACATGCCGCCGAAGCTATTCTTATAGTTAGGTTGCGGGTATTAGTGTTTTAAATGCATATTTAATTATTAAACAACAGATGTTGTGCTCCTCAAAAGAAAATACGACAAACAGCGCCACCATGTGTCGCTGTCATAAGAGCCGATGTTAACAATAAAGCGCCAGTGAGGAGCACCGGAGACCACCGGGTTGTATTAAGCACGGCCCCTCCTTCAGTACAGAGTGACACTCCTGAACCTCCCTCGGCTTCCGTTAACCCTCACTCAACGCAGATGTTATTGAACAGTGAAGGATATGGGCTGACTGAGCCCTGCACTGTTTAGGCCGGTAACCTTCAGGTCATGCGAGGGCGTCCATCTGCATAGAGTGCATGATTCCACTAAGCTATTTTACTGAGACACAAGGGGGCTCCTGTCGCTCATAGACCAGAACTGTGCGGAAGCACATTAGTATCCGAAAGTGCTCTGGGTCCTAAGCATGTAATAAGCACCTGCGCTTTCCATCCTTTATTAACATTATCAATTACTGGCCAAATTAATTTGGTAAAGTTTATATAACACATGCATAAGTAAAGTATTCCATACAAAAGTTTTCAGCGAGTTATCGAAAGGACCGCTGCTCAAATAGAAACGGCACGACTGCTGAGAAAGTCAAAGACGACAAGGCAAAACGCCGCAAAGCGCCTTAAGGCACCAAAGATTACACATCTGAAGGGATGAAACAAATGTCTTCTGTCTAAAGTAAAACGTGTGATGATATTAAGATCTGCCAAGCGTAACTTCCAAAGACAGCTTCTGGACCGGTTGCATCCGTCAGATTTGAATAAAATATGAAAAATACGGCGCATCGCGAATAGACTACTGAAAATTAACCTTTTTTTAATAATTATTTCCCATTTTTCTTTGCCTTCACAATACATCTAATGAAAAGGATGTCACATGATGCGATATAGACTCTTCGTTTTCCTGCCTAATTAAGTGTGAAGCGCTCTGCTGTTGCCAGTTACTTTTAAACACTGGGGAACTATCGTCCTAGCAGTTGATAGCACATAGTCTAATGACGAGTAATAATGTGGATTATTTGATAGTGATCTCATAGCCTCATCGATCATTTTTTAATCGCTATCAATAACATGTTACTGTTTCCCAACTGAACGCACTCATCTTATTAACATCTAAAGAATGAAATGCGTAGGGTTCTTGTCAGGATTCCAATTTGTGACTTACACAGAAGCATAACAATCAGTGTGCAGCAGGTGCAGGGGCACCGGGCCCAGGGACCCGCGCGGCCGGTTGCACTTCACTATCGCTTTATTGTATTACCTAAACAGCGGTTGAGGCGGAGTGGGGGCCTCGATGCGTGCACTGGGGCCCATGCCACCCTTGCAACGCCACCGGCCCAGCATGTCTCATTCTCTCTGCCCCCCCTCCCCTTCTTCAAACCCTTAACTCGTTGAGTGCAGATGTGTCCTGCAATGTGTGTTTGTTTTGATTAAAGCATCGGCACACTCCCACTGTTGTTGGTAAGAAGCACAGCACGCCTACCACAGGTTGTTTTCACCGTGAAACACTAAAGTACAAGGGTTTTTCAGATAGTGCAGGAGAGGGTCAATCATGGAGGGAGGAAGGGAGGCGGCCGTGCGGCCGCGAATGTGAAAGTGATCGCGATCAAACATCAAAGCGCCCGTGCGGGCGCGAAAGTGAAAGAAAACGAGTGCTTTCAGGCTGCCAAATGGTGCGCGCGCCCGGCGCACATGCACTGTATTTGGAGGCCTGAAAGCACTCGTTTGCGCTTCCCAAACTCGCTTACTATAAGTCTCGCCAGAGCAGCGCTAAAGCGCTGTCTCAGGCGAGACCTAAAAACCAGTAGGCCCATCTTCAGAAGAACTGAGCGAATGGTTGAGAAGTCTGCAGAGAAAAGACAAAGAATCCCAATCAATAGATGTAGCCAAACTACGAATGGTATTGGAAGAATTAATAGTAGGAACTATTCCCACAGAGAAGTTAAAAACTTACCAGGAGGAGGAGTTGTTGTTGTTTCTGTGTAAAAGCATAACTTGGAGAGCAAAAAATCTCCATGAAAGATCAGAAGTAGCAAATGAAATGGGTATAAACATTGAAAAGGTAAAGGCCCTACAGAAACCATATCGAATAGATTTCACTGAAAAAGATATTGAAAATTTGAATACCACAGGACGAATGAGTCAGATTAAGGAAATAATTATCCTGCTGAGGAAATGGGGAGATGTGGACAAATGGACAAGCAGATGGTATCGAAAACGAGATGATGCTTTAGACAAAACTTTTGCAGCTTTCCCTGTAAGAGAAAAGGAGAAGGTAGTAACAGAATGTCCTATGAGAGAAATTCCAGGAGGAGGATATGTACATGTCCCATGGACTAGACAAGATATTTTGTCATTCCCAAATGATTTCCCTCGACTACGTGAAAAACCCGTCGAGTGGTATAGGCAGGTAGACAGATTTGTAAAATTGTCCAAAGTATTATGGATTGATCTAAACAGCCTGTTTGACATAATAGTACCAGCAGATTTATGGACGGAATGCAAACTTATGATAAATTGGCCCACACAAGAATATCCTAGAGATCCAAAGACAGGAGCCCCAGACCCCGAGGTAATGAAGAAATACGAGCAGGTCATTGTCTTTTTGAAAAACAAAGTACCTCCTAAAGAAACAGATTGGTTAAAGATTGACAGAACTCATCAGGAAAGTAAGGAGTCGGTACATGCTTACTATGTGAGGTTGATTTTGGCTTTTAAACTATTTAGTAGTGATGAAAATTTGAGCGAAAAGGACTCGAGTCATTTTGTATATGGTCTACGTCCAGAAATTAGTGAAATGATCAAACAACATACCGTAGATTGGCAAAACAAGAAAATAGATGAAGTATTGAGACATGCAAAATATTTCAGTGATGAGATTGAGGCCAAACAACGAACGCATCTGCACGTATCAACAGCCAGCTCTGACAGTGATCAGGAAGTCAAGAGCTTACCACTTTCTAAAAGGACCATTCACTTCCTTACACAGTTCTCGAAGTCCTACTCTAAACCCCTGACATCAACTAAATGGCAGGCTCTGGAAGATTAATGAGCAGCCCTCTGTATCAGAATGGACCTAATCAAATTTCGAAGCGGAAGACCGTCTCCTCTTCCCCTAGTTCAGTGCCTGGGCTCCTTCCCTCAGTCTCAGGAATGTCAACAATACACTTTCACAGTCTGGGAAAGCAACCTCGCCTCCATCTTGTGCACATGAACAGGCTTGGGATGTTCAAAATAGCACAAGTTAAGCACACACAATCTCAGAGCTAGGATTTTGGGCTCACCGGTTCCAGCAGGACACGAAAAAATACACACACACTACCAAACATGTCTCACACTCACTGCACATTAAAGCAATTGACAGGCACACAGGGGTTCACATAACAGAGCAACATTACACATAGTGGCAAGTATAACCATAAATGGTGAGTAGAACCATAAACTCTTTGACATAGATAAAAAAAAGAAAGTGTGGTCACAGTAATGAGTCTTAGAAACTCCGTACGCTCCCATCACCGCTCAAGTGACCTACCCAAGGCATGGACAGTAGCCTATGCTCACAAAGAAGGCCCACTTGGTGCGCCCCTCCAGGTCATGGAACAGATTCTGGATCCTGCATTACCATGTACAAGCCTAAGGCTATTTAAACATATTAATTAGTGTGATACCAGGGCTAAAACAAAAAGTCAGGATACCGATTGGACTTGCATGTCCACACTCTAGGTGCAAGTACCTGCCCGTTCACCATGCAGGAAACATTCCTGTTCCAACACATAGTAATCACACTCAATAAGTTCAATATGTGTCAGGATTACATCTTTTAACATTGCCTGATTGACACAAAGGGAATACACTATGAAGTCCCAAAACTGCACTTTGCGACTCACACTTAGTCTTTCCACGCATGGAGCACCCCGTGAATTGCTGATAGAATGTAAGGCACCCTAAAAAAAACATCTTTGAAAATGATGTCATTTGAGAAGTATCACATAATGCAATCTAATTGATTAGATTCTTTTTAAAAAAAAAATATTTTTATTAGCAATTCCAATAAATACAAATAAACAAGTAAATCGAGCAATAAATATAGCAGCTTTGTAAACACATTAATACACACTCAATGATGACAATAAAAATACATAAAAGAAAAATACAAAACAGTATAGAGAGGGAACGGTTCAAGCTGGAAAAAATTCATAGACTTCTTAATATTGCCGAACTCCATTCGCCCAAGCTGTAATTGGTGCCCAGATTTTTTCCCCAAAAATTCTAGACCGCAATGCTCTAGTAGCAAAGATGGCTTTCTCTTGATTATACACCCCCAGAAATCTGGCTAACCACATCTGAAAACTGGGCGGATGCGGATCTTTCCATTGTGCTGCTAATATGATTCTAAAAACATTCGTCCCTATAAAAAGACATGCCTCTTCTTCACGACTAAAACCTAGGGTATTATCATATCCTAGAATATAAAGTGTGCTAGAAAACACCATCTTATGTCCAAATACCTCCTCCCAGAATCCTAGCACCATATTTTTAAGTGGTATTAGTGCATGGCATGTGGTACTTTGAAATTTGGGACCGCGTAGGAGACAGGGCCCTACCCCTGTCTATTCCGGTATTGGCGAACCGCGAATGGTCAATGCGGTATGTACAAGTGCTTTGTGTAACGTTTTAGCGATAAATGCACTGTGTACACGTTATTATACATTGACTACGTGGGTTCCATCTTAGAGCGGTGGCCATCTTATGGTTGCCCTCACATAGGCTACATATTATGAAGCAAATACGGGCCTTTAGAGCACATGTGCCTTCCTTTGACTTCTCTGTGACCTGGGTAGCTTGGCTCCGCTGCCCCAGGTCAGTCCGGTCTCACGAGCTCCCCGTCCTACGGCCACCTGTGATTAGCATCAGGGTTTGACACACCATAAAGCCTTTTCATCCCACACGAGCCTCCGGCTAATCTCTTTCACACCTGACTCTTCCTGTTTTATGGCTTGTTTTCACAAACAGGAGCTGCCCGAGTTTATTGGGGCCTGTTGATATCTGATGTGGGATCTGAGCCTCGCTGGGTAAATAATTGTGGGCTGGCTTAACTGGAATGTGGGATGGTCATCATGACTCTGCCTTTTCGTTTGAAATGTATACATGTGAATGACCATATCGTAAAACGAAGAATGTGTGCCTGAAGCATGATATTTTGTATTTAAGGAGAAGCCCGTTTCTGTAACTTTAAGCAGTCTCCTGAGAACATACACGCTGTTGTACTTCTAGGATACCTGTAATTGGTCTGCAGCCAATAAACTGATCCTTGACTTCACCCAGAAGACTCTGTGTTTCTGTAGGTCTGAAACAGGAAAGAACCCGAAGTCTTAGGGTGTGTTCCCCTGCACCGCTGAGCTTTAAATGCCCGGTACTTCAGGCAATCTGAAAACATATGAGGCAGAGTAGCCGGTCCTATCCTGCATCTTGGGCAGGAATCGTCTGTTCTTTTACCCCATAAAAACAGCTTGGCAGGAGTAAAATACAAATTAAAAATTGTCTTGTATAGTTGTGCTTTCAAATTTGAGGATAAAAGCAGTTGAGATATTAAAACCAAACTCATGTCAATATCAATATCGGGGTTATGTAGTTTTTCGACCCATGAAGATTCAACCCCATCTAGATCGCTTGGAAGCTTCTCCTGGAGAATACCATATATAGTTCCTCTCCGAGTAGAATCTCTAACAATGACATCCATAAATGGGACAGTTTCGAGAGGAATCGTATTGGACCCCAAGATAGAATTAATTTGAATAAACTTAAAATAATCATTATTCGAAATTCCAAAAGTGTTTTGTATATTCAAAAACCTATGGCCTGTCCCATCCCCCAAAAAGTCACCAACTGTTTGTATCCCTGCTCTATCCCATTTTTTAGCAATTACATCATTAACATGTGATGGTAATATCGAGGATTGCCAAAGAGGGGTATATCTATTAAATTTCGGGATTTCCATCAGCTTAGTGGCCTGCCTCCAGACCTTCCATGCACTAATAACAATCCTCAACTTGTTTTTTTTATAATATCTTACTTCAGTTTGCCTTAACAGGAGTCCTTGAGCTTCTTTCCCCAATGCTATTTCATAGATAGAAGGAATCACAACATCTTGATTATCTTCATTCATCACAAGGAGAGGTACCATTTGTTGAAGAAGGGCGGCCCAATGGTATAGCCTCAGATTCGGAGCAGCTAGCCCTCCTCTGTTTTGAGGAAGAGATAAATATTTCATTGATCTCCTGATTTTCCCATACTGCCAATAAAACTAGACATTTGGGACTCAAGCAATTTCATGATTTTTTCCTCTAAAACAGGGGGATAGCCCGAAATAAATACAGTATTTTAGGGAGTGTATTCATTTTTAAATAATTGCATCTACCAATAATGGATAGATGTAGGTTATTTACCCTTAGAAGATCTTTAGTAATAGTCTTAATTAGAGGATCATAGTTCAGATTGTTAATGTTTTCTATTTTAGCTGTAATGCACACTCCTAAATAGGTCGTATTTATTGCAATCCTAGGGTCAGTAAATATAATATTTTCAGTGCAGAGAATAACCGTCTTATCTCTATTTAAAGACTATCCCGAATATTGTCCAAATTGACGTGTAATTCTTTCAATTTCAACAATAGCCTCAGCGGGATCTGGTGTTAAAACTGCCACATCATCGGCATATGCTAGAATTTTAGTCTCGTATTCCCCAACGATGACTGGTTTTATTTTCTGGCTGTATAATAGTCTAATAATCAGGGGGTTTATATATAGCACAAACAAAATCGGGGAGCAAGGACACCCCTGTCTGGTACCTCTTGAGATATTAATAGGTCTCGATTCAAATCCCATCATTTGTAACTTGGCCCTGGGTTGTTGATACATGGCCTTTATGGAATTAATAAGTCCTGGCCCGAAATTACATTGTTCTAAAACTCCCCACAGAAATCTCCAAGACACCCGATCAAACGCTTTTTCAGCGTCTAGGAGGATCATTGACATCGGGTCTCCCGTCTTTGACATAATATCAAATAAGGTAATAGCCCTGAGGGTATGATCTGTTGTGCCTTTGCCCGGGACAAAGCCATGTTGCCACGGGGAGACCAGATGTTCTATAACCCTCCCAAGTCGATTAGCCATAATTTTTGCATAAAGTTTAGAATCTGAATTGATCAGGGAGATCGGCCTGTACGATGTAGGTAAATCTACTGGCTTGCCTTTATTTGGGAAAACGATTATGTTAGTATCTCTCCAGGATTCAGGGGGGTTCCCGCTTGATTGTATACCGATAAACAGGTCTACTAAATATGGTAAAATTTGAATACCCAAAACTTTATAAAGTTCGAGGGGAATCTTGTCGGGACCAGCTGCTTTCCCTGAAGCTAAGCCTGATAGAGCTAATTGAAGCTCTACAATGTCAATTTCTCTATCAAGATCTTCCCTAGTGTCATTATCTATTATTTTGATTCCTTCCGTATCTCTCATAAACTACCTAATAAAATTTTTGCACATAATGCAATCTAATTGATTAGATTCAAACAGAAATAAAATGTAAAATGACCTTATTTTTTACTTTCAAGAACCTCGTTTTTAGGTCTCACCTAGGCAGCACATGTGCTGTCTTTTCGAGATATGCTGTATGGGCTATCAGCATGCCCAGCGCTTTCCATTGGTTGTTTCGTTTACCTTTTGAAATTTACATTCGTCCCGCCTTTTGTCGGTTTTGTTCACCCTGGAGACTGCCCCTGTTACATGGATCATTTCACTCTTGGCCATATGTTTAGTTTCGGCACATTACTTTTTCTTTCCGCTTTTGTCGCTGCTCCGCTCGCTTGTTTTTTATTGTTTTCTTCTGCTTGTGTCTTTGGCGCTTGTTCAGCTTCAGCGCCCTTCGCTGCTCCCAGCTGCTCATGTCCTCAGTAAGTGTTCAGCTTTGGCGCACGTCTCCCCAGCTCACTTAATCTCCTCCCATTTGTTTCTGCTTGCTTTCCCACCCCCTACCACACCACTGCAACTCCCACCCAGCTTTAATTACCAACATCCCTCCCTCCTCTCTCTTGTTGCTTGTTACAGCTGCCACCGTAGTAATCGCTTGGGTGCCCAACTGCCATGGAAGCAAATTCAGGACGGTGAGTGTCAAAATTCAGGACAAAGGGTCAAAGTTCAAGACCGGAGGTCAAAATTCAGGACAAAACTTAGGGCCAAAGGTAAGTTTCTTATAGACACATCAGAGGAGGTCGCACAATAGTAGATAAGTAAGTAGACAACCACTTAAGTACAAGTCAAAATAAGTTTATATTAGGTTGATACAATTGTGCACTTCACGGTTTTTCAGTATGTGTACAGATTTGAGCATCTGTGCAGGTCTTTTTGTGGTATTTCATATGATAATAATCTATTTTTATGGTTACTGCACTTTGTTGTCGAGTTTGATATTTTGTTTACAATTCATGGTCCTGAGCAGGCATGTTTGGTGAGAGAAAAGGTTGGGAAGATCTGCTCGGATAGACATTGTGAGATGTAAAGCGGCACGCATAGGATGCAGCTAATTGGGACCTGCAGTGCTGGACTAGAGTGCAGTCCTCGGACTGACCAACTTTATGTGTTAGATCGCTTCAAGCATTCCATTTCTGTTCAGCTAGTGATGACTGGTATAAGGGCTGGTATAGTATTGAGTGGTGGATAACACCCATAGCGAAGGTAAGAGCATTAAGCAGGAAAAGGGAGTTATTAACCAGACTGCATGAGCCACAATTGGCTGCACACTGCTGAGTGTCATGGTATTATTGTGGGTCAGAGCAGTTAGTTAGGAGTGGACATTGCTATAGCATGCCCTGGCTAGTCATAAATCAGCCCTCCTTATTTTTGCTGTATATTGGAAATAGTATACTGATTGGGCCGTTTCATTTCTGTGAGCTTTAAACTGCAGATTCTCATTGATGCACAGAAGTGTGCTACATACTAGAAACTATTTATGCTGTGGAGGCATTATTGTAGGGTAGAGGGAGGCACCGTCTTTTACATAAAAACACTTTCTATTGAAATAGAAGCAAAATGCCATCATGCAATTTTACTGATAAATCTATATAGTGCACAAATACTGTGTGAAAACGTGGTTTCAGCAAATATGTATTGCGAGAAGCTGCCCCGATATATGATGTCCACTAATGTAAGAGGGCACCTTGCACCCATCCAGACAACCCTTATAATGATTTAAGAGGTCTCAGACAACCTTAGAAAGCTATCAAAGTGTTAGCTGTGGAGAGCAGACTTCAGGCTTAGTCTTGAAGGAGTGTAAAGCAGCTTGTTTTACCAAAATGCTATCTTATAGTATAGATTAAATGAAAAAGTATTTATAAAAATATGTATTTATTATATAACACTCTCTAGTACTTTACAGGATCTCCTACATGGAGATAGACACAAAGCACACAATACTTTAGCAAATAAATTACAGTAAACAGCACTAATGCACAGTGGGCCCCAGGGGGGGACCAAACCATACACTAAGAAAGTGGTATAAGAACCATGACTCGAGTCAAGACAATGTCGTGAGGATGTAGAATTGCTGGGGACCCACAGAACCACCCAAAGTAAATAGATAGGGACCCCACGGAGCGCGTGTGAAGTTTGAAAAAACGACCTCGTGCTCCGTACAAGTTTATGTGTAAGTCACAGTTGGGATTTTAAAGAATCGGAACCCTTCACAGATGACCCTGAAGAAACCCAGTGGAAGACAGAAGGTCGGAGACCCATCCCACCCATGGATACCGTGGTACCCATGTTACCTATCCCAGGGAAGCCGGGTGCATAGGTGTGAAGTGGTGTCGGAAACCGCAGTCGAACCCAATGGAGGACTTCGGGAAAGTGCCGCTGCTGGAATTGGAGAAAGTGTCCGGAGGAATCCAAACGTGGATTCTGTAAGAGGAGTACCTGAAAGCAGAGGGGACAGAGTCTCTGGGCCAGATGTACGACTGCAAGATTTCGCGAGGCGCAATTTGCGACTACTCCGTACATATTATTTTTCGACTCGTAATATGAGACTCGCAATGTGGTATATGAAAAAAGCTATCGCTTTTTTTGCGACTCGCTATTCAGTCGCAGCGCAAATTTTCAATTTGTGAGTGCATATCTTACATTGCGTACAGCCATTTTTGCATGTGCAAATCAATTTGCAACAGATTTTGCACATGCAGAATGGTAGTACATTTGGCCTTATGTCACTCGGGAGTGACCAGGAGCCCTGGAAGACGAATGTCATCAGATGTCGGGTGCTTCAGGAAAGATGACGGTGACCTTCACTTTGCAGCTGCGAGGACCAGGCGGCCTCAGGATGACCAGGACCCGGAAACGAGCTGTCCCACGAAGGATGTCGACTGCTGAGTGGTCGGTGTCCGGCAGGAGCACCAACGAGCCTTGACAAATGCAACCCATGCAGAAAGTCAAGAAGGTGCACAGTTGGGACAAGCAAGGTCCAGGAGACTCACCACAAGTAGGGGAGTCAGGACAGGCCCCGAGCAAGCGGGGGAGCCCAAGGAAAACAAATGGACCCACAAGCCGAAGGCACAGGAGTCGCGAGAGGACCTCAAGCAGCTCACCAAAAAATGTTGGCCACGATTCACACGATGCGGTGGGGCCGAAGATTCTGGTCACTGGAGGTGCTCGAGTTTGGGGCTACTTGGAGCCCGAAGATCTGCTAACAAAGATGTCAACAAGCCTTTCCAACTGCAAAGGGGACATGGTACCCAGGGGTTCGGTTATTGCAACCCGACAAGGACTGCTGGCCTCAAACTTGGTACGAGGGTCGAGCAGGCCTCGGGAGCGGAGGAAAACCACCACCTGTGTTGCAGAGCCCAGGGAGTCCGGAGGAACTCGGGAACTGCAGACCGGTCATCTTTGGTGCAGTGCCTACGAATGCAGGGGAGTGACTCCTTCACTCCAAGGGAGATTAGTTTCGTTGTCCTTGATGCTTCACAGGCCTTGGAAGGTTCCTGTATGATGCACAGGCACATACGATGCAGCAGGCTGGAAGGGAGACAAAGTCAGGCCCAAATGAAGTCCAGAGTGCCCAGACTGTAGAAGGGCATTGGTTTCAGTTCTGAATCTTATCCCATGACGAATCTAGGGACATACACCCAGGTAAGCCCTTAAGTACCCTAAGGAAAGGGTTGGGAAGATTCAGAGGACCCTCCCAAGGGAGGGTCTGGACGGGGGGAGGTTACTCCCATGTCCTTTGTCCAGTTTCGTGCCACAGCGGGCACCAACGGCTCCCAAGACTGGTTTGAACTGGACTATGCACAGGGACACTAAATGTGCCCCTCATGCACACTTTCAGGCGCTGGCATGCGCACCCACCCAGCCCTAACACACTAAATCCTGTCTGGGAGGTGGTCACACATTCCTTTGACAGAATGTCTATTGTTCTGCCTTCCCATGCTCGAGCTTGGCTCAGCAGCAGGAGGGCAGAAATATGTCTCTGGTCGGAAGCAACCATTTTGTGCTGTCTGGGACTAGAAGGTTGGTACCGGGAACACAGAGCTTAGCGGAGGGCTCTTCCGGTGCTTGGAATCATACGGTGTGGGGGTATGATTCCAACATATTTGATGCCAAACATGAAAGGATTAGTTGCAGCCGTTTTCGAGACGGCCATCACGCGATTACGCGGTGCCCCTCTATAAAGTATATGGCTGTTTCAATGACAATCCGGGAGAATATATTCCGTAGGCTGCAGGGGTGTCCTGCTCATGCAGGGGCACCCTCTCACTTAGAACCAAAGCACCCTGTCTTCAGGATTGTAAAGGCCTGCTGTAGGGGTGACTTTTAGGTTTTAAGTGCAGCGACCCTTAGATATAGTAAACCTATATCTTTAGTAAGTGAAACATGCACCAACTTACACAGGCTGCAATGGCAGGCCTGTAGTTCCATTTTGAACGGCCTCTCATGGGTGGCATAATACATGCTGCAGCCCATGGGAGACCTCTGGGGTACCTATGCCCTGGGTACCATATACTAGGGACTGACAAGGGTACCGCAGTATCCAATCTTGGATGTACCCAAGTACTGAACACAACAATTTAGGGACTGGGGTCCTGGTTACCAGTATCCCAGTTAGACTAGTCAAAACACAGCTTAGTATCAGGCAAAAAGTTAGGTACCCATGCAGAAGGATCCTACCTTCCTACATGTATCATTGGAACATCACCAAGTAAAGTGTCTTGGTTCTTTGATCCTACTAAAACTCTGTTTCGAGCACACTTCTGAATTACAAAACAAGTGGTCCATTTATGGTTTCCCAACTGATGGATGTGTTTTGAAACATTTGCACAGTTTATTTACAGATATTTAAAAGCTGTTGTGGGTTACAAACAAACTGACAATTCACAGCCTTTGTTTTCGCACCCCCAAGAAAATTTGGGAAAACATGTGCATTCTACAACACATTTGTCATTATAGATCAATTGTATTAACTTCTAAAGCATAGTAAATAATGACTTTACTGTGCACCAGGATACAAAAATCTTTGATTGGGATCTTCAATGATTTCCTCACTATCACTCATCCATCCATCCACTCATCCATCTATCCTTTTACCCATCCATCTGCCCTTCCACTCATACATACATCTATTTACCTTTTCTCTCATCCATCCTTCCACTCACTAATCCATCCTCTCACGATCCATCCATCCACCCGTTCATTCATCCACTCACTAATCCATCCACCCCACACCATCCCTTCACTTACTTACTCACCCACCTTTTCACAATAATTATGAGCTGAGCCTTTGTCTGCAGAGTTGTAGACAGAAGAGACCCATCAAGAACTCCACCTTTGCTGTAGTTCCTAAAGCAAGGGGTGGAGGGTTCATTAAGCCCCTGCACATAGGCAGTGCCAGGATGGGATGCAGCTGTGGCATGGTGTTGTTTCCAGAGCTTTAAGTGGGATGAAAAAACAGGGGGGGGGGGGTGTCTCCAAAAGGGGTGTTCGATGTAATTAAGGGCATGGCTTAAAACACATAAGCTGAAAATCTGTGCTTAGCATAGTGTGCCGCCCGACTGGTATTTTGCTGCTTCTGTCATTGCATCCAGATATATAATACAACAAGTAACGTTACACCTACAAAAAGCCAGAACTATTGGCTTTTTCAATAGTTGTTAGTTGCATAAAATAAAAAAGCAGCAACCATGCCTTTGTTAAATATAATACTGAAAATACGCCAGTCCTAAAATGAAGACTGTGAAAGAACTATAATCTCTTCTTTTAACTTGTTTTGCCGCCTAATTTGCATGAACTGGATTCTCACGTACAAGTATTGGCGTTTTTGTACATTTCTTCCATCTGACAGAATGCCCTGCCCTAGACCGAGGCTGGAGGAGGTGACCACATGCTTTAACAGCCCAGACTGGCCCATCGTCATTCTGTATGTGGCAATCTGCCGCATATAGATGAAGATGGGCGAGGTGGGGCTTCTCTTGTGCTCAGAGGATGAGTACGAGGCAACCCCATCAGGGAGCTTAGTAAGTCTAGGCGCTCGCAGAGTTTTCCGCGTTACGCAGAGCTTCCGGAGTTCCGAAAAACTCTGCTTTGTGTTGCGGAGCGGAGTTTTTTTCCCTCGCTCGCATTCGTCAACGTCATGTTGGCGAGCGCGAGAGAGGAAAATCCACCTCCCGGTGAGATTTTTCCTCGTTCACGATCGTCAACATCAAGTTGGCCAGCGCGAGCGTGGAAAAACAACATCCTGGTGAGATTTCTAAACGCAGGCGGTCAGATTTCTCATTACGAGTGGTCGCGTACGCTCGCGTTGAGAAAGCTGCCGCTCGAGTAAAAATCTACTCGAGCGGGAGAAAGGAAGCAGCGCCTGCTCATGCTGTGCATTGTGCCGTTCGCGATGATTACACAGTGCAGACAAGCATCTGGGGACGCGCTTGGAGCAGACTGAATCCTGAATCCTGCCGTGAGGGGAACGGCTGAGTTCCTGTTGTTCACACTTATTACCACTTTGTCAGCAAGCCGTGAGGGGAACGGCGGTGCTTCGCCTGAACTACCATACCCAGCGACCCTCTGTGTTTGACACGCCCACATCTACAGCTGAGGCGGGTTAGCCTTCTTAAGGCCGGTGCGCCGCCCGCAGCGCGGGACGCGCTTGGAGCAGACTGAATCCTGAATCCTGCCGTGAGGGGAACGGCTGAGTTCCTGTTGTTCACACTTATTACCACTTTGTCAGCAAGCCGTGAGGGGAACGGCGGTGCT
The DNA here is from genome assembly GCF_964204655.1 of Triturus cristatus. Classification (NCBI taxonomy): domain Eukaryota; kingdom Metazoa; phylum Chordata; class Amphibia; order Caudata; family Salamandridae; genus Triturus; species Triturus cristatus. The sequence continues at coordinate 452,107,379 of NC_140591.1, forward strand.
TCGCCTGAACTACCATACCCAGCGACCCTCTGTGTTTGACACGCCCACATCTACAGCTGAGGCAGGTTAGCCTTCTTAAGGCCGGTGCGCCGCCCGCAGCGCGGGACGCGCTTGGAGCAGACTGAATCCTGAATCCTGCCGTGAGGGGAACGGCTGAGTTCCTGTTGTTCACACTTATTACCACTTTGTCAGCAAGCCGTGAGGGGAACGGCGGTGCTTCGCCTGAACTACCATACCCAGCGACCCTCTGTGTTTGACACGCCCACATCTACAGCTGAGGCGGGTTAGCCTTCTTAAGGCCGGTGCGCCGCCCGCAGCGCGGGACGCGCTTGGAGCAGACTGAATCCTGAATCCTGCCGTGAGGGGAACGGCTGAGTTCCTGTTGTTCACACTTATTACCACTTTGTCAGCAAGCCGTGAGGGGAACGGCGGTGCTTCGCCTGAACTACCATACCCAGCGACCCTCTGTGTTTGACACGCCCACATCTACAGCTGAGGCGGGCCCGTCCTTGCCCGTCAAAGGCCGGATAAGGCTGGGCTGGGCATCCCCCCTAACATCGGTGGTGGGACTCCAATTAGTAAGTATTGGCGTCTCATTGTGTGGATGTAAATCTTTACCTGAGACTGTCTGTTGGTGGACCCTACTTTGCCGGGAGCTGGGTGGAGTGGTGTCGCTTCAAAATCACCACATAGGCTGAGACCTAACGCCCTGCCAATTGTGGTTCTTGTACATTAAGAGGATCTAAGACATTTGTGTTGTGAGAGCAAAAGGTGGAGAAGCAGGCTTATCCCGCTGCGGGACATTGATCTTAGTTGTGGGCCAATTAAGTGTATTATCTGTTAGCCCGCATTGGAGTTGCCTGCTAAATAAGACTCAATATTATATTGCTTATCATGAATACCAGGCCTAGTACGAGAAGAAAATCGTCGGTGGGGGGATCCGTTAGAGGCACCCTAGATCAGTTCATTACAAGGGCTGCCTCATTGTTAGAACGAGAAATTGTGCACACCGAACGGCGATTATCATCTGAGTTACTGAGGAAACGTTCCTCGTTGGGGGCTATCCAACTAGCTATTACCCCCTCACATCATAACATACATATTGATGATCCAGAACTAAATGCTGATATAGGTATCCCCCCGCAACTAAAAGATATAACGGATTCGCAGTTAGGATCTAGGGAACCAGTCACCTTAGATAACAGTATAAGCTCACAAAACGAACTTGCCCTCGAGGAGCAGTTAGCAACCCCAGTAAACAAACATCTCATTAAAAAGAAAAGTACAATTAAAACAAAAGATCCAGGACCTGGTCTCCCTAAACAAAACAAGAAACGTGGTGCAAATAAGGGAAAACGAGGCCACGCTAAACCCTCAAATAGTCCCACAAGTGCTGTGAATATAACTGATTCACCAGAATGTAACACTGGATCAGGTAATATGCCAGCGCACCTATATAAAGATCTAATGAGGGACATAGAACAACTAGTTAAGTCCCTATTATCTCCTTTAGTGGAAAGGGTAAAGAGACTAACAGAGCAGTTGGGGTCTTTGCAAGACACTGGCACAACTAACTTGAATCTGTTGAGGGAATTGTCATCGAAAACCTGCACGTTGAACCGCCCAGGCCCAACACCTGAAATAACAACGAATACTACAATTCCCGTAAAAGGCGCTGAGACGCTTTCTTTTTCTAATAAGAATAGCACAGCCACACAGAACAAGCACACAGATATAATGAAGCCAAAGTGTAGCAGTGTCCCGAACAGTCAGATCTATGAACCCAGTAAAGGTGTTGAGAGAGCATACACAGATAAAAATCCTAGGGGCCCTTCTGCACACATTGATCTCCCGCCAGAGGCAGCTCCATATGTCATCGCACTTACTGGGGTTCCTGAACTAGAATGTGAGAAATTTGAAGGTTATCAAACTCTCAAGAACAAAGTAATGCACTGGTTAAGAGTGAATAGACCATTACCCCCAAACTTAGACGGAGAGATTCTTCATGTGAGAAGGCTGAACTGGGTGGGACAAAGACCTAAAAATGTACAAGGTGATGTTATAATTGTCAATTTTAGAGACCATAGAGTGGTAAACTATATCAGAGACTGGCTCCCAGAGGGTTATGAGGGTGGTATATCCACCCACGACTTAAGTTATTTTTACCCAAGATCTCTGATAGGAAATTATGTGAGCCCAACAATTCAGAGTGCCCAGTTAATGGCAGATTCCACTTTTAATATCCCCACTTCCAACCGCTTTACTTCACTTTCTGGATTGGAGGGGGTTGATTGACTGCATACTCCCTCTCCCAGTATTGCTGCTCCCATTGAAAAGCCAAGGTTGGGTGACATTGGTCTAGTTTCCTGGAATATAGCTGGCCTGTCCTCCAAATTTGAGAACAACGAATGGAGGGAATATGTGACCAGGTTTCATGTTATTTGTCTCCAGGAAACGTGGGTGGTGGACCATAACCCCTTCCAGCTAGAAGGATATGGTTGCTTTGCTGTCCCCGCACAAAAACTAGCTCCAGGTAGGCCCACTGGGGGATTAATTGTATATGTAGACCTGCAGATGGAAGGAGTGTGGTCCAGTTTGAACTGGAAATCCAACTACTTCCTGGGTTTAAGGTTCCAAAGAAATAAAATGAGTTTTATCCTTGTTAGTTTTTATAACGCCATAGCATCGAGCAAGGAAGGCTCTATAGTGCATGATTTGCAGATTCACCTGTCTGCTGTTATAGAGCAGAGTAAGTCCACAGTGGCTCCCTATATAATCCTGGTGGGTGACCTAAACTGCCATTTGTGCCAAAACCTAAAATCTCGTATGGGGGGTTGGTTCGGTTGCACCTTGACAAAAGGTCTGCACTTTGAACACACGAAGGAGGGGAGGGAGCTAGAGAAAGTGATGAAAACTCACTCACTAAAACACACACTTGATTTAGTGAGCGTAGATGAAGGCTCCGGTCCTCCAACAACTTTTAAAGGGAGGGGGTGTAGTTCCACAATAGATTTCATATTAGTTTCCAACTTATTTTGGGAATGGATAAATGAGGCAACAGTCGACTGGAGTATATTCAGTGACCATAATCCACTTGCATTATGGATTAAAAATTGGTCTTCCAACAAAGAAATAAGAAGCACGTCGGAAGGCAGTCTTGAGAAGGTTACAGACCAGGGGAGGCGCTTAAAGTGGTCTCGTATTGATGGAAACGCCTTTTTTAAGAATTTAATTAAGGAAGGGGGCAAAGAGTTTGAAATTTGCTCTGATCCCCTGGCTGATGGTTGTACAGTGACTAAAGCTTTTGAATCAATGGCCACTCGCATAGAGAGCCTATTAAAAACCTCCCGGCCTCCTAAACAAACTAATGCGCCTAGATGGTTTAATAAAGATTGCTCACGAGCACAGAAAGACCTCAAGGAAAGTTTGAAATTGAGACCTAGAAACAAACCACATATAGCACATTGTAGGACTGTCTATAAAAAGGCCATTAAGTGCAGGAGATTTGCCTTACAGTCCCAAACTTGGGAAACTTTAAGGGAAGCCGCGGAGAGGAGGGATTTAAGTACCTTCTGGAGAACCATAAATAATCCATGCTTTCAGGATTCTGCAGCACCAGTAATTGGTACAACTATCCTACCAGAGCGCTGGTTTAATCATTTAAAAAAATTATATAACTTTTTAGATGAATACCCGGAGGCTGAAGAGAAAATTTGCCCGTGGAGGACAGTGATCGAATTCACCCTTGGTGAAACTAAAGCGGGCATTCAGGGATTGTCACGTAACAAGGCCCCAGGCCCTGATGGTATACCACCAGACCTCTTTTTATCCAACATAGAATTCTGGGTCCCAATACTGACACGCGTGATCAATGCAGCTGTGGCCACTGGTATGCCACGCTCTTGGTCAACAGCTACCATAGTGCCTATTTTTAAAAAAGGTAAAAAGGATGACCCGCAGTGCTATCGCCCTATCTCCTTAATTGACGTAACCGCAAAAATCTTAGGTAGAATGTTACTAAACCGCCTACTGGACTGGGCAGAGGAGTACCATATAATCTCGGATTTACAATATGGGTTCAGGACTGGTAGATCAACTACGGATCAATGCCTGAATCTCTATTTACTGGTGTCAAAATATACTATAGCCAGTGATCAATCAATATATCTGGGATTTATGGACCTCTCTGCCGCATTCGACCGAGTGAACAGAGAAAAATTATGGAGTCTTTTGATTAGATTAGGAGTAGAGCCAGGTCTTGTAAATATTATGAGAGCACTCCATTGGAATACCTCCGCCAAAGTACGATTCAATTTGGCGGGAAATACAACTGCACCTTTCAATTGCACGAGTGGAGTAAGACAGGGCTGTATTCTAGCACCTTTCTTATTCTCCCTGTATATAAACGAACTGGAACAGGCATTGTGCAAATTGAATGCTGATACTCCAAGGGTAGGGTCTCGCCCAATTCCAGTGCTGTTATACGCAGACGATGCGGTCCTTCTGGCACGCACTCCAAGAGGTCTGCAATGTTTAATAGATGGCTTCGTTGATTTTATGGACACTCTAGACCTGGCAGCCAATCTAACTAAGTCCTATGTTTTAATAGCCGGGACGAAACCGTGTAAAAAATTCACATACCGGATAGGGACTCACACACTTGAACAAGTAAAAACATTTTCGTACCTGGGTCTTTTATTTGATGGGCTTTTAAATTTTTAATTGAAGAACGGTGTACAAAACTGATCTCATCAACAGGAGCAATAATGAATTATGGCCGTAGGTTGGGTCGGTGGTCGCCTGAGCAGGTTATGCACCTTTATGGTGCCATTTGCTGCCCCAAAGTTATGTACGGCGCAGAAGTCTGGGGCTTCGCAGGGGTACGGCAAATACAAGTTGAGGAAAATAAATTCCTGCGGAGGATACTCAAAACGCCCCAGAGCTCCCCAGCCTACATCACCCATGCAGAATTAGGGAGGCAATACATCGAAGATCTTATCAAGGCTAGGCCCGTTATGGCTTGGCTGAGGATCTGGACTAATCCAGATGCGGAATTGGGGAGACAAATCATTAGAGATTGCATCAGTAGGGATAAAGGGATGCGCATCCAGTGGTTTAAATATGTAAAACTGACACTAGAAGGAATAGAATGTCTAGACCTTTTTACTAACCCAACCACAATCATACCCCAAGATAAGGTCAGAATTAAGAGCTTGCTCCTGAGGAAAGCTGCAGACTGTAGATTTGATTCTGAGGGTAGGAAGATTTTAGCTTGCGCTCACAGCACCACCAAAACAGTAGGTGGCATGGAACCATATCTCAGTCTGATATATAATGCAGAAACTAGGTTTTTATTTACTCGTTTTAGGCTCAACCTTATACATCACTTGTTGGCAGATCCTGCGGGTTATACCGCCACGGTTGAGCAGAAAGGACCCTGCGGTTGCGATAGTAAATCTCCGCAGGATTCCCTTCATTTTGTATTGTTATGCCCTTTTTATTCATTTCCCAGGCGTTATTACCTAGTAAGAATTTTAAAAAATGGCAAGTTTAGACAAGCCAGGGCCGCTCTATTATACCTACAAAGGGCTGAAGACCCTTTGACCCTGTCATGTATAACAAGTTTTCTGAAAGTTGCACTGAAAATAAGAAACACTAGAGGGCAACCAGGATTGAATAACGGCTGAAGGCACTGTATTGAAGTGTTTTACATTTTAACGCACTGATCTGTATGTGGATTACCTGTTATATTGATATATGTGTGTTGTTTTAACTATAATTTTTAAAGACATGATACCAGCACTCTTGTGAGCTGTCATATAGTTGTATTTGTTAAAAATTATATCTGCAGGATAGTATGCTCTGGTCATTGTACTTGTAATTATGCATTTTATGAGCTGCATAGATATTTCAAATGTATTTTTTTTAAATGTGTAAATGATGTGTTATGCATGCTTTTTATAATAATTGTCTTGCTTTTATGGTGACATGTATTGCACCGAATAAAGCTGATTGAAATGAGAAACATCCTGGTGAGATTTCTAAACGCAGGCGGTCAGATTTCTCATTACGAGTGGTCGCGTACGCTCGCGTTGAGAAAGCTGCCGCTCGAGTAAAAATCTACTCGAGCGGGAGAAAGGAAGCAGCGCCTGCTCATGCTGTGCATTGTGCCGTTCGCGATGATTACACAGTGCAGACAAGCATCTGGCACTGAAAATCACCGCGAACGGCATTTATCTAATGCACTCCGCTGCTCGAGGAGATCCGCTTAGGGTGGCTGACTTTTTTTTGCACTTCAAGGAACTCTGCCCAGGCTTAGAGCTGAGGCTTCTTGCAGGAGAGCAGAGATGCTCCCTGCAATGCCCAAAATTATGGACAAAAGACGTCCATAAAAGGGATCCTCCCAGACAATGGACGTGAGGTCCAAATTACGGACGGTCCGTGAAATTTACAGACGGTTGGTCACCCTAGTAATCACTGAAACATCAGAAAGATAAAATGCATTTTCAGCCACTCATTCATACAAATATGTGTAGGCACACCAACCCATTAACTGTTTCAACTTTTAATGAAATAACATTTTAAAGATGAAAGTATCAAGCGGAAGATAATACAAGGTATATTTTTGTGAGAAACCGAGGCGAGGTGGATTGGAGTGGAGAGCGAGTGGGCCAAGTCTCTTAACACAAGCATCTTCCTCCAGCACAAGCAGCCACTTTATGTTGTGCTTGTTGTACATAGCCTCGTCACGTCACCAGTGGCACAGTTAAGTAACAGTAGACGTTGTAGCACGCATGTGCTGCATGGCTACGGGTCCCAAAGGCCAGAGCTACTGGCTATGCCAATGCTTTATTTATCATGTGGCCTGTTGAGAGGATTACACAACGGGTGTTTGGACGATGGCTTGATCGTACTCTGCCCTTCCGGGAGGAGCAAAATGCTTGCTGCGCTCAGTCTGAATCTCCATACGAATGCTGTGGTTTGATAACAATAAAGCTTGGAAAGAACGAGAATCCAACTACAGAACAAAGCGAGCACTAAAAGATTGCCCGAGAAAAGTGAATAAAATACTTACAGAAGGAAACTTTAATTTCCAACATTTTTTACAATATATTCAAGACGAAAACAAGTATACAACTACTCAGACCCCGGAGTTCCTCTTTTAATTTCCTAAGTGCTCCCCGTACTCACCCTTAAGGTTTTCCTTCCAGATTCTCTGCTCATCAGTGCCCGGTTCCAAAGGTAGTTGCTTCCTGGGGCCCCAAGCGGGGCCCGCCGTGGAGCTCTGTGAACTATAAGTTCGGAGCAGTAAGACAACCAGCAGGAACCCCAGTGCGACGAGGGGCAACGCCAGGAGGCCAGGGGAGCAGCGTGGGCAGCGGGGCATGTTATACTGAGAGCTGACGGGTAAAGAAAGATACGTGGTTGAAATGGCACATGCAAACAGAAAGGGCACACCCACAACAGACGCGCCCACTCACCATATTATCACAGAGAACAGCCACCCGCAGGCTATTACAGCGACCTTTCTATTAGCGGAGACCCCGCCTCCTCGATCTCAGTCTTCACCCCATGTCCGCTGCATGCCTGCGCCATGCATCTGAAATGAGCTACTCCTGCGCCAATAGCAATCCTGGAGGCGACAGGCAGCCACAGAGCCGATAGGAAGTCACATAATGGGGGCTTGGGGGTGGCATTCGAAGAATGTCCACCCCCGGGCGGCTTCGGGCATGGTATTGCCCAGACCGAGGGCGCGCCTGCTTTAGAACGCGGCGGTTTTCAAACGCCGCCGCGTTCTAATTAGTGCCAGTTGGGGGTCCTAGGTTAAGGTAGGAGGCAGCACGGCAGTTTTTGTGCCTCAGAGCTTGCCTTTACTGTAAATTGAATTGTGTATTTAGCAATGGTTTTCGGAGCTTGATTTGTTTTAGTACTTCAATTAGGTGTTTTAACTTGCTAAGTAGAGTAACTGTGCCATCTAGTGGTTAAAAAGCGTTTTTGTGATGAAAATAGTGAAAGTATCTTTAGCATTAAGATCAAATGCTTTACAAACGACAATTAATGAAACATTTCTGGTTTTGGTTTATGATGAGCCTTTCAATTTTTAGCGTGAATGGAAAAAACGATATGTATTGTGCTTATTTTGGGTTTTCTAAGAGCTTGTGAATGTATATTTGACATAGTATTACGACAATTGGTTCTAAGACATGTAATGAAATATTTTGTAATTTACATATGGCGTGTAGGGAGGGGTTTTACGTCTATCGTGCAGTGGTCCTCTTGACAATAAGGAATATGTGTTATTCCTGAGCGCCTTTGTTTTTGGTGCCGTGTTGTTGGTTTTTGTAGCGTTTTTTGTTGTTTGTTTATTTAAAATTAAGGCTGAGTCCTCGCTGCTGTGGGGGTATTTTGTGCTGCTTTGTTACGCAGGGTAGAATGGTTTATTTCCAAGGCGTGGCTGTGTCAGGTTTGACAGGATATGTTTTTAATAAAAAAAAAATGGGGTAATGGCGCTACCTGTGGGGATTTAACTTATGGCTTATTTGATGTTGTTCAGGTCACTGCTTTATTAAGTTAAACTACTAAATATGATATTTCCTATTATTCCCCCCCCCCCTTCAGTGAATTCTGTCAGTCAGGGTTAATGGTGAGCATAAAGAGCAGGGAAGTGGATGTGGGTTAGCAGTGAGGGTACAGAAAATTGCTATTTCATCCGAGTTCTGCGAGTTATAGCGTCTTGCAGGCCAACCATAATACGAGCCTGCAAAATGGCATCAGGTGCAGAAATACTCCTTGAACAGGTATCAAGCGTCCTGTTCTTTTCAGGTATCAAGCGTCCTGTTTCGTTTTCAGGTATCAAGCGTCCTGTTTGTTTTCCTTCCACATGTCTGCGAGTTCTAGTGTCTTGCAGGCCAACCATAAGACAAGTCTGCAAAAGGGCATCAGGTGCAGAAATACTCTTTTGAATAGGTATCAAGCGTCCTGTTCACCTACTCGTCAGCAAAAGGAAAATATCGGAGCGGGTTTTTCTGATGCCTTCGTCCACTCACAAAAATGCAGTTCAAAAAGCGGGAATCTGCTGACAATTTGATGGTGGTGTGGGCGATGGAGTTCAACCAGCCTGTAGTGGGGCTCGTCAAGGGATTTCATGCTATTGGTGATGATGAATTATCTGCGTTGGGAGAGGGTGAGAGTGCTAGTGATGAAGATTTGGTCTAATAGTCTTTTTTCTCTCTCAAAATAGGGGAGGGTTGGGGGGGGGGATTTACTAACAAGATTTTTTCCGAGTAATATTTTGCAGATACAAGAATCTGAAGGGATTTGGAGGAGTTGGAGCGTTTTTCCAAGGCATTTGGTGTGCCAGCAAGAAAAGCTTTCAACATCAAGAAAGCCCAGTAAAGCAGGTGAGCCGCTGATTGATATTCATTACTCAAAAAGTTTCTAGGAAACTTAAAGCACCTGGAGTTGCTGGTAAGGCCGCGGAGGCTAGGTTTGTTGCCAAAATGAGGTACCTCCACTGTTACAGAATCTAATTTTGTGAATTTGCTAAGGAGAAGGATAGTAAGGACAAGAGTCATAGGTATTAAAAGTTTTCCATATACGTGGATGTCGATGCTCTTGGGGTTATGTCTTGACAAGCATACCAAAAGACAAGATTTGGGATGGAGAGTTTGTGGTGGCGTTTCATTTTATTGTACAGGGAGATTCAATCCAAAGAAGGCTCTAGAGAGGAGGCTGGGGAGTTTCCTTAAAGACCCAGGGTTCCCATTAATATGGATTTTTGGACCACAAATTTTCTGTTTTTTGTAGTGTTTCACAGTGTAAGATTTCCAGAGCGTTCAATCTCAATTTTAAATACTTGGATACGATTAGAAAGGCTCAGTCAAGATTTGGTTATTTTTTGCCCGGCTACATTATGACAAGATTTTTGAGCCCGTCTAGCCCTAGTTACAGAGAAGCCTTGGGGGTGACGTGGATAACAAATAATGGGTGCAATAGATGTATCTCTCGGAGACCTTTCCCAACGATGCATACTGCTAGTGGGCTTGATATTGCTCCCCACCCTAAGAGGGGCGGGCACTTCGGCAAAATCTTATGATTTCGATACAGGAGTCTGCTGGAATTCTAACCGGTTTTATGACAGAAGGATCCATGTAAATACAGCCATGAATGTTTCAAATGTGGTCAACACCCCCTTTTTTGCAATGTTTTTAGTGAACAAAGATCCGGTTTTCCTACTAGTCCAGGTAGAGGGATGGGTGCCCCATTACTGCCTTACGTCAAAAAGCAGTTAAGTTTGTAATGTTTACTTACTGTAGGTCAATCAGCAGCAATGGCTTTGGTGAGTCAGTGGTGTTAGCTTTATATCGTAGGTCGGGCAGTAGGCTTATATTTCTATATAATGCAGTGGTATTGTCTTTATGCTGTAGTATAGTCAGTGACGCCTTTGAATTGTAGTTAACATTAACATGGGCATTTTTTACTGTTCAGTCCATCAACACTTTATTTCTCCATGCTTTGTTAATAGCTTCAATTCTTAATCTTCACTATAAAAAAAAAAAAAAGCTTCGAATTTGGAGTGGGGGCATTTTTTAAAAGAAGGTTTTCAGCTCAAATTATTAAGGTCCTAGACACAGCAGGTTTGCTCTAAATTTTAAATCTGCCGAACAGTTCTCACAGGTCATAACTCATAATCCACTGTGGAATTGCAGAGCGTAGGTTGGTTGGCTGCCACCCCCCCCCCCTTTTCTTTTCTTGGCCTCTTCACAACCTTATCAATTCTCCTTTGGAAATGGTTCCTAGACAGACTTAAGGAGATTTTCACTTGATACAACATTTTCCTGGCTACAAGTTTTTGTCTGTCAACTATTTTATCACCAAGGAAGACACTGTGGTGCAGTTTGTTTTAGTGGAGGTAGGTTTTGGTCTGGTAAGAAGGCCGGCTCAAGAGCCAAAATGTAACATTAGATCTGCTTTTACGTTACTTCCAGTTCATCCACAAGACTTTGAATTCCTTGACATACACTTTCAAGGACATTTCTTTGTCAACAAAATTTTTGCCCACGGGTTGTGCAGTCCCTAGTCAGCTGTTCGGAGATTTAAGCTCTTTTTCTGCAAGGGATTTTCTCATTCCGGTCATCTCATTCATAAGTGTTCCTTTTATATGGATAATTTTCTTTTTGTTCGATCACAAGGATCACAAAAGTGGGTCAAGGCACCCCATTTCTTTTAATCTTTAATGCAAGAGTTAGGCGGGCCTCAGGCTAAAGAGAAGTCAAAGTATCTTCTACATGCCTCATATTTTTTCAGTATGTAGTTTATTGCAGTGAAAATTGAGGTAAGGTGACCAGTTACTAAAGTGCAGGGAATTGCGCACTTGCTGATACCTGCCAGGATGTCACCAAACTTATTCTTTTTGGAATACAGCGGTTACTAGGTCACCTCAATTTTGCTCGCAGGGTACTAAATGCCGGGAGATCTTTATGTTAACGGTTGGGCGTTGCTATGGCTGCCATTTCTTTTCCTCATCACAGGCTTAGAACGTCTCTGGGCGAACGTGTTGTATGGTTAGTAAAATTAATAAATAAATAAAAAAAAATTAAAAAATGATGAAGCGCTAGGAGGTATTTGCTTTGGGTTTTTAGGCCGGAAAAGGTGCGTGGATTAATGAGAATCGCAGTATTTTCATTTTTGAATTCTTTCTTTGATCATAGTGTTGACAGTTTTGAGTAAGTATTTGGCAGCAAATCAGTGCCTTTCATATCCACAGCAAACTGTAAGTGGATCTGGTAACTGGTAAGAAGGCAAAAGCAAAACGTCTGCTTGACTTGTTGCAGAGATTCATGCTGTGTGCTGTGTCATGCTGTGTTGCGTGCTTTTAATATAAAGTTTACAGTTCAGCATATATCTGGTCTGGACAATATCATAGGAGATGCGTGATCTCGTTCTCAGTAATAGCATTCCTTGTGTTTGCCACCCAAAGCAGACCAAGGAAGGATTTGATTCCTCAGGCGGTATGGTTCTAGCGGGATGGAGATAAAGATGTTGGTGGGACTCTCTTTTGTTATCAGCGCATGCTTAGCTTACATAAGGGCTTGTGCGAATTTTCTCCAGTCATTTACGACTCGTTGTAACAATGCTCAAGTAGGCTCTTTACTCAGTAACCTCAACATACTGCGTGTTATTCTGAGCAACATTGATAAGAATGTATCCCTTACCACCATTGCGGGGAAGCTTTAAGGCATTTCTCTCTATGGTAAGTACTTTTAGGGTTATGACCCCTCTCTAGATGATTTGGGGATTAACATTTTTTCCTAGGTTGGCCTTATATACAGGGATGTGGCACTGTGCTGTGCAAACCTACATATTTTTTCGTTACTGGGAGGCATTTGTACCAACACTGCCTAGACCTTGTTGTTCCACATTGGAAGCTTCATTATTTCAAGTCTGCATGTTATAGTTATTCTTTGGAGCTTTTAGGATATCCGAGTTATTTAAGAAAATCAGTTTTTTCCTGGGCTAATATATTCCAATGTATCAACCACACCTGAATTGTTAAATATTCTTTTAGAATCATCTAAAACAGACCAATGAAGACAAGGGGCTATGGGGTATTGCGGAAGCTTAGCAGTCCGCTATGCCCATGATCAGCTTGGTTACAATTTGACCAATTTGAAAGTTATCCAAATACTCATTTTCTGTTTCAGCATCAGGTTGGGTCTGCGTTGACAGGTTCACAGCTGTTAGGGGTCTCGAGAAAATTTTGCTTTTGTTAGGTCTTCCATCTTTTAGAATTTGGTACCCATTCTATTAGAGTAGGAATAGCTCTGGAAGCGGTCAGAGTTTTTTTTTTCTGTGCAGCAACTGTAAGGTTAGGCCGTTGGATAGCAAACTGCTAAGATATGATAGAGATTTGAATGAGTTTTAGACATAGTTTTTTGGTCTTGCTAACATCTTTTTTCTTTCCAGGTTGTCAAATCTCTTCTCCGGCATACATGACAAGCTTCTGGATCGTGGGACACTCCTGTCTTAAGTTGGCAATCATGATGACTGATCCGTGTTGTCTTAGATCTAACTTAAGTTTTTAGCTTTGAGTTTATTAGGATAAATGGTAAATACCTTGGTACAACTTTATGGATTTGTGTTACTGATTTTCAGATTTTCTAAAACATGGGGGGGGTTGATTTTTTGGTGATACCAAAAAAAAAAAAAAAAATGTATTTGGCGAATTTTGAAGAAAGTCCCTTGATCTACTGGGATGGCAACTTGGGGTTGAGGGCTGTATTGGCGACAGTCCCTTAATTGTGTCTTAACAACAAGATTTTATGACCTGGCATTTTCATCTAAAGTGGCTGTTGATACTAAACCGATTTGGGTTTTTTGATTTAATCTTTGCTGAAAGGGGGAATTTTCACAATTTAAATTTTTAGCGGTGGGGGGGGGGACAGGAAAAACGCCTTTGCAGGGTTTTTTCCTGGTGGCAGATTTGGACGGGATTGAGGCAGGCAGGAAGGGTTAGGGCAGGCAGAATAGCTTAGGACAGAGGGAAAACAGAGGACAGAGGAATGAGGCAGGAGGTAGAAAGGGGGACAAACTAAGGGGTTGGGGTCGAGGTTCAAGGTGGGGGAAAATTCATGGGGGATCAATATGGGGGAAAAATTCATGGGGGATCAAGATGGGGAAAAAGTCATGGGGGATCAAGATGGGGAAAAAGTCATGGGGGATCGATACGGGGGAAAATTCATGGGGGATCAATATGGGGAAATTTCAGTGGGGATATTTCATGTGGGGTTACATGCAAATTCATTGATTGTATTATTGTATTGAATTGTCGTTGCTGAAATAAAAGCGACCTTTTAACCCCCATCGGTCTGCGATGTGATTCATTGCCCGATGGGGGCTTGGGGGTGGCATTCGAAGAATGTCCACCCCCGGGCGGCTTCGGGCATGGTATTGCCCAGACCGAGCGCGCGCCTGCTTTAGAACGCGGCGGTTTTCAAATGCCGCGTTCTAATTAGTGCCAGTTGGGGGTCCTAGGTTAAGGTAGGAGGCAGCGCGGCAGTTTTTGTGCCCCTCCCACCCTCCCCTTTTATGCATTTAGTTGCCCATCATTTTGGGTTAGCTTCCCGGGTTATCACTGGGTTTCCTTTACCTATTGGCAGATTTGGACGGGATTGAGGCAGGCAGGAAGGGTTAGGGCAGGCAGAATAGCTTAGGACAGAGGGAAAACAGAGGACAGAGGAATGAGGCAGGAGGTAGAAAGGGGGACAAACTAAGGGGTTGGGGTCGAGGTTCAAGGTGGGGGAAAATTCATGGGGGATCAATATGGGGGAAAAATTCATGGGGGATCAAGATGGGGAAAAAGTCATGGGGGATCAAGATGGGGAAAAAGTCATGGGGGATCGATACGGGGAAAATTCATGGGGGATCAATATGGGGAAATTTCAGTGGGGATATTTCATGTGGGGTTACATGCAAATTCATTGATTGTATTATTGTATTGAATTGTCGTTGCTGAAATAAAAGCGACCTTTTAACCCCCATCGGTCTGCGATGTGATTCATTGCCCGAAGAACTAGACTGCTAACTTTTCTTTAAAACGTTTTTACCAGAGTTCGTCCAGCCACATTGTGTATGTGGCCGCCGATCGAACCAGTTTAACGAATGGTTCGATTTCCTTACGCAGCATCTGGGTAGCTGACCAGTTGAAGAGTGAGCGTTTGGAGATAAGCGGGGGTTGGGGGGCGGGGGAGGGGGGGGAGCAAGCCGACATGAGACCAACTTTCTGTGTGTGAAAAAGGCCACTTTATTGAAACAGGTGCATATCACAATTTCATCCCTTGGCAACTGCCTTCCAAAACTAAAAACCTCACTATAGATGAAGTTCCTGACCCCTTGTTCCTCCCCTCACCCCTACGATCACCACATCAGATCCCCCACCCCACAAAATACAATATAACATTCCATAACCATAATATTACCCAATCCTACTCAATCTAGCATTTCCAAATCCTAACCTCCCCTAACCCTAATCCCTACCTGCCTTTGTGCTACTGTAACTAACCAACCTCTAATCTAAACATCCTACCTGGTTACCCTTTCCCTGCTCCTGCTCACAAACTACCAACATATAACAAAAAACTACAGCCAATCCCGGCCAACTGTCAACCACCCCGCCACCCAGAAAAAGGCGGGAGTGTAGGCGGAGACGCCGCCTCCCCCCTTTTTCTGCTTCCCCCACCGGCCAAGCAAACCCCCCACCCCCCTTTCAACGCCTATGAACTCCTAGCAATCTGGCCAACACTTCCCTCAATTCCAACAAGTACAAGTTCATACCCAACTGGGATAGATGGACCCCGTCACCTCTGAAAAAATCCGGTGTGTCATTCCTAATATCTTTATGCGCAATCCTGCAAATCTCCGACTGCCGACAAAATCTCACCATTTCTGTGTTCAACTTACGCCTGGCTTTGTCCACCGCACCCGGGTTAACCGCCCCTCTCCAAACCCTGCGAGGAACAAACTCTGTTCATACAATTGAACACTGAGCTTTAATCAAAGCCAAGTCCCGCTTCATGCAACGCATAAGTGCCAGGTCCGTCTCCCTGACCATGTCGTTTTCCGCTAAGTGAAGTACCAGCACATCCGGGCACCTACCAGCCACCAAAATCCCGTTGAGAACCTGTAACAGCTCGTTCCACCACATACCACCCCTGCCACGCCAACCCACAGAATATAGGTCTTTATTAAACCCCAAACTTTCCCCAAAATAGCTGGAGCGGGCCTGGAATTGCACCCGTTTCACAAAAGAATGGCCGACAATCCAAATGGACATCTCCCTGGCGAGGGGACCCATCACCGAACCTGCAACGAGAAACATGAATGAACAACAGGAAAAAAGGAACTAACGCGCTATAACCATCCCGGGTACGCTGCGCACATAACGCTGATAGCAGTCCGAAGACCACCTGCCCAACCTCATAATGTCCCCTCGCTCCCAGCCTCTAGAGTGAGCTTCTGAAGCTGCACCAATCTGAAACAAATGTGTGCCAAAATCCTTTCCTTCGAACCCCAGCCTACCCAGCGCTTTCCGCAGTACCGCTAAAAGCTGTGAAGCCTTGACACACCGACCGTCCCCATGCCCAAAGACCAAACCCCCCAAAGCCCCAGAAAAAGACCTCCACCTCAGACCCCACTGATAAGGACAAACCTGCGAAGCCAGCCCCTTTTGCAAAGAAACCCATTTTCCCCTGCCCCTCTGATCCGTCTTTGCCTTCCTCAGCCATATGTGAACCCTATCGGCACTAAAAGAAACCTCCCTCCAAGACAGCCCCTGCTCTGCTTTGGTTCCCAACAACTCCGAAACCCGAAAGGCCCCGAAAAACATCCAGGACATAAGTGTGGAGAAAAGTACCACTTCCCCAACGTCAAAACACAACCCAGGCAACACCCCAATCACCCCCTCCAACAGCTCCCATGACAAAGGATTCCGCACCCGGGTTGCGCGTCCGCATTCCCGTGCCCAACCCTCCAAAATGCGTGCCCCAAGTTCCCCCGCGGAGGGGGCATAGCCCCACAATAATTTCCAGACGAAATCAATCCCCGCCAGTTTGCCCGCTATCGTGACCTTCGTAAGACCCTTTGACGCAGTTCGGGATTCTCAATTCCTCTCTATTACCACAGACAGAATGATTTCTCAGTCACACACATCACAATTCATACGCTGGTGGGGCCCATAACACCAACATTCATTCTGTCAAACTATCCGCACCTAACAAGAGGAAAATTGTTTCCCAATACTGTTCTGGAAGGAAATACCTTTTACCCTAAATCACACTTAGCATCCCTTCCATCCTAAGGTCGATCGGACCAATCTAGTTGTTTGTATTTAATGAAACATTAACACTTCTAAATAACCAGACAATACTTTCAATGAAATAACAACCCAACACATGTGTCAATTCAATTATTTTATCTAATTAAATGCAGGTTAAATCTTAATAATTCAAACTCACTTTGTCATATTTACCTATTCTGGCTAATTGTCGTTTTCTAAGTCAGAGTCTGGTCATCAGTCAATTCGTCAAAGTTCTGTTCTGTCAAGCAGAGTCACCGTCCTCTCCGTCAGCATAACATCAGGAAACTGGAAATGACGTTCACGATGCAGCTCTTTTACCTCTCTAGTCTACCATGTTTTATAGTAAAATTTGCATTCCAAATGTTGCAAATAAAGTTTTGAGGGGTTCCTATTGGTTAATTAAAATACATCTTGGTGCATCAGGAAACATTCGATGTAGTTCCCATGTGGGAAATGTATCGATGAATAGGGACACGTCAAGTTCAACAGTTCAAATGTAGCTTTGTTGCACATCCAGGGAAACTGGCGCTTCGCCCAGGGTGGCCTTCATGGGCACAGTCTGTCCGGTCACACAAGGGACACGGTTGCTGAAGTTTGCGCAGGCGCACTTCTCACTGTTCCGCCCATGATGTCACTCAGTACAGTCAGATTCAGTCGGAAGCCATTTTGTAGTAGGCCCAAATGGTCAACTTAAGTAAAGAAGCATAAAAACCGTAATTAATACATTAAAAATGATAAAACAGTGTTATTCCCGTACTAATACCCTTATGTGTGTGTATTTATCTAGCAAAGTGCAACATTTAAAGCAGTTTATACTCAATTTATTAAGCACAAATTACAATAACATCACAAAAGCAAGACTTATTATATTAATATGCATACAAGCTTAGTTCACGTATTATTTAGCCATGCAAATGCATTCCCATGTGTATTCTTTCTATTAATACGGTTGGTTAAACACCTCACATCAAACTGTTAATAAAATTATAATTAACCATTATTCGTTTTAATATAAACATGCAAAAATGAAGTGGGTACACAAAAAAGAAAAATAATACCCGCTCCAGCACCTTCTCCACCAAGTCCAAGATAAACTGAATAACATCCTCCTGTCTAGTCGCCAAAGAGGCCCGCCGCCGTGCACCAGAGCGCAAAAATTCCTCCCATGCTGCCTGATACGCTGCTTTCATGGAGTGAGCTAGGGAACCTAGAACCAGTTGCAACATCCTGTGCTGCCTACATACCACAGCTGGTGCGGCATTCTGGTCGGGGTCCTGTCCGCGTCCTTGGCGAGCCCATGGAATCTCCCCCACTGTGAACGAGACAATGCATCCGCAATGTCAATTGTCCATACCTGGCACATGCACAGCGCGAAAAGCAATATCATGCTTCAAGCACCCCAACACGAAGACCCTCAACAACTTCAGGACCTGTTCATCTCGGGCAGACTGGCGATTTACAATGTGCACCACCGCCATATTATCAATTCGGAAGGTGACTTTCTTGTGCGCCAAGAGTTCCCCCCAAAGTGTGATTGCCACCACCAGGGGGAAAAACTCCAAAAAGGCTATGCTCCTGCCCCCTTCCAACCACTCCTCAGGCCAATGCTCGGCAAAACCACCTCCCTTGCCAGTACAGACTGAAACCAGTACTCCCTGCCGCTTCCGAAAATTTTTGGACATCCCACAACATGTCCGCCTCCCTCATCAAAGGTATGCCGTTGAAATGTTGCAAGAAAAACTTCCACATCCTCAAGTCCTCCCGCACCCCTGCTGACAGACGTACATGATGATATGGAGGCCTCTGCCCTGCCAGTGCCCTGCCCAGTTGCCTACCAAAAGTCCTCCCCACTCTGACCACCCGACAGGCGAAATTGAGGTGACCCAGGAGTACTTGAATGTCTTTAACCGTGACCTTCTGTTTTGACAACATGATCTCCAGCAGCCCCAACATTTGATGCATTTTGTCTGCAGGAAGGCGTGCCTCCATCAACCGTGAATCCAACTCAATCCCTAAAAAGGACAGGGCCGTGCTGGGTCCCATAGTCTTCTCAGGTGCCAACGGCACGCCCAGTTCCCTCATGATCTCATTGAAACTGTCCAGAGCCCTCTGGCAGTCAGTGGAGCCTGTGGTGCCCACAAAAAAGAAGTCATCCAGGTAGTGCGTAACTCCTTGGTGACCTGTCCGTTCTGTAAACAGCCATTGTAGGAACGTGCTGAAACACTCAAAAAGCGCGCATGACATAGAGCAGCCCATCGGCAAAGCTTTGTCCAGGTACCAGTGACCACCAAATTGGATGCCCAAAAGATCCCAGTCATCAGGGTGAACTGGAAGCAGCCGGAAAGCCGACTTTATGTCGCACTTTGCCATCATTGCTGTGCGCCCACGGTCACCACCAGTGACATGGCTACGTCAACAGATGAATAGGAAACTGTGGCCTCCCTTTCGTCGATGAAATCATTCACCGAACCTCCTTCAGGCCACGACAAATGTTGAATGAGGCGAAACTGACCCTGCTCTTTTTTAGGCACCACTCCAATGGGTGACACAATCAAATTTGGCAACGGCCAGTCTTGAAAGGGACCTGCCATGCGGCCCTCACGCACTTCCTTATCGAGCTTGTCTTGCACTACCTTTGAGCGCTCTCTTGCCGATTTCAGATTGTCCACCCACCTCCTCACCCCTGGTCCCTCGTACCCCAGTCTGAAACCCTCCAGAAACCCCAGTCACAACCGCTCCGCAGCCTCCCTCTCCGGATACCCCTGCAAGGCTGCCAACAAATTGTCAACGTTAACCGGAGTACAAGCCCTTTGGCCCAGGCCCCTTAGCCCCTCGCCCCCCTCCCAGCTGCTGCTGCCCCCCTGCCTTAAAACCTCCCGTCTGCCACTGCTGGGAGCCCTAGAACTGCCCCTGGCCGCCCCAACAATTGACCAACGCGTGTCTTCCTCCACATCCGGAGCAATCGTGCCGGAAACGGCAGTACTCCCTGGTGCACAACCCTTTGTTATAATCCCAGCAAGCCCCCTTTGCCCCCGGCTGCCCCCTGACTGCTCCCCCCACACCCCCACGGGTAGGGCCCTTGAAAGGGCCAATACACAAGCGGGAGCCCGCTGGCCGTAAAAATAGATTTCCCAGACCGAGCTAGCCCCATTGTATGTTGCCACAAATCTGTATCAAGCTCTCCCCATTTCGCCTCCGGGTCCCACGCCATGCGTGCCCGGAACTCTTCATCGTACTGCGCCCAGGCGTAGCCGCCCCCCGTAATCTGAGCCTTCCTGATCACGTCCATGTATTTAAACATGGCCACCGACCTGTCCGGGAATTTTTCGCAATACACGCTAGCGTAAATGAGAAATGCTGCCGTCCAATTCTCAATCGTCAACGGCACCTTTGGCCTTTTAGTCAACTCGAATTCCTCCTCTTTCGAACCCTCTTTTGCCCTCACCTCCCTATGGAGGAGTTTAAGCATCTCAACATATTCCTCTTTCCAAATCCTTTCCTTGGTGGACAACATTTGAAGAGCGCCCAAAGGCTTAGTAACACCCATGTATAGCAACCGTTTTATTTTCACCTCCTTACTCTCCAATTTGGTCTCCCCTTCCACCGTCTGAATTTCCACCGTCACCTTCTTGTCCGTCATGCTCTCCACGTCTCTGGCCATCTTACCTGACCCGTTGACCGCACTCTTACCTGAATCCTCAGTTCCTACCCCAACGTCCACCACATAAGCACCCTTGTTCAACCTACCCCCGCCCTCTCCTCCCTTTCAGCCCCACCCACGCCCACCGACATCATCACAGGATGCCCGCGCAATGACCTTTTACCTGGCGCCAAGGACTCAGTTTGCCGTTCCACCCTGCGTCCTGGCCGCGAGGCCGAGCTGTCCTCCCATCGCAATGTCTGACCCGTGGGCAGCGCCTGGCATTGTGACACCTGGGAAATACTAGATACAACATTACTCGGCCCCCCCTCTCCCTCCACGTCAACATCTCACACCTCTCCCTCTTCCATACTATCTTCCTCATAATCTAGCTCCCCCTGCCTCACGTCCCCAGTGCTCCCCGCTGGTGGCGCAGAAGGAACCCTACGAGAAAGATAAAACTCGTCTTCAGCGTCGCTCCGTTGTCCGCGTTGTCCCCCAGGACGTTGCGTACCCGTGAGTGTTGGGGCACTGGGTACGCCGCCCGAGGCTCCACCCTCCCTTCTCCTTGGTGCCAATGGGCCGCTCCCAGCCCTACCAAGTCTGGCACCCCGCGATGGTCTGGGCGTCGCTCCACCGCCTGCAACAAAAAAGGATGGTCTGGTGTGCTGGGCCTACCTCTCTTCTCCCTCCCATCCCAACCCCTCTTACTTGCGGCCCCCAAAGTGTTCGCAACCCATGCCCGCCCTACCGCGCTCAAATCTACTACCTCCTCTGCGTCGCCCACGTCCCCCTCCCCATCACTCCACTCCAAACCCCCCGGAAACTCAGCCCGCACCCCCCTCCTCTAGGGCACCACCCACCCACTGCGCCGGACAGTCTTCAACACCCCTTCCTGAAACCTCCGGTCGTACCCCCAAGCGAAACCCGTCCTGCCACCCCCTCCCAGGGGCCCCAGAAACACCCTCCACCCAAGAAGGAAAAATGTCCAAACCCGCCCAGTCACAGTCGCTCCCATCCGAATCGATGAGCAAAGGAGAATCCCCTCTATCTGCCTCCCCTTCCACCCCCCCAGAGATACCCAGACCCCCCCAGGCCTGACTTCTCCCCTGCCCCCACAACACCCCCCCATTGGGCCTGCCTCCCAAGCCCATACCCCCACCCTCTCCCCCTGCCGCTAAAGACGCCTCACTTGCCGCCACCTGCGTCTCCTCCACAACTTGGCTCCCTGCCCCCCCCGTGGGCGTCCAAGACAAATTTCTGGCCTATTGCTCTAGTCGGGCCGCTCTTCTGACATGCGAGCGGCCCCTCTCATTTTGTGATCTCTGAGGGGAGCCATGCGACGGGCTCCCCCTCCGATCACCAGTCTGGGCCACACTTTTAACTGCCGTGCCTTTTTCCCTCTCGCCCCGCCTCTCCAAAACACTCCCCCCGCCGCCTCTTGTAACGGGGCCGCTCCACTGACCGAGCGGCCCGCTGCCAACACCGCCAGAGAATGCTCTCCCATTGGGGCCGCTTTTCTAGCATACGAGCGGCCCCCAGCAACATGCAGGTCCGGCGGATAGACGCGAGACGCGCTCCCCCGCGGATCCACATTGCCCACAGCCCTGCTCACAGAATGCGCCTCCCCCGCGCCTCCTGCGACCCCAACCGACACTGCCCCATCCTTCGGGGCAGCGCTCTTAACAATCGCGCTGCCCCCACCGTTCACCTTTGTTTTTTTGGCCTTCCGGGGGGGCGAGCAGGCCGCGACGGCGGCCGCCACCCCGGCTGACGCGCGCCTCAGCGGGGGCGCGGCAACAGCGGGGATCAAAAGATCCATCTGCCCGCCTCGCGGAGCAGCCGCATCGCTTCAAGGACTCTGGAATCGCCGCCAGCCATGACCAAATGCTTGCAATACCAAGCCTCAAAAACACCACCAAACTCACTAAACCTGACCTAGCTAACACAGCGCTCCCAGCCACCAGGTCACCAAACCTAAAATGGTGGCTGGGAAAGCGCGAACAATTTATAAATACCCCTTGGGCTACTCTAAAAATATTGGGCTACAATTGGGCTAGTCCCAATGTAGCCCAAAACATACAAAATGGCCGCTCGCCGGCCACTCCCCCCCCCATTTCCCACTCCGCCCGGGGGGCAGACCTCGCCGTGCTCGGCTGCCCCCCAAGCCCCCCATTCTCAAAACATTCTTGAGGATAACTTAACAGGTAGACATAAACATGAGAGTTGCTTAACTCTGTAATTTTCCAACGCTTGAGTTTACGAACGTCTTCACAAACCTCGAACCCAACCAGTACTTTCATATCTACCAACGTTTTAGTGGAGGAAGGTGGGAGGTATATAAAACAAGCATTTGCAATGCAATCAATCTCGTATTTGTGAAAGTTAAAGCTTTTGGCGTTGTAAAGGACAATGTCTTTTACTTATGATTTTTGTTTGATGTGGAGTGGCTGTATGTTGTTTGTAGGGGAATTAAGTGGTTTGATTTGGAATTGTTGGCTGTGTGTTGTATCCTGCTGGACACGTTCTAGTGTCTCAGCAGACACAGCGTTTGTTAACCCCTATGCTGCTAAGCCTCCCCCCGTGCTAAGCCTTTTTTTTGCTATTTGGGGTAGTTTGCGCTTAGGCCTCTGTAACATTTTGACCACATAAGGTATCCACGCCAAATTTGCATCCTTTTTCTCCAACATCACAGGGATTCTAAAGGTACCCAGGGTTTGTGGATTCCCCTGGAGGGGACCCAGAAATTTGCCAAAATACAGCTAAATTTGGATTTAAAAAAAAAAATGGGAAAAAAGAGCTACAGATGAAAGCATCTGTTTTTTCCCTCCAAATGGTATCAAAAAATGGGGTTGTGGTGCTGAAATCTTCCCAGCTTTCAGGGACAAGCAGACTTTTTTCAGAAAACCCAAATTATTTACACAGTTTTGGCATTTTTCTGGGACATAGCCTATTTTTGCTATTTTTTTATGCTTTCAACCTCCTTCCAGTTAATGGTAGAAATGGGTATGAAAGCAATAATGGATCCTGGAAAGCTATACATTTTAGAAAAGTTGTGCAAGGGGTCATTTGTGTAGATCCTTCAAGGTTTCTTTATAGAAACTAACAGATATAGGAAAAAGTGAAAATTAGTTGAAAAAAACAGCCATTTGTGTCAACGTTTTCATCTGTAACTTCTTCTAATTATGACAGCTGTTTGAAAGCAATATACTGTTAGATCCGCTGGACCTTTCTGGTTGTGGGAATATATAGGACTTGTAGGTTCACCAAGAACCCGACGAACCCAGAGCCAATAACTGAGCAGCATCTTGCAATGGTTTTTTATTATGTACCTGGTATATAGCAATTATTCTGGGAAAATGTATACATGGAAAAATCGATATGAAAGACACCTATGTATTTCTGAAATGGGAATCACATATAGAGTTTAGAAACAGTAGATATTTGCACATTTCCGAAATTGGGAGTACCCATACTAGCATGAGAATTATAGGTCATTTTTCAAAATGACTTATTTTTTACACATTGTCGTTCATTTGGAAGGCAGAAATACATCTAAAATCAATAGGTAATAACAGTTGCTCTACAATTATGTGTTACCCCAAGTCTCCCGATAAAAATGGTACCTCACTTGTGTGGGTAGGCCTAGTGCCCACGACAGGAAACGGCTCAAAAACGCAATGTGGACACAATACATTTTCACAATGAATAATGACCCTTTTTTTGCAAAGTGCCTAGCTGTACTTTTTTAACCCTAGCTCTGCCGGCACCTAGGGAAACCTAGCAAACCTATGCAGTTTTGAAAACTAGACTCCCAGGGGAATCTAGGATGGGGTGACTTGACTGGATCTCACCAGGTTCTGTTACCCAGAATCCCTTGCAAACCTAAAAAATTGTCAACAAAACCACATTTTCTTCACATTTCTGTGGTAGAAAGTTCTGGAATCTGCGTGGATCCAAAAAATTCCACTCACCCTGCGTTCCCCAAAGTCTTCCGAGAAAAATGGTACCTCACTTGTGTCGGTAGGCCTAGTGCCCGAGACAGGAAACGGCCCAAACCGCAACGTGGACACACCACATTTTCACAGTGAAAATTTACCCTTTTTTTGCAAAGTGCCTAGCTGTAGATTTTGAACCCTAGCTCTGCCGGCATCTAGGGAAACCTAGCACACCTATAGATTTTTTAAAACTCGACACCCAGGGGAATCCAGGATGGGGTGACTTGACTGACTTTCACCAGGTTCGGTTACCCAGAATCCCTTGTAAACCTCAAAATTTGTCAAAAAAAACACTTTTACCTCACATTTCTGTGGAGGAAAGTTCTGGAATCGGCGTGGATCCACAAAATTCCACCCACCCTGCGTTTCCCAAAGTCTTCAGAGAAAAATGGTACCTCATTTATGTGGGTAGCCCTATTGCCCGTGAAAGGAAACGGCCCAAAACGCAACATGGACACACCACATTTTCACAGTGAATTCGGACCCTTTTTTTGCAAAGTGCCTAGCTGTAGGTTTTGAACCCTAGCTCTGCCAGCACCTAGGGAAACCCAGCAAACCTATACATTTTTGAAAACTAGACACCCGGGGTCTTCCATGGAGATATGGCTTGCGTGGATCCCCCAAAGTTCTCTTACTCAGAATCCCCTGCAAACCTCAAATGTAGCTGAAGAAACAACTTTTTCCACACTTTTTGTGTGTGGGAAAGTTGTGGCATCACCGGGCTGACACAAATTTTCTACCACCCAGCGATCCCCCAGGTCTCCCGATAAAAATGGTGCCTCACTCATGTGAGAGGCCCAAGTACCTGCGACAGGCAAGGGCCCAAAACATATTGAGGCGACATCATAATTGCCTATCACAAAACAAACTGGTTTTGCAAGGGGGTCACCTGGGTTTTTGGCCACGTGCTCGGCAGCCAGCAAAGGAAACCTACCAAACCCACACATTTCTGAAAACTAGACACCTGGGGGGTTATAGGGAGGTATGGTTTGCGTGGATCCCCCAATGTTAACCTAACCCAGGATCCCCTACAAACCTCAATTTTAGCTGATAAAATCACTTTTTCCACACATTGTTGGGTGGAAAAGTTGTGGCATCACCGGGCTGACACAAATTTCCTACCACCCAGCGTTCCCCCAGGTCTCCCGATAAAAATGGTGTCTCGCTCGTGTGGGAGGCAGAAGTACCCGCGTCAGGCTAGGGCCCAAAACGTATTGAGGCGACTACAAAATTGCCTATCACAAAAGGACCTGGTTTGCAAAGTGTGTTACCTGGGTTTTTGGCCCCGTGCTCGGTGGCCAGGTAGGTAAACCTAGAAAACCCATACATTTCTGAAAACTAGACACCCATGGGATTATAGGTTGGTATGACGTATGTGGATCCCCCAACTTCTTCTTACCCAGAATCCCCTGCAAACCTCATTTAGCTGAAAAAAACACTTTTTCCACACATTTTTGTGTGGTAATGTTGTGGCATCACCGGTCAATTACTCCACTTAGACATAATTGTATCCGATAACCAGGCACGGAAGGTAGAATATTGTCTATTTATATTATCACACGTCTACTCATCACATATAAAGATATCAACAACAGCCCGTCATCGCCTTCCTGAGGTTGCGCTGCACCACTGCTGCCCTTCAAACCTCCACAAGCACCTTCCCAAAACCAAGTTTGTTTTGTTGACTCAAGGATTTGGCGCACATGCTGACTGAAAACTTACACCCAGGGCAATTGTACACAATACAGAGGGTATTTTTAGCAGGCGCATTCCACTTGCCACTCTGCAGCATCCCTCTAAGCCGGACACACTGTCCTTCTCATCCCCGATGACTGACAGCTGAATGCCAGGGCTAAAGCTAATTGCTAACCATGACCTGGCTGCCAGCTCCTCACTCATTAAGCCCCAGCAGCCGCCCCACAGGTGCCTCCATCTGGGTGATTAACACAAGAATGTCACATCTTTGCAAAGAAGGGCCCCCGTGGCCCGTGGTGACGGACACACACATAAGCAGCCCGCATTTACATGGAAATATGTTAATCCCGCCACACCACGTGGCCCCCGCACTACTTTTAAAAAAATGGATGGAAATGAACCTCTGCCAGTGTGAGCCAAGCTTCCCCACAAAGTGGTAAGGCGTCCTGCAGAGGGCGCCTCGCGCTCGCACACGCACGCAACCGCTGAGTGCAGCGCATCGGCGTGCACTTAAAATGGTTACAAGACGCGCCATTAATTGGGCATCTCGTCTCCGGTTTCAGGCGGCTGGCAGCCAGGATTGTTTTCCCAGGTGAGGAGCAGGTCTCACAAAAAGAATCATGCCTCGAAGGCTCTGGTAGAAAAAGAACAAGTGCCGACACGCCCACCGCCTCGTGAGAAGGGAGAAGTGGAGAGACGCAGCGCGCATGATGAGCAATTGACGACGAGTCCAGTCCAGGTGGGCGGGGCCTAAGGGAGACAGGGTGGTCATCATGCTTCTTGTCCGTCATGCTCTCCACGTCTCTGGCCATCTTACCTGACCCGTTGACCGCACTCTTACCTGAATCCTCAGTTCCTACCCCAACGTCCACCACATAAGCCCCCTTGTTCAACCTACCCCCGCCCTCTCCTCCCTTTCAGCCCCACCCACGCCCACCGACATCATCACAGGATGCCCGCGCAATGACCTTTTACCTGGCGCCAAGGACTCAGTTTGCCGTTCCACCCTGCGTCCTGGCCGCGAGGCCGAGCTGTCCTCCCATCGCAATGTCTGACCCGTGGGCAGCGCCTGGCATTGTGACACCTGGGAAATACTAGATACAACATTACTCGGCCCCCCCCTCTCCCTCCACGTCAACATCTCACACCTCTCCCTCTTCCATACTATCTTCCTCATAATCTAGCTCCCCCTGCCTCACGTCCCCAGTGCTCCCCGCTGGTGGCGCAGAAGGAACCCTACGAGAAAGATAAAACTCGTCTTCAGCGTCGCTCCGTTGTCCGTGTTGTCCCCCAGGACGTTGCGTACCCGTGAGTGTTGGGGCACTGGGTACGCCGCCCGAGGCTCCACCCTCCCTTCTCCTTGGTGCCAATGGGCCGCTCCCAGCCCTTCCAAGTCTGGCACCCCGCGATGGTCTGGGCGTCGCTCCACCACCTGCAACAAAAAAGGATGGTCTGGTGTGCTGGGCCTACCTCTCTTCTCCCTCCCATCCGAACCCCTCTTACTTGCGGCCCCCAAAGTGTTCGCAACCCATGCCCGCCCTACCGCGCTCAAATCTACTACCTCCTCCGCGTCGCCCACGTCCCCCTCCCCATCACTCCACTCCAAACCCCCCGGAAACTCGGCCCGCACCCCCCTCCTCTAGGGCACCACCCACCCACTGCGCCGGACAGTCTTCAACACCCCTTCCTGAAACCTCCGGTCGTACCCCCAAGCGAAACCCGTCCTGCCACCCCCTCCCAGGGGCCCCAGAAACACCCTCCACCCAAGAAGGAAAAATGTCCAAACCCGCCCAGTCACAGTCGCTCCCATCCGAATCGATGAGCAAAGGAGAATCCCCTCTATCTGCCTCCCCTTCCACCCCCCCAGAGATACCCAGACCCCCCCAGGCCTGACTTCTCCCCTGCCCCCACAACACCCCCCCATTGGGCCTGCCTCCCAAGCCCATACCCCCACCCTCTCCCCCTGCCGCTAAAGACGCCTCACTTGCCGCCACCTGCGTCTCCTCCACAACTTGGCTCCCTGCCCCCCCCGTGGGCGTCCAAGACAAATTTCTGGCCTATTGCTCTAGTCGGGCCGCTCTTCTGACATGCGAGCGGCCCCTCTCATTTTGTGATCTCTGAGGGGAGCCATGCGACGGGCTCCCCCTCCGATCACCAGTCTGGGCCACACTTTTAACTGCCGTGCCTTTTTCCCTCTCGCCTCGCCTCTCCAAAACACTCCCCCCGCCGCCTCTTGTAACGGGGCCGCTCCACTGACCGAGCGGCCCGCTGCCAACACCGCCAGAGAATGCTCTCCCATTGGGGCCGCTTTTCTAGCATACGAGCGGCCCCCAGCAACATGCAGGTCCGGCGGATAGACGCGAGACGCGCTCCCCCGCGGATCCACATTGCCCACAGCCCTGCTCACAGAATGCGCCTCCCCCGCGCCTCCCGCGACCCCAACCGACACTGCCCCATCCTTCGGGGCAGCGCTCTTAACAATCGCGCTGCCCCCACCGTTCACCTTTGTTTTTTTGGCCTTCCGGGGGGGGCGAGCAGGCCGCGACGGCGGCCGCCACCCCGGCTGACGCGCGCCTCAGCGGGGGCGCGGCAACAGCGGGGATCAAAAGATCCATCTGCCCGCCTCGCGGAGCAGCCGCATCGCTTCAAGGACTCTGGAATCGCCGCCAGCCATGACCAAATGCTTGCAATACCAAGCCTCAAAAACACCACCAAACTCACTAAACCTGACCTAGCTAACACAGCGCTCCCAGCCACCAGGTCACCAAACCTAAAATGGTGGCTGGGAAAGCGCGAAAAATGTATAAATACCCCTTGGGCTACTCTAAAAATATTGGGCTACTATTGGGCTAGTCCCAATGTAGCCCAAAACATATAAAATGGCCGCTCGCCGGCCACTCCCCCCCCATTTCCCACTCCGCCCGGGGGGCAGACCTCGCCGTGCTCGGCTGCCCCCCAAGCCCCCCATTCTCAAAACATTCTTGAGGATAACTTAACAGGTAGACATAAACATGAGAGTTGCTTAACCTGTAATTTTCCAACGCTTGAGTTTACGAACGTCTTCACAAACCTCGAACCCAACCAGTACTTTCATATCTACCAACGTTTTAGTGGAGGAAGGTGGGAGGTATATAAAACAAGCATTTGCAATGCACTCAATCTCGTATTTGTGAAAGTTAAAGCTTTTGGTGTTGTAAAGGACAATGTCTTTTACTTATGATTTTTGTTTGATGTGGAGTGGCTGTATGTTGTTTGTAGGGGAATTAAGTGGTTTGATTTGGAATTGTTGGCTGTGTGTTGTATCCTCCTGGACACGTTCTAGTGTCTCAGCAGACACAGCGTTTGTTAACCCCTATGCTGCTAAGCCTCCCCCCGTGCTAAGCCTTTTTTTTGCTATTTTGGGTAGTTTGCGCTTAGGCCTCTGTAACATTTTGACCACATAAGGTATCCACGCCAAATTTGCATCCTTTTTCTCCAACATCACAGGGATTCTAAAGGTACCCAGGGTTTGTGGATTCCCCTGGAGGGGACCCAGAAATTTGCCAAAATACAGCTAAATTTGGATTTAAAAAAAAAAATGGGAAAAAAGAGCTACAGATGAAAGCATCTGTTTTTTTCCCTCCAAATGGTATCAAAAAACGGGGTTGTGGTGCTGAAATCTTCCCAGCTTTCAGGGACAAGCAGACTTTTTTCAGAAAACCCAAATTATTTACACAGTTTTGGCATTTTTCTGGGACATAGCCTATTTTTGCTATTTTTTTATGCTTTCAACCTCCTTCCAGTTAATGGTAGAAATGGGTATGAAAGCAATAATGGATCCTGGAAAGCTATACATTTTAGAAAAGTTGTGCAAGGGGTCATTTGTGTAGATCCTTCAAGGTTTCTTTATAGAAACTAACAGATATAGGAAAAAGTGAAAATTAGTTGAAAAAAACAGCCATTTGTGTCAACGTTTTCATCTGTAACTTCTTCTAATTATGACAGCTGTTTGAAAGCAATATACTGTTATATCCGCTGGACCTTTCTGGTTGTGGGAATATATAGGACTTGTAGGTTCACCAAGAACCCGACGAACCCAGAGCCAATAACTGAGCAGCATCTTGCAATGGTTTTTTATTATGTACCTGGTATATAGCAATTATTCTGGGAAAATGTATACATGGAAAAATCGATATGAAAGACACCTATGTATTTCTGAAATGGGAATCACATATAGAGTTTAGAAACAGTAGATATTTGCACATTTCCGAAATTGGGAGTACCCATACTAGCATGAGAATTATAGGTCATTTTTCAAAATGACTTATTTTTTACACATTGTCGTTCATTTGGAAGGCAGAAATACATCTAAAATCAATAGGTAATAACAGTTGCTCTACAATTATGTGTTACCCCAAGTCTCCCGATAAAAATGGTACCTCACTTGTGTGGGTAGGCCTAGTGCCCACGACAGGAAACGGCTCAAAAACGCAATGTGGACACAATACATTTTCACAATGAATAATGACCCTTTTTTTGCAAAGTGCCTAGCTGTACTTTTTTAACCCTAGCTCTGCCGGCACCTTGAGAAACCTAGCAAACCTATGCAGTTTTGAAAACTAGACTCCCAGGGGAATCTAGGATGGGGTGACTTGACTGGTCTCACCAGGTTCTGTTACCCAGAATCCCTTGCAAACCTAAAAAATTGTCAACAAAACCACATTTTCTTCACATTTCTGTGGTAGAAAGTTCTGGAATCTGCGTGGATCCAAAAAATTCCACTCACCCTGCGTTCCCAAAAGTCTTCCGAGAAAAATGGTACCTCACTTGTGTCGGTAGGCCTAGTGCCCGAGACAGGAAACAGCCCAAACCGCAACGTGGACACACCACATTTTCACAGTGAAAAATTACCCTTTTTTGGCAAAGTGCCTAGCTGTAGATTTTGAACCCTAGCTCTGCCGGCATCTAGGGAAACCTATCACACCTATAGATTTTTTAAAACTCGACACCCAGGGGAATCCAGGATGGGGGGACTTGACTGGCTCTCACCAGGTTCTGTTACCCAGAATCCCTTGCAAACCTCAAAATTTGTCAAAAAAAACACTTTTACCTCACATTTCTGTGGAGGAAAGTTCTGGAATCGTCGTGGATCCACAAAATTCCACCCCCCCCCTGCGTTCCCCAAAATCTTCTGAGAAAAATAGTACCTCACTTGTGTGGGTAGGCCTAGTGCCCGCAACAGGAAACGGCCCAAAACGCAACTTGGACACATCACATTTTCACAGTGAAAACTGACCACTTTTTTTTCAAATTGCCTAGCTGTAGATTTTGAACCCTAGCTCTGCCGTCACCTAGGTAAATGTTGGACTTGGCCCTTTTTGCAGGGTCATCCCTGAACTTTTTGCCTTCCTCCTATATTTTTTCTGACCTGTTGTTGGCTGTTTTATGACTCTGGGCACTTTTCCACTGCTGATCATTGCTAAAGTGCATATGCTCTCCCTATTGTAAATTAATGTATGAATTTGTGATTCCATGATTGGTTGAAAATACCACTTTTAGAAAGTAGGTATTTTCTTGTCTAACCATCCAAGCCTGCCTCTGCTAGGCTGTGTATTCCTTGTCTGGAGTTTGAGTGACAGGGGCTGGGGAAATCCAGGGGGCTGGGGAATGCCCGGAGACAGGGTGAGTCAGCACAGGGCTGAATAGCGAGATCTCCATGTCGATGGGTAGGAGGAGTTGCACCTGGGACCTGAATAGGGCTGTGCTTTCCCTCCACAATGCTGGCTCCACCTCCTGTGGTGCGTCTGATGTCTCTGCCCTGCACTGTGAAAGGAAAGAAGGAGTCATGTAAACAAAGTGCTCCAGGACTGACCAGAACTGGTTTGGACTAGGCAAAGGCCTCTCTGCCTCCAGAGAACAAAGAGAAACTGTGTATAAATATTAGGACCCAGACCCCAGAACTTTAGATCACTTTGGGA
Source organism: Triturus cristatus (assembly GCF_964204655.1). Taxonomy (NCBI): domain Eukaryota; kingdom Metazoa; phylum Chordata; class Amphibia; order Caudata; family Salamandridae; genus Triturus; species Triturus cristatus. Next base: position 452,139,524 of record NC_140591.1, read on the forward strand.
AACAAGAAGAAAGTCTGCTGAGGAGAGCAACCAAGAAGAAACTGAGGAGAGACTATCCCTGAACCTGGGGAATTTGCCTGCAGGGGTTGCCTACTGCCAAAGAGAGGAGAAAGGAACTTTGTGTGTACCTTTGCTCAACTTGTGAAGGATCTCCAAGGGCTTGGAAAAGAGCTTGCCTCCTGCTGAAGTCTCAGGAACAGACTTCACCCCACAGCTCCCCAGAGTCCTTTGGAAGTGCCTGCTGCTGCTGTTTGGGCCTTCTGAGGGACTGCGTGTCGCAAGGAGCTGGAAGCGCGACTTAAGAAGGAGAAGCGTGCCGCCATCTGAGCTGTTGTCGCATCGCGTAAAGTGTGTCGCCGCAGCAGCATCGCATCGAGCGGAAGCGTCTCGCATCATCAAAGTGTCTCGCAACGCTGAAGAAGCGTATCGCCATCGCAGCCATCTTAGCTGACGCATTGCACCGCATCAAGAGAAGAGTCTCGCATCGAGGAAGAAGCGTGTCGCCATCGCAGCCATCGTAGCTGTCGCATTGCACCGCATCAAGAAAAGCACCTCGCATCCACGGAGAAGCGTGCTGCCAATCGGAGCTGCTGTCGTCGTATCGCGTAAAGGGGTGTCGCCGTTGCAACATCGCATCGAGCGGAAGCGTCTCGCAACGTCAGAGAAGAGTGTCGCCGCCAAGACCGCTGTCGTCGCATCACGTAAAGGGATGTCGCCGCTGTAGCTGACGCATCGAGTCGAGTCTTCTCGCAACTTTGGAGAAGCGTGCCGCATCTGGAAGATCTTCAAGTCTTTACTTCTTTGCACCAAAAACTTCATCGCATCAACATCATTGCAACACTTTCGTTGCCCTGCGTGTCGCATCTAAAAGGTACATTGACTTAAAGTGTCGCATTTAAGAACTAAAGAGAACTAAGCTAAATTCTACCATCTTAAAGTGACAGTATTGTGGATTTTTGTCGTTTAATGGTCTTGTGGTAAATTTATATAAAGAATACTTATTTTTGATATAAAACCTGTGTGGTGTCCATCTGTAGTGTGTCACTTGATTACTGTATGTGTTTACAAATGCTTTACACACTGCCTCTGAGATAAGCCTGTCTTCTTGTGCCAAGAGCAGGTTTTATTTTAGGAGTGTACCCCCTTACCCTGACTAGAGGCGAGGGTCCCTATTTGTCACAAGTGCATACCTGTGTCAACTAGAGACCCCCAAGTCTAACAGTAAACATAGCAAGCCTATACATTATTGAATACTACACACCCAAGGAAATCTAGGATGGGGTGACTTGACTGGCTCTCACAAGGTTCTGTTGCCCAGAATCCCTTGCAAACCTCAAAATTTGTCAAAAAATCCACATTTTCCTCATATTTCTGTGGTGGAAAGTTCTGGAATCTGCGTGGATCCACAAAATTCCACCCACCCCACGTTCCCCAAAGTCTTCAGAGAAAAATGGTACCTCACTTGTGTGGGTAGGCCTAGTGCCCGTGAAAGGAAACGGACCAAAACGCAACGTGGACACATCACATTTTCACAATCAAAACTGACCCTTTTATTGCAAAGCGGTTAGCTGTAGATTTGAACCCTAGCTCTGCCGGCACCTAGGGAAACCCAGCAAACCTATACATTTTTGGAAACTAGACACCCGGGGGCTTCCAGGGAGGTATGGCTTACGTGGATCCCCCAACGTTTTCATACCCAGAATCCCCTGCAAACCTCAAATTTAGCTGAAGAAACAACTTTTTCCACACTTTTTTGTGTGGGAAAGTTGTGGCATCACTGGGCTGACACAAATTTCCTACCACCCAGCAATCCCCCAGGTCTCCCGATACAAATGGCGCCTCAGTTGTGTGGGAGGGCCAAGTACCCGCGACAGGCAAGGGCCCAAAACGTATTGAGGCAAAATCAAAATTGCCTTTCAGAAAACGCCCTGGTTTTCCAAGGGAGGTCACCTGGGGTTTTGGCCCCGTGCTCGGCGGCCACCTAGGGAAACCTATCAAACCCACACATTTCTGAAAACTAGACACCCGGGGGGTTATAGGGAGGTATGGCTTGCGTGGATCCCCCAACATTTTCTTACCCAGAATCACCTGCAAACCTCAAATTTAGCTGGAAAAAACACCTTTTCCACATATTTTTGTGTGGGAAAGTTGTGGCACCACTGGGCTGATACAAATTTCGGACCACTCAGCAATCCCCAAAGTCTACCGATAATAATGGTGCCTCACTCGTGTGGGAGGCCCAAGTACCCGCGACAGGCAAGGGCCCAAAACTTATTGAGGTGACATCAAAATTGCCTATCATAAAACGACTTGGTTTTCAAATGGGGGTCACCTGGGGTTTTGGCCCCGTACTCGGCAGCCAGCTAGGGAAACCTACCAAACCCACACATTTCTGAAAACTAGACACCCAGGGGGTTATAGGGAGGTATGGCTTGCGTGGATCCCCCAACTTTTTCTTACCCAGAATCACCTGCAAATCTAAAATTTAGCTGAACAACTCACTTTTTTCACACATTTTTGTGTGGGAAAGTTGTGGCATCACCAGGCTGACACAAATTTCCTAGCACCCAGCGTTCCCCCAGGTCTCCAGATAAAAATGGTGCCTCACTCGTGCGGGAGGCCCAAGTACCCACGACACGCAAGGGCCCAAAACGTATTGAGGCAACATAAAAATTGCCTATCAGAAAACAAATTGGTTTTGCAAGGGGGTCGCCTGAGTTTTTGTCCCCATGCTCGGCAGCCAGCTAAGCAAACCTACCAAACTCACACATTTCTGAAAACTAGATACCCGGGGGGTTATAGGGAGGTATGGCTTGCATAGATCCCTCAACCTTTTCTTTCCCTGAATCACCTGCAAACCTCAAATTTAGCTGAAAAATCACTTTTTCCACACATTTTTCTGTGGGAAAGTTGTGGCATCAACGGGCTGACACAAATTTCCTACCACCCAGCGTTCCTCCGGGTCTCCCAATAAAAATTCTGCCTCACTCGTGTGGGAGGCCTAAGTACCCGCGACAGGCAAGTGCCCAAAACGTATTGAGCTTTTTTCACAGTAAAAACCAACCCTTTTCTTGCAAAGTTTGAACCCTAGCTCTGCCGGCACCTAGGGAAACCTAGCAAACCTATACATTTTTTAAAACTAGACACCCAGGGGAATCTAGGGTGGGGTGAATTCACTGGCTCCCACCAGGTTACTTTACTTTGCAAACCTCAAAATCTGTCAAAAAAACACATTTTCCATATATTTCTGTGGTGGAAATTTCTGGAATCTGCGTGGCCCCACAAACGTCCACCTACCTCGCTTTCCCCAAAGTCTGTTGAGAAAAATGGTACCTCACTTGTGTGGGTAGGCCTAGTGCCCGCGACAGGAAACGGCCCAAACGCAACGTGGACACACCACATTTTCACAGTGAAAACTGACCCTTTTTTTGCAAAGTGCCTAGCTGTAGATTTTGAACCCTAGCTCTGCCGGCACCTAGGTAAACCTAGCAAACCTAAACATGTTTGAAAACTACACACCCAAAGGAAACCAGGATGGGGTTACTTGACTGACTTTCACCAGGTTCTGTTACCCAGAATCCCTTGCAAACCTCAAAATTTGTCAAGAAACCCACATTTTCCTCACATTTCTGTGCCTGAAAGTTCTGGAATCTGCGTGGATCCACAAAATTCCACCCACCCTGCGTTTCCCAAAGTCTTCAGAGAAAAATGGTACCTCATTTATGTGGGTAGCCCTATTGCCCGTGAAAGGAAACGGCCCAAAACGCAACGTGGACACACCACATTTTCACAGTGAATTCAGACCCTTTTTTTGCAAAGTGCCTAGCTGTAGGTTTTGAACCCTAGCTCTGCCAGCACCTAGGGAAACCCAGCAAACCTATACATTTTTGAAAACTAGACACCCGGGGTCTTCCATGGAGATATGGCTTGCGTGGATGCCCCAAAGTTCTCTTACTCAGAATCCCCTGCAAACCTCAAATGTAGCTGAAACAATCACTTTTTCCACACATTTTTGTGTGGGAAAGTTGTGGCATCACCGGGCTGACACAAATTTTCTACCACCCAGCGATCCCCCAGGTCTCCCGATAAAAATGGTGCCTCACTCATGTGAGAGGCCCAAGTACCTGCGACAGGCAAGGGCCCAAAACGTATTGAGGCGACATCATAATTGCCTATCACAAAACAAACTGGTTTTGCAAGGGGGTCACCTGGGTTTTTGGCCACGTGCTCGGCAGCCAGCAAAGGAAACCTACCAAACCCACACATTTCTGAAAACTAGACACCTGGGGAGTTATAGGGAGGTATGGTTTGCGTGGATCCCCCAATGTTAACCTAACCCAGGATCCCCTACAAACCTCAATTTTAGCTGATAAAATCACTTTTTCCACACATTGTTGGGTGGAAAAGTTGTGGCATCACTGGGCTGACACAAATTTCCTACCACCCAGCGTTCCCCCAGATCTCCCGATAAAAATGGTGTCTCGCTCGTGTGGGAGGCAGAAGTACCCGCGTCAGGCTAGGGCCCAAAACGTATTGAGGCGACTACAAAATTGCCTATCACAAAAGGACCTGGTTTGCAAAGTGTGTTACCTGGGTTTTTGGCCCCGTGCTCTGTGGCCAGGTAGGTAAACCTAGAAAACCCATACATTTCTGAAAACTAGACACCCATGGGATTATAGGTTGGTATGGCGTATGTGGATCCCCCAACTTCTTCTTACCCAGAATCCCCTGCAAACCTCATTTAGCTGAAAAAAACACTTTTTCCACACATTTTTGTGTGGTAATGTTGTGGCATCACCGGTCAATTACTCCACTTAGACATAATTGTATCCGATAACCAGGCACGGAAGGTAGAATATTGTCTATTTATATTATCACACGTCTACTCATCACATATAAAGATAACAACAGCCCGTCATCGCCTTCCTGAGGTTGCGCTGCACCACTGCTGCCCTTCAAACCTCCACAAGCACCTTCCCAAAACCAAGTTTGTTTTGTTGACTCAAGGATTTGGCGCACATGCTGACTGAAAACTTACACCCAGGGCAATTGTTGTACACAATACAGAGGGTATTTTTAGCAGGCGCATTCCACTTGCCACTCTGCAGCATCCCTCTAAGCCGGACACACTGTCCTTCTCATCCCCGATGACTGACAGCTGAATGCCAGGGCTAAAGCTAATTGCTAACCATGACCTGGCTGCCAGCTCCTCACTCATTAAGCCCCAGCAGCCGCCCCACAGGTGCCTCCATCTGGGTGATTAACACAAGAATGTCACATCTTTGCAAAGAAGGGCCCCCGTGGCCCGTGGTGACGGACACACACATAAGCAGCCCGCATTTACATGGAAATATGTTAATCCCGCCACACCACGTGGCCCCCGCACTACTTTTAAAAAAATGGATGGAAATGAACCTCTGCCAGCGTGAGCCAAGCTTCCCCACAAAGTGGTAAGGCGTCCTGCAGAGGGCGCCTCGCGCTCGCACACGCACGCAACCGCTGAGTGCAGCGCATCGGCGTGCACTTAAAATGGTTACAAGACGCGCCATTAATTGGGCATCTCGTCTCCGGTTTCAGGCGGCTGGCAGCCAGGATTGTTTTCCCAGGTGAGGAGCAGGTCTCACAAAAAGAATCATGCCTCGAAGGCTCTGGTAGAAAAAGAACAAGTGCCGACACGCCCACCGCCTCGTGAGAAGGGAGAAGTGGAGAGACGCAGCGCGCATGATGAGCAATTGACGACGAGTCCAGTCCGGGTGGGCGGGGCCTAAGGGAGACAGGGTGGTCACCAACCCCACTTCCAAAAACAACCCGACGGCAATAGATCTCGCAAAGCGAGCAGTGCATGCGCTGCTAGGCGAGACCTGAAAAGGAAAGCACCATCTGTCTATATGTCGGTGAAAGGCGCCACATTCTTCCAGTCCAAGACTTAATAAAGAAAGATCAAATTATAACCACCAAATACTCTGCTCTCTCTTTTAGCTTCTGCCGTTTGACTCAGCTGATCTGTATAACAGGAAGTGCGTTGCTACCAGCTGAAACATAGGCATAGATGAAAGACTAGGGAAACAGATGCCTGCCTTGGCTGCTATTATCAGATAGCAAATACGGCAGCCATTTTCAGTTTCAAAGTAAAGTCCATTGCATTGCTCGGTAGAGCTTTCACTCATACTCCATGTGCGCCATGCAACATGTTTTGTTTTTGATTTTATGCGTTGGCGTACATAGCAATCACCTATGTCTGCTGAGGGCCTTAGGTACCTGCGCTCTAGTGGATACAATTATGATTTAGCCACATGCCGGTTCTTGGTGCACAGAGATTAAACTGTGGGGGGCTTTCGGGGAAGAATGGCAGTGATCACAAGGAAGGGGTCGGGGAGGATAGGCATTAAGTGCCTCCAGGGGCAGGGCTGACACTACAGCGAGAGCTTGCAGCTCTGAAGCACAGAGGAGAGTTATACATGGAGCCCAGGTGGACGCCCTGTGCAAAGGCAGCATGGGACGAGGATGGGATAGGAGAGCTGCTAGGAGTCTCCCGTTCCCCACCAAGGGTCTCCCCACCTTAAACAAGAACATAGTACGTACCTGTAAAGAGACACCAATGTAATAAAAAACCTGCATCAATGCAAAAAAAGTGGTATGCAGTTCCTGGTAGTACTGAACAGGTTGTGTAAAAAAGTGAAGTCCAGGAAGAGGAGGAATTCCTCTAGTCGGAACTAGGACCCTTACACACCCAGCTGGTTGTCATGCTTCATCATTTGGGTCTGCTCCTCGTCGGGTCGGCACTGCAATACCCAATGGACACCCGTGAAGGGGCTCTTTGGTGGAGATCTTTTGTTCCTTGCCGTATGGTGCAGTGTGTATGAGGGGCCTGGAGAGTGTAGATGTGGTGGAAGGTGAGGATAAAATAGGAGGTAGATGTCCAATCAAAATAATTTGAATGAGTATGGCTACTCTTTTAGTTACAAATATGTGACGTGCCCCGGAAATGATGTTACAGGGTACTGCGTATGCTGGTCGACATGTTTCTTGCCTAATTGTCTAGTTGACGGCAATTCATCAGGACTGGTAATAATGATTCTACACTATCAGTCGTGGTCAGAAACGTGAAAGTGCGAGACCACAACCAGTACCCTAAAAAGTGTGGTACCTGTCACTTTAAACGATCAAACCAGTAGAGAGATTATAAAATTATGGAAGTAACAACATCAATTGATGGCATTCATTAGAGGATTTAAACCATGCCCGTGCAGCACTCAACAGTGAAGTAAGCATGCTACAAGTTGGCGGGCTGTGACAGACATGAAAACGGCAGATTGAAATACAAGATTTTGTGCATCACGTTCTTGAACTCACTCAATTGCAGTCATTAATATTCACCTATGTGTTCCAGCAGGCGACTACACTGTAAAGACTAGTGTCCTGTAGGTATGGAAAAGCAAAATCAATCACATGGGACTTGGTTGGCATAGGTGGTGCGAACAATGTCAGACCACCTGTTACAATGGTCCAAGATTCAGGGGGAGGCCCTGATAGTGAGAAGTGTCAGGGGTCAGAGGTAGTGAGTCCCATTCTCTAAATCTCGATGAGGTCCACCGAGGGAACTCTCACGCATAATGGAGCTACGAATTGCGACTCACCAGCAGCGGCACACAAATGCATACATTAAAAGAGGCTAGCAAGGAGCCCTATCGAACATATCCATTGTGGCCACGGCGGTATAATCGCATAACCGCATTCTACCAAAATTACAAGGTATTCCAGGATATCGCCGCCTATGACCCAGAATCACAACACCTACCGGAAGGTTTCGCCTGTGAGCCTCGTACGCCAAAGTATAGCCGACGAGTGAGAGGGAGGTTTGATTTACTGACGTGTCTTCTCTGTACATTGGCGGAGGACCTACCCCACACGCAGCTGGAACCGAGCGGTAGCGACCGACCTTGTTGTGGCGGTTTTGAACACTCGATCGGCAGCAGTCGGGGGCGGGGTTCCCACCACCAATCAGAACTGCGAAGAACACTAGAATGTAAACCCTATGCAGGTGAAAGTGGGGCCATATTGGAATCACAGAGTTTGACGGAGACCATAAGTCAGTAAAAATTTGTGTTACCCAGAAACAACAGAATGTAATACCAGTGTTCCCGGAATTAATCAAATACCAAAATAATTGTAAAAAGAGGGGGGTTTGCCCATCTGAGGTAGAATGTAACCCCAGCGTTACTTAAGTATTCATCTAAGGCAAGCAAGGCACAACATAACTAGATGATCTATCAGATACAGTGTGATTCTGTGTGGAGCCATTGTGTTGTTAGGGCATTTAACATTATCATCTTGTCAACAGGTGCCAGGGAATTTCCTCATTTAACCCTTGTTTTTAAGAAGCCAATCGTAACACCCATCTTTGTTCGATGCGGAACAAGTATTGCTACTCATTCTGGGATGTGCTTCCAGAATAATCCGCTGGAGGGAATCTGGTGTGTGTCTCATCATTTCGAAATGTGTGGTCATTTTGGTGTTAGTTTTATGGCATCTAAAATTGCTCCTGTGTTCTGTGATGCGTGTTTTGATAGGTCTGGTGGTCATGCCTATGTACTGGAGTCCGCAAGGACAAGTTAACATGTATATACAATTAGTGGTGTTACAATTCGTATGTCGCCTAAGCTGCCACCTGAACTTATTAGAAAAGAGAACTTCTTTAGTAAGTTTGGTGAGTGGACAGACTATACAAGTACCACAGGGCTAGTGGCCCACTACCGGTGGGAGATCCCACAGTGATCTCTGTGTGTTGGTATTGGAGACCCTGGGCCTGAAATGTATAAGCATGCTCTTCAGGTTCTGTGTGCGCTTAAATTCAAACCTAGGTACTGGTAGATTGAGGGTGCCAGTGTGAAGGATATTCCAGTTTTTTCATATAATGTTCCTGATTTTGTTAGAGTCAGGGGTGAACGTAGTGATGCATGTGAGCACCTCACTAGGTTCTTTTTGTCTTTTCTATAGCAGGGCCTCCCGGTTGTTGTTACGGGCCCTTCTCAGTGAAAGCATCACGTTGCGAGTTGGATATTCTCTCCTGTTCAGGTTAGTTGCTAAGATATCTGCCTCTTTCCTAAAGTTAGCAATGGAGCTACCATTCCTCCTAATATGGAGGAACTGGCCGAAGGGTAAGTTTTCTTTGAGGGCTCTTGGATGGTGGCTACTAAAAATAAGTAAGCTGTTTCTGTCTCTGTGTTAGACTTGGGGGTCTCTAGTTGGTACAGGTATGCACTTGTGACAAATAGGGATCTCCTCCTCTAGTCAGGGTAAGGGGGTACACTCCTAAAATAACCCCTGCTCACCCCCTTGGTAGCTTGGTACGAGCAGACAGGCTTATCTCAGAGGCAGTGTGTAAAGCATTTGTGAACACATACAGTAACCAAGTGACAACACTACAGATGGACACCACACAGGTTTTATATAAAAAATACGTATTCTTTATATAGATTTACCACAAGACCATTAAACGACAAAAATACACAATACTGTTACTTTAGATGGTAGAATTTTGCTTAGTTCTCTTAAGTTCTTAAATGCAACACTTTAAGTCAATGTACCTTTTAGATGCGACACGCAGGGCAACGAAAGTCTTGCAACGATGTTGATGCGATGAAGTTTTTGGTGCAAAGAAATAAAGATATGAAGATCTTCCAGATGCGTTACGCTTCTCCGATGTTGTGAGAAGACTTGACTCGATGCGTCAGCTGCAGCGGCGTCACCCTTTACGCGATGCGACGACAGCGGCCTTGGCAGTGGCACTCTTCTCCGACGTTTGCGAGATGCTTCCGCTCGATGCGATGTTGCAGCGGCGACACCCCTTTACGCGATGCGACGACAGCAGCTCCGACGGTGGCACGCTTCTCCGTGGATGCGAGGCGCTTTTCTTGATGCGGTGCAATGCGACAACTACGATGGCTGCGATGGCGACACGCTTCTTCCTTAATGCGAGACTCTTCTCTTGATGGGGTGCAATGCCTCAGCTACGATGGCTGCGATGGCGACACGCTTCTTCGGCGTTGTGAGACACTTTCTGGATGATGCGAGACACTTCCGCTCGATGCGATGCTGCAGCGGCGACACACTTTACGAGATGCGACGACAACAGCTCCGACGGCGGCACGCTTCTCCTTCTTGAGTCGCGCTTCCAGCTCCTTGCGACACGCAGTCCCTCAGAAGGCCCAACAACAGCAGCAGGCACTTCCAAAGAACTCTGGGCAGCTGGGGGGTGAAGTCTGTTGTTCCTGAGACTTCAGCAGGAGGCAAGCTCTTTTCCAAGCCCTTGGAGATCCTTCACAAGTTGAGCAAAAGTACACACAAAGTTCCTTTCTCCTCTCTTTGGCAGTAAGGCAACCACTGCAGGCCAATCCCCCAGTTTCAGGGATAGTTTCCTCCTCAGCTTCTTCTGGTTCCTCCCTCAGCAGAGGTTCTTCTTGTTTTCCCAAAGTGATCTAAGTTCTTGGGATATTTATACCCAGAAATCCTTTGTCCTCGGAAGGCAGAGGGGCCTTTGCCCAGTCCAAACCAGTTCCTGAGCACTCTGTTTACCAGACTTCTCCTTTCCTTTCACAGTGCAGGGCAGAAACATTAGACGCCCCACAGGAGGTGGATCCAGCATTGCGGAAGGCTAGTACAGCACTGGAGCACTTTGTTGAGAGGATTCCTTTTCTTCATTCACTCTGCAGGGCAGAGACATCAGCCGCTCCCCAGGAGGTGGAGCCAGCATTGTGGAAGGCAGGCACAGCCCTATTCAGGTCCCAGGTGCAGCTCCTCCCACCCATCTGGATGTAGATCTCTCTATTCACCACTGGGACACCTCACCCTGTCTCCTGGAATTCCCCAGCCCTGTCACTCAAACTCCAGACAAAGGAATACACACAGCCTAGCAGAGGCAGGTTTAAATGGTTAGACAAGAAAATGCCTACTTTCTAAAAGTGGCATTTTCAAACACAGAATGTTAAAACCAACGTTACTAAAAGATGTATTTTATCATCCTGAGTTCAGGCATACTAAATTCAAATTTCTACCATGTTCCCTGAGTCAGTTAGGATTATAAAATGTAATAACCAAACTGCCCATTCTGGCCTATGGAGAACAGGTAGCCTTGCAATAGTGAAAAACGAAAATGGCTGTAATTCACTATTAGAACATGCCACACACACATGGGCATGTCTTACCTTATCCTTACAATGCCCCCTGCCCTTGGGCCTACCATAGGGGTGTCTAATATGAAGAAAAGGGAAGGTTTAGGGACTGGCAAGTGGGTGCACTTGCCCAGTCAGCATGACAGTACCAGACTGCACTCAGGCTCTGCAATGGCAGACCTTAGACACATGTTTACAGGCTGCTTCTGTGGGTGGCACAACCAGTGCTGCAAGCCCACCAGCAGTATTTGGATTTACAAGCCCTGGGCACTCTTGGTGCACTGTACTAGGGTCTGACAAGTAAACCAAGCCAACCAATCATGGAATCACAAATCATACATGAATTTACAATAGGGAGAATTTGCACTGTGGCACTGGACAGCAGTGGCACACTGCCCTGAGCAGCTAACACCAACAAAAATACATAAGGCACAACGAAAAAATGGAAGGGAGACTCACGCCAATGTGCCAGGTCTAACACGTGTCCCCTC